>NC_091488.1:46224197-46832530 GCF_947461875.1 Haliaeetus albicilla
CTTGGATCTCCTAGGCTAGCTCAAGCCTGAGGGTGGACTTGAAGGCATCAAAGCAAATTGACCGGACTGTCATTTAGCACGACACACTGTGGACTCTATGAGGTTCATGTACCAATGCTCCCTTGTTCCAAATGAAATTAAAAAAGCCAGATCGCGGGCACCATCATCAGCTACAGTGGGCAAATGCATGACTTTTTGTTGTTATGGATGCTATGCTCAGCCAACAGATTCCTGGCATACTGTTGTCTAGCCTGCATTTATCTAGCTAACTGCAGACTGACATGCGCGGCAGGGAAAGCTGCATTGCTGTGCCCCAAGCACTGTGCTCACCCTTGCTACCTTGTGAAGCCATCAGGGTGCCTATCAGGACTGGCAACCGTAAGACAGGGATTTCCCAACCACCTCTGTGCGGGTTGAAAGTCAAGGCAGTGGATCTACTTTCCGTGAACGATTATATTCATCACCCAAACACAAGGCCTTCTCTTGATTTGTCAGTCTGCCCATTACACTTGTCAATAATCCTCCCCCTCGCTTATCTAATACTTTCTCCCTCTCCCCCATCATTCCCTCCAAGTCATCTAAAGCCACCCAGCCCTCAGGTGGCCACCGTTCTTCCTTCCCACAGTCTCTGAGCTGAGTTTGTGCTTGGGTCTGTAATTACACATACCCAAACATCAGGCTAGCACTGCAGGGCTTCTCTGCAGAAGCTGCAATGGAAATTTATCCAGCAGCAAAGGCCCTACATGGTGTCTCCAAAGTGCCTCTAGTTGGCAGTTAGGATATGCCTTATGCACCTATTAATGTCCTCCCCACTTCCACTCCGTGAGGCTTTCTAGCCACAAATCCCAGCAGATCCCTGCCTGTGTTCCAGCTGTGCCACAAGAGGCTGAGTGGCCTCCCACTGCTGGTCTGGGATTTCCCAGATGTACGTCGGTGTGTGTGAGTAGTAAGTCTGAGCTTTTGGATCATAGTGCATTTATTAAGGTATGAATCAAAGCCATATATACACAATGAACCCAGCATTTGCTGGTCAGGCTCAACTGACTGAATAGCAGACAGATAGTAATTGAGTCCAGTGCGCCTCACGGCGTTAGCTCTACTTGACAGGTATGCAGCAAACTGCACAAGGTGTGTGTTTGGAACCATCGTGACTTCCAGACATACAGCCGCCCACTGGAACAAGTATGCAGGAGACCTGCAGCCACTTGGATCTACTAGACACACCTAAAAATCCTCCAGTTCCAGCAAGTGGGAAATTCTGGATACCAAAACAGAGCTTCTCTGGGGATATCTATGCATGTGACAACAGGTGAGGAAAAAAGGTGTTTCTGCTGCTGCCTGTTGCCGCTGTTGATGGAAATGCCCCCAGAGATTTGACTGGGAACTTCTGCTCTACTGTATCTATGATTATATACCTTCACCATCATTATACATTCTCTTTCTTTTCCCTTCCAGAAACACACACATGCACGCGTGCACATACTCTGACAACTAAGAACACCGAGCCACCTCCCCTCAGGAAGAATGAAGCCAGCTTCAACCCTTCTCTCTCAAGCATGAATAAAATCTGCTGATCTCACCTGAACAACTTCAGAGCTCTACAGCTAGTCCTTTCGTGCTTCAGAGAGCCCATCCAGCCTCCCTATAAATGCTTGCGATGGACGTTTATGTTCCATCCGATAGTTAAATAACTGCGGCAGGTTATTGTGTTGTACCATAGCTAGATTTTCACAGACTCCTTCGTGGATAGAGCAGAGACTAAAGTCAGGCTGAAAGATAGCATCATGAGTGCTGTGCTTACTGTTTATGTTTTTATTTTTGTTACCTAAAATTTGCATTTAATAGGACTGGAGTCCTTAAAGTGGAAATCACAAGTCCCAGTAAATATAGAAAAAAGAACAAGGCAGTGGAAAATGATGCTGGGTCCTACATTTGGGTCACAACAACCCCATGCAATGCTACAGGCTTGGGGAAGAGTGCCTGGAAAGCTGCCCAGCAGAAAAAGACCTGGGGGTGCTGGTGGACAGCTGGCTGAACGTGAGCCAGCAGTGTGCCCAGGTGGCCAAGAAGGCTAACGGCATCCTGGCTTGTGTCAGAAATAGTGTGGCCACCAGGAGCAGGGCAGTGATAGTCCCCCTGTGCTCGGCACTGGTGAGGCTGCACCTCGAGTCCCGTGTTCAGTTTTGGGCCCCTCACTACCAGAAACACATTGAGGTGCTAGAGCGTGTCCAGAGAAGGGCAACAAAGCTGGTGAAGGATCTAGAGAACAAGTCTTACGAGGAGCAGCTGAGGGAACTGGGATTGTTTAGCCTGGAGAAAAGGAGGCTGAGGGGAGACCTTATCGCTCTCTACAACTGCCTGAAAGGAGGTTGTAGTGAGGTGGGGGTCCACCTCTTCTCCCAAGTAACAAGTGATAGGACAAGAGGAAATGGCCTCAAGTTGTACCGGGGGGGGGGGGGGGGGGGGGGAAGGTTAGACTGGATATTAGGAAAGATTTCTTCACCAAAAGGGTTGTCAAGCATTGGAACAGGCTGCCCAGGGAAGTGGTAGAGTCACCATCCCTGGAGGTATTTAAAAGACGTGTAGATGTGGTGCTTAGGGACATGGTTTAGTGGTGGACTTTGCAGTGCTAGGTTAATGGTTGGGCTCAATGATCTTAAGGGTCTTTTCCAACCTAAACAATTCTATGATTCTAAGATGTTGGATGAAAATTACTAACATCAGTACAGAAAAACTATAATAAAAATGAAGTTCCAAAGTCTCTGGGGTGGCACCGTGTAAATAACCTGGCAGCTTTAAAAATTGTGAGAGATGCTGATGAAATCTTGAAAAAGTGCAGATTCAGCCAGTGCTTTCTGTTGTACATGAAAATCATTAAGGCTAGTAAAATGGATGACAATTAAAGGAACGGCAGTGGTTTGGGGAGTATTGGTTGCATTTTGCATAGGGAGATAAAGGGGAACATTGTTTTGAAATACTAATGCAAAGGTAGGAAGAACATTGTGTCCATAGGAAGAAATGCTACCTATTTTCTCAGTCAGAGTTCAGAAAAAAAAAGGAAGCAGGTTTTTTTTCCCCACCCTGAAGAGTTTCATTGTTTGTTGTGGGTTTTTTGTTTTTGTTTTCGTTTTTTAAATCAGGACTATTCATTAATGATCAGAAAACTTGTGATTCATTAAAGAAAGGAATATCTCAAAGACCACTGTATCAAAATCCCAAAGGCCTTTAAATGGCACGGATTACATGATACTAAGCAACCCATTTTAAACTATTTCAGTAAAGACTAGAGAAAATGAAATAGCAAAGGAAATAAACATGCCAAAAAATGTCAGCAAACCAGCAGCTGGCAGGTGTAACAGAAGACGTTCAGATGCAAAGCAAAAACCCAGCAATTGTAGTGATGAGCCCAAATAGTTCACAAAGATGTACACACAAAGCAGGAAAATATTTGGGTTATAGATGGAATGACTGGGAATAAGCTCTTCCTAAGCAGAATAAAGGACAAATGTGCAATTTCTGAGAGTACCTAATAAAAACAGGCACAAATGGTTCATATTCTAATGTATAAAACAGACAGAACACCATCAGGGAAAGTGAAAGCAGAAATAGAAATAACTGAAATAAAATTATTTACACACGGAACAAGCTTCAAATGTCAAAGAGTAAAATGCCACGCTGGGGGAGAAATTCCAGGCCTGGGTAACTGGGCAGCATCAATTCAGAGAAAAGGCAAAACGTTGGAATAAGAGTGCAGCAGCCTACCCAGACTAGTTTCCATCAAAATCTCAGGGGGAGCACACGTGTTTGGCGTAAACAAGGTGTGTGCAACTACAGAAAATCAGCTTCCTTAACAAACCTGACCCAGATCTGAGCGAGCCAGCTCCATCACACAAAGTTGTTCTCGCAGGAAAGAGGTATCTCTCAGAGACAAAAGAATATTTATAGAAGGCCTTAGACATCACTGTAACTTGCAGATTTTTTACAACACTAAAGACTTGTTCTCCTGATATCTTTGGTAGATATTGCTTCACGAAACTCTTTCATAGTGTGCTCTGCAGCCATGACATTTCTGTGCAGACACAAGGACCTGTCTAGCTATTTCCAGGCCTGGTTTCTACCTGATGCTTGCTCCTACTCTGCCTGCTTTTGTGTAGAGGAGCAATTCTGGCAAAAAGACTGGCTAAACTGATACCCTCCCCAACCCATCGTTCTCCTATCATTAGGTCTATTAGCTTCTCAATTTATCAGCTACATTTTTATGAGTTTATGACATCCCATGTCCACATTTTCTGCTTCCCTTGTGCTATATTTGACTCAACCTGGGTTGCACCTACATCTCAGTGTGCCAGGATGTTCCAGAAATTCATTCTTCAGTGACTAAAATCTACTAGCATCTGTTTTAAATTTGGTCGGACTAATTTATAGCCATTTATTTTTGCTCAATGCTACTGTTAAAGTACTAATACTATCATTCAGGGGTTATGATTTTTTTTTTTTAGGAAGACTTTGAAATTTAGTTTTGGCTGAATTTTTCTCATGGCAGATTTTCAGAGATTGTTCATGGATATCCCATAATAAATAACACAAATGTCTGTAACATTTGGTGTAGAACCGTGCCTGGTATAGTTCTGGTTATGCTATTTCACATTTTTTCATGTCTATTTACCCAACTACCAACAGGTAGAAGAAATGTATGGTTTACATTAGACAGAAGGCTTTTAAGTACAGATTAGAGCACTATACTCCATGTATGTTTGGTGACAGCACATGAATCTTAGATGTTCTCTCTCATCAGCTACACTTCATATCCGTCACAGACATTATTTAACAATTGAAATGTATTAGGAAACTAATTTGATGCACTTTTAAAATAATTTCAAGGTACACAGGTACATAATAGTCTTGGCACAGACCCTGGGAAGCAAAGGAATGAAAAGTTAGGGCAAGCAACCTACTTCCACCTTCCACACCTCTCCCAAAGGCATGTGCGTTGTGTAAGTTACCCTCCGAATTAGCAGCTCAGCTTCTCATCTTCATTTGCCTGGGGACCCCCATTACCTGTCTCACCAGCCCACTCTGCCTCCAGGACATGGCACCAAATAGCCACATGGCCAGTCACACATAATCCTTCCATCCCTTCCTTTCGGTCCTTTTTTTCAGCCCCTTCCTTTCTTAGAAATGTGCTGGCACTGCTGCACTCTTCACTCCCTGACATGAGGTATGATTAATGACAGTTCTTAAAAAATACAAATGCCCTTTTTGTCAGCATGGCCAACAATTAGTGTTTCATAAGCTAGCAGCTTCATCAGTCTTCAGGCAGGAAACAAATCATGACACATTCCCCACAGGTCAGCATAAATGTTCCACTGTGGGATTTCTTTATCATTACTAAAAGAGAAATGCACCTAAGAAGAAAGCACCCAAGATTCATTCTGAAAAATCCTTCAAAAATTCCCTTTAGTCTGCCTTTGCTCAGTGCTCCAAGACACAGGTCGTGGGAAGCAGAGAAATATGTGCCTACACTGAGCCCTTTTTTGGAAAAAAAAGAAAAAAGGTTGAAAAGTTGAGATTAAACAAAAGATACATCATCTACAATATAGTTTTATGGAATCAGTAATGCTCATTTTGGTTAGGCTGCATATGGGTTTAAATTCTAATCCCTTGTTTGCTATTACACATAATGGTCTCTGACAAAAATTTCCCATGCCTGGTTTAGCCAGTTGCTGAATTTTCTTCTGTTAAGTTTAAGCAAAACCAGTTTCAGCCTCTTTCATCAGGAAAGTGGGGGGGAATTCCTGATTTGTTACAATCTTATCTCCAAAGCATCTCAAATTTGAACAATGAGTTGAAAATGAAAAGTTCTGACTTAATTAGGTGATGAGACTTCGAAATGTCTTGCTAGATGCGTGCAGTCAGGGCATTCGTGCCACAGCCAGGGAGGACTCAAGATGACTTTCTCACCCAAGAAAAGCTAGCCCGTGGTTATCAGACCTTCTGTCCTGATTTGCACTGAGTTCCCCTGAGCTACTTGTCTGCGAGCACGGACTATCAGCCAAAGTCTGCCACTCTTTTGCTAAGAAAGTGGGCGTTTTCTTTCAAAAGCACCTGGGGGAAGCTGTGCTCCATTTTACCTCTGCTTTTGAACTAGAGTTACCACAGTGAGAGTCCTCAGGCTCTTCACAACTGCTCACATCACACGTGGAGCTGCACCACAACATGGTCCTCTTGAGCAGAAACCCACCTCCCAGCGCGTGTTTAGTCACACGTGGCTGCCCAAAAGCAGATTCAGAGGAACCCACGCCGTACACCACCTGATGAGCCCACTGCCAGCTGATCCTCACTTCTGAGTAATGAAACACCATTGCTCAGCAACAGCTTCTGCTTTGCAGATAGATACTGGGGGCCGTCATTTCGCCAGTTATTAATCCAGTTAATGTGGGCTCTCTTCTCGTTGCACTGTGCAAATTTTTTGATCAGTGTAACGAGGTACTAAATCAACTGCCTTATAAATGTCCATATATACTATATCAACGGTATTGTCTTTATCAGTGTAACTTGCTGTCTTCCCAGCACAACTGTTTGATCTGACTAATTTCCCTAAAAATATGCTAACTGACATTAATTATAATCTTACCCTTCAGGTCTTTCTCAGCTAATCCCTTAACTGCTTTTCCCTTATTTTACCATGACTGAATCAGGCTAACTTACTTATAATTAGCTGTATCATTCTCATTCTCTTTGAATATTGGCACAATATTATCACTGAGACTTGATTTTCTGGTGGTTTTCCATCATTCCAAGATTTGTTAAAAATTATCAGAGGTGCAGAAGTCAACTTCGACATTTTTTTTATGACTCTTAGGAGCAAATAATTTGGGCCTGCAGATTTAATGATGTTAGCAGCTGTTACTTAACATGTCAATAATTAGCAGGTCAGAAATTAGTTCATCGGGCTAATTTGACATACATGTATCACACTGCTTTCTTCCAAATATAGTAAAGAAATTATTCTGTCTTTTCTGCACCGTTAGCAGCAATTTTATCAGCTGCATCTAGCTATGGCCAAACATTTCTGGTTTCTTGGTTTGGGGTTTTTTTTTGTAATACTACTGTTCTTAAATAACTTGATATTGTACTTTGACTTTCCAGCCAAAGACCCTCTTCTTTGGCAGTCTTATCTTCCCATATCAGTTTTCCAAGCTTTGTGGCTCCTCATTCATCATTCTTATGACCTGTTTCCAATTTTTCCATTTGTTATAAATCATGTATTTATTTCTAATCATGGCTTTCCCTTAGCAACTGAAAACAGTACGGCCAATGTTCCTTTTCTTTGATGGTGACTTTTGGACAGCTAATACACCCTCCTCAAGAGCCATCATCTTCCATTTACATTGTTCTGCCCAGATATATTTCCCCAACTGATTCTGCTTATAACTTTCTTGAGATTTGATAAATTAAAGCTTTTGAAGCTGCATGTGTTTGGAACTCTCCAGCGGTTGGCCACACTAAATATAATCAGGCTGTGAACATTGGTCTCTTGGCAACCACCAACTTCCAATTCAGCAACTTTCATCTTTATTCCTTGTAGTGAAGTCCAAAATATTTACCTTACACTGGTAAGGCTTTTAAGTTATGTAAGTGACATTTTACCAACTTTTCAGAAAAAGTGGTTAGGTCACCATCCCTTTGAATGTGGAAGACAAGATTAGATCTCTTTTTAAAAGATGTTCTTTGATCTAGTTCTGAAAAAACATTATCCAGCCTCTGCACAGAGAGGGTCAGCCTAGGTGAACAGGGGGGGTCCTTTCTGGCCAGAGAGTCTGAAAGTCTCTGAACAAAAAAAGAAAAAGAAAGTCTATTGATGTTTAATTGGTAACTGCAAATCTTTCAGTTTTTAATTTCCCCATAACAGTGCAGGTTTGAATTCTGTCTATTGTAGAAACCTGCTTAGATGTAGCTCATCAATGTAATTGCTAGTTTTATAACCCTTCTAAGCTAAAAGGCTGGTCCTTTTCATATTCCTCTTATTCTGTCCTTCCACCCTGCTACCTCAGTTGTATTTTCCTAGACAGTATTAGTTGGCACACTGGTCTATAGGCATTCAGGAATCTTCACTTCTGATTTATCTCTTCTTGCAGGTGCACAGCAATAACATGAGAGGCAAAAGACACAAGACAGAACATGAGAAATTCCAATTATACATCAGATTTTTTGTTTTGTTTTAGTTTTGGGTTTTTTTTTACCTTGAGAGTAGTCAGATACTGGAAGAGGTTACCCAGAGAGGTTACAGGATGTCCTTCCCATGAGGTGTTCAGGACTTGACTGGACATGGCCCTGAGCAACCTGATCTAATTAGACCTGCTTTGAGCTAGGAGGTTCCCCTAGATGATCCCCAGAAGTCCCTTCCAACCTAAATTATTCATGGCTCTATGATCTACAGGCCTAAACCAGGGTAATTGTATCTTCCCTGTATAGTCCTACCTCTGAAACTTTTTTCCTCTCTGTCCTTAATCACATTATAACCAGAGGTTTTATGATTCACATCATTAACGTCTGAGCAGGTCAATGTCATTGATAATGTCAGTGAAATTAAAATGTCTTTTTATTAAGGTTGTTCCATTTCTTCAGGTCTTTTTCTCACCAGAATGCAACCCAATGCTTCATAAAAACAAAGTCTTTCAAAACATGCCTTATTTCAAATGTTAGTATGCCATAGTACTGAAGTACTCTAATGCTGCTCATGACTTTTTGTAGGATAAAAATAGTACATTACAGAAATAATGCATTGAAGGAGGTGTTTGAATGGTACTACACATAGGCAGATACATCTGTCTCAATTAAAGAGGTTTTGACTATACTGTTCTTGCACAGTACTAGTTTTGGTACATTGCTCCTTCAGGCCTACATAAATGAATGCACCAGGAAAGGCAGGTGGAGCTCTGTAATGTATGCAGGGATTTCTGAGATTTGAAGAGCTTGCCTTTGCAGTATAAATGTAAATCTAGAATGTATCAAAAACCATGTTTGTGGATTATATAGCCCTTTTTTGGCACATTCTGATGAACTAAATATTTCAGAGCATTGCTAATAAATTCCACAGCTTTTCACTTGAGTCTGCCAGAACTGTAATGAGATAAGAGAAGTAGATTAAATAACCTTGAAGAATATTTCAAGATCCATTGGCTGTTACACGTCATGCAATTTCAAGGCAAAGTACTTTGAGTTCTAGAAGTTACAGTAGTTCAAACAGTAGAGCCTAATGATGAGGGATGACAAAATACAATGGGAACGGCAATGTGGACCAAATAGATTTTTAGGAGACCTAACTACACAAACAGTCCATCAAACCTGAAGTTATATATAACTAGAAATAACTAGATTTTTTTTCCTGGTTCATAGACTGTTAATATAGTACATGCTCACACACGGGTATATATAGGCATGTAATGTAATGGTCTTAAAAGATAAGGTAAGCACATGTCTTACACAGAAGTGTATGATGTACTGTGAAGAACACAGGTACGCATCAAGAGGTAGAGACAAATATTTACCAGCAAAGTGACTGTAGCTTTTATAACCTTATTGCATTTCTGAAAGGGAAAAACCCTATGCCTGAGAGCCTTTTACAAGGATGATTACCTATTATAAACAAACAAGCTTAAAATGCATTCATATCCTCATAAAACAGTATTTCCCACTAAGCTAACTAAAATCATGCAAGATAATGCTCAAATTAACATTACGACTGGAATAAAGTGAATTAATATATTTTTAAGATATAGTATGCAGTCAACAACTACACTTCAGATGAACACAAGTGGGATTCGGATTGTGAAATTACCTGTCTGAGCCTTAAAAATGCATAATAATGGTAATATAACAAACATAACCTTTTTTCAGTCTCTCTGAGGCAGCTGCTAGACTTATCAAAATTGCTGTTTATTGAGCAACCTATGCAATTTTCCATTATTCAACCTAATTGCTCTCATTTCATTCAAAATGACTTAAAACCCTCTGTTTCCCATTTTGGCAAGCTAGTACTCTACAAACACAGTTTCCAAACCTCGCAATGCAATATGATTTAAGATAGCAATTTCTACATATTTGGATGTGTACGAGCTATCATGCGCATGCACTTAATCACAGTTTCTAAAGGTTACAATAATTGCTCACCAGTAGACAAGCTATCTATAGGCTAGTCTGCAGAGTCTTGAGCTGTTGTCTGCTTTGGATTAGCCTCAGGACAGCAGTAGTCTGCATCTTGCTGGTCCAAGAGAAAACTACCTGGACTGCTTACCCTTATGGATGGGATCCTTCTTTCTCTGTAACTCCCCAAACGCATCGAGGGATGTCACATCTTGCATCTCCAAAATATGCTGTTTCCTTTCCTTTTGCTGTCCTTTTTGACTTCAGGGTATTATCTTCAATTTAGCCCCACGTCAAACCCTGAAAATTGAACTCTTTTGCTGGCAGTTTGCATATTGTCACCCTCTTTTAAAGCAATGATAGAAGGGTCTCTAAATATGAAGCTTTCAGGATAAGGAAGAGATTGCTGTACAGCTCTTTTCTCAAATCCCACATAGGATAAGAGATGAGTTGATGATGAGGTCAGTTTCTCACATTTCCTCTGGCTGTTTAGTTCCACTGATGACCTAATTCACCAATATTTTCTCTGACTGCATTGATACTCCCAGTGCATCTGACAATATTTTGTATTCTCTCAATGATTCTTCAATCATTTTTGGTCCTATTAGCAGCAAAGGGTCGGGGAAATAAAGTAATTTTGTTCACCCTAGCTAGAGGAGGGTCACCCCTGGCAAAAGAATTGTCTGTAGTTCCATTAATAAGAACTTTAGTTAAGCAAAGAAGAACAGCGTTACCAGAGCATAGCATAGGAGAGTATGGAAAGAGAGGTTTAAATACCCAAGCTTTGTTCAAAGGGGCTTATTATTTCACTGCTGCCTCCAAGTGATGGCTTCAAAGAGAAACTAGTTATTCTCAATACTTATAAAAAAAACCACACAAAAGTGACTATAAATTGTCAACCTAACCTCTTATGTGATTATTTCTATTTTTCAGCAATGAGTTTAGTTTATTTTAAGTTACATATAAAAAGCAAACCATTTAATAGCAAAATCTTCTGTTTCACATGCTAGTTCTCTTTGGATAACATTTCCACACAGTGGACTTGCACTGCAGAACAGAGTACAGTCAAGTTCTTCCATTTTCAGCCAGTTTTTCTTTTTTATTAGGAGGACGGCCAGATTCTCTTATGCTCTGGGAGGACTTGAGTTGAAAAGGATGTGCTCTCTGCTCTGGTCTCAAATGTCATAATTCTTCCAGTTAGAATAATATAGAAAAAAGAGTGAGTGAGTCTACAGGATGCATGGGCAGAACACTTCAGTACATCAGCATATATACAGGGTGAAGTGTTTGTAAGCTCATTGCCTGAATTTAAATTTCATGTATTTAATTCCCTTGTATGTTACCATCACTTCCACATCAAAGAATCACATTTTGTTTAAACAAGTTGCTAAACCAGAAGCCATGAGAAAGAAATCCTCTCCAAATGCACTGGATACTTTAATCTTCATCTCACAAAACTCAGGCATTGTATATTAAATAAACCGTGCTCCCAGTTTAACTGGAACATCCTGTAGGACACAGCCAATTAAATAACCTGACTGATGTTTAAATGTAGTTCCCCTGCCCTGTAATAGCAACTGCTTCTTTCTCTGAATCAAAACTAAACAGGGTGTGCCTGAGAGCTCTAATGCAGTTCTCGTTCCTGGACAACTGTTAGGACTTGCCAAAATGGGCCCTGGGACCAGCAGAATTTTAAATCTCAATCTTTCCTGAGGGCTAGAGTGTTTTCCCAGGCACTGCTGGCCATTGCTCCTAGGAACTGCAGAACCTTCTATGAGATTTCCTTTAACCTCCAGAAGTTTTTGCCATACTATGAGATGAGAAGATGTGGGATGTTATTTTCAGCAGGCATTGGTAATCCCCAGTGACCGAAGACCTAACCAAAATCAATGCAGAAGCTCCCCCTGGCCATGAAAGAACGGAAGAAGACTGTCCAGTTAGGGCCAAATCCACCAAAGTTTCTCAGTACCTAAGATGGCTCCTGGGTTGGATTTAAGGCATCCAAACACAAACTAACAAACATGAAAGCCCCTCTTCAGCTGTTACTCAACCTAAATTCTATAGGTCTTCAGGGTTTCAGGCTTCCAGGTGACAAAACTTGAGATGCTTAGAGAGGGTTTACTAATTCAGGCTCTAGCAAGACCCAGTCCGAGCCAAGACCGAGGAGAAAGCCTTTCCTCTCTTTGTCCTGTTTGATGGACTCGACATAGTTGGTTGTCTCAGAACATATTTATTGAATCAGTCTCTGCACAAAATTGGATTGCAGGCACTTATTCCTTTTGAAATATGGTTAGAAGGACGATGTCTCTCTCTGCCTATTAGATTGGGACTATTTTTACTGCTGTTTAGTGGTTAGAGCCCTCATTCAGAGGTGGAGAGGGTGCAAGCCAATTCCCAGCCCTGCCTGTGAGATGTCTGTATGCTTCCATCTCACACGTTATGGACTAGCACTGTAGACAGGTATTCCCTGGTAGATAACAATTCGCAACCACTCCTGAACCTGTGAAGTAGAAAGAGAGAATGCTGCTTGAGCTATATGATGAGAGCAGTCTCACAGAAGAGGTCATTCCTGGTCTTCTTTTCTCAGCCCCAAGCCACCACCAATGTGTTTGGCATAATAAGATTTAATGTGAAACTCTTAATACAGTCCTGGGAGCAGAAATATGAATCCAGAGCTCCCATGTCCCATATGAAGCATTAGAAAATGGAGGTCATTTCACTCCTTCTCCTTCTCTGACCGAGAGAGTAGTTCTGTGCAAAGTGGAACTGGTTTGGAAGTGATTCGGTCCTACCCCAGGACTGCCTTTAGCCTGAAAAAGTAAGTCAGAATCTTCTCCTGAGGACCATGAACCTGGGCCTCCTGCGTCCTGAGTGAGTGGCCTGGCTCCTAAAGAAGAGAAATGGGGATTTGCTTGCGCTTTTCCGATAGAGCGATGCATCCTTTTTTTTAAAAGGAGGTGACGAAGGTGCCTATTGGCAGAAGAAGCTTCTAGAGTATGAATCCTGAGGGAAAGCAGGTACCTATTAGCACAGAAGAAGAAAGCCACATCCTAGAAAGTGGTCAGACTGAAGACATATTTGTGCTGGCTTTTCCCATAGACTCATGTAGGTGGCTCCCTCCTCAGTGTGCTAATTGTCAAAATTTCCATTCTAAAGCTTTGCATTCTCTCCATGAACTGTGCAATCTCTATGTTTAGCATCTCTTGTTTTCTGGATGTGGGCGTGCAAAGCCTTAATTATAATAGCAGTCTTGCTGTAGCCAGGATAGTCTAAGTGAATTCTAGAGAGATGATATTTTTTTTGGAGTTACTCATACAACAGGAAAAAGAAAGCAGGCTGTCAGGCCTTTTTCAAGACTTTTCAAGCTCTTCCTGGGTTTTTTCCATCAATATTTGGACCTAATAAAAGATATTTCTCTGTCTACAAAATTTCTCTTAGCAATTTATGGCAAAGAATGTTTTACCACCTTTCCTAAATTTTAAAACTTGTCCCGTACAGCCGATTTGGGGAATACACCATGCCAGGGTTATTTTCATTTCTCCGAGTGAGCTGTGACTGAGGCAGCACAAGCAAGATAGTTTGGTTTCTCAATCTTTTTGTGCTTTGTACCCTCAGGCCACTTAGCAGAGGTTTTGGCCATAGTGGTACCCAGAGGCTCTAGAGGGACTATGCTGAAACAATTTCATAATCATCCCTCCAGAGTCTCAAGATACCTCCTAACAATACCTTGGGTACTTTCCTGTTGTTTACTGTGACACACCTTTGTCTGGAGCTCATCTTGCTTTTTAATCAGTCAAGCATCATTTCTGCATTAGCATTTAATATTCTGGGGCTAATGAAGATTGTCTTGGCATCCCTTATGCCTTTAACAGAAAACTGAGATCCTACACAGGGCTGAGGGGGTTCTCTCACCGTAAACTAGGTGTTCTCTTTGCCACAGGTGCCATCACCCCAGATCTGGGCTGCTCGCAATTTCTCACCTGCCTCCCTGGTGGCTACTTCAGCCTTAGCCAACAGATCACACCGTTCTTCTGGAAAGTTTCTGGGGTTCCCAAGGAAGGCAGCACTTGCTCACTTGCAGGCCACACCACTTCCTAGGGCACGAAGATCCCTTCCTTCAGGATGTCCTTTACCTCCCTCGCAGTAAAACCCAATACCAGCTTTCTGAGAAAACCTCTCCAGAGCCTTATGTGATTCAGTACATCAGATTTGCTTGCCTTTGACCATTTTATCCCATGCTTTTCCCTCTCTGGCAAATATCTACCAAACATCTGCCTGCCATAAGTAAAATCTACTTATAACACTAAGCTGGTAAGTAGTACCCATGTGTACAATAATCAAGATTTCAGCCACCCAGACTTTGGCCCTCTGTCAGCTTGGGGCATCTGCTGAGCATGGGGGATGCAGTCGGAGCTGCTCACAGCATTCACACCCGTGCTGTGGGTGGCAGGCATATGTCCACATATGCTTCAGTTAACCTCTTGCACATCATCTTATCATAATGTAAGTGTCTTGCAGTATCACAAGCAGCTCCAGGTTGGCAAATCTTTTTAACCTGCACCCCTGCTGCACAGTTGTGAATTTCAGCAAGGCTCTGTGCAGTCCGTAGGATCTTGTCCTTGCTGCTACATGTCTCTGGGGGAAACCTCTACAGACCTGGAATCTAGGCTGCAAGGAAACATCTTTCCAGATACCTGTCAGCTTTTAGGGTTGTGCTGTATTAGAAATATACACAATGTTTAGTGTGACTTATTTCAACAAAGAACGTGTTTCCTCTTTCTATGTATGCTAACTTGGAGATCTATTTTCAATCCTTACTTTGTATCTTCATATTGTTTCTTCAATTTCAAGGGTTTTCTTTCAGCAGCAGACAAAAAAGTGGCTGAACAGTTGATGAAAATTCACTCTTAAGCCTGGGCTTTCAAATTCAGTCTGTCTTTCTGAATAATTGCTTACCTTTTCTTCATGATCTACCATCAAGTTGTTTGGGTTTTTTTTCCCCTAACACTGAGTATTCTCATTAACCTCTTCTTAAAAACCTTCTTATCTGCTGCTAACTCCTAATTCTGTTCTACAAAATCCCTGCCTCTCTGTGGTCTTCTTATGTAATTTTTATGTGTTTCAGTTAAAGCCTGATCTAGTTTTACTTTCCTTGCCTACACATGGTCTCTGTCTTGCTCCAAACCTTTTAGATTCTCTTCTGATTTAGCCACATTGGTTTCCTATTTCAGATGCCACTCTAACAAGTTTTTAAGAGAGAATCACAGGCAATACATTGCAAACTGAGTTATCAGCGTCAAATATCTATTATTATCAATAACAGTATAGGCAAAGCTAACCTGTAAATGCATAGCAAAACTTTCACCATGAGCAAGGAACCAAATCCCACCACATCAAAAGTTACTCGGGCTCACACAAAGGGCACTACCTCCTCATCCAACTACAACCAGCCTGGCTGGCTGGTGATTTGACTCAGATGAAAACCGAACTCAATAAATTTGTATGATGTTCAGGTTAAATGTTGAGACTCTGTAGGCAGAAAGACAAAGAATATTTCCAATTTGATTACTTCCAGTACAATGTTTAGGTCTCATCCATCATTACTTTCAGTGACACTTTAGAGTGGGGGGGAAGATACTCCATCATCTCTGAAAATCCTATGCACCTCTCCTGCTTTTTTTGTTAACTACAAGACTAAGTTGCAAGCAAGTAAAAAACCCTGAAGCCTGTAAAAGCTCAGGTTTTAGATTTCTGCCAAACTTGCTTGGAAAACATTTAAATTAGATCCAATTAGTTTTTAATCAATCTAGTTAAAGAAATTATTCTTTTGGCTGCATTCACAGGAAACTTGAGTTAAAAGCAAATTATAGTTCCCTGATTGCTACTGACTGGAGAAACAACTTCCCCTTTTTCACTCATAGCAGCCTACTTCTCTGTTTTTAATCAAAGCTGTTGAGCAGTTTGTCCTGGGCAAAGACAGACGTGTCTAGAAACCAATTTGGAATTAATTTCTAATAATGTTTAATAGGCAATAGATACAGGATGGATTATTCTCCCCAGACAGCTCCTTTTTGAATGCCATGTGTAAACTGTGATTCAGACAAAAAAGACTCAGGTGTGAATAATGTTTGATCTACAGCTGGCAAGCACAACTGCAGTCATTAAGCTGGGCTTTTATGAGGCTCACTGCATGCTCATAAGCTAACTTAAAACAAACCTTAATGGGTGATAAAGTTGCAAGTTTTACTAAGCTGGCAGAATCAAAATGAGGTTACAGGCGAAATCAAATTCCATGTAAATAAATTGGCAGTACAGGAAAATGAAATTATCAGTTTATCAAAGAATTATACATACAAATAGTCAAACACATAAGCACAACTCTTTACTCAGTCATATAGAAAAATCAGTTAGAACATGGCAAGCATGGCAGCTGTGGTAAAGGTATGGCCTTAAATTTCTCTTATTTCCCATAAATGTTATGGAATTAGTCCTGATACCACCATTCTTACATAACAATCCATTCAGCTGTATTTTTATTGTGTCATCAGATCTTAAATTAACTTAGTGACTTTCAGCAGGAGAGTGCTGGGGAAGAACAGAGTTTTGTCTAATCTCATTGGAGAAACTTCAGTCCTTGCCAACAAATCTATTTCCCATTCTATTAATATAAGACCTATTTAAGCAAACAAAAGTGAATGGAATTTGCCAGTCATAAAAACTAAGCCTTATCCAAAAAGGGTTATTTCCTTCAGGCAAAATCCAAGCAAAGGTTTTCTTGAAGACCAGGGCTACACAGCAGCTCAGGGACCGCTGTGAATAACACTGACATTTGTCAGAGAATTAAATGTGCTTTGAGAGAAGGGGAATTTCAACTTAAAAAGAGGAAGCTTCTTTTGGACAGATAGTGCTTACTGTGAGAAGCACATATGTATTTGTGATAGGAAAGGGTTGATTTTATGTGAGCCGGGCTTTCTCCATGTGGCGGAGGACAGAGGAAAGAATGAACATTTCTGTTGTCAAGATCCATACTGGAGTGTTTTGCTGCCTCTGAGACAGGAAGCCTGGAGAAAGAAATAAGGTACTCCCTAATATTGTAATAATGCTTTCAATTGAGTGGTTTTGCTTTTTTATTTATCTGATAATGATTTCAGCAGTTACTGAGGCAAGCCTTGGTAATGATCCTATAAACAAGTAGGAGCATACATTTGTAAAAATGTAATTGCTATTAGTAAAGTGACTCTGCAGCTGCTCTCTATTTCATTTGAGTCACAGCTGCTAATCATAGCAGCTTCACACACATCCCTTATTCCCTGGAGCAAGCTGACCAATCTATAGCAGAATGACCCAGAGCCCATTCTATAGTGGCATCAGCACAATTATTTCCTGAATTCCTGGAGCAGGACATTTATAATCAGAAACTGGGCAAAAGGACCAAAGTGGATCTGCGGGGCATTTTCTGATTGTGCACGTTATAATGTGGGTGCTGGTCTCTTCTGTCAGGTGGCTGGAGATAGGACGAGAGGAAATGGCCTCAAGTTGCGGCAGGGGAGGTTTAGGTTGGATATTAGGAAAAATTGCTTTACTGAAAGGGTTGTCAGGCATTGGAACAGGCTGCCCAGGGAAATGGTTGAGTCACCATACCTGGAGGTATTCAAAAAGCAAGTAGACAAGGCACTTCAGAACATGGTTTAGTGGGCATGGTTGATGGTTGGACTCGATGATCAAAAAGGTCTTTTCCAACCTAAATGATTCTATGATTCTATAAGGACAGCGGTCTTAATTTACACCAGTAGATAGAAGAATTGGGTCCTTTCTTCCCAACTACTATAATTCTGGTGGTTGAAGGGAGGGACCCAAAACCAAAAGGCAAAACCTCTTCCTTCAGCTTTGTAAGTCAGTTAATGTGCCATGAGAAGTACTGTGAGAAAATCAGTATGTGTCCCCAGAGTGATTTCTGCACTAGAACTGGGAGTAGGAGGGCTTGGCTCATTTAACTGCACTTCTGAATATCACGTCTTCATCCAATAATTGAGATTAATTTATTGCAAGAAAAAGTAGCTCCTGATCAGTGATCCTCCTGTTTAAGAAGCAATATGAGGTTTGTGTCACATGCCCAGCTGGTTTTGAAAGACACTTATTGAAAATAAACAATGTAATACCTGATGACTAAACATATAATATATTGTATGGCTGCTAATCCTTGTAAGGTGCGTTTGGGTATAGGTTAGGAATCAACTACAGATTCATCCTTTTGTGTACAGCACATATCTTGCCATCAGAGGTGCCCTGCAAATTGCTATTTGAGGTTATGCCTGTACTGCATTGTGTAGCCGTGCTGCTATTTCCAGGCAAAGTGTCCTGTGCCAAAGTAGGAGGCTCAGAAGACGGACAACCTGGGAGCAGGCATTTAAATTCCCTCTTCTGTACAATGACTCCTGAGGAAAGTCCAGCAACTGACTGGTCTGTTAATCATCTGGCATCTCTAAATTGTCACCTGTGTGGGAACAGGGGTGCGCTCTTTCTCTGTTTCACTGCGAAGTCGAACAGGTTAGTGTGAGCTGGTGATAAGTGAATCTGGCAATTGCTACCTCCCAGCTGACAAGTTTGCTTGACTAACCTCGAGGCAAGCACGAGGGCTGGGAAAGGAAGACAGACATTACCTGATGTGGTACCTGTGGTGCAGAAGTGGTTCAACCAACTTGTCAATTCTGTGGCCAGGTGTAGCTTAAAGTGTGGAAAAATACGTCAACCTGACCTGTCCTTTAGGTGGAACTCAGAATAAACACCATAGCTAATCCCAACAAATGTTTTGTTCTGGTTGATGACATTCTTCCCCTCCGAATTTCCCCAGCAGTTTCACTTGCATGGAGTACATGTTTGTGTCCTATTATTTGTGCTGTGGGGCTGTCCGTTGTTAGGCAGTTGTGGCTGTCTTTCAGAGATACCTGTCCTTTAGTTGTGGATGAAGAATTCTGCTTGCAGAGGCAGTGAAATGCTCCATCATCTTGGGACCAAAGGTATTATTTAAACAATCGGTGTTGTTTAATTGTTATTAAAAGAGCAGTTTCTGGATGTTAAGCGGAGTGATCCCAGATTCACAGACAAAGTCATAGTTCTCCTGAAGATCTAATAAAAGGATATTACTGAAAGAGGGGATAGTGGGAAGGAATACAAAATGCACTCAGAAATCAAAGGTTAGGGAGACAGAGGGTTTTTTTAATGTAGTAACAACGTAATTAAACAAGCCCAGAGTTTTTAAATGTAACTTGGAGTAAAGATTGTTCTAAAAGAATGAGCAATAGAAAAAGTTTAGCAATTGATTAAAACAGTGCCACTTTCTAACTGGAGAAGCACACAGGAAACACAAGTTTCCCAGTATATTTTTAAAATGTGTCCCTTGTTGGATATTTATGTGGTTGTATGGCTTAGTATTTGGGTGGAGGTCATCCTAGAATTCTCTGACCTTGCCACCATAAGGGAATTTTCTTAATTTGTGATTTCCTTTGATAACGCTTCTTCAGATCAACCTGTGTTTACATGGGAGAAGGCTGGTAAATGCTTTTTTGGCAGAATTGCTTTTAGAAGTCTCTAGGATAGCTTTCAGGTCAGCGGTGGAAAGCCTTAGTCACAGATGTACTGTCTCCAGGAGGTTCAGTGCTGCTCATGGAGCTACTCAGTGTTGCATAGGGTGGAAATTTTAGAAAAATTCCCTACACTAGAAAAGTCAAAAGCGTAGGTTACTAGTTCAGTGGCCAGTTTTGTTTTGAGTTCATCATGAAACATGGGGGAGGAAAGTCTTCCCATAGAAGACATGTACCTGATATGAGAAAATAAGCTAGTTACATGTAAGAACATGTCAGAAGGGAACATTTTGAAAGGAACTGAAGGGCAGTGAAGGAACTTAGGAGTCAAAGAGCGCAGATTTGACAGTGTCTTTCAAAAGATAATGACTACATCCAAAAATGAAAACAGGAAAAGAGAGAGCAAATGAAAACCCAGGCAAGCATACCAGATACAGAGCTCTTGTTCACTCCAAGACCTTCACGCTTCACTGGGCGTATTGGGTTTTCACGTGCTGGATTCACATGGTGGATTGGGAGGAAAAAGAGACAAAAAGCACAAGCCAGTGAGTCGCACAGGGCTTTCTGGCAATTGCCTCTTTTTCCCAAACATCAATCTTTGAATTTTTCAGGGAAGGAATCCCCCTGTATTCAGCCAAGTGGGAACTGCTCATGACTTTTCTCAGACTGGTTTGGGCCAAACCAAAGCAGTCATGAATAAGACCAGTAAAGTGCATGTACTCATATGGTTTCTTCTCCTTTCAGTGATCAGACTGCAGAGGTAGTAAATAAAGGGTTGAGCGTGACTACTGACTGCATACTGACATAATTTCATTTAATATACTTCTCCATTTTTCATCTCTGACATCCACACATGGTTTGTAATTGTGAGTCATGGGAACATCTCCAAAAATGGCTAACAAAGCCTCAAAAGGCAAGAAAGACACCACATAGTGCTAGCTTTATTTAGCAGGGGAAAATCGTTACCTCCCTGTGGACTGGCCTCACATAATTCTGGATGTCAGAGATCATTTTTAAGCCCTGGGTCTTCAAACCACTCCCATCTCATCAGTTATCACTGGCATCGTGAAAAAGTGCCACTTCCACAGCTGGATGCAGCCAGCACGTGAACAAAAAAACCTGCACATCCATACACAGACCCGCAATGCTCTGAAGAGAAGCAGAGTCCTCATGGACTGGGCTACAGCCACGAAGAGGGCACTTTGATCTGCACTAGTTGCCAGCAGCAGGCCATACCCTGAAGCAAAGTCTATCTTTCCCCTCTTACCTAGTCCTCTCTGACTGCTAAACAATGCTGGGACATAACCAGACTTTCAGTGGCCTGCAGATTTAAAAGAGAATGGAGCACAGAATTTGTATTGAATACGCCAAAGAAATGGTGTAAGTAGCCAACACACAGACTGTGTAATTCTCTTTCCTCCCCTCAGTCTCCTGGACACTGACTCCAAGGATTTGCATTTGTTGGTTAAAGGCATCTTGTAAAAAAGGGGAAGAGAAGCTGCTTGCAGCACTGAATTTTTAGTGGCCCGATTCATGATTCAGCACCTCTCTATAAAGCAGCTCATGTAGGAGAAGCTGCTTGTCACGCTCAGTGACCTCCCTCTTCAGGGAATGTGGGTGTACACCCCTCTGCAGACTTGGGATTCTCACGGGATGCGGCCATCCCCAGCACACGCCTTCTCCTGGCAGACAGCAGCCAGGAAACCGTGTAGGATCTTTGAGACTTCTGTCCTCACAGCTCCAAATCCAACCCATAAAGAAAGGCAAGCAGTGTTATCTGGTATTTTTGCCTGGTTTTTATTTCTCTCTCTCACTCTTATTTTCAGTTCCGGTTTTGGTCTTCGCTGCCGTGAGATAGTCATTGCAAAACATGCCTAGCTATAGCAGTACACTCTCTCTACTTTGCTTGTTTCCAGTTGCAAATTGTTTAATTTCTCCTCTTACACACTTGCACTGGACCCAAAAAAGAGGGCTATACTTTTTTTTTTACTTGACTGGAAGCAAAAATTCTTATTCATAGGAGGGAAATATGACTGCTAAGAAGGAGTTTCTGTAGTTTTCAGTGGCTTGGCACAGGCAATTTTATTAGGCAATCAGTTGTGTGGTTTAATTCAGTGGGACTCAGCCGAGGAAGAAAACCCCTTGATAAAAGTTCACCATGTAGTAGGGCAGCTGGAGCAGAAAGAGAATGACCTCTGTCTTTGGCAATGTATTCTGCACAAGCTCTCCCTCCTTTTCTGCTACGACAGGTGGATCACGGAGAAAATTTTCTATATCCTCTGAGACATTTGGGCTTCTTTCTCCCCTTTCCTAAGAAAAGGCAGGATGAATCTGGTCTGGAAAATATATCATTCACAGTTCTGTATGTTACAGCACACACACAAAAAACATGTCAGCGGACTGAGGGGAATTCTGTATTAAACAGAAGAGACTCTTGCTCCCAGAGACCTGGGGTAAAGACCAAAGTGTACCAGCTTAAAATAAAACATGACAAAAAATGGGAAACCATCAGGAAGCTGTACTATCAGTCAGTACAATCTCACTGTTTCTAAGCAGTATGAGAGCTGAAGAGTTTTTACATCTGCTCCAGCAGTGGAGGATTCTTTGGAGCTGTTTAAAGGAGGAGAGTGAAGGACCTTGTCCAGGGAGGTGTGGAGGCTTCTCCCAAATATATGGAAAAGGCACGGGAAAAACACAAAGGCGCTGCTAAAATGCAAACCAGCAACCATAGGCCAGTCAGATGCAGGTGCCATTCTCTGACTGCTGCATGGGCATGATATTTAGCTGTTTACCAGGGTCATAGGCCCTTATCCCACATGAACCCAAGCAGCCATAGAAGTGTTTTGCTTATGAGATGAATCATAGGTTTTTTTCCTTTTTTTCTAAACAGATATCAGTTTTTCTTGACTACAGATTATGTGCTGTTTAGCCTCCACTCTTTAAAGCATATAGGATTCCTCTCAGTTACCTTTTACTGTCGTGAAAGATAGGTTCCTGTTACAAAACTAAAGGTCACACACTTCATCGCTTCTGATAGCTGACATCATAGCGCCGTCTTCCCCACCTCCTCCTTCTGTGTCACCCTCTCCTCCCCCTCTACTTTCAATTCCCCCATCTTCTTCCCTACCCTGCCGGGCCAAGCATGCTCCCCATTCCCCTTTCCTCTGTACCAGGTATTTTGGGTACTCGTCCTGTCCTTTGCACCCCAGGGACTCTGTGTTCCTCCCATGGCATACCCTGTCTGCAGTAATCTTGCACTACATCCCCTTCTTTGTAAACCAGAGATCTGTCATGGCATGCTTCTTGTTGCTAAAGGCTGTGAAGCACACAGAAGTCCTTGCACCAGTCCATGGGAAAAGGTGAGATTAACTTTCTCAATAGTCTCTGTCTTGCTAAAACTTCTTGGTTTACCACTTCTTTGGGAGTACTGGAGAAGTTACTGGAGTGTTTTTGAACCTCTAACATATTTCTTTCATTCTTCCTTCTTACAGCATCATGGAGGTCTGCATATTCTTCCTTTATGCTATGATACTTCTCCCAGGTAAAAGGCGAATTTTTAATTGTAAAAACTGTTTTGATTATTTGTGTCCTGCTATGTGATACTTTCTCATCCACTAAGAAGCTGATTCCTTAGTAGTAATTAATCATTTCCATTGCACAGTCAAGGTCATATAGCCTATGATGTGACATGTATTTAAATTGTGTGCAGGGACTTTATAAAATACATAGTAAGTATGTATTTCTCTCTTCAACTTTATATCTTTACATTACACTTACTTTATGTTGCTCTTAAATTTTCAGTTTAAATCTATCTTTAAAATATGTGTATATCACCCCTGTATATCGGAGAGCAGAGCAGTATTAAACTGAAAATGGACAGTTAGATACGGGACAACTGGAGTTTTAGGTAGCCATGGAGATCATTTTGCAGTCTGGTGCTCTGGAGGAGCAGTCAAAACTTTGTACCGGGAGAGAGACTGCAAATCTTCTCATCCTTTTGAACAGAGCAGAGGTGTTGCTATCTTCTGGGACAGAGGACTGCATTTCTCATTCCAGGAAGAGATGGTCCTCCCAGCCCATCGCCGCCTGTAATAATGGCTACACACACTGATGAAAGTGGGAGAAAAATCATCCCTTGTGGGGGTGGTGCATGCTTTCTTTGCATGAAAGCATAATTGTGCTTATTGACTATTTCTGTTAACAGGATCAGCAACAGAATAGTTAAATTTGACATTTAATCTGTCATTAAACTCTAGATTAATTACAGAACAGTTAAATTTGACATTTAATTTGTCATTAAATTTTAGATTAATTCTTCAGTGAGACTGAAAGTGTTCACCTGTTTCTGACCTTCTGGTCATATATTCCCTAGACACCAACATTTACCACACAGTGTGCACTTTACATTTTCTTCACTGCAATGCTGTGTTATTTTATTAGGAAAATGAACTCAACTTCTTAAAAGAAATTGTGCAACCATCTCCTTTGTGGCAGAATCTCACTACACTCAGGATGCTACATACAAGAATGGTTTGGACCTTTTGCCTGCATATAAATCTTCTAAAATATAGATGCTCACAAGCTCTGCGTGGTAGGCCTTCTTTGGAAAGTAAAATATAGGAAGAAAAATAAGAAACAGTTTTATGACCTGAACGTCACAAGACTAAGTGAGTCAGTTTGAAGAACTATGTGTCCTGTCATACCTAGTGGGAGAATTTGTGTCTAAATGCTGGAGTTTTTATTGCTACTGTCATTAAGTGTTGCCTCTGTGAGTGCAAATACTTGGTGTTCTTTTGTAGCTGATGGAAATCTTAATTTCTTCTCTCTCTTTGTCTAAGGTATTGTTGCCAGTGTGCATCAGGTGAAGTCGTTTCTCAATCACACTGCATATCTATCCTGCTATTTTCCAAACTCTCAGAAAACTGACATAAAGGATTTAAGAATTTTTTGGCAAAAAGGTGATGGTGAAGTGGTGCATGAAGTATACTACGGCCAAGAAAAACACGATAACCTTAGTCCTAAATATATAAATCGCACCAAGATGGATATGGACAAATGGACCTTGCAATTGTTAAATGCAGGAATTGTGGATGAGGGACAGTATACATGTATTATACAGCACAGAGATAAAGGATCGCCAAAGGTCATACACACATCCGAGTGCATACTGCACATTATTGGTAAGTAATCTCTTCTATTTGTCATCTGGTCTGGGTTTTGGGTTTGGTTTGGGGTTTGGGGGGGTTTGGGTTTGGGTTTGTTTTTTGGTTTTTTGGGGTTTTTTTTGGTTGGTTTTTTTTCGGGGCGGGGGGGGGGGGGGGTGTTCTCTTTCACTTTGTTCAGTCCAGAATTGCATGGTACTGTCCTCAAGCCACTGAAGATGCACCTGCACCGGAACAGAAGATGGATAAGAGCATTCTCAAGAGAAAATCCTCAGCTCTGAATGAAAAGCACTCAGGTGGAAGCAATCAGTAGTAGAAAATGAGGCAATAATTTGCTCAATACTGCATCATTCCTGATTCTCACCCTGTCATACTTTGTAGTGAAAACCATTCTGCCTTCTTCCTCTTGCCTCCTGCAAGTTTTATGGCTTTTAGGACTCTGGAAAATACACTTCTTTATTTGCATCTGATGCACTGCCTTCTATTAAAAGCAATAGTAGTTAGCATTGTTGGTGGTAAATTACAATTGAAATATAACAAGATTTCTGCAAACACCCAGCTATTTTATGATGATATAAATTACAGGGAAAATAAAGAAAAGAGCAGCTCATATGTGGAGGAGTAGAAATTCATATGCTCAGTTAGAGTAAGATTGAAAATATCTCTGAAGAAAAAATGTAGGCAATGATGAGATTCAACCTGATTTCTTGCATGTTATCAGAGGAAAAGCCAGAAAATCTTTTAACAGGGGAATGGGGTTCAGTGAGGAAGCAATCTTTTCCTAATATTTTCTAGTATTTTTAGTAATTCCTAATATAATTTCCTAATGTTTTTCTATTTGAAGCTGTTCTGCTAGTAACCTTTGTCCGTATGCCTGTGTTCTCTCTTCCACTATGATAGTGCTAGTCATTAATAATATCATCTAACTTCCACTGGTGTTCTCAGGCTTCAAAACTGCTTCAAAAAAGAATAGGCCATGTGTAACAGCAGCCAAAACCAGTACCAGGATGTCTGAGCCTGTTTAGCTTTGTGCTACCAGCAAGTGTTCCCTCAATTCACAGATAGAAAACCTAGATTGTTAGTTTTGATTCTCCCAGAATTTACTGAACAAGTATTTTCAGCAAAGTTTTAGAACCCAGAAACTCATAATGTCCACTCAGTATCAAGACCTCCAATTTTAGAGATGCTTAGCATCAACCATTCAGTTAATTAATTCAAGCAGTTAAATCAGTTATCAGCTTAGCCAACATCTGAGCAACATGTTCTAGAAGTCTCAGGCTTAGGCACTAAAACTCTCTCAGACCCTTTAAGGTTTAACTTAGGAAGACTGGTTTAAACTATTTGCTGCTGTGTTCCTTCCAAATGACTCTCTGTTCAAGAAGCTCCCAAAGGAAGGAGCAGTATAAAATCATATTTAAAAAACCCCAAACTTAAAAAGAATTATAGGAAAAATACAAATGTTGAAATGTACTTATGCTTACCTACTGTTTCTTAATTAGAATCTCATATCATACGTGGAGGGGTTTTTGTAGTATGGCATGTCACACTTAAAATGGACGTAAGAAAGATTGAGTGCTGTACAAGAATGATGGGGCAGTCATACAAAGCTATCCAGATCACTTGGTGACCAAGCCCATTCAGAAATACTGAAGTACCTTCTAATACAGTTTACATGTGTTATTTATATGTATTACATTAGGAAAATATATAGATAGATATATGTATATTATATGTATTGTGTATAGCCAGGATGATTTATATAAGAACAACGAACACAGATCATCCTCCAGAAAGAAGGGAAGGCTTCACAATGGAAAGCTTTGGCTCTTAAAACAGGCAAGGTAGGGACCATGGTGACAAGCAGCTTAACTGGAAATTATGCTGCTATAGCATGGCTCTTGTGCTTCCTTTGGATGGATCAATAAGGGAAGTAGGTGAGACTAGGGAAGCTATTTCAAAATATGCTATTCAAAGAGTTGGGAGTGAAACTGATGTCAGAATAGAGACTTAACAGTTTGTGTCCTCATTTTAAAGGGGATGTTGAAAAACTTAAAAGCATGAAGAAAAGCTCTGCTAGAGTTATCTGAAAGCTAGAAAAAATACAGTCCGACCGCAGACATTAAAAGATTGATCTGATTACCTTATAATGCAGAAGACTGAGAAGAGTCTTGTTTGCAGAGTGTGGAAACCTGAAATACACATAAAATACTGGATATTAAAAAAAAAATGCTAATTAATTCAGTGAAGAAATAAAAACAGTCAGTGGCTGGAAGCAGGTGAGAAGTAAGGCACATTGCCCCTTTAGAAAATGGAACAAAACCAGGTAGGGTGATTAAGCCATTGAGAAAAATATTAAGGGTTTGATGGATCTGCTGCCTCTTGAGGTATTTAAATCTAAGCCCACAGCCTTTTTGGAAGAAATGTTATCTTTAAATAAAAAAGACTTCCTGAAACATGCTTTTCTGTTAGCAGTCCAAAGCTCACATATACATAACCCACACCCTGCATGAAACCAATGTCACTTTTCAGTAAATTGAGGTTCCAGAAGCCATAATAACAGAAGTGCTTTGATCAGGGTCTATTCCACTATTTCCACATGTTTACTGTCAATAAGATCAAAACTCTTAAATCACTTAGATGATTTGGCAAGTTTCACAGCCATGGATTACATTCCTACCCCTGCTGTAAAATGCCAAGGAGAGAATAAATACTCCAGACCAGAAGCTGGAGTGAGCAGTCAGCTAAGCAAGTCAGCCCTTGAGGAGAAAGAGGAAGCTTGAGCTCTCTTGAGGGACAACTTAACTAAATTTTGGGGTGTGAAAAAGGTGGGGCTTTTTCCATTTTGAATTCACAGCCATGGACTCTCTTGGGGATTTAAGTGACTAAGCTAAATCCTTCTCTCTGTGTGTTGGCATACAGCAACTAAAAGCAACATCATGTTTCTTCATCCATATTAAGAATTCACCAGAGCAAGGATTAGAGCCTGGATCAAACATATTGAGTGTGCGTGCAGAAGAGTCAGACCCTCTTAGGCTCATATTTTTCTAAGAATCATTTTCCCCCTCTCCAATGTTTCTCTATATTGTCTTTAGTCCTATTGGCACTAAAATAATGAAGTATTTTCAATGAAACCTTGAGTCTGTTTTTTGGGTTTTGTTGTTGGTTTGGTTTTTTTAACTTGCTGTATGTCAACATGCAGTCAGTATTATGTCTACATTCTCTCCTTCTTCTTTCCATTATAGTCTACTATTTCTACTATGACCTTTTAACCAAACAAATCCTGTTTGAGACTATTTGGGAGACTACTTAAGAGAGAGCATTGGTTAAAAGCTTCCATTTATCATTAATATTTTATGTTTAAATAATTCTTCCCACTCCCATTTCACTAATTATGTCTTGCCTGGGAAACTTGACTTTTTAAAGCAACAGGTATGTTTTTCATTTACTGGGATGAGTATCCAATGACAAAGTAAAAGAACTTGTACTGTAGACACTTCCACATAAAATGCCCAGCTAAGGAAGGTCTACTATCAAGATGAGTGAATTACTTTATATGCTGCCAAATGATTACTCATAATACTGACAGACACCAAAGATATTTCTACCTATGACAGCACTGGACCTCCAACTTAACCCATCTGAAGTCCCTCAGATGATTTCTTTTTCTGTATTTCACAGTTAGAAGTTTGTGGTTTTCCCCTTACCGAATCAGGAGGTTGAGAGTAGACAGCACTGTGTCCCATTCCCTTTTTGTGCTTACACACCGACCTGCAAGCAGGCCAGGTTTGATTATTCTGTGGTGTCAATGGATCTAAAGGAGGTGGGAGAGACAGAGGCCCAGTGTCTGGCTGATCAGACTTATGTCCTTGAAACACCCTGAGGACAAGGAGTAGCAAGTCTACATGTACACCAAAAACATAACAAACTCTTTTTGGGACTCCCATTGTTTTCCTGGGAAAATTGTTTAGACTTGCTTCTGCCTGAAAAATCTTAAATAATTGGCAGGAACTGTCACAAGATGTGGTATGTTTGACTCATGATGCTTTATCTTTGGTCTATTTCAGCCAACTATAGTCAACCTGAGATAGCATGGCCGCACACTGGGGAACTAAAGTCCAACAAATACTTGAATCTCTCCTGTTCTTCCAGCGGAGGTTATCCAGAGCCCAAGCAGATGACTTGGCTAATTTCACACGAAAACACAACACAGAGGCTTGTGCCTCACATGGACATCTCACAGGATGCTGTAACAAAGCTGTACAATGTTACTAGCAAGCTGAATATCACAGTTCCTACAAACACCCTCACTAATATTAGCTGCTTGCTTTTCCTTGGAGAGCAGCTGGGGAGCCTTGTCTCAGTGCCACTAGGCATAGGTGAGTCTCCATTTGCCCATTCCAATTTTTGCACGGGTAGGAGCAGGGCACATTGCAGTAGAGCTGATCACAGATAGTAGCATAGTCAAGGCAGGGAATAAACCCTAAGTAGCAGTAGGAGTTGGTTACAAGGGTTGTACATTCTTCATCCTGTCACCAACAGCCATGGCCACTAAATTCCCTCTCCTTTCCATATGGGAAGTCTTATTACAGCAAGGAGAGGGCACAGAGAAGGAAGGCTACTGCTACACAATCCAGAACACAGCCCTGTTCACCCCCTCCCCAGATGCTGCTGCAGTAGCAACAGAGCAACCTGGATGTCTGGATTAGACAGCAACCAGTCTCTGGAGGTGACATTTAGCTGTTAAGGGAGGTTGCCACTTCACAGAATCAGAGAACTGTTGAGGTTGGAAGAGGCACCTGGAGCTCATCTAGTTCAGCCACTCTGCTCAAAGCAGGGTCGAGAGGTAGCACAGGGCCTTACCCAGTTGAGTTTTAAGTATCTCCCAGGATAGAGACTCCCCAACCTCTTTTAGCAAACTGTTCCAGTGTCTGACTGCCCTGACAGTAAAAAAGTTTTATCTGATGTTTAGGTGCTTGAGCTGCTATTAATCATTCCCTAGAGAGAAGCAGGCGGCTAAACAGAAGAGTCCCTTGGACCAGATTTGGCTCAGAAACTGCCAAATAGACTGTGCTGAGTTTACAAGTAAAGGCCATGAAACTTTGACTAGTCTTAGAAGCATTCCTGGTGGTTTTCGTAACATTTGACAGAATGAAGTGTGCATTCCAAAATGACTGTTTGGGGATTTTTTTTTCTGGGACTGTGTCTTTTTTCAGACACCTCTTGCAAGAAGAAGCTGGGGCCCCAAGTTCCAGTAAGACTTCACTGCTGGATTATCTCAGGGTTCCACACGCCTGATCCTTTATTTAAAGTAAAGCTGTATTTTATTTATCTCCTGGGAGAGGAAAACATTCTTTGACATATTTGTTTGTAAGCCATGGCACAAGCGCATCAAAATAAAGACAATTCCTACATGGCTTGCAGGTGTCTGCTTTAGACAATGTTGAAGATGGAGAGCTGTGCTTCAGTTGACAGGAACAGGGAGCCAAGAGGGAATGGTAATATTGCAGGAAAGCCTACCAGGGTAGTACAGGCATGCACCTTACTACTGCGGATGTAAAAGAAGCTTGCTACTCATTCTGGAAAGAAGTTCCACAGTGCAGTTTTATTCATATAAATTTAGCTAAAGGGTTAAGTCATCAATGCTAGGTGTGGCAAACTGCCTCTGTTCTCCTTACATTCTAGGATTTTTAAATAATATTAAAATACAATACAGAAGTCTTCTGAGGTTTGCACAGCTCTACATGTTGCTCATGAGTGTTGATATGGCTATATTAGCTATATTAGCTATAGTGCTGCATCCTCCTCTTCCCGATTCAATTCTTCTTCTCTCCTCCTTGGCTTTACGAAAGTAGCCACCTGATAAGCAGTGATGGTGGGTATGAAACTAGGAACTCCACATAAACAAAAGCTTTGCTTGGCAATAACTGAAGCTCTGTCAGTTGCTAACCTTGGCACCAAAACCTCAAAAGCACAATAACCAGAAACAGAGGGAAACTCCTTTGCGTTCCCTGCTACTTTCACATCCCTTGCAGCATTTTGTTAGGCTTTGACCATCATTTCCAACAGATACTAAGTGGTAACATATCCCAGGTTCTTCAAACTTGCACAGTAGCACAGAGTAGCATTGGCACAGTAGCTGCCTTGCAGGCTCTTGTATTAATCAAATTGCTGATCTCGCACGTGTTACCCAAACTTCAGAAAGAGTACTTTGCCTTACTGTTGTTGAAGTAGCTGTTAAGACTTGGTAGTTTCATTAGTTATTGGAAATGGAAATAAAGCAATGTGGATAGTGATTTATTGACACTATTAAAACACTGTAAAAGCAAAGGATGCTGAGGGTCTTTCCCTAAACTTCTAATTCACATAACTTTGGGATAGATGGTTTAAGCTAATTGTAACCGAATTAAATCTTTGCTGTGTGTATATCTCCTCTGTTTTCTTATTCAGAGATACAGGGGGAAGAAATGGAGCAAGTGAAGATAAATTTCTTTGGCCCACTTATAGCTGTGATTTTACTGATCACATTTCTCGTGGGTTTTGTGATACTGAAGAACAGAAATACCTTATCTACCAACCAGAGTAAGTTATTACTTCTCAGCTTCAGCTCTACTGTCCCTCAAGTCACAGGCTTTGCTCTTTGTAATCATCCCTTTAGCTACATTCAAGCTGCTGACAGAAGGTTGTGTTTCATGCCAGACTTAAGCTAAACTCCTTGGACAGTTTAGTTCCTGCAACATCTTAGTCCATCTGGCAGTAAGTCAAAACATCTTTCTCCTGTCTTGTCCTGAGATCCACTTCTCCCTCTTCTTTGTGCTCTCTGAGACTGCCATGGCAACAGCTCACCACTTCTTCCTGCAGTTTCATCCTTTTTTCCTGGTTTCTTGGTAGATTTGGCTCCTAAATCCATTGAACTGTATAAACCTTTCTTGTCCATCACCATTTATAAGAAAGGTGGAGCTGGGGAAGGGATGAGATGAGGCTTCTGTCAAGTGCAAGTATCTTTGTCATCACAGAGCTGAAGGATCCAAGGCATTGCTCCACCACAGGCTGCCCAACAGGGGACTGGAAGAATCATCTTGTACTAGGAACAGAATTCAGTCTTTGCGTTGCATTTCTCTATTTTGTTCCAACACTAGTCTCAGCAGTCCAGGGTTTATTCTGCACTGAAAGTATCCTCATGCTGACATCAGAGTCTATCCTTCCTTGCAGCAAGAGCAAAGAGCATTCCTCACAGTCAGTCCTGTTTCCTTACTCAGCCAAGAGTCCTGAGCCCCACCTCATTCTTTCTCCAAATCCTAAGATAACTGGACATTTACTATCAACACTTTTTCAGCTCCTGTTTCTCATGTTTCTGTAAATGACATATTCATCTATTTTAGGTGTCAGTCTAGCAGTCTAGAAGCTATCCAGCTTGAAGCAGAGGCGATCAGCCAGACTGCTGACTGGGAAGCATCTCTGCACATAGCAAGGCCTGAGGTCCTGTGTTCCCAGATGCTCTGCCAGAACAAGAATCCACCCCAGATATCCTACAGAACAACATGCAACATTTTTGTCTGATGGCTGAAATCCACTGTCCAGTGTTCTCTGCTTTTAGTTTTGCTCCAGAATGGTAGTAATTATGAAGCTCTGCCTATCTGCACGGCTACCTCTTTGCTCTATCTTCATGATGCACCATGACATTGTAAAATCCTGAGAGTCAATGAAGAAAGCAGAGCTGCATGGGTTACAGAAGGGAATGTCTCAGAAATAGAAAGAGTTAGGCCACAATCTGTGAATCATAACCATCACTGGAAACATGATCAGAGGCAGGCTATTAATCATGAGCTATAAACGCTTTTGGCAGAGCCAGTGTGGCTTTGTACCAGTTTTCTTGTAAAGCTCCGCAGCAGAAAGAGGAACTTCGGGGCATGTCCCCACCTTCTGAGAAAAGTCATGCAATTCATGTCAGCATTTGAAACTAGAAATTACCTGAAGGAAAGACTTGCTTTAAATATAATTTCTGGTTATCTGGATTTTATTTTTTTACTACCATCCAAGCTTAATATACCCAGTTAGTACCTGCACACTTTGTTCCTCTGTATTCTGGCCAGATGCTGTACTAGTTGTTCAGGTGGATGCAGGGATAGCAAATGAAAGCATGAGGTATCATTCATATGTGTATAAATCTAAATATACAAAATTAAGCTAAGCAGATAATGAAAAAAAATATTATATAAGTAGGTCATATTGCAATTTGGTTGACTATGTTGTCCCTTTCTTAATCGTGCTTCAAACTTTGAAGCTAAAGCAATCCGTGTGCTATGGTATGCTCAGCTATAGGAAGTAGTTTTTACCTTTCAGAAAAGATTCTCCGTTTCATTCAAAATATGCCAGTTCTCCAGTCTTGAATGATCTCTGCACTTTATATTCTTCAACAGCATTGACATTGTTCAGGAGGAAGAATGCAGCAGAATTGAGACAAAATTCTTCTGAGGTCTTGATTGTGTTTGTAGGTCTGATGTTTTCAGCAAGAGCAGGGACATTAGCATCACATTCTCAAGACAAATTTCAGCTCAGAGTTGCAGTCTGGGGATATAAATTCTCTACAGTTTCTGCTGGGTACAAATATTCTTTTCTGTTAAATAATGTTGTGAGTTGCTAGACTCCACTGCAATTTTTACTCTGTTTTCAAGTGTGTGAGAGAACATGCATGTCCTTTTGAGTTAGCAAAACCATTTGGGAGTCAGTTCATTAAGCTATTACACTAACATTCCAAATATTTTCATTCAGATTAGTATCATTCAGATTTTGTTAAAAGTTTTATTTTTATGTAAAAGTTTATATTTGCTAGCAAACTTATTTAATGACTTATTAAAATATATGTCTTTTTCTGCGTTGGTGTTTTATTCTCCTGTCATTAAAGCAGTATATTGGGGAATACCCACATTTGGTGTTCTCAGGGAGGAAACACTCCCAGAATTATTTCTTGGAAGCAAATGAAGAAAAAAGGTATTTCTGCAATGACCAAGAATGGCACAACTGAAGGTTTCATACATTCATTTATAGAGCTAGATATATGCGCACAACTCTGTGTATGCATACCTCCTTGATTTATTGACCTATACACCTCAAAGATAAGATTCACTTAGCAGAAAAAAAAATTCTAAGCACTTGGAAATTCAACAGTTTTTGCAACATGCCTTAGTACCTCTGAGGGGGCTTTTCACTCCGATACACTGTCTACTATCACTATCACCAGCTGTAACTAGTGGGAAAAGTCACATGGTGGGTTATGTTTATCTTTTGACAACTTCCATCCTTAATTTGTTCCTAATTACTGAAGTTGTTTGTTTTCACCCCTTGCCATCCCTCTACTTTAGGCTTCCAACCTCCTTCTATTACCTGATCAATTTCTCTACCTCCTCTTTTCTTGCTCTTAAAATCAACTCTACTTCCCTCCTGCAGCTAAAGACAGTTAAGGGGGAAAAAAGCAGGTGGGCTTCAGGGAAGATCTTAGTTTGTCTCCATCTGTTCAAATGCATTAATCCTCTGCTCTAGCAGGTGTAATGAGCACAGTAGCAAGGCACAAGAAAAATGTAGCTGATGTGCTGGCATTTCTGTCCTCCATACAAATACATTCACAAATACATTCAGATTTCCAGGCTATCTCCTCACTCACTTTGTAGTTTTTTCTTTGACAGCATGCTTTCAGTCATTTAGTGACTCTATAAACATGGCAAGCAAACAAATGAGCATATGCCCACTACATACCATAGCATGTAACAGCTTCACTTAAAACCACCATTCCTTTATTTTTAGGCATAACATTATGAATTTCAGAAAATGCTAACAGAAATGGAGACTGTGTGTTAAACCAGTATCCAATACCCTAAGGTAAAATCCTGTCATCAGAGTTGTGATAGATTGCTTCAGGTTCACTGGTTAACCAGCACTGAATCACAGAATAGTTGAGGTTGAAATGGACCTAGGGAGACTGTCCGGTCCAACCCCCCCTGCTCAGGCAGGGTCATCTGGAGCACGTTGCCTAGGTCCACATCCAGACAGCTTCTGAATATCTCTGAGGGGGGAGACTCCATGACCTATCTGGGCAACCTGCTCCAGGGCTCAGTCACCCTTCACAGTAAAAAAGGCTTTCCTTGTGTTCAGAAGGAACCTCCTGAGTTTCAGCTTGTGCCCATTGCCTCTGGTCCTCTCACTGGGCACCACTGAAAAGAGCCCGACTCAGTCTTTTTCCGCAACCTCCCTCCCTTCAGGCATTTATACACACTGATGAGATTTCCCTGAGGCTTCTCTTCTCCAGGCTGAACAGTCCCAGTTCACTTAGCCTTTCCTTAGATGAGAGATGCTCCAGTCCCTTAATTATCTTTGTGGTCCTTCATTGGACTCCCTCCAGTATGTTGATGTCTTTCTTGTACTGGGGAACCCAGAACTGGACAGAGGACTCCAGGTGCTGTAGGACTCAGCAGTGCTAAGTAGAGGGGAAGGATCACCTCCCTCAGCCTGCTGGCATTGCTTTCCCTGATGCAGCCCAGATCTTGTTGGCAGCCTTTGCCACGAGGGCGCACTGCTGCCTCATCTGCAACCCGTCCACCAGGCCATCCATCTCCTTTTCTGCAAAGCTGCTTTCCAGATGGTTTGCCCCAGCCTGTACTGGTGCATGGGGTTATTCCTCCCAAGGTGCAGGACTTTGAATTTCCCTTTGTTGAGGTTCCTCTCTGCCCATTTCTCCAGCCTCTTGAGAACGCTCTGGGTGGCAGCACAACCCTCTGGTGTGCCAGTCCTCCCAGCTTTTTATCATCGTTAAACTTGCTGAGGGTACACTCGCTCCCATCATTCAGGTCATTAGTGAAGAGGAAAGTCAGTTTTACTGCGGATTTCTTAATGTCACCCAGTGCTACTGCAACAAGCGATACTTTCTTATGTTTAACAGGTGAAGGGACAGTGAAGTGTTGCATTTCCAGAATATTCCATGGTCAGTTCTGAGGGGATTGTCATTAACAAGTCATATTATGGCAAATGTCCATTAGTGGACTTCTTCCTCTTCAGGTGAATTATTTGCTACTGGGCATTACATTTGACCACAGAAATATGGCAATTCTATTAAAGAAATCTAGTTCTTATGTGTATTACCTCTAAGATTTGGTTTCAAATTCTCTTTCTCCCTCCTTTCCAAACTCAGAAGGAAAAACAAACAAACAAACAAACAAAAATTTGATATGAAACACTTATCTACACTGGAATGCTGGGCTGTCATAATTCATAACTGGTCTCTCTTTGCTTTCCCTTCTTCTGGACTGGGAGGGCCACAATGCTGGGGCAGGGAAGGGCCTAAGGAAGACATGTTTTCTGATCCCAGGGTGGGCTACCAGAAGGTTCTCAAGAGAAAATATACAATTAGGCAGGAAAACTGGTGAAAGAAGAGAAAGATGGGGGAAATGGATGAGGGCTAAGAAAGTGTAAGGAAAAGAGTGACACTCTGGGCTGGCTTGCAACAGGAAGTGCACATGCATCAAGTGCAGAGCCTAGGCACAAGCCCCTGCTTCACAGACCCCAGGAAAGAAAAGGTTCTGGCAGCAGCAGTGCCACTAGCAAGGAGAGCTTCTGCACAGAAGTCCTGAAATCCAGAATATTCTTACAGTCCTTGACTTGCCATACCTCCTTACATACTTGTGAATTTTATGGCAGGTTTGCAAGATCAAATTTTCCTGCACTTGGTGTGTGCTTGATGCTGAGACCTGCATACCTTTTCTCCACTGCTTTTGTTAATACAGCTCTTAAAACAAAAACTTATGAAAATCATAAAAATAATGCCTAGCCACCCATTCCTAATAAGCAGTGCTTATTATTTCAGAAGGACATGGAACTAGGAAAAAATGGAAAGATGAGGTGAGAATAGCTCAGATTGCAGTTACATACATACACGCACAGCTTATGAACGATTTACATTGCCCATGAATATTTTTTCTTCTGAAACATAAAAGTTAAATCAAAAGCACAACTAGTTTCTTTCAAAATAATTTTATAAAGCCTTCCTCAGCCTTGTTCTCCTGCTGTTAGCAAGACAAACTGCTCCATTTTCAGAGTGTTCCAAACTGAGAATCTCTCTACCACCTCAACAACTTTCTTTTACACCCTTTTTCATCTTTGCACTCCCTCTGTCCTGCAAACATTATAGAATCCACAATCTGAGGGAGACTTTTCTCAAGGGTCTCAAGATACTCCATGAAAACAGCTTTCACTTGCCTTTCAGTTTGCCAGAACTACAGTGTTTCCCAGCTGAGAGGGCTAATGCAATCCCTGCAGGTATGAAAATCAGACTATGACACAGAAGCAGAGGTGAGATCTTAGTACTTTACCTTGCACTGTTAAATGCACTCCTGTATCCAGATATATAAGTCATGTTTCAAAAAGATGTTAAAACATTAGAAATAGAAGTGATAAAAAGTGACTAAGGCTCTAGAAAGCAAGTTTACAATGTGTAGTTTATGGAGCTCAACATATGCAGATGATGAAGAAAATGGAGAAGGGACCTGATGAATCTGTCTAGCATTCCAACATGGAATGACTGGTTAGATAAGGAAGATGTGAGAGATCCTTCCTAGGAGTGACTCTTGTACAGGGGAGCCCAGAACTGGACACAGTACTACACATGTGGCCTCACCAGTGCTGAGTAGTGGGTAAGGATCACATCCTTTGACCTGCTGGCAACACTCCTCCTAATGCAGCCCAGGATAACATTAGCCTTCTTTGCCACAAGGACATGTTGCTGGCTCATGTTCAGCTTGGTGTCCACCAGGACCCCCAGGTCTTTTTCTGCAAAGCTGTTTTCCACCTTGTCAGGTCCCAGTGTGTACTGCTGCATGGAAAGGAGACAAAGAAGTTGAGTTAAAAGAGGCAGAGTAAGCAGGTTTCTGGAATGTATCTGAAAGAGCCAGCATATAATAAAGGTTTGTACTGAGGAATAGAAAGGGAATGATTTAAAAAAAAAAAATAGGTGGAGAAAAATTATGACACCTAGCAAGACAGACTGTGTGGGAAGAAAAGCCAAGACAAACCCAAGGAAAGAAAAGAAGATGCTCAGTAGCATATTCCCTCATCACTAGATAGCTTCTTGAGAGAATTATCAGTGGTCACAGCTTCCACTATTCAAGTTGCCTATGGCAACAGAGCATATTGTGAGAGAGGTAGAAATCAAGCTTTTCCTATCAGATCAGACATCCAGCAGAGGAAGACTCTAAAACTCTGAGATCTTTCTTCAGACATCTTCTTTCTATGTCTGGGATATTGTACAAGACCCACTCTCCATCTGCAGTTTGGAGAGTGTCTCAGATGAGGTTTATTCAGATTGGACTGGCTGAAACTGGCAGAATTATGCTGATGGATAACAACAGATCATATGGCCAGTCATCTTTGTCCAGATGTACTGGAAAAGATCATTCAAAATAATGAACCTCTCAATAACAACTAATTCCCTCTCCTGCTTTAGTTCAACTACAGTTAGAGCTGATCATTATACTTAAAAGGTAAAGGTATTGCTTAACTTCTTTGGAATGATGGGAAAGAAGGTTAGAAGTGCTCAGGAGTGAAAAACAGACTGCAGACCTAAGTCTTTATAGAATTTCTATTAGCCTATAAGCACTAGGAAGGGTTTGGTTTTTTTTAATTGGGTCAGTGGTTAAGTCCTTCAATATTACGTAAGCACCCAGAGCAGAAAATGTATAAAAACAACTGCAGTACAGGAACAGAGTAGGTTTTATCAAGCAAAATACCAAAATGCTCTATCAGCATAACACACTGATACATCAAAACCCAGCTTCCTCTAAAGTAATGCAAAGCAGCTGTTTGATCCCAGCAACCAGAGTTAGGAACCATGGCACATACTTATCAGTTTTTTACCACTTCTTAGCTTCCTCTTATTGGCAAAAAGTGAGCGGAAAACTGGATTCAAGGGTATCACATCCCAGACATTCATCTGCAGGGGAATTTTGGGAGGCTGACTGTAACTAGCCTCTCTAAAACCCAACAAGAACACCCGCAGCAGCAGTACGCCACTGAGGAAAAACGTACTTGTGTCTTATAATGAGGGTCCCTAGCCAGGCCCCTGGGCTTGGCTCTTTATTTCCTCTTTCTTCACCTTTGCTTTCCTGGAACGCTTGACCAGCAGCGTCGACAGGCTCCCGAGGAAACCCGGCGCTCTCCTCCGGCCCCCCAAACATCCCTGAGGCGGGGAGCACCTCCAGGTAGCCCGACCAACGACCTTTGTTCAGGGAACTGCCTCCTGCTCTCGCCGGTTACCCTGACCCCCCCCCCCCCCGGTACCCTTTTGATTCCACATCAGTTTTTTTCATTCAAGAAAAAGAAAATAAACTTAAAAAGAAGCGAGGGGCGGGCAAAGCAAACTCCCGCCGACGGCCGTTGCGACCGTTGGCCGTGGCGGGGGGGGGGGGCGCGCCCCGCCTCGCCCCGCGGCCGTTGGGGGGCGATGCGCGCGCCTCGCCTGCCCCCTGGCGGCTTCCCGCCTTCCCGCCTTCCCGCTCCCCCTCACCTCACTCACCCTGACAGAGGAAGATGTCCGGCTCCCCTGACAGAGGAGGCTGCGGGTGTCAGAGGGTGTTTTGTGGAGAGGCGTGGGGTCACAGGCTGAAGGCCACGTCGGGAGGGCTCCAGCTGACCCTCCGGCTCCAAAGGGGTGGGCTGTGAGGCCAGACTGGGCTGCCCAGGGCTTTGTCCAGTCAGGTCTTGAAAACCTCCAAGGTTGGAAATTGCACGGCCTCGCAGGGGGACTTGGTCTACTGCTTGACTGTCCTCGCAGAGAAAACGTTTTCCTTACACCCAGCCCAAACCTCTCTTCTTTCAGTTTCTGTCATCTCTCACAATGCACCACTGTGAAGAGCCTGGCTCCATTTTTTTTCTCCATAACCTCCTTGTAGGTGTTGGAAAGATGCAATTCAGTATCCCTTCTCCAGGCCAAACAAAGGGCGCTCCATCGGCCTCTCCTCGCAGTGCAAGTGCTGCAGCCCCATCACCACTGGGGTGGTCTCCCACCAAACTTGCTCCAATTTATCCACGTCTTTCTTGCGTTGGGGAGCCCAGGACTGGACACACTATTCTAGATGTGGTCTAAGAAGTGCTGACTAAAAAGCGGTAGCGTCAGTCCCCTCACTTGTTCTACTGGCAATGCTGCTGTCAACACAGCCCTGGGTACCGTCAGCCTTGTTTGCTGCCAGGGCACTCTTCTGTCAGGAGCTACATGGACAGAAATCATCTCACCAGCGTCTTCCTCCCTACTGATGGGACACTTTTTGTCTTTTCCCCAGCGGCAGCTAGCACTTTTGGAGATGAGGTATTGAGAATCTATGCATTCACTCTGCCAGTCTTTGATGTTGCCTTGTAGTTTTGTCATTTCTCCTTCTCTCTCAGGCCTGGCTCATGACCAATCCCACAAGTTTAACCCACTCTCAACAAATTCCTTGCAATTTGTTCCGCTCACATTTTGGGAACTTTTCATATAAAACTAGAAAGCAGCCAGAAGATACAGAGAAAAGGAGATTTGTTCACATGAACAGAACTGTAAGGTGGTCCAGGCAAAAAAGAAGCCGTAGGACAGCAAGATTGAGGTTTAGAAAGCAGGGAAACTAATTATAAAGTGTGTTTGAAAGTGGAAAGCTATTCAGAAAACTGAATGCAACAAGTAGAATGGAGTTCATACAGACCATTGAGAATCTGGACACATCAAAGGCAAGGGACAGAGACTCTCTAAGGGGAGAAGTTCCTTCTTCATGAAATTTATAAAGCCTGCAGATGAAAGTTGCAGTTGATGGAAAGCAGTTTTCCTCTCAGGGAAATAATAATTTAAATTAATTATTTAAAGTATACTCTTACTCTTAAAAGGGAAATTAGGAAAAAAAGTATTTGTAAAAACTGGAAAAAAATCTAGTCAAAGCATTTAATTTCAATAGTGACAGTACTATACAATCCAAACAAAATAAGGATCAGAATGAGAACATATAAAATATCAAAATAATACCTTTTGAGTTTTAATTATTTGTCCCCCCAACTTCTAAAGACAATTTTTGAAAATTGTTTCCAGCATTTTCAAGAGGAATAATAAAAAAAAAAGATCTGTTGAAATTTTCTTTTTAATACCTAAAGGCTTCTCTGCACTGAATTTTCTTTATGGGCTGATCTCAACAGACCTAAACAGAAGCACTGGGAGACTGATCTACCAGTTAATAGAGAGGCCTGATAGTTTTGGTTAGATAGATTCCACTATCTAACATATGTCATTAGACATGTATCAATGTAAGTACAGTGTTCTTTAAGCTGCATAGTACAGTACAACTCCATTGTGTATACTCTTCTCCATCGGCACTATTTCCTGAATCTTTTATTGGTGTGAAGAAGTACAATTTCAAAAATGAATAACAATATGAAAAGAATGGAATTAAGTAATACCACTAAGAGGAAGAAGGTCAGACAAGAAAAGGCCCTCTGAAGAGTCTTCATGTGGCAGAACTGTAAAAAAAACAAGTAGTACTAAATCCTTTTAGTTTGCATTAGCACTACGTACAATAGAACATCAGCCATCTGAGACATGAAAATACATTCTCTTACATGCCTCTATTACAATTTCCAAGCGTTTAGGTAGGTTGAGTAGGCACCCGTAGGGGAAGGCTCCAGCATCACTTTTATTACACATGTATAATGACTGCCACTGTGCAATGCAGAGTAGTACTGATAAAAGTGTGAAGCTGGGCAGGGGTGTCACAGTGACATTTTGCAAAGTACTCTTTTGTCACATTCCCTGGTGACCTCAACATCTTAAGGAAAGATGGTGTTATCATGTCCTTATGGCATTACCTAGGGCAGCAAGCAAAGGAGATGTAGGGCTCTGTCAGAAGGAAGCACGTGTTCCTGTGATTATGGATTTTTAGCAGGCAACTTTTGCTTTCCCTGGGCATTTTAGGAGGTAAACTGAAGAGCGCGTGGCACTTACTTTAAGTCTTGGAGACATTACCATAATTATTTATTGGCTTTATATAAAAATGTTACTTACCTATTACTGATCTTCTCTGAGATACTTTGTCTTAGTGTACATTCCTACTCTGGCTATACAAGCAATATTAACTGAAGTTTTTCCCTTGGCAACATCTGAAAAGTACTTTAAAACCCCACTCTTTTTTCTTCCTTTTCTCCCTCTCAGGTGCAGGAAAGAAAAAAAGAAAAAAGAAGAGGGAATGCCCGACCCTTCCAGTCGTGGCAGCAGCTCTGCATGTTCCAAGAATACAAAATATTCTGGAAGAAAGCCATCAATATCACTTGAGCTGTTGCAGTTGATACCCTGATTGTAGCAGGAGCATCTTTTTTTACCTTTCACTGTACATGTCTGAGAAATCTGAAGTAAAATAACAGTCTTTGTGCAGATCTCACCAGCCCTTAGGTCTCTTTGGCTCAGAAACAAAAGTCATTGGACCCTCCATGGACTCAGCCTTGCTAATATGAGAAGAAGAAGTTGCCTGAAAGCCAAATTGCACAAGAAGCTTCAAAAACATATGCAGGAAAAACATCCAGAGAAGTAAATTTCCTGATTCAAGTGCACTTCTTGAATAATCTCTAACAAGTATGTCAGCAAATACAGTATATTGCATGGCAGGCAACTGCAATGGGTCTTTGCCTTCCTAGCTCTTCCAGGTGATGTAAATACAACCAAATGCTGTTTATGTGGAAAGATGAAGATGACAGCAGATAATCACAGGCTTAAGTGGTTTCTCCACAACAAATCTGAGTGAAAAAAGTTGAGATCCTCTGTAGCTCCTGATGAAAAGTTTCTGAGCATTAGTTAAGTAAATCTATATCTTGCTGTGTCAGGATGTTCACAGTAGCTCAGTGAGAGAAAATCAGAAAAAAACGCATCCTTTTAGTATATGATGGCAATACTGCTACTGAAGGCATACTCCACATTCAGTGGGAAGATCCACTGCTTTTATTTTAAGGAAGTAGTCCAATATAGCTGGTAGAAATGCAGTGTCAGGAAAAAGTGAGTTAGATTTTACACACAGTAGAGAATGCGGATTGTTCTAACATGTTTGTCCAGTGGTCTTCTCCCACTGATTAACAAAAATGTCTATTATTGAAGAGGAACAAGCTTACTCTGTTCCTCATTCTGAGAGCTGGAAGCAGCTGATGTGATTAAGCAGCTGAGTGATAAATCCATTCTTAACTGAGCTTTAGAAGATCTGTGAGAAGAGGCAAAATTCTGAAACTTTGTACCAGAAAATATAAAAGGCCCTGGAACCAATCCTGCACGAACCTTGCTGGGAACTAGTGGAAGCATCACAACCTCATCCCTTATCCTTTTGGTAAGTACACATAGACCAGCATCAGGAGGAGAACTAACCTGTGTGAGTTTGCATATTTCGAGATGTGGGTGTTTCCTGCTTCTTTACACAGGAAAGTGTAAAGATGTTTGTCTGAAGCTCCATTCTGTTCAGAAACTTCTGCAGCGGAGTGCTGGATAGAATTTATTTTCAGTGAAAGAGAAATGTGGTTGCCCTGTTAGTTGTCCAGCCTAACATATAATTAAACAACTTGTGTGATGTATCATAAGGCAAAAAGTATAAAGATGCATTCTGAGGAGAATTTTTTTTTTTTTTAACTAAGTAAAATTTCTTGATTCACAGACCAAAGGAGGAATCTGCCACCTTTAAGTCATAGAAAAAAGAATTACAGGGTCCTTTACAATGTCCCTGGTGAGAGTAAAAACCAAGTCACTGGTGTCATGGACCCTCACCCTTAATGACTTCTCTCCTGCAGCCTAACCCCGACATGAAAATAGAGAACTGAGCTCTGGCCCAGAGTTATCTCTTATTGGTTTTCCAGGAGACTCTGCTATGGAAACACATCCCAAGAATGACCCTGCAATGGAGTCTCAGCCACAAGGAAATGCAGCTGAGAGATCAAGTTACCTTCAGTGAGGGAGCCACATGAAGGCCTGTCTAATTCTGTATGTGTCATATTCATTCTATGTAGGAACAGTTCACTACTGAAATATCTGAGATGGACCACAGCAATTGTTTAACATTACCTGCAGACAAATGGTTCAAAGGAAATTAGAAGGACGGCCGACAAGCTGAAAATTCCAAGGAGCTTATTTCCTGCATTTGAAAGTAGATAGGAAAAAATTAAAATGGTGCTTATGATTAGCTGCAATCTGATTTATAATCTGGCATAAATGAAACCTTTCAGCAATAGGGAAAGCCTGGAATTGAAACAATGGAGCTAAACAGCTCCAAAGAAGAGCTGAGGAAACACTTGGGAAACTCACTTTAACGGAAGGCATCTGTGAAGGTCCTGGTGTCTTCGTAGCGCTGAGGTATGTGTCAGGGCAGACACAGAAACTGGCATTGGAGCTATCTAGTCATTTAGGTGCTCGATTTGTTGGCATTACTATAATATGCAAACAATTCCCAAGTAAGGTAGACAAGTACTGTCACGCTGTGCCAGCCGTAGGAGAGCTAAAGCACAGAGTTAAGCAATTTTACTGAAGCAATACAGGAGGTGTTTGAAAGAGCAAGGTACAGAATCTGATCTCCTGAGAATCATTCCACTGTCTGATCCCCAAGGCCATTCTTTCTTGTTGAGCCAGCTGCTCAACAACTGATCTCAGTCACTGCAAACCACTTTTCCAACAGGAAATCCACATTCTGGGCTTTGCTTGAACCGGGTTAAAAAAGGATATAGATGTCTCCGAATGGCAAATCAATAACAAGCAGTTTTAGAATCTGGGCAGACTTTGGTCTGCAAGGGAAAAAGAGCACAGCAGAGGAAACAAGTCAAGTCAGAGGCTTGAAAGTAGTTTGGCAAATGTGGATTAAAGGAAGTATTGGTTTATTGCTTTAAGTATCCTATATTCTTGTCAGAATATGCTTTTGTACTATCTAGAGCAAATATCCCTGCTTGTCATCCATCCAAACGAGTATACTTAATCTTTTATTAATAACTGCATCTCTTAAACTAGCCATTGGCATTTCCATGGCTCCTGCATCCTAGACTATTGTACATGTGCAGTCAGTACACAGCACTATTAATAGATTTTCCATAGTAATCCTCCTGTAGTCGCTCACTTCCCAGACACCTAAGGAAATGCATCACATCAGCAGTACAGCGCAGATATTGCTAGTGGGAAGTGCCGGGAAGCTGTCAGTAGGCAGTAGGGACCAGCTTACTAACCTGATCAGGAACTTTTGAACTTTACCACACTGGGGACAATATAGAAATAGACAGATTGCCTTGTAAATAATTTCTTGTCTTCTTTGCAACCATAGAGAACATGCTTCCCTGTGTGCATATCTGTGTGGCTAATTATTGCCTCCAGTAATTCCAGCCCCTGTAAAAAAAAACCAAAAAACTTCATGTTATCATCTCCATATCTTACGTGGTCAGGCCTCCTACTCAGGATACCTGCATCAGCACCTTTTTTTCTGTGCTGGTCTTGCTGACCTGTACCTTTTGACAGCTCTTGATAAAAAACTAGTTACCACCAGGTGATGATATGTTTGTTACTGACAAGCAGCTTGTGCTCTTAGGCCCCCATATGAGGAGTTTTGCATTGCTGTTAAACACAGGCCTTCTTAAAACCGGTTATAGATTTTCTGAAGTAACATTGTTCATTAGGAAAAGCTAATTCTTTTAAACCAGCCCCACTAGTAAGAAAGAACAGCTTTTCATAAATTGACTCAGTAAAAGTCTGGGGAAAAAATTCTGTGGTTATGATATCTGAATTTTATGTTTTCAAAATGAAGCTTTCTTTTTCAACTGGAAAATCTTTTTGTTTCCAATATTTGTGTTTTAAAAGGTTTAAAATGTTCAGAAGCTCAAATGGAAAAAGTGGTTTTCAAAATCAGTGTAACAATATTTCAGATCTCCCCAATCATTTTTCCCCACAGATTATTTCCCGCAGAATTTCCATTCACTATGTTTTATAAGCTTAGGGTCTTTCTGCCACTTCAGGAAGAAGAGATATTTCAAAATCAGACCTTCACAGAAACAAAAAACTGCTTGAGGCTCCTCTGTAAACTTTCTCTATTTTTTTCACATCACTGATGCCTATCCAGATATTGCAAATCAGGCACTCTTCTAAAGCTGTTCTTATTAGGGCCTTTGCCAATAACTTTGCCTATTTTCCAAACATCTGCTTGTGTTTAGCGTGGTTCATTTAAAATCACAGACATTGGCAAAATGAATACATTCCATCATGCCCTTTCCTGTAGATGACTTTGGTACTCTAGGTGTTATTCAGACTTTCTAGATCAAAGAAACAACCACTTCATATTTCAGTTCCAGGGTCTGAAATACTGCAAGAACAATCTGATCTATCTGTACAGTACTGTGCTATTTCTAGTTTCATTCCTGGCTGAGCAGGGCAAGTGAAGAGATATGTAAGCACTTAAAAGCATAAATCAAATTTGAACTTGGAGCACTGATGCTTAATACATTGGACAAAACATGCCTGGCATTGCTGTTGTCAAGCTCTGTATCCAGTAAATAACTTCTTTTATACTGACTGCATCAGTATTGCCGTGTAGAGGGTCCCAGGCGGAGATTTGATACTTAGGGCTCAGGGAGTCAGTCAGAGCCTGCAGTAAGGCTAAGATTTAAACAAAAGTGTTGCTGCATTGTCTAACTGTATGTGTTTCACTATGTACACTCTTAAAAAGGTGGACAGAGTAGAGGTATATACGCATAAAAATTGTTTCAAATGTCGTTCATTCATTAGAACACAGGACTGAGTGTTGAGTATCTCATCTCTGAGTATCTCATCTCTAAAATGGGAATAATAATACTTCCTTCCCTGGGCAGGCATCAGTCACCCCTTTGGTAAATCATAAGTATTTCACTACAAAGTCACATCTTGGTGGTCTTTTTGGCTATAGGAAGGGTTAGTCAGTTAATAATTACCCTACTAGCAAAGTATTTGGCCCTTTTAAAAATTAAATCCTTGATGCTGTAAGAACAAGGTCCACGGAGAAAGGAACAGTCTCTGCTGTTGCCAGCTCTTACTTTCTGATTGCGTGACTTGACTTTGCACCTCAACTCTCTGCACATTAGTGTCCCTGATTGTTAGATAAGGTAATGGTCCCTCAAGCTACAAAAACGCTTTAGCATCCCTAGACAAAAGGCACTGTGGAAGCACAAAAGAACTGTTTACATGAGTTAAAAAATAACTTTTAACCTTTGATCCTGAAGATCTATTTCACCTGTGCACCATATGCTCGAAGGCCTGACAGCTTCAGCTTCACCTTTTTCCTGTGGATGCACTCTTTGACTTCACAGCCCTTATGCTTTTAGCTTGATGGCATCCAAGATGTTTCTTAGCAATCATATTCTGCCAGCAACACACATTCTTTGCTCCTCAAGATCTGGGAAATTTACTGCATTCCTCTCTTTTCCACACTGCTCTTTAGAGAAGTTAACCTCTGAAGAAACCCAAGGAAACAAACAAGAAATCCCACAAGCATAAGGGATTTGCAGCATGTTGAAAATGCATAGGGGTGGAAAAACAACTCTGTAGCTGTCAGCTGAACCTGATCCAAACAATCTGATCAAAGATGATAACTCGACTTTGTTTTGTGCAAAAAGACCTTTGTTTATACATTGGGTGCACAACAAAGGGGAAACCATTAGCAACATTAAGGTAGCTGGCCTGGAGTAAGAAATGTGATGGCTAGAAGGGAAGAACAGCAGCCTGCAGAAGAAATTCAATTTTTATAGAGCTTCTGGTGACAAAGGACATGGTATGGAATGTGGAAGGTTTACTTCAGGGCAGATATTTTTGAACTGATATTTTGCCTCTAATGTTTGATTTAGGGAATGGTGGGGCTATGAAGGGGGCAAGAATAGGAACAGAGATGGCCACGAACACCTTGCATATGCACCTGTATGGTGATCATGTTTAAAGATTTTTTAAAAAAAGGAGACTGCTTGCCTAAGCCAAAGGGTCACAAAGAGAATGAAAACATGAGAAAGATAGGAGACCCAACAGCAGCTTCACACTGAAAACTGTGAACGAGTCACTTGAAAGTGTCAGAATAGTTTTGGGAATCTTCAGGGAACAGAGGCATTTTTTTGGGCCACTTTTTATAGCTATTTCTCCTGATTCCAGCAGGTCCCCTTTCTGTTCCCATCCAGCCTCCTTAGTTGTGATGATACCGATGATTGTGGGGCTGTACATGGAACAGGAGCAAATTAAAAACATATGTATTTTTAATTTTGATTCTGTAATCAGAACAATTCCCCAATTTCCTGTCCTTCTCCCCAGTCAACCACACACAACAAAGAGGGGTAGATGACTGCTTGGTGCCAAGGGAGGCAAGTAGGAATTTCTTAACCTTGTGGCTCTGCTAGGAGGATTTTCTTGGAGCCATAGCCTCAGATACAGACATGTGATACATGACATTCATCTGTGTATCTTGTTAGGCCCTTCCTTTCTGCTAAAAATCCAGAACTACTGGTGTCATGATAATAGGTCCATTTGTTTTATTTCAAAAGTGACACAGTTGTTGAATCAGCTACCAAGCAGAGGAGCGGATGTGGCTGTGGAATCAGTTAGTTAAACTGGCCAGTCACTGACAGATAACAGGTAAACAAGATTGTACCAAGATTTGTTACAGATAATTAGACCAAGTCACAGCTGCTAAGGTGGAGAAATAATTTTCAAATACCCAGCACTAAAGGCCTATGTAATAAATCACTGCCTGTTTGTTTGCAGAGTTACTTATTCTTGTAACTATCTGAAACTAATCTCTGCAATACTGAATATGGATATCAATTCAAGTGAGTTGATTCCTATTTGCAAAGGAGAGGCAATACTTAACCAAGTGTGCCTTTGGAGAAAACAATTTTCCAAGAAGCAAAATACTTCCTTAACTGAGACATTTTGTCATAGGAACTATTAAGACTGATGTAGAAAAAGAATGTAGTAGTATATATAGTTAAACACGATAACACTGCTTCTTCCCTTGCCCTTCAGACCTAATGTCAATATTGACCAATAATTGAGTATTTAAAAGCCACCCAGAAAATTCTTATTCTCTATAAAAGCCTGAAGTCTCACTCTGCCCAAGAAATATGTTCTAAGGCATGACAAATATGGAAAAGTATATGACAAAAAGTAGATGCAATACAATAGCAACATTTAAAATTACTTTTAATGTTTTTAAAAGGAAACAGAATGTACTTTCTGATGTACATTATAGATATCAAATCATCCCATTAGCAGCTGTGACACAGAAGACAAGAGGAGATTAATTATTTCCTTTCTTTAATGACTAGATTTATTCAGTGATGGCTGAACAGTGCATGTGACCATTTCACAGGAAAGCAGAGGTGGTTAATGAGAGCTTCATTAAGACTGATGATCAAACAATACTGTAATAAAGGCATAAATTCAGAGGCTGGGATGTTATAAAGACAGGAGAAAGCATTGTAAACATGTAGTCTGACCTCTCGTGTAACAGAGACTGTTGGATTTGAAATTAATGTCCTGACTATTAAAAAAAACGGTTTTGAATTGAAAAGATTTCCATTGCAGGAGATTGTACCAGAAATTGTTGATAATTGTTCTGACAGCTACATTACAAAATTTACTTGATGTCAAGTGTGAATTTGCTTAAATTCAAATTCCAGTAAATGTCTCTTGCCCTGCTAGGTGTCTGGGTGTAAACGTAGACAAATGGTTGTCTGTCCTTTTCTGAGGAGTTGAGGGCTTACCCATCTCTTCTTGCCTAACCTGGAACACCAAACAGGTAAGTTTTCTACTTTTTGCTTTACTACCATAAAACTGTCTTTGGATTTGAAACTGAAGAGCTCTCTATTACCACTTTCCCCCCACCCCCCCTGCCATGTTGATACTTAATGTCTGTGATAAACTCACACCCTCACCTTCCTTTTCATAAACTAAACAAATCTGTCTTTCAAATTTTCACTGAGGCATTTTTTCCAAATCTTTAATAATTCTTACGTCCTTTTTCTTGCTCATCTCCAGTTTTAAGGCCATCTGTCTTGAAGTGAGAACACTTGCACTTGATACACTATTCCATCTGTTGCCACAGCAGCACAAATCAGAGGCAGAAGATCTTCAGTTTATAAATTAACACTTTTCTGTGCAGCATTGTTCGGGTGAACCTGATGTTCACCTACGTGTCCATTGAGACGTTCAACTGCTTTCACAGCAGTTGAGGACTAAGCCACAGTGAATACATGCACAAGTGTCATGTGTGTGGATTTCTCATCATGAATAACCCAACAACAGCTGAAGAGATTAGGTTGTTGTGAATGACTGAGTATAAGAGCTGAGGTAACACTGATGGCATTTTATGTGAATCTAAAAAGATACTGAGAACTACATTCGTCCTATTATTAATATGTTTGGGTAGTTGGGTTTTTTTCATCCAAATTTTAAAGTCTTGATGGAAGTATCTTGGTTAGGAGCAAAAATTGTCCCATGCTGCCTCTCTTCTCCATAGAGACAGGCACCTCCAGGGGGCTGTTCAAGTCTTTTGAGGGGGCCTTATGCTTTCACTCACCATCTGTTATGTGTTGTATGGTAAGCGTCCTAAAGGACCTACATTACAGATCACTGCTTGCACTGCCAGTTCTTCATCTGTCTATTGTTATTAGAGAACAACAGAAGACAGCAACTGATTTGTAGAAAGTCAGTTCCCTGTGATTTATATGGAGGAGTGCATTAGCATTCAGCCTTTACTACAGTAAAAACTTCTACTTACAAAGATTGTAGGGAAAAGTAGCTATTAACCTTCATCATCATGAATAATTAACCATGACAGCAGCTGAACTTAAGATTCATCTCTCAGTTAATGTTTGTCCAGACAGATAATACCTGAACTGATCAAAACCAAACACAAACCCCACACCACACCCAGTCAATCTGTCAAAATCTGCTCATGCCTGCAACTGCACAAAACAGAATTGTCTCTTTAATTAAATTACATTTTAAAATCATTTTTAGTGTGTGAGCTAATTAAGATCCTTCTGTTCTTAGAAGGCTGTTTATTATTCAAAGTGTAAATTCTCTGGGAATGCTACAATTTTGGGACAGATCATATGTGCAGTTCAAAAGTGGAACAGAAATTACAAGAGAAAGGAGTTGGGAGAAGAACCCAGAAAAGCAAGCTTATGTGCATATGGCTAGAAATCTGGCTAAAATGCAGCACTTCTGTGCCACACTTTCTCAATAGAAGTGCAGCAGGAGATCAGGAAAGACAGGAGCTAAGGAGCTGTGGGAAGCATGAGGGAAGATCAAGAGGCTTCTCGAGTAAATGAGAACTTAAGGTTCAGTTTTGACCTTGAAATTTTTGAATATGTACATATAGGTCCTGCAAAAGCACTTCTAAATATAGGGGGGGGAAATTCTTAAGCTATCCAGTTGTAACTTCAAAGTCTTCTAATTTCAGCGTAGTTTTGTGTTTGTTTTTAATCCTATGGTACAACTTTTGCTTGGGTTGTCAGTGCTGAAGGAATGTTTGGAAGCCTCCTTTGAGGTCAGATTTGATGGTTCTCCATCCCAACACTTCACTTGCACTAACTGCAGATGAACACAAAGGGAATAACTTTTACGGACCTGCAGACTTAATAATCACTACTGCCTCACAGATGTGCTGCCTTTGTGCTTCAGTCTGAGGAAAAAAGACAGGGCAGTGTGCACAAGGTTTTTCTGTAGCTCTCCTGAATCAAACTTTGGAAATATAGAGAAGAACTAAAGGCGTGGAAATGAAGGAAGACAATGAGAGAACTAGTATCATAAGGAAAAAAAAAAAAGGAAACACAAAAAAAACCAAACCAAACCAAAACAAACCTGACTGAGGAAAGACGATCAGAGAATACAGGAGGAGCCTGACGGGAAAAAGCAGACAGCCAGACACTAGTAAATTTTGCGTTCAGTTCAGTTATTGTGCTAACGCTGGAAAGCTTCACCCTCAGTGGCCTGTTTTTTCACACTAGTTGTCTCTTTCCATTTATGAGCAAGCAGAGATACTGTTCACCACACTGATTTTTAAATAGCTGTTAACAGGCTCAGGAGCTGAAATGTGGAAAGCAAATCCTACCTCTCAGAAATACTGTTTGAAGCTAGCAGCCTTCTGGTGCAGATATCACTACATCCATTTTGACTGGCTCAGATCTGGAAAGTTTTCTTTGCAATCATAAAATGTGGACATGAAACTGTTATTTTATCCATGGCTAGCTCCTGAAGCACAAGATGACTCTATCATGAGGGAAAACTGCCAGCTTACTAAGCTGCCCCAAGTAGGCCAAATGTGACCTATAGATCAAACAAATGCAGGAACTGAATAATAAACAAAGGAACTACAATAGTTATAAATAACATTTTTAACAGAAAATTCATTGCTGAAAAGTTATAGCAAAATAGGATTTTAAGGAGAGTGTGCTTGGCTGTGATTAATAGAGATACAATGTTCTCTGTGTGCTTCTGCTTTGATATTCAGCAAATACCTTGGAGCTTTTGTTTTGGTTTTTCATACTCCCCAGGGCAGGATATTCCAGGGTTGCTCAACAAATAACTGCTCAAATGATATTGCTTAGGCTGCTTGTATCTGCCAGAGTAGCCCTGCCCAACTGCACAGATCCTTTTTAAAAAAGCTAAGGAGGGAGAAGAAACACTTAAGGATAACCAAATAAGAAGTGCCTGTGCCTGTGCCTGAAAAAGGAATACGAGAACAAAGAAGATGAAGAGGGAAAGGAGTAAAGAAAAGGTGAGAATGAACATCACCAGCTATTTCTAGATCTGTACACGAGGAACACAGACCCTCGCCAAGAAAGTAGAACATTTCAAAATGAGTTTGGAGGTGGTCCTGGAAAATGTACATGCAGAACAATTCTGCAATGGCAGCAGGGGGGATGGACTGGATGTGAACTTACTGGGTCTCTTCCATCTCCAGTTTCTATGAAAACAGTCACCATTCTTTAGCAATATGATAAATATTTAAAAAATCATAGATACAAACTAAATAAAACATATTAAATAACAAGTTCAGCCAATTTAATCATGACTTTTCAACTTTTTAAACCAAGACAGCAGGGAAGAAGAAGGAACAGGCTTGAGATTTTTAGTCCTCTTTGTTTAAAGCTAATTCACATAGGACACACCTTCATGAGACTTGTTCAATAACATTTGTGGAGCTGGGCTGGAGTTGTTGTTGGATTGTCCTCAGTCCACAGGGCTGCTGGTTTTATCCAATGCACACTGGGTGCTGTCTCTCTCTAGCAGCCTTTAATTCAGATTTTGCCTTGTTTATGTTTCACTCCTAGCTGGACCAGTAGATTTCATTTTGGGTAGTGTAATACCAGTCTAGTCCTTTCAGCATTTAGTCACCAAAAGCTGATTCCTTTCTTCATTCCTGCACTGACCAAAACAACATCAACTGCCCTCCAAGAGCAAATCTGCTCCTCTGTAAGGGATCCATGTGTTGCAGCTACACAGACTTCATGGTCCTCAGCAGGAGAAGAAGAATTTTTGGCTTGAAAAACATAGAACTCATTGTTTGAGCACGTGGTGTATCCATAAAGTCTAGCTGCAGCAAGGGGACTTGTGTTCCATGGGACAGCCACTAGACAGTGATATAGCCACATCTGCACAGCCCAAGTATGTCAGCTTCACACCCCTGTAATAGCCTCAGCCTCTCTCTAGCATTTCCTTCACAGCCTAACAGCTCAAATTTTCTCTGAATCCCAGTCAAGACTCAGCTTGCATATGTTCCTTCTGAGTACTCATCATTCAGTCTCAGCAGAGAGGAAGGCTTGAATAAAGCCTTTCCTCCTATACAAGCCAAAGATGAGGAACATTCTGGGGTAGACGGAGCCAGCGATATGCCTTGCCTGTGGTGCTCAGCTTGTCCAATGGAAAGAAGACCTCAGCCTTCTGGGTTGTCAGTCTTCAAACTATCAGTCTGACTTCTTTTATTAGCAATAGAAGTAGTTTAAAAAGTTGAGGCAGACATAGTCATACTGCCCTGAACTTATGTGACAGAGCAAAACAATGGAGAGCCTGGCTTAGGCTTTATCAGTATAATCCTCTTCAGCACATCAGGCCTTGGGAACAAGACTCAGCCATCAGTAAGCTGGCTCAAATTTGGGCTTCAGCTTCCCAGGCAACTGGCTCAAGCCACTTACATCCATGTCCGTTGTATTAAGCATACCTCTGGCAAGCACCAGCTGCATCCTCAGAAAGCTTTGGCAGAATGAATATCAAACTTTCCAGTTATCCCGTCTGACTTTGCACCTTGCCGTCTAGCCTTTACACCTTCTTCTTGACACTTCCTTCTTCCCCAATCACATGCACACCCTGAATAAGGGACACAGAGAAGCTGGAAGAGGCTAAATTATAGGAGCAGCAAGCCTGTCCTAGCACTAATCCATCCTCCTGACTAGGGCCAGGTGAATCAGGCAGGTTCCCAAGCCCTTTTGGAGAGCTGCCTGACTGCTGCACTTTAAAAGCTGCAAGAGTTCTGTTTGGAAGGTTACTTACATCTTTGCCCAGATGATGGACAAAGAGCTCACTATTTAGAGACACAATAGTATCTGTCCTCTTAACCCTCTGCAGAGTTTCTGCAGGAAAATGCTTCTGTCGGATTATTTTGTCCTTCACACCTAGAGGGGACCAGCAGTGGATAAACAAAATACCTGTATGCAAAGAGCAACCTTCCATACTCTGTCTTATAAGCTGACACCTGCCCTGTTCACATCAGCACATGACCTCACCACTCCCCATTCCTTTGTGAGACTCCATCACCTCATGGCATCTGCCCATTCCCTACTCTGGCTACTCACGAGGAAATTAACTTGGAGTGGAGAAAGTCATCCACACAGCCCATGTAAGATGGGTGTGCAATGCATTCGAACAGAGCCATTACTCCTGACCAGGGATCATCAGAGGCATCATCAAAAGAATCAGCAGCCTAACATAACTTGTCCAACTGTGCCCTAAAAGACAGTCCATGAGACCCTATTTTCCTTAATGTTGCACAATAAAATGTGTTACACACATAAATCCTCAGTAGGTCCAACAGACTACAGATGCCACTCCAATCGATGGTCTCCTCCAGGTGTCCTTCCCAGCAGTTGCCCACCTCTCTCCCAACCCGCTTTTGCCTCTGAGTTGCTAACATGCCTGGGCATCTGCTGATATACAGTTGGAAACTGTACCAGCCCTGCAATCAAACAAAACCCTTGCAAGAGGAAAGTAGCTGTTTCTGAGGGTTCTTCTGTCCTTCTGAACTCTCTCCTTGTTCTGTGAGACACCCCTTGTTGCTCCCTGAAAATCTCCCCACTGACACCACGGGTGTCTTTCCACCACAAGGGACCTGCTGCAGCTCCACAGACTTGCTTGACAATGTAGCCTTTGATCCTTTGAGATCAAACCCTGTAGGCCACAGTGCAGTAGACGTGACCACACTACCCTGGAAACCAGAGAAGTCTAGGTGGTTTTGACTTGTAGTTTTAAAGGAACAAATAGCTGCATGTTCTCTGTAGTTCCATATATTCCTTTTCTTTCTACTCTCACACGTGCCTTTGAAGTAGAAGTGATCCTCTGTATTTGTTGGTTTGCTTCTTTCACAGGCACTGTATCACTGAGCTATTAATGCTATTTAGTGTTATGAAGAGATTACAATAAATAGGGAACTAAAAAATAAAAAGAATATACTTGGCTTTTCCTTGTTACTCTTCTGCTGTATTTTAAGCATATGTTGCATATGGCAAAGGCAGAGACAATCTGGGATATAAGGACTAGCTCCCAAATCAAGTCACTACTGAAGCTGGCTTGGATCCAGAGTTTCTGCTAAAAATGGCAGCTTCATCTGCAGAAAGGGTGACAGAGTCAAAACCGCAATCAACTGTCATTAGCACAGGACTCAAAATGTTAGTGTTTCCCTGGTGTAAGGAGCTTTCTCTTTCTTTTTCCTCCCACCTAATTCAAAACAAAATGGGGCCGTGTGAAACAAAATGAAGGACAGCATGGGTTTCAAAAGGATAGCATGGGTAATTCTTCCTCTGGAATGCTCTGTGGCCACCTTAGACACAGGAGGAGCAGAGCCTTCCACATCCTGGCTGAGCTCTACAATCATTGGGATTAGAGAGTGCCCTGACAAAGTGCATTCTGGTATGGTCTGCTTGACCTCCATAGGTGAGATAGAGGAAGAATGCCTGTCATGTTGCTCAGGCTTAGATAGAAGGGCCCTGAATGGATGTAACTTTACTACCTTGGTTTGTGTAGCTAAGCTCTAGGAAGCAAGGAGTTGTCCAGCAGGAATACAGGAGGTCCCTGTGGGCTTGTCCCGCTGCCTGTCCATTGTCCCATTTTTATCAGCAGAAACAGTTTTTGCTATGTTGCTACTATCACAGTGAAAGAAGCAATCACAAAGTGATGAAATGACAGATAATGGGGAGGTACAATGAATATAAAGAGAAATAAAAAATTAAAACTTTCTGTTACATTGTTTCCTATTTGATACAACCATGCCTCAAATACTGGGCCACACAAAACTTATGGCATAAATTTCATGGTTGGCTAAGTGGGGGTAGTACAGCAATGAATACTGCAGTATCTGACTTACGGATTTTGGGGAAGAAGTTTGGAAAGGTACCGCAATCCGACATCTGACCTGAAACATTTCCCATTTTAAAGGTTTTGTTTTCTTCCACCTTTTCTGTCTCTGCCCCATAACTATAGCTGGATGATTACTTAAAATAACCAACCCCCCGCTTCTCCTCCAGTTTCTGCACAAGCAGAAAAAAGTTTAGTTTTGTTGCCATGCTAACCTAACTCCAAATACTTGGTATACAAAGAAATCTCTACTGTTTCTTCAAACGAGAGTTTATTTTGATTTGCGATTTGAAACATTAATGCTTTTGACTGCTGCAGGGAAGTGTTAGGTTTGCTTGGGTCCCTAAATGAACATTTAGTTTAACCTTAATAGGGAATTCTCTGCATTTGTAGACCTTTTATCTGGAACCATCTCCAATTAAGCATGATTAAGAATTAAGGAAGCTACTCATTCACCTTTGCAATCAGTTGTTTTTTTTTTTTTTAATCTGGAAAGTATTTGTGGTCATTTCATTATGATTGTGCAGTTATACTGTAATAACTATCATAAGGATGATGATCTATTTCTTAAAAAGTTAGTGTACTGCAGTAGAAGTGGGAAAATAAATACAATTATTTATCAAAATTAACTGCATCCTAATACATGAAACGCTATTTGAGGACCTAGGTGACTTTAAGTCCTTTGTAATTCTGCCATAATACATGGACTAGTCATTTACTAAAGTTAGGTCTCATGGATCTCCTTCACAAGTAAAGGTCTCTCATGTCTTCAGGGTGAAACATACAATAATACACTTTTAATATATTCTAAGTGTCACTCTCACCAGTACTCTGCAACTGTAACAGCATTTTTGTTGTTATTATTTGGGAAAATGAAAACTTGACTCTCAGGACAGGTCCAGACCACTAGGGTTGGGCTGTAGTTAGGGCTACGTGCTACTTTTCCTAGGAAAAAAAAAAGGCATTTTATCGGGTTAAGAGATTTCAGATATAAACTGTATAGTGATGATAAAAGACAGTGTTGCTCTCAACCAACGTTGACAGGTCCTTGGACATGAAAAGCAATGTAACCGTCTAAGTGCTAGCAAATAACAACGAAAACATTTCGTTCTCTGCATTTCAATCCTTAAGACCCAAATAAACTGGTGAGTATAGCAAATCTGGAGCTACACCTATCCGCGCAACCTCACAACGGTTTAACTGTACAGAGCGAGCTGTGGATTTTCTGCTCCTGGTACCTTCACCGCACAGGGCTTGGGTCCTAGGGAACAGCATAAAACAGACTTTTTCGGTCTGAACTGGAAGACAACCCCAGACTTGAAAAGAAACGGGAGCGAGCGATGCTTTTTTTTTTTTCCCCCACAGTAGTGTCCTGCTGCAGGCTGAGGAACCCGGGTGCCAACCTGTCGAGTCCCGCTGCACCGGGAACCCAAGACCCCGGCAGCAGCCCTCTGCACCGCGGCCGCAGCCCGGTTACCGCGCAGGGGAACCGACCCGTCGCTCAGCGCAGCGTAGCCCAGCTGCAGGAAGCTTCACGAAGAGGTATCCGACTTGCCGGCACCTCCTTTGGGGGGGGGGGGGGGGAGCCGGGTACGAGCCATGCCCCGGCCGGGGACGCCGTGCCCAGGAGCGGCGGGGCTCTGGCCGCCGTTACCTGCGGAGCGCAGCGCGGGGCGGTCGCCGCCCCCCCACCCCGCCTTAGCGCGGCCCGTGGGAGCGGGTCCGGGTGCCGGAGGCGGCGGGGAGGGCTGGGACGGGGCCCCCGGCCAGGGGTTTCTCTCTCTTTCCCACCCCCTCCTCCCCCTCGCCGCCGGTTCCCGTGAGGCTGCAAGTGCCGCCGCGGCAGCTGGGGGGCCGGCGGGGGATGCTGCTGCCGCCGCTGCCGCCGCTGCCGCCCTGCCCAGTGCCGGAGTAAGGGCGGGAGCTGGTGGCGGCAGGAGCAGCCCCGGCGGCGGGACGAGGTGAGCGGGGCGCAGGCCCGCGGGGCAGGTGGGTGCGCGCCCGGGAGCCGGGAGCTGGCAGTGCTGCCGTCCGGGGGGCCAGCCCTCCCGCGCTGGGGGGCTGTGAGGAGCACGGGGAAGGGACGGGGCGCAGCCCGCGGGGTTTGCAGAGGCGGGAAGGGGGAGAACCCGCGCGGTGCAGCGCCGGGGTCTGGCTTTGGGGGTGCAGAGACCTGGAGGAGCAGAGCCCCCGGAGAGGGGCGGGGGGGGGGGGAGAAGCCGAGGGCGACGGGGAGCCGGGGACATTTCAGGCTGAGCCCGGCCGGCCGTGCCGGATGCATACGTAATTCCACGGAGGGACCCCTCCGCCTCCTCTCCCCAAATCTTGGGCAGTGTGGCTGCTGCTACATGTAGGATCAGGCAAAAGGAGAAATTTCCGTAGAGCTCAGAGGTGTTTTCTCTGGCTGAAGTTGCCTAGAAATAACATTGAGGGGAAGAACAGTAATTCGTAACAAAACTTGAAAGAGCAACAGGTTGTTTTACTGAAATCACACGCGCTGGGAAAAAAAATCACCTCAAGTGGTCCTGACAGAAAACGGCTAATAGCAGTGTCGCGCAAACGGATTTGTAACACAATTAGGAGGTTTGGGAGCCCCTAATGCTACTCAAATTTCACCATATGTCTGAAGAGAGATTCTAAAAACTAAGGTGTCTGTCCTTAAAATACTCATTTTGACTTCTGTGGATACAGGATAAGATCCTCAGAATTACTTTCATCTGTTTAATTTTTTGATGTGTTTCCCTTTTTACTGATATTTTTCCTGCTTGAAACGAGTTGTCCATTATGCACGGCCCTCCTGCTTACTATCAGCCTCTGCCCCCCCAAGCCACCTCTGTGTGCCTTTCTGTGCAGTCCAGGTGCAAACTACAATTAACCCTATGGATACCCCAGGCTGAACTCAGAGGAGCAGGGGAGGTGATGGGCCAGTAGCCCTACTGCATGTCCAGTGCAGTGCTCCTGTTTGGTCATATGTGCGGGGGAGACTGGCTTTGCAGGCTTTTCCTGATTTCCCCTTTTGAGTAGTGTCTCTATCACAGTCAAGACTTTTTTGCCTCCTACTCGAGTTTCACCACCTGGTGTAAATGCAAAGAGGATGTGCTGGGAGGGGCAAGGTCAGAGGAGTATTAGTGAGGCGTTGCTAAGGCTATTTCTCAGGCAGTGTAGTGTCCCTGAAAGTATTTATGCTAATTGTGGAAATTAGAGCCCTTAACTCCCGTTCTTGATTTAGGCTGGGGCTGGGCAACTGTGGACTGTCTTCACTTACCGTCCTACCCTTCTCACCTCGCCATGCTGCAGACTAAACTCTCCTTTCAGTGAGAAATGCAAATTCCAGCCCCAGGGACAGGTTGCAGTTCTGTTCCCTGTGCATTCACTGGGGTCTGGTCATTGATCCCAGTGTTGTGAAGTCTGGATCCATACATCTCTTCTAGTTCTGAGAGTGGAAAAAATTAGTGGGATGATTATTAGGAATATTTTTGCTGAGGTTTACTGAGCGGTGGTGAAGGGATCTGGTGGCTGTTCGGATGAAACGCTTTCAATAACTAGCTTACATTTAATTAATCTAAGTTAATGGAGTTGTTGAAGAGTAGGTAGTTTTAAAGCAGATTGATTATGGCAGGTTGGTGATGAGAAGGCATACAGAGCATCTCAAAGTAATTTCTTTTATTGTAGGACATGACATGGCTGGTGTTTGGGGTCATCTATAGAATTATTAGGGTGATCCCAACTCTACGCCCAAGTGTGCATCAAATCTCGTCACAGTATTTGACACCAGACTGTCCTACCCGTAACCTCTCAAAGAGGCTAGTGATGGAGTGGGTGGCATGCAGGCAAAATGTTGACATCATTCTCCAAGTAGCAATAGAGCGATAATGACAGAGAAGGTTGTACAGTTACCTCCTGTGTTAAACTTTATGGCTCAGTGAAATAATTCAGATCCCAGGTCTGTCAGTCTGATGCCCTTTGTACCATTCTCAAACCTGAGTACTTTCTCGATATTTGATAACCTTGTTAGAATTGTCTTCCGAAATATAAGCAAAAATGTCAAGTGAGACAGCGGGAGCTTTTCAGTCCGCTCCCATTCCATCTGCATGCTGGCCGCAAACTGTTGCATCCACTGTTGGTTGCAAACAACCTCTCCTGCATAAGTTGATAGACTTTCTTAGTCACTTATTAACTGCAAGAGTGCAGAATGCTTTACCTGCACTAATTTGTACCAATGATTTTAAGAACATTATTGACACTCAAGTAGACTGAGGTGGTAGCTTTAGTACCAAAATCTTCTCTGCTGATGTATCAGGGCTAATTCTGTATAAGCACATTTTTTGTTCAGCTGAGAAAGTTAGGATAGATGAACTGTTCAGCTCACAAAATACGAGAGATTGTAATCTCTTCATGTGTACGTGAAATGCTAGTGAAGGCCACACGACCTAGTGTCTTAATTGTAAAGGTGATTCCAGAACCTGTTCTGGGCTTGGACACTGACCTCGCGCAAACCACTTCCTTTCAGTTTTCCTGTTTCAAAAGTGGAAATAAGAACCGTGCCTCACAGGGTCTTGTTAGAAATGTCTTGTTTAGAAACAGGGGTTTCTAAAGCACACTGGAATTTCCATGCAAAAAGCTCTGTATTATTGTAAGGTATGGTTACCATATGGGAACAGGCAAAGCAGAGGGGTTCAGAAGTTTCTGATCCTTTTTCCTGCCATTTTCTGGAGGCTTCAACTGACTGTTGTGGTGCATAAGGTCAGGCAACTGCTCCTCCATTCTGCAGCCTTCAGGTGGACCTTATAACTAGATCTCCTGTACCTGAAACTAACTTTACTGATCTAAATGCATTTTGGAGTTGGAGGGGAAACTTCATGCTACTGAACTTGATAATTTCTATTTATTAATAGTTAGTTTGGGGCACTTGGGGCTGGCATATTAACCTGTCTCTGCCTACAGTGCCTGGTACTGGGATAGAGACTACTTGGTGCTGAATACAAGGTACTGAACACCTGGGTAAGTCTCTGATGACTGAACACCTGGGTGAGTGTCTGATAGGGGTATGGCAGTTAGTAAGTGCTTGGGTTCTGATTTTTTGCTTCTCAAAAAATGGCAGGGGGGTGTTAAACACAGCTGTGACATTGAAAATACAGATACGCAATATTCTCTTGTGCAGAAAGGGAGGGCCATTGTGCTGTGTCCTAAGTCTGGAGGTAGATTTGAGCCATTGCTCCTTAGGACTTGTCTGAGTGCAAGTACTCGTGGTTAATGGTGGCACTTTGCATGCTAAGAGTGACCATTCCAACACATTGCACAGGGAATGGGAATTTGTGATGACACATGCAAAGAAAAAGAAGACAGAGAAAAGAAAGAAGGATGGGGAAGGAAAAAGAGACAGGAGCAAGGGTGGCAGTAATCCTAGCAAAGGGAACATTTTCCAGTAAGCAGTTCTGAATGTGATGTAAAAAATAACAACTGAAAGTTTTATTTTACTACACAGAGCCCAAATTCTTCCTTTGATCTCTGTACAAGCTTCCTTTTGGCATCTGTGGGAGATCAGTGGAGAGAGGGGAGTGTGTAGTCTTGAATTTATGATGCAGCCGTGGACAGTCATGAAGTGGAATTCAGTCCTCTCAAAAAATGAATACATAGCCGTGAGTCAACCAGAAAGGTACACTCATGGTCCTGAAATAAATGGTAAAAATCAGTCTGCTCACAGACATCTTACAACCAAAACAGTAGGTAAATTATCAGAATACTCCATTCACTGCAGCTAAACTGTTGGTATCTATTTAAAAAAATTAACAGTGTCTGTGCCACTGTCTACAGAAATTCCTTAATACACTTGATTTGTGTAATAGTTTACACAAATACACTATTTTTGAGACTTTATCAGTATTCAGCATCTAGAAACAGTTATTTCAGCTCAGTAAGTTAGGAACACGTTAAGTGACCTCTAATGAGCAACAATAAATTCTCTACAACACTTTCTTAAATTATGGGATCAGTTTAGTAAATTTTGCTAATTAAACCTACTACTTGAAAATAGAAATATGTGAGCTTTAAAAGGTAGATAACAGATGCACCAACCTTTCTGAGCAAACCAAATACACAAGAACTCATAGAACTTAAGATGGTTATTTCAGGATTTTTTCAGGAGTTTGTCATGGATAATCAACATTAGGTCTAGTCACCTACAGAAAGCTCACTTTAACTTGAGAGTTTGACATCTGATGCTCCTGTTTGCCTGTTGTGCTGCTGCTATACTTGGATACTTGATATCTTGAATTAAAACATTGAGAAACTAGGGGCTTTGGGTTTCTTTACATACGTCTTATGAGAAACAGAACATTTAGGAGCAACCCAAAGCAAAATATAACATTAAAGTCTCACTGTAAATCATCCCTGCTGCAAGAAGCTCTGCCTGCTTTCTGTCTTCAGTCAGCAAGTCCTTCCAGGACCACGACACTGCTCAGAGCAATCTGCTGGGTTTTGCAAGCAACAGGGCTGCTGACCTGTTACTGTTACCATTACTTTGCTCCGCTTAGGAAGACATCTCATAAACTGGAATAGTGGTCTACAGCATGCTTTGCGAACAGAAAAGAGAGCTAGTCCCTGCCATAAAGTGCTGAAGTTGTCTCAGGCAGATTACATTAAGGAGATGAAAGACATTTCGTCTTTCCATTTCCTGTTATCATGTCCTCAAGGCACAGCTTAAGAGACATAGTCCTTTTCTCCAAGAAGTACCATCTAACCTGTATTTTCTGCTTTCTGTTCTCTGTGCTTTCTTTTTATCTTGTAACCTTAATCTTCTTGAAATGGGGACATTCATTCCCTATTCCTGTTTTTCTACCCTCTGGCTCACCAATGGCCTAGCAGCGTTAATTAAGCATTCGCTTGTGAGAACTGCCTGTGCTAAAGGAGCACAATTGAAGACAAGCTGCTGGAGGAATGTAATATTATGGGGAGGTTTCCTCCAGCCCCATTACTCCTGGGTCCTCTAGTGCCAACTGGAAGCATCAGGAGAGGATGGGCGTGGGAGCAACCTGACTCTTCAGTGACTGTGCAACAGATCCCTGTCTCTTATACTGGCTGTTAGTGTCGAAGCGTTCAGCAAACTCAGGAGCTCTTCAGGAGCATCCACTCACGGCTGTTCTCACATGGTCCATTGCACAAAACTCTCCACAGAGGCAAGGCAAAAAGGGAAGTTGCGGTCTGCTGGTGATGGGGTTCATCAGTGAATTTACAGATTAGGGACTGTGGTAGCAGATGGGTTGTTCATCCAGTCTTCTACTTAAATTCTTCTTTGAGAAGCCTGAGCTGATCTAGAGCTTGCAGATGGTTTTGTTGGCAGCCTTCCCTCTTCCCAGAAAGGTTCAGGTACCTTTAAAATACTGAGTACCATTTCAGGTGCACAGCAGTATGCCACCTAGCCTGCAGCTGCTGGGCCCCAGCAGGGCAAGGATCTTTCACAAGTCCTGCATCACATCTGCCAGGCTGGTGCAGTTATCTCTGATATCCTAGTGAGGCACGGTATAGGCAGGTTTAAATGTCTAGTGCCTCAATAATTGGTGCTTGTGGCAGGGAATGCCTCCTTATTCACATCTTCTTTCACCTCGTTGATGTCTTTGCCACACGCAACGCACGTTTCTGCTCAGTTCTTTGGCACCACTTGAAACCCGTTGTGGGAAGTCACAACTGAATGGGTCCACATGTACTGCACTCAGTCTGCTATGGTAGCTGCTTTCAAGACAACCTATTTAGCTGTATGTGGTTTTAAATATTTTGAACATATCATAACTGGTACTCATTAGGAACTTCTGACTAACCCTGAGTAAGCCAGCTGTCCAAGCCCTGCAACAGCAATCCAGTTTTCAGATCTCTCTCTTTGTTTACATTTTAGAACATGTTTTATGTTTAGCCTTTGAGGAGGAATTTAACTAAGCTGTACCCAGTCTACACCAAGCAGTACACTCTACACCATGCAGTGTTGCAGCTGTTCAGATGCCATTCTTACTACACAAGTGTTTTGAAAGTATTTTGAATTGTGGAGGTATCTCTTCCTTCCGGGAGACTTTGTATTGGAAAGACAACAGTCTGCTCAAAGGACAACTAATCTATGCCACATTTAAGTCCCACAGATATTTTATGTCTTCTGCATAGCCATATATTTTGCAAGACTGTCATATTCTTGCACAAATGATAAAATGTCAAACCTTGCTGATGAGTTTCCTCCATTCAGTGGCCTTCAGTCTAGGGAAAATGCACAGATTTATAAACTGAGCTGTAATCCTAAATCTTCTGCTGCCTGTATTTATTATTTCAGGGAACCTGCCTACAGTCCTTATCTTACCTTAGGGAGGCAACTGTAATTCTCCTGTTTTATGTATTAGAGATTGAAGGGGCTGGATCCTGTTAGTGAATGACAAACTGGGTATAAAAGTCTGGTTTCTAAACAACAGAAATAGGTTCCACCTGTTGCGCCACAATGTCCTTCAAATACATTACTCCGTACGATACCCTTGTCTAAAGCATTGTAATGAGGATACAAACATTAATATCAACAGTGGTGTGTGAATGTATATATGAATGTGTAAGCATGGATTCGTGATATGATTTAGACTTCTGTCTTTAACAAACATACCGATAGCAGATTATGCTTCTTTTAGTTCCCAGGATAGTCTTAGGTTGACTAATTGTAGCAGCTAGCTAACGTACAACTACTGTTACTTCCATTTCTCAGGAAAGAGCGTTTGCACAGTTAATGGTCTCTGACGCGTTATGTCCATTTTCATGGACATTTGCATACCTAAGCTTTTGAAAGCAGCCGTCAGTCAGAAAGCTCTGCTTAATCTTAAGGAGAAGGCTTTACCCTCCCTTCTCCACAGTTAGATCAGAGCACCTATTTTGAATATGCTGCCTGGGAGCTTTCAGTTGAGAGCTTTGAGCGGTGTCTCTCTATGAAGTGGTGCAGGAGGCACAGTGTTAATGTGCTGGCTTGCAAGGATGAGATCTCAATCTGCCAGGCTTAAGCAGCAGCTGGATGACACTTTTGAGGGTGGAAAAATCTCTGTGCCTAAAGTGGGTAATGAATATCTCAAGAACCTTTGAAGACCTGAGCTTTAGTTCCTCAGTATTAATAACTGGAATCCCTTCCTCTTCTGAAGTGTCTGCAGCATTTGCTGCATTTGTTTCACTCTGCTTAAGCATTGGAGTTTTGGTTCACAGCCATGAAAGCTAGAAGTGTGTAGTTTTAATTGAAAACTGAGGTTCAAATGAAAACACATGATCCCTGATCCCCAAAGTCATAGGTAGATTCTTGCTGAGTTTGTGCTCTGACCATGGATGCATTGGTAACTGTGGCTGGAATCTCACACCAGCAGTATCTGTCGCCTTATATTGGAAGTAACCAGAATGAAGCAGATTAAGTTTTGGGGAGTTGTTTTGCTGTAGTTATTTTCATTGCTTTCATAGAGTCTGTTTCAGTTTTCAGTTGGGGCAATGGAGTATTTTATGAAGGAAGAGGAGTATTTTATGAAGGAAGGGCAACAAAAATTGGACACAAGGCACTCTTAATGGGAAGGAGTTCACTACAACCAGAAATATCCATATGTACTGGTCGGTGTCATAGGTCAACAATAGGGAGAGAAGTGCAGTGGTTCTCCTTGTTGTTGGGCTTCTGTGTGCAGTGATAGAGCTGAAGGTACTAGGGTAGGGGCCTAGATCTAGCCATTTTTCAGTACTTGTCAAACTGGAATTGCTGTAGCTGAAGTAGGACATGTCTGATGTTCTATCATCAGTGCCAGATGAGGTAGCTGGCAGCACAATACAATGAGAGGTGCTGCAGTGGTAGCACTGAAACCAGCAGTAAAGAGAGGGTCTGGAGCAGATGTGGAGGCCTGACAAGAGGCAATGGTGGCCTGGGATTTGAGGCAGGCACAGCACTGGCACTGTCAGCTCTCTTACAGACTTGCCTAAGTCAAATGTGGGAAGAACATTGTCCCTTGCATGGCTGTGGGAGTGAACAGGTTGAACAAGGTGAACCAAGGGAGTGCGAGGCTGAATGCTCCCCATTTGTTATTTGTATGAGGATGACATGCTTTTCCTATATAATGCTTGGTTCCTTTCTCCCCTAATAAACTATTCCTTGCTTTGTACAGCAACACATTATTTGCAGAAATAGACTTATTGCCTGTTAACAACACTGAGGCATGGCACTTAATTTCCATGATTCTAGGTGGGGACTATTGCTAGTAATAGCTGCATTTGATGGTATTTTTTAAGAACATTTAGGTTGGTGACAGTGCCTGGCAAATGACATTAAAGATCCCAACGACATCCTGCAAGAAGAGACTATTGACAAAGATTATTACTGAAGAACAGACTATTTTAATGCCACTATATCAAAATAATTTAAATAATTTATTCTGAAATTGCTTCTTTTTTCTGAAAGTTTTATAGTTTTGCTGAAATATCTTTCCTGTAAGCAGTGCCATGATATTGTTAGTATTTGCAGTTTTTAAAGTGAAATCTTATTCTGGGAGGTGATTTGTAGTAGTCTCATTTTCTTATTCAATACTTCTGTTGCCATATTTTTCAAGGTGATAGCTGCAGTTACTAAAGACTGAAACAAATCTTGGGCACTGTGGTTTCTATTACCACTGCAAAACCGGTGAAGCTGGCGCAATGATTTGTATCCTCTCTTTTTGTGTGCGCTATCTAGAGAATTACTAACTTGTAATTGAGAATTGTTGACAGTTGTGCCAACAAACTGGGGGATACAGAAGAGGGTAGGTGACACTGAGGACGCAGTTTGTTCTGATGACTTTCTGTTGCTGTTAGCAATTTGCAGACTGGCAGGTAAGTTTGGAGGGATGGCCATTAAAAACAATAACATCTTGTAAATTATAAAGAATATACACGCAACACATGTGGAATATTAAGATATTGTTTTTATAGGCAATTTTTGAAACAGCCCTACGTTATATGGCCTTGTCTGAAAGCTCTGCTTGTAGTAAATCAGAGCACATTGAAATAGCTGTCTCAGAAATAAGAAAGATTGACTTGATTGAACCAGGATTTGAACATACAATTCCAGACAGTAAAAACAGTTGACAACAGCTTGGCATCCAGACACTGTCTTTCATCCAAAGATCTAAAAGAGCTTTTAAAAATGTCTAATTACAGCATAATGGGTTCCCATTTTGTATCAAGGATTATCAAAGTAGAAAAAATACATAACTACAATTTTCAGGTTCAGATTTCTATTCTTGGGTACTTACATTCATATTATACTTCACGTTATTGATCTAAATATGGGTTTAAATGGCAACTTGCATTCAAGTTTTAAAATGATCAGATTTCCAGGCCCAGAGATGAAAAGGGGGCATTTTTGATGAGCATATAAAACATTTAAAAGCCTAAATTATTTTCTTTCTCACTGGGATTTGCGCTTTTAAATTTCTTTTTTTTGCTTTTAATACTTTGTCTCTGAGTTCAGCCTGTAGTTCCCAGCTAACATATCTCTGTGATGCTTACACTAATATTATGCCACCTTCTTCAGAAGCGAAGCAACTATGAAAATTATTTAGGGAACAGTACAGGAACAATAACTAGGAAGGAAAAAGAAGTCCTAATTCTTAGTTAAGCAGGTAACGCAGCAGTGCTGGTGTGTACCTAACAATGCACATTTCCTCCGAAATGAGGTATTTCTGGTGAGCAAGAGTTCACATCCTGTTGGGGAAAGAGATTATGAGATCTATACCTCTCAATTAAAGGAACACAGTTTCACTAGTACAGCTTGCAGTGGGGTTAGATAACTCATGGCTCTAATCTTTTCCTTTCGGTACTGTGGACTGATAGAAATTGAAGAAGAACACAGCGACCTATGGGATCTCTCTGCTTTGCCTATATACTTTGTCCAGTTTAAATCTAAGTGCTCCCACGTTAATTTTATGGCATTGTTCCATCCAAAAAGTTCATGGAGTACAGATTTTAAATTGAGATGTTTCTAAAATTCAGACATCTATTTCCTCAGTACCTGCCAGCTCCCTTAACATTTCCTGTACCTGGGGAAAATACCTGTTGGAATTAAAGTTCACCTTCCCCCAGTGGTCCTCAGTTATCAAAACCCCTTTTAGAACCACAGGCAAGTGGGTGATACACAAAGGGGTCCTGTAGCTACATGGTGGCATGCAGGGCTGGGGCTGGCCTCCCTGTTTGTTACTGCATTTGGGCAACTGCAAAGATGGCATAAAGCTATTTTTGTTTCACCTCCTCTGGTCTGATGCCAAAAACAGCTTGGAGAACCTGGGCATGACTTGTACAGGAACATTTACTTACATGTAATTGTTTGTTGCAGCACATAGTCCCCTCTCAGTCAAATGTTTAAGCTATGGGCTGTAACAGATACCTAGATTCATTGCTTTCTGCTATCTTTATTTTTTATTAATAAAGTCATAAAATCCTTATCTGCATGGATTGTGTAAATCTTAGAGGCAAAAAATAAATCCCTCTTCCACTGCTTATTTAGTTTGTAAAGCCCACTGCAGTCCTGACATCTGTTTAACACAGTGCATGTTTACAGTGCAACTTAAAAGGTTTAGAGTAATAATTACACATAAAAATATACAAATGTCCTCATTCTGAACAAAATACATAAGTATATCAAATAGCAAACCTTATCCCAACTCTTACTCACTATATCTCCATTTTTCCTAAATGCCTGAAGAAACAGAAAGGATCTTGTGGTTCCTCTGCAGATTCCTAAATGAACTATCCTTCTTACACTATCTGCTTGGACTGTTTCTTCAGAAATATTCTGCGTGTTCCAAGACTCTACATTGATACATATAAAATTACAATAGCAGCTGCCTGACATGATATTATTCTAGGAATACTGTATGACTGTGTAAATAAAGATCGCATGATAATGCAAATCTCAGCTAGTTGAAAAATCAAAAGGTCATTCTCATTCATACTATACTGAGATGAAAAATGAAAAAATGGATGAATAGGGCAGTATGAATTTGAGCTCGTGTTGTGGAGGTGAGCTAGTCAATTCTTCAGCTCAGTTCCAGTTCATGTGCTGCCATGACTGAAGTTATTTCAGCTCATTTAAACAAAATAGTGAAATAATCATTCAGGTTCAGCTGTGATTTGAGGAAAAGCTCCTGCTCCCTGTTTACAGGATGATTTAATCATGCATAAATAATCAGATAATTATGAATTGAATACAGGTCAAATTGATAGTGGGTTCTGAAATTTTAATTAACTTTACACATGTTTGTGTAAAGTTAGGAAGTTTGTATCGGGATTGAATTTCCTTTGCAGTTCATGTATTGTTTGCTATTCCATAGTCTTAAATTATTGTTAGTTTAGAAATTAGAAAACACATATGCAACTATTGGATCCTTTTAAGGTCACATGATAGCAAAAGAAAGAAACATTCTCATATGTTATTTGTCTGAACAGCTCTTCTGCACTCACAAATTATAATAGAGTTTAAACATCTGTTCAAAGCTGTGTCCTCTTTTAATCCACCTCCTGACTTCTGGTACTGCACATTTTCCTCACACTGCCCCTAAATTTCCTATTGTCACACCTTCCCCACATTGGTAAGTTTGATTCAATCCTCTTGCTGTGTGGTCAGACCAGTGGCAGAGCATGTTTGCAAGTTCATGCTCTGCAGGTGAGAGATGTGTTCTTTAGCCTCAGTTCAAAGCCCAGCTTCTGAGACCTAAGCCGGTGGTCTGAGCAGTCTGCCAGGGTCTGTGGGTGCACTCACAAACAGAACAGCAGGTTCTTGCAGTTCTGGGTGAATAGGGAAAAGGGAGGCTGAGAATATTTTGGGTGATACTGGTCTGAAGGAGAAAGGAGGGTAGGATTTGTCAGAGAAAGTGAGATTATGTAAATCAAATCATGGAAGCATATAGAAGTTGTATTGGGCAAGGTTTTTTTCAAATGCACAATACAGTTCGGGGTCAAAAAGAGGAAGACCCATTTCATAACTGAATGACCATAACCTAATGTGCAGGTGGCTCCCCTGGTATGTAGGATGGCTCAGTTCTAGTCTTTTAGCCAGATCAGGGCCAAGTACACCTGGTTGGACTCCAGAAGTTGAGTGTTGCAGACAAGCACCCACCTCACCAATGGCACTGGTGCTCCTGAGCAATGTTTCTGACATTTCTGGCTTAAAACAGGGAAAGGTCTTGTAGTTCTTCTGATGTGGAATGGAAAAAATCTCTTAAGTTCTGACAATATTCTCTACATGGGGGAACTTTTTTTGACATATCTTCATTATAAGGGTGGCTGATGTGTGGTTTTGAAACTCTGAATGACACCTACATGGTAAACAAATACTTCTTGGACAGGTGTAAACCAAACTGCTGCTGCTTTTCAGCACCACTTAGGTTCTCAAGAGTCAGATTTTTAGACTTAATCATACCTAAACATTGAGTTAGTAGCATATTGGGCTTTTCCAATGTCCCTAATCACCTAGCTCTTTCTGGGCTTCAGTTCCCAAGACTGAGGACCAGAGTCTGGAGTGTCCATTGAAATGGCAAGTGACTGTGGTGTGTCATAATCTATTAGTATATCTTTGATTAAACTGTAGTCCAATATGTTCTCTCTCACTGAATCTCCAATTCTTGCTTTCAGTTGTTAAATTCTTCATTTCCTATTGTTATCAATCATTGTAACCGTCTTTATTCAGCAATGTGTTTTGCTGGAGGTATATCAGAAATAGGGCTATATTTATAGGTTTGTATGTATATTTATAGGTCTGTATAAGACACTTTGGCTTAGGGAAAGCTGAACTAACTACAATGATTGATCCATTTCAACATGCGTCAAATGTATTAACAGTAAATGATGCTTAAACAGATGCCTGTCTCAAGGCCTGAACTTCTTAAGGTGATGGACCCGTGTAACCCTACTGGTTTGGAACCTGTGTCCTTGCAAATGAGACATCAGGTTTTTCCCTAAAAACTGTATTGTTTTAAAGCTGCAGGTAAAGACTACTTTGCTTATTTTTACTGGGCTGACATGATGCAAATTTCATTCAACATGGCTAGATCCCAGAAGACACAGCATAGCTGACAGTTTTACTAGCAAGGCCAAAGCCAGGAACAGAAGATTGACAGATAGACAAAGACACACTGCTGGGTTTATGTGATTCTAAATACATAAATACATTAAATACCTGAATATAAACATATGTTTATAAATTCAGAAATATTAGTCACCCAGATATATAAATAAGAAAAATGATGGTGTCTGATTCATAGTTCTTGATAGAAGATATGACAAACACACAGGGTAAGGACAACTGAGTTAAAAATGGCTCACCTTTGAAAAAGGAAAAGGAACAGTTGAACTTGGGTTTCTGGATTTCAGCAGAGCGTTTCTCATTTTTTGTCTCCTACATACAGTTTGAGCATTGTCTCTTCCTGATGGTCTGAATGTGTGCACAATAATATGTTTGGGGACGCTTACCCAGCTCCGTCCTTCAGTCAGGATAGATGGAAAATCAGTATGGGTTTTTAAAAACACTCTGGATATGTATGTCAGTCAATGGAAAATTTAAGCAACAGAGAAAATTTACTGGCCCAAGAATATAGCAGGCTTGCAAAAATGATTTTTTAAAAACATAATGATGAATAGTCATAACAGTAAGAATATTCATGGCCAATGATGACACTTGTTGGTAGAAATATGAAGTGCTTTTACCTCAGAGCTTAAACAACTGATAACTGTTGGAGATGAAAGTGGGACCTGAGGTGGAAGGTTAATTATCCCAGCTCAGTTTATCTTGTTCTGAAATGACCAGTGATGATTTCTGCTGGAGAGAGAATCCAGGCAAGTTGTACAGAGGTGTGGATCCCTTTTTTTTCTGTGTCTGTACATAAATTTTGGTGCTCTTACTGGGATGCTGATAATCAAAATATCATGCTCTTATAATATTCCCCTCTTACTAATCTTTCTCTAAAATAAATAATATAAATTTTTTCTTTCTCTCCAGAAAGCCCTTTGCTGGCTTCCTCTAAACTCTGAATACTGTCCCTTGATACTGATGTTCCAGACAGAGCTATTAGTGCTGAGCCTCCAGACACAGAAATTGAATTTACAGACTCAATGCTTTAAGGCTTCAAAGAGCTGAAGGGGTGCAGAGAGGCTGGCACAGAATAGTATACTTTTGCCAATTTCACTTCAGGGAAATTAAATAAACATTTACAGATAAAATCATGAAAGCATTTTTTTAAATTAGGTGTATAAGCATTATCTGTTCATTATATTCTCCCACTTGCAAATTGTAGTGAAGAACCATTTGTCTTCCAAGAGTGTGGTGGCAAGGCTTAATTTAATGTTTGTTAGGAAGTCTTGGATCCTTGGAGAGAAGCTATGAGAGGAGTATGCAGTATCATTATCATAATTTTATATATAATAATATTCTGCTCTTTTATTTTGCTGAGGAACACTGATTCATTGTCAACACCCTCCATCCTCCACAGAAGAGGTCAAAGTTAATTGTTATCTATTTACTGGCTAGGGAAGCAGAGATTTCTTTTGCTGCATTCAACATTGCACAAGAAGTAAATGCCTGAGGAAGAAATGAAGCTGGCAAGAAATAAGGCATATACAGTGAGCACTTGAAATCTGATGTAGTTGTTTACTAGAGTACCTCCTACTACTGTTTTCTTAGCGATGTTTTTGTTGCTAATGGACTGAGCTCAGAAAGAGGTTACAAATGCTAATGTTAGTTTTGTGCTCTCCTTGATTCCTTGCAGAAGGACCAAGAGGGGGGTGCTTTGTTTTGTTTGAAATGGCTTCCTTCAGCTTTGCAAATAGCAAGAGAGAAGAATATGCTGTTTTCTGAAGGTTTAGGAGCAGTCTGCCTTGACATTTTATAATTTGAAAAGGTGATTGTGCTGAGTCCTTAGCAAGGCTCTTTAACAATGTTATCAACATAATCAAGTAAAACAAAACAAAAAATGGCTTGAACAATTTGATTAAAATTTGCTGCTCCCAGTCACTTTCTAAATGTTTGTTGCCTTGACTGTTGTAGTGGTACTTTTTTCACTGCCTGTCTGGTATTTTCATAGAGTTTTCTAGTTTACAGAAATCCAGATTTGCTCAAGTGCATTCCCGTGGTACACCTTAGGTCTATCTTTCCAATAGTGGGAAGGGAGATAATATGACCATTTTTTCCACTGATAGATTAATTTTAAGAGTATTCCATTTCACTTTGTATCACATTAGCTCTTTTAGCTGGCTACAGATCTGGCAGACTTGGGCTTAGCAAGGATGCATTTGGAGTATTGAATCTGTACAGTCAAAAAAAGGAGGAAATAGGACATCACTTTAGTGAGAAGCCTCAGAAGGGTTTGAGAACAAGTTTTCAGGTGCAGTCTTTGCACTTCCCCTTGTAAATGTGCGTAGCTCTCATAAAAGGGAGCTATCAATGAAATGACCTCTTGCTCGTCTATATTTACTCTCCTTTCAAGGCTTTGTCTTTGCTCTATTCAGTTTGTAAGTCAAAACAAAGTATCACACCATTGCTAACGCTGCAGGTTTAGCCTGCTATCTGAACATCAAGCCAGGCTTGTTCTGCTTCACTACAGTAGCACCCACAGGAAAAGGACTCTGGATCTGGAACTTATCAGGGTTTTTTGTTTATGCTTGAGACAAGTATACATGTGACCTAGACTTCAACTTTTACTGTGCTGACACTATAGGAAACACTTCCCTTGTCAGTAAGTTGGTATGTCAACACCCGAAGTAGTTACAACAGTTACAACTAGTGGCTACTTTTTTAGCTGGTTTTCTGGTCTGTTTTTTAGATACTGTAAGAGGACTGCCTAGACAGCTGAAACATGACAGCTCTGCTAAGAGTTAATTCCTCAACAACCAAAGTTTAGTTAATCTGCAGCAGAATTCAGTGTCACATCATTCTCATTTTATGACAGTGACACATCTGTAGCACACTCTATACACATGTTGGCTTTTGTTATGCCCCGAGGAGCTTGCGTTAAAACTGTCATGAGACACACGACTTACTTCAGATATAGCCTCTTCCTTTACCCTAATAGTAGGCATGTCTTTTGCCCCACATTTACTCAGAAGAAACAAGCCTCTTCAAGTCATGCAGTGATTGCATCCCCTGAAGAAATACATCTTATTTTTTTAAGATCCTGTAAATCTATCAAATCTCTGGGTTTAAGTTTGTTATTTGCATCTCCCTGTGCAAGTCTAGGGAGCTAAGAAGAGAAAACAGTGAGTTAGCTGCACTTGGGATTCTCGCCAGTCTTCGTGGGATGGAAAATTCCTTCCTAATTCCATATCTGACTTTAAATTTGACCCTCAGCGTGTGAGCAAGATAGACCAACACATGCACTTCAGAAAAAAAAGATCCTTTGTGTCCTAGCAGGACACTGATGCAACTTTTCTAGGGTCCCAGTCTAGCTGCTGCCAATCAGTGAAGCTGTCTTCCCTCGAGCATCCTAGACCGTGCGGGTAAATTGGGCATCAGAAAAAAGAATAGTCCTCTCCCTCCTGCAGGCTGTCAACAGAAGCCTTGAAACATGAGATTTTGTTATAGAGTTCATCTCAATGCAGAGCTACCAGAAAGATGAGTATGTTGAGCCCAACACAAAAAACCACTGGTCCCCAGGGGAGAGTTGTAGTTTTGTGTATTCCAACATTAGTGATCATTTATACATTAAAACTGTCTTCTTCACTGCTAGCTTTTGTGTTCTGCTCAGTTTTTAACAAACACAGTTTCATTTTACTATCTAGAGGACTGATTAAAAAAATATTGAATAGGTTCAGGATGATATTGATCTCTGAATGATGCCTTTAGAAATTACTCCGCTCACTGATACCATCCCTTTAACAAAACCTTTGAGCTCTAGCCATAAAGTAGTTTTGAATCTCTCTATTAATTGCAATTTTAAAATTTGTATGGTCATATGCCTTGGAGAAGTCCATGTTGTAGTCTATACAGTTGCCTTTATTAAGTCAGCTTCTCATAAAAAGAACAGTGGGGTTTTTTGACAAGATGGTTCACATTAGTTGTATTTTATCCTCATTGATTTTTAGAAAGAATGCTGACTTAACTCATTTCATTATTGTATCCAAATTGATCCTGGGGTACAGTGCCTATAATTTCCTGGGCCTTCCTTCTTTAGTAGTTATTTAATACCTAGATATACTTGTAGTTCTCTGATCCTTTGGAATTTTCCCATTTTTCCATGAGTTGTTCAGTATCAACACTAGTGGTTCGGAGAACTCCTCATTGAGTTTATGTAAGACTCCAGGCCTGTTGATTTGAAAACATTTAATTTTAGCAGATCTCATCTCACATCTCCTTTTATTACCTACAGTGAATTTTGTTGTGCTGACGTGATATGGGATGATACATTCTCTAGCTTCGTTCCAAGGACAAAACAATGTGCAAAGGACAAAATGTTTATTGGATATTTCCGCCTTTTTTGGATTGTCATTTACAGTTTTACCACCTGCATTTAGCAATGGGCTCATGGCCAATCTCAAGCACACTAATATTCACAAAAATATTGGTTTTGCTTCTTTACCTCTGTTAACTATCAGTACTTCCTTGATTTTATTATCTTCCCTCTTAAGTTCCCTGCATATTGTATCTTAGAAATTGTTATTAACTTTTACTTTCCCCTTTCTTCCATGCTACAAATAAGTGATTTTTAGTATGTTTTATTGCCATCTTTTATCCCGGATAGCTTCTGGTTTAGTATAAATATTTTTGTGCTTAGAAGTGCATTTTTGGCCTGTGATTGGATAGGCTTAACACTTTATTTTACATTTCTCATTTGATTTTACGCTACAAGTCGTTCGGACTGATGACTGTTCTAAACTGTCAATATTTGTCCTGTTTAAAGCTCCAAGCCTACACTGTGGAACCAGTCCTCCCATACTGGTTGATGCCACATTCTGCTTGCATATTGTAATTGTAACTGCATCACCAGCATTGATACCTAGGCAATTGCCAGTTCAAGGCAAGCACTTAAAACTTATAGTCCATCGGAAACAAGTCTGTGGCTGAGCTCTTCGAGCTTCCACAGGGAAACTTTTATGTTACCACTAGAGTCCTGGGAAACTTAACCATCGTTTTGTTACTGGCCGCTTGACAGGTACAACACATACTCTTTGCTAGAGCACATCCCCCATGACACAGTTTATTTCAGGTTAGCAAGGAAGTTGTAATAAGAAGCGGGCAGGAAATGTGAGTAAAAAGTCATTAGGAACAATTCCAGTGAGATTCCCAAAGGAAGCATGAGGGGTTGCCTGAAAATCCTTGGGTTTTTTTTCCTCCCACTGGCTGCTCATGCTTGCTCCACGTTGTTTGCCGCCCCTGCTGCTGTGCTAGTGGAAATGTTTGTAGGGCTGTACTGCAAATAAGAGCATCAAAACCCAATCAGATTTTTAAAATGTCACCAATGAAGATGTGTTCTGATTTATAGCAGGGTCCCCTGCAAGTTTTATAAGCCAAATATCTATTCTTGGGTGTTTTAGTACTAGACTGAACAAAGCACAGGATAGTATATTTTGTACCAGTCCCCAAGGCAGAGAGCTAAGATGGATATAGGTTGTCCTTTACACAGTGGCAAGTATAGCTTTCATGCTCACTTCTGTAACTTCAATGCTGTATGAGCAGTCTTGGCTCCAGCTTAAGGAGGCTCCACTCTGAGATAATATAGGGCTCCCCCTCAGATAGAAAAGGGAGAAAAAAAGTCAGTTAAATACCTAGGGCCTTGTTGGGGATGATGAAAGCACAGGAAAAAAAGGACCATCAGAAGGGATGTCTGTCCTTTCCACTGTGAAGTACACTTTGGGTTTATCTTTTGGTGAAGGGGAATCTAGTTCATCCCCTGGTCTTGCACTCGTGTCATTGCTGAAGAAGAGATCCCTAAATGAAGAGGCTCCTCACCTTTTGAAACTTAAAAATGGTCAGTCTTGCTTCCCTCCTGTTCTTTTCCTGAGATTTTCCAAGGAATTTCCTTCATTGGGGGGTTTATAGGCTGCCAGGAAAAATTGCAGGAGTAGCTCAGAAGAGGGCAGGATGGTTTTCCTTTAGTAGGGAGCAAAATTCCTCCCAGGAGAGGGGAAAGTATGGCTAAGAAATGGTGAATGAACACTTGGTTAATGGCACGAGCTCCTTGCATTCCTGTGCCTGGAATAGCGACTCTTGTCACTCGCCTTTCCTCCCACTTGACTTTCCTCCCACACGCCTTTCCCCTCCCATGTAGATAACGAAAGGACCTATTAAGTCTGCCATGCGGGGATGGAGTGAAGCCCTGTGGATGGGGGGCTGACTCCCGTGAAAAACGTTACTGGAAGTGAAACACACATCCAAGTCTGGCCCTCTCCTGGCATTCATTCGCCACATTAATCCTGACAGCAACACAACCCGTCAGCATAACGCCCCATTATAAACAAAGATAGACACACAAATATCTAGTCAAGGTAGAAAATGTGGGTTTCAGGGGTTTTTTTTCCCTTTCTATTCTTTTCTTTTCTTTTTCCACTTGCTTAAATAAGCACAGCAGAGCTGTTTTTTTATCACGCTCCTGCTCCTGCATTTTTCCAACCCAATTAGGCCATTACCAGGGCTAAATGAGGCATGGAGCCTCCAAAAGTCACACCGTCGTCCCGGAGATGAAGCGCGTATAGCTGCAAAGTTGGCAGGCAGGTGAGGTGGCTGGGGCTCACCAGAGTGTGACCCCGAGTGTTTTTCTGTTCCAGAAAGATCACCTTCAGAAAGGGGGCGGGGAGGGGGGGGAGTCAATTAAAAAATATTATTTAAAAAAGCACTGTGTTAACGAGGGGTTGCCAGATTGTGGTCTATTAACTTGGCTGTGTTTCTTAGGGATTCATGAAGGAAGTGGGTGGCCACAGTGCCTTCTGATTTTTGGACAGCATGGCAAAAGGGGCCGTGAAGACCATGAAAGTCTTCATGTATCTTCCAGTGGTTCTGATAATTAGTTTTTTCCTTGCTGGTCAAGAGCTCCCTCCCTGCTGCAGCCTGTCCCTAAGTCTGCAGTTCTCCTGGGTGATCCTGCTCTGCTGGGGGACAACTAGTCCTCCAGTGGCCAGGCTCCCTTTGCAGCTGAGGCCCTTCAAGTCATTCATACTGTGCCAGCTTGTGCAATAAAGCAGGGCGCTCTTCAACTCTTTCCATGACACAAACCCTGTATTTGGTTCTATTCCCAAGCTGCTGGGAACTCTTTGTGCTGGATATAGAAATGATGCAGAGGAGGGGGTCACCTGTACTGCCCTGAAGTTCTGGTAGCCCTCACCAAGCATTCTTAAATTATGAACTGGAAAAAAAATATGTTGTATGTGTCTAACACATGGGGGAAAAAAGGCTCCATTTAGAAAGACAAAGAATATAGAGCCTAGCAACTAGACTCATCAAAGATAAGCCTGGGATCTCCTGCTTTATTTCAGAGAGGAGCTCTGCCAGAAAGGATGATAATTTTCTGACATATACTGTTTTAAACACATAAGGTTTTGGGTGCTGAAAGAAAATTAACACGTGCACTTTTATGAATTTTATTTTTATACATTGAAAAGAATTGATTAAGTCCTTTGCTCTGAATACAGATTATTTTAGAAGCTGAATAGCTTTCCTTGTCCCTACCTTCACCTCAGTTCTGCTGTCTTTACTCACACTGAGCAATATCTTATTTACCAGCTAAATCATATGAAACTTCTTGCAGAATATGGTAGTAGAATCAGATGCAATACTGAATTCACCAGCTAAAGAAATCTGGAAGTGACAAAAATACAATTACTAGCCTTTTTCTGGTTTATAAGTGTGATAATAGATCTGTTGAGATAAATGTAGTCAAAAGAAGCCCACACATGTCCATTATTGGACATGTTCTTCTGGATCTAGCTGCAGCGGCTTGAGGTGTTATTCTTACACCAGCATGCTCTTCACCTGGGCAATCTCCCCAGCAAGAACCATGCTCCTAATCTGCTTCAGTGCCAAATCTAGCCAATTTGGTTAATCATATCTTCACAGCAGTTTGAGCTAAACTGCCAGAATTTGCAGGAAAAAGCTAAGGTGAAGGCTCAAGATCTATTTTGATGACTCTTTGGAGCTCCTGATGACCTCCAATAGTGGTGCAATAAAAAAAAACACAGGTGAGATTGGGGTATCTTAGGTGATTGTATCAACTGAGGAGAGTGACAGCGAATTTGCAATAGGGGAATATAACTCACAGATATGTATTTTGTTCACAGGAATGCATATGTCTCGGTTGCGGAGAGAAAGGAGCTTGAAAAAAGTTAAGGTGTTGATTATTTTATTCTAGGGCTGACTTTTGCAAAATTAGGGCTGTTTTTCACAAAACTGTTTGCTTAGGATGTTAACCAACTGCTAACTAGTGGAGCTAGAAATGTTCTTTGTAAGACACTAATGCTGTAATTGTCTAGCACAATATTTTTGAAGCAGGTATCATTGGGTACTGCTAGAGGCAGGCTCTTACACCAAATGGACTACTGATTTGAAGCTGGATGGCAATTTCCATCATCCTCATACATTATGGGGCAGAAAACATGCATCTGTAGGGTTCGAGATGAATCCTGCAAAGAATCTACGGGGGATTATTGAAAAAAAGTTTACATTTGTCCTCCCCATCTTTTACAAATTATCATGGAAAGTTTGCTTCGTACAAACCTGTAAATAATATGGTGCATCCCTGAAGAGAGCAGGTGGAGTGATAGGGGGTAGCTGCGCTGGATGCTTGCGTGTTGCTGCTTTGGTATTGCTACTTGCCAGTACTGGCTGTATGTCATGGGTCTGTGGTATCATTTTACTAACATCTTTAGCAGGGAAGTGCAGTCCCGCAGGCCCAGCCAGTATTTCTTAGGTGAATAATATAAATAATCATAACTGATAAACAAGTCCTTGCATATCACATTGATTTTCCAGTGCATTGCATAGGCAGATAAGGGTCATTGTTCCTATTCAGGGGTCAGTGTATAGTGTACAGTATTGTATTCCACCCTGTGCTGCGTCCGCCACGAGACATGCTAGCACAAGCCAGCTCTGCAAGGAAGAGTCAGCAAAACCTGCCTTCTCTCACCGTAGGACTAGAGTGGGACATGTGCCTGTCTGTGCCAGTTACTCACCTCCCCTCACGCCTGCATTTCTACTCTTGATTTTCTTCTCTGCCTTCCACTGGTCTATGTTTAGTGATATTATGGGTTCAGCAGAACTTCTATCCTTGCTAGAGTCCAACATTTCTGATGAGCTTACCAAGACTCCCTTTACCTTAACCCTATTTTCCTTTTCTGGGGACCCTATTCACTCCTGCCTTCTTTAACAGGAAGAGGTTACACATACTATGCAGGCAAAAGAAATACAAAAATAGAAAAGAGGGCTTTGGTATTAGAATGAAAGGAGAGAGAAGAAAGCTGGAGAAGGAACAATAACTATTCTGTTCATAAAATCATAAAGAGAAAACAAGCAATGGAAAAATAGGGAAAAAAGGACATCCTGGGACAGTAGAGAACTAGAAATGTAAGAGAAAGTGTAGAGAAAAAAAAAAACAAACACAAAAAATCCATAAGGATCTATTAATAAATCATCTGGAGTTAATGTAAAAATAAACTATCCAACACAAAGAGAGTGTTTATTTGTTTTTAATAATAGTATAAATGAGAATGGAACAGCCAGCCAGGGGCTACTTCAGTCTCTGATTCAGCAAACCACTAAAGTACATGCTAAGCTTTTACAATCTAATAAATTTCATTAAAGTCAAGTCTCACTAAAGTTGAGCACATACTTAAGTGTTTTTTCTGAATTGGATTTATGTTGAAATTGGCTCAGAATTACAGTTGTCCTTATTGTTTGGTTCACTGAGGATTCTGCAGGGAAAAAATGGGATCAAATAAAGTGTTTTGTTTCAGACGCAGAGGTTTAAAAAAAAAATCAAGTAAAATTAAAGGAAATAACTAAGCAAAATATGTTTTCGCCTTGTAGCAATTTGACAAAGTTGAATTGGAAAATACGTTCAACTCTTGAATCTGTATTTTATTTTACTTTTTTGCTTAGAGAAAAGCCTGAATCAGCCTTGATTCAGCTGATATTCAGTTTAACATCTGTTGACATGGATGAAGCATATGTGCAATACATTTCTGAAATGATTTCTGGCCAGTATTACAAGTTGGGAAGCCAAGCCCCAAACAAAGAAACTGATTGGCATAAGGCTGCCCAGCCAGGCAGGAGAAAGAAGCCAGTATCATGTCAAGGATCCTTCCCCACGCCAGCTCTGGGAGAACATCGCTTTCAACAAAACCATACCAAGTTGTTATCAGAAATCTGTTATCCTAGTTTATTTAAAGCTGCACTTCACAAACAGTTTGACTTTTCTAGTGGCTTGCACCTAATACTGATGCATCACAGAAGGTTTTGGAAAGTCGAATTTTGGTGATACAAACCAGATTCTTCTTCTCATGTTTATTTACATGATCCGAGCTTATTTGCTTCTGCTGTTTTATAAAAGAATGATCAAAAGCTGGTTGATTAACTCAGAGAAATACAGAAAGATAATTATGCTTTTCCTTATTCTAGTGTTCTTATTCTGTTATTTCATGTTCCCTGACCTTTCAGCTTGCTAACCAGCAGATCTTAGGCTGGCCAGTCAGAAAGTGTGACATCTCTTTTGAATAACACTGCACAATTACTTTGGCATCTTCCTCACTACTCCCCATTCTTCCCTGCCTCACAATGTAGCACAGGAAGAAAAGTTTAAAATGGCCTGATCCTGGTGACCAGTCCTTCTACCCTATTATTTTCTAAACAGAAGAGAGGCAAAAATAAAAGACAAATGTAGGGTATAGAGCATCCAGGAGTTGATTACAAGGATAGTTCCTTCTTATCCTTTCCAAGACAGACCAGAGCAACACAGTTTCATAAATTATGTTCTTGGATTGGCATTTATCGGTATTCGAGAATTGAGCTGAACCCTCTTTTCATTTCCTTATAGAGAACTGCATCTTAAAAAAATGCCTTGATGCAAAGAGCATATCACAACGATATTATTTTATGGGCATGCCTAGCAAGAGACAAGGACTGTGCTAGGGGGATTAAGCCTTCTTGTCAACCCCTGAGAAGTTTCTTCTGAGAGAGGAAGAAGATAGACTATGAGCTGGGAAAGATGGAGAAACTTCCCAGTTACCTATGCAGGGTTGTTCTGTAGAGCAGTGGTGGACTATACTTCTGTGGGCTGTGAACACAGCACCCATTAACACTTCTGTATCTTCTAAGGCCAGCCCCAGAAAAGCTATTAATCCTGCAAAATAGGAATTAAGAGCAATTCAGTTGGGTGACACTTGCTGGCAAAGTTTCTGCATTGGATGTAGGAGAAAAGGCTTGCTTGGGATGCAGGAATGTATATATAATATGCAGGAATGTAAGGTACCCTGAAAGGCACACAGGTTGAATGCCTGGCTGTTTCACCTGCAGGCAAAAGTCTGAACTAATCAAATTTTGCAGACAACATCCCAGTGCCGTATGCATCATCCCACAAGGTTATAGAGTGTCTTCATTCTGCAGAGCATCCCGCAGGCTTTCTTTCTCCATCTGTCCAGGAGGGTCTAGTCACTTCCCAAAAATATGGGGTCGGGTAAAATAGCTGTCACTGGAATGCATGCTCGTTAGCATGGTTAATGCAACTTTCTTTAGAAACAAGGAAAGTTAGGGAAACCAATTTCATAAAAAATGATACCTTAGCAAAGTATTTCACCTCTTATTTTATTGCAATTCTTAAGGGTCCTAATCTCCCCTGTACATGAAGAGAAAAATCATTGAAACTACCAAGAAGCCTTAGACTGATATTATATCTAAGGCACCTTTTCAGCCACTTTAAACAACCGATAAGATGATAGCCTTTTAACAGGAGGAGTAGGAAACAACCAAGTTAGTAAAGCATGACAAGGTAAGGGGAGATCAGAGTCTGGGATGTAGAGAGGCAAAACAGGACAGCTTTAAGATGTAGACCAGATGGATTCCCTGGTACCTGTAGTCTCTAAATCTGAGATTGCTGGAGGGTCCAATGCAGCTCCCAGCATAAATTACGGTTGTCAATAACTAGTGGGTTTTTGGCAACTTCCCAAAATTCTGCAGATGGGCTGCTGTGCCTTTAGAACTCCCTAGGACCTGGAAATCCCTCCAAGCCCTGCTGTTCTGCCACGGCTTCTGTGCAGTGCTGTAGCTCCTCAGCATTTCTTAGCAGTTCATTAAGCAATCTAATGAATTTGTCACATGTTGTTTCTTGTCTAGTCATTTTCCAGTGAGCGCTGGGGGTGCAGCAGAATGCTTTGCTTGGTAGGATGCCTTGATAACCTCATACATTTCAGTACTCCCTTTTATGTATACACACATGCACTTTTCCTGCACTTGTAGTGAAGAAGCCACAGGAGTGGAAAGATGAGAAGTTGCAGAATTGTCTTATTCCCTTCTGGTATTTGTTTCAGAGCTTTGTGATATGTCTTGTAGAAATGAGCTTTATCACTTATTGCAGAAAACTCTTACCCATCAGAGGAATAAAACCTGTCATGCCTATAAGGCCCCTAGAGCTGCTTCTTAGGCTAGCTTACAGCCATGCCTGTGTAGAAATGGCTCCAAAGACATAGGTCACCCTCCACATAGATTTCCACCAAGCAGTCACTACTCAGAAACCACTTAGAGCTCTGTGTCTGCTAACACACCCTGTGTCTGCTAATGGTGTTCGCTAAGTGCATTCAGTGAGTCTCTAAGGTATCTTCTATTGCCACTTCTGTATTTTGCTTCCCACCATCAGCACACACAGAACTATTTCCACAAAGGGATATCAGTTCCCAGGACCCAAATCACACTGATCAAGGATTTTGAACATGATACTGATGCAAGTTACTTGAGAAGTGTTAAGTGAATCCCAAAGTCAGGTACAGTCCTGGTTAAAAGGTGATTGCTATAAAGCCATGCAATCCCAGCTACACTGCTTGGCATCTGGTCATGTGCACTTTATGAGCCAGTGCTGAAGTGGGAGGGAGATCAGAGGCCTTGTAATCCCGCATTAAATCCACACATGGTAAATGCTGCCTGTAGGCAGGTTTGGATTTTTACCTGGTTGTGCAAGAGCCAGGAGATGATGCTCTTTTGACTGCTGTTGCTACCACTAAATTTGTTTGAGACTCGTTCAAACAAAGTGTTCTGGTTAGTCCTGGCTCCTTTTTCCGTATCTGCAGTTCCCCAGAGGCTCGGACATCAGCCTCTAACAGTTTAGGTTTCCTTGTTCTGAAGTTGCTTCCTGGAGCAGAATATCAGCAGTGATGCCCTAGGCATATTTCTGCCACTCTGGTATTTCATAGTGCTAAACACAGATCAGGGTGTGACTCCACACTCTTTTTTAGTAGGCTCTTTATTATTTGGATACCAGTACATGATCTTAGGAGTAAAGAAAAACTAATGATATGGCTGCTACATTAAAATAATGTTATAGGTACGAAAATTCTAGAAACTTAAATGGTAAATCACTGACAAATTTAACAATGTTGGGCATATCAGATGTAGCAGAATTAACTGTGATACAATTGTCTGGTTTACTATATTCTCTTTTTTTATGTTTAGTTTATCTTGGAGAATTCAGAATGTTACTCTAGGACAACTGCTTAGGTTTTTCATGGCCAACTTAAACACGTTCTTAGGCATACTTTTCCTTCTGTGGGCTATTCCTCCCAGTGCTAAGAATATGGCTTTCTTCATTTGAACTGGCCAGGTCTTGCTATTTACAAGCTTCAGCAGCTTCTTCAGTACCATGGCTGATTTGTATGCAGTATTTTTGGCCTCCTCTTAGCTTTTCAAATGCCAAGTATGACTGAATGTATCTTTTTTTAACATACATTTTCTGTAGTGTAATAGGATATTAGCATCCTGATTCCTGCCAGCAAAATTCCATCTACAACAGATAACACCCCCTTAAGCTAATAGCAGTGCATGGAAATACTGTCCTGGAGACCTTGTGCTGATGGTCTTGATGATTTTGTAAAGCTTTATTCTCAGTAAAAGCTCTAGCATTCATGTTTTGTATTTAGTTCAAAACTAAGTGTATCAGTAGTGTTTTTCAAACAGAGTCATTATTCTAGATCTGAGTTTTGCTCTACACTCCTCTTGTTTCTGAGCTCTCCAAACTTTTCTGAGGCTGAGATTCCATTTCCCAATCATGCTATTTGTCCAGGCAAAAATCTCCCTGTTTTGGGGTGTGTGGTATGTAAGAATTGCCTCCTTCGGCATTGGCAATAAGTGCTTTATAGTAATTTTCAGTTAACACTTGCCTTCTTTAAAGACAGAACAGTTCAATTCCACAGACAATGTTCAAACATAGCTTTTCCATTTGAGCACACTAGCAGTCTGCTTTTGATTGTGTCTTTGATGCGCTCATCCCTCATTTTGACCAAAGAGGTGCAAGAAGGCTGAGCTAATACCTACTCCAGTGGCGTACGTGAACAATTTACTTTTTCTCATATTGTCATGGTACCTCAGCACTAGAAGTCTTGTCTGGTCTCAGAACTATGAAGACTTGTGTCCTGTGTCCATTGTCTGCTTCATAGAAGTGCCCTCCTTTAGCTGTCTTGAGCAATGCATTGGGCACAAAGTTGACCACATATATCCTCTGTGATTTCTGTTCTACCTGAACCTCTTCTTTGTCTGTTGAGGGCAGGTGTGTTGCTCATGGCTTCAACCTTACCATGATCTAACCATATGTCTTGCATTAATAAGAGAATTTCAAGCTACAGCAGGATATCCGCTAAGGAGTTTCTGTCACTTTAGCAAATTACAATGCTCTGTTAGAGTGAGGCTTAATGAATCCCAGACTTAAAAGCCACAAAAAACCCTAATGAATTATTCTGGCACCTGCATCACACAAGGTATAGCGCTCCAGCCAGTAATTATTTTATCAGATGCACAGCTCCTGACTGAGCTATGCTGGACCTTCTAGAAAGGTATAGAAACTTTGAAACTTCAACAAGCAAAAGATGAAGGGAGGGCTCGAGCATTTTCTGACAAAGCAGCATTTCATCAGACAACAGTCATTTGTCAAAAGCAAGAAGCCTTGTGGAAGACTTCTGGCAGGGCAGTGCTTTGCTGAAATGCAGCTGGAGTTCCCACAAGCTTTTGCTTCATGGCCAACAGGCCCCAAGGGGTGGGTGAGCATCTTGGCTCCTCCAAACCACCCAACATTGTAGCTCTGGGGCAACCTCACCTCCAGGCTGTGCTGGCCATGGGACATCCAGGCCTCCCAGGGACAGGACAAGCCAGCTGAATAGGCTGTGTGGGTGTCCAGGGTCTTTGGGGGTCTGGGACAGCCCTGTTGCCATGGCCAGGATCAGGCATCTTCCCCAGCTCTCTGCTGTAAAAAGGTCCTGAAAGCCCAGGAGACTCAGCTGAGCTTGAGCATGTTGGTACCCAGGTAAATCACAGGAAGTTTAGCAGGTTCTACCTTTGGGCTGAATGGGAGGGAAAGGCTTTTGGAAGATGCAAATTTCTTGTGAGGTTCCATGGCCTTGTGGATATAAACATGCTCAACTTTGCCTTGTGTTCAGCTGATGATCTACCATAAGTTAAAAATGTCATGCTGTTCCAAAAAAGACAAGTGCCACGCTGAGATGTATAAACAGGGCTGTAGCCTGCAAGACACACGAAGTAATCCTACCACTCTGCTCAGTGCTGGTAAGGGCCCAGCAAGGACATTGTGTCCATTTCTGGGCACCAGCCTGCACTAAATGTGGAGACATGCTGGAGAGAGGTCAGAGGAACAAAACAAGAATAATCTGAGCTCAGGAAAGCATCTTTATGAAAAAAGATTAAATTAATTTAGTTTGCTTGGTCTAACAAAAAAGAGAAAAAGGGTAGATGAATTCAAATCCCAAATAAGGCAATTTTGAGGAGGGAGGCACTGGACTGCATGTGATAGATGGGAGAAGGCAGGCTTAAGTTGCAACAAAAAACATTCAAGTTAGATGTGAGAAAACATTTGCCTCAGTAAGAGCAGAGAAGCATTGGAGTAGGCTGCCTTGGGTGTCTGACAGGTCTTCTTCCTTAAAAGGTTTTAGAGAAAATATGTCGGGAACAGCACTACTATTGCTGAGCCCTTCTTAGGCTAAGGGACAGGCTGCATGACCCCTTGAGATCCTTTCCAATTCAGCTATTATGTGAACTTGAGCAGCTGCTATTTAGAGTTGTGGTTAGTTACTGTTTGATTAAGAAGTACTTCATAAGTAATATATGCCATGAATGTGCCATTCAGCTTCTTTTCACCCAAAGAACAAAGATTTATTGAACATTTCTGGATTTTCTGTGTGATTTAGTCTGACAACTAAAACATACATTCAACTAGCAAAATGGTGTCGATTGCTGCAAGCCGTTCAAATACCCATGACTGTACCCCGAGTACCATGTCTCCCCCCTCAGGTACTGTTTCTGCCATGACAATAGTGTCCTGATGTCTCCTCCTGTTCCTGGAACCACTTTAAGTTCCTCCACTGAAGCTTAGGTGAGATAGCTGCTACTTTACTTCCAGTTCCAAGAAAGTTCAAAATCAAAATGTCTGATAGTTACAAAACAGAGTGGAAAAAAAATATTAAAGAATATTTTAAAAAAGGGGAGGGGGATTAAAAATAGGGCTGTGTTAAAAAAATTGGAAATGACAATACTTATTTTTTATATTTTTCTTGCAAAGGAAATCTGATGGAATTGTATTTGCTGAATATATGTACAGAGAAAACATGTTCTGCACTGAAGAACTTATAATCAAAGAATTTATGCACTAATACTAAATAATGTCTTAAATGTAGAAATATTTGCAAGGGAAAAAAATAGCAATGGATTCCTAGCTTCCTTCTTAATTCAGTTGCTTGATAATCTAATCTTTTTAATTTATTAGCTGAAAACTGCAAGACCACACTAATTTGTTCTATTAGTAGTACAATTTCCACCTATATTTTGCTAAGTTTTATGTCTTCAGGCATGCATTAGCAGGTAATTCAATCTTTGGCTGCATAATACTTTCCTTTAATAAGGAAGAGGCTCATAATCTTAATCCAATTAAAGAAAAGAGAACTGAAGGAAGATTTGCCACAACAAAAGATGATACTAGAGGGTATTATCTTGGGGTACTGGCAGTAAGCTAATAACTGTTCATCAGGAAATCAGTATCTTCAAATATATTCAACCTCAGGCGTGGAGAGCACTTGAAAGCAGCTGGGAGACCTGTGTCTCCTATTAAATGAGTTTGAGATACTTGGTTTCCCAGCTATAGTTGGTATACTCCAAAGCTCCAGGTTGTTGTTCTTTCCCCTTGCCCTCAAGTGTCAGCCATGAGCTCTTGCCTGTCACATCAGGCTCCATGTACTGTTTATCATATCAGATCTTTTCTGCTCTTCCCTTTCCTTCGTATCCTCTCTTAATTTAAACAGTGCCAACCTTTCTAACCATGAAGTGACTCCCTGACACACAAATTTTTGCTGGCTTTCTGAGCTGCTTTCATATGTGCTATATGCTACACTGGGACAGGTGTGTCTGAACCAGCACTATCTGTAAGCATATTTAAATTGACTTAATAATACTGCCGCATTACTTCCCAGTTTTTAATCTCATTTTGCTACCCAGGAGAGTATTTTACTTACTTTTTGGCTGCTGTTTCTTACTGAATCGTCCAGAAGAGGACCCAATTTTAGCCTGTTGTTATTGATTTTCTTGTGACTGCTCATTCTGGAACACGCACAGAATCTAATCAAAATGAGTGTAAAAATATTTTGTTCAGCTCATAGTTGCTTCTAGGAACAGAAGCTCTCAGCATAGCTTTTCATGCCTGTGCCAGACAGAAATGGTGGTTAAGCAGGAGTTGTATCTACTGAGATAGATCAGTGAAGCAGGTAAGGAGGCAAGTGCAATCAGCTGCACCAAAGGCAGAGCACCCTGCTCCACTGGGATGTGTCACTCACACTGGGACCAGCTGGACCAGAGTTCATGTGACAGACCTCACTTGTCAGCTCCAGTCTCTCACAGACTGTTTGCAGGCCCCAGGGCAATTCATGAGGGCCCTACTCACCTTTGGATGAGATTGAAGAGCAGACTGCAAAACAGGTGAAGCGGTTCAGCTGGGGAGCAGACCCCTCTTCTTCTCAGGGAGCCCATGCTATCGGTTCACCCAGTGTTGGGAGGATGCCCTTGGGAAGATGGCAGCAAGGAATAGACTGACAATAGTAGAACAGTTTGACTACGTGTGTCCTTGCTGCCTGATCTGAGCAGTGCTTGGGAAAAAGGACAGGCAGAGAAGTGGCAGGGATGCTCTGGCTAAGGTTCTCCATGTGGGTGGAAACTTTCCTAGCTGGTCCTCACACTGGGGCAGGGAGTGGGCTGTGAGCAGATGTAGACAGCATGCATGCTATACTTGACTTGCTGCACATTCACCATCTGTCTGGCTGTATGTAGAGGAAGGCTAGCTATGTGTCGAGGCAGTGGGTCATGGTGTAAAGCTCTCTTCTGCAGCTGGCAGTCCATGTCTTTCTTCCTGCCACAAGACCAGACACCCATTCTGTAGATGATTGTAGATATTTCTATGGGGCATCAGATAGCAGGAGGACTTTGTGAAACAGGACAGAATGGAAAGTGTCTGCAGCTGACTGCAATGATTGTTTGACTTTCAGTAATTCATCCTATAGGACCTGGCAGACTTAGCCTCAGCCAGGTGGAGAGAGAGAACATCAGTCTAAAAAATGTCTGATACACTTTTTCATATCTTTTCTGAATCCGTGAGTGGTGGGAGGAAGATAACCTTTCCCTAGCTGAAACTTGGCAAGTTTCTTATTCTGTTGGGCACTGAAGAAGCAAGAACCACCATCCATCTACCAGGAAAAATGAGAACCCAAAAGCCTGGGGACACTCCCTTGTTGCACTGCTCTGTCACTTCCTAATCCTGGCTCTGGTTAAAATTCTGTCATCCTGCTGTCAAAGGGCCACATGCCAATACCAGAGGCTCCTCAGTAAAAGGTACCAGTCAGATGTTGAGACAACATGCTCACAAGGGATAGACGATATTGCATCCTGGCTAGAGCAGTGTGACATAACTCCAGTGGCTTGCCAGAGGAACATCCCAAAGTGTTTTCTGACTGCCAGTGTCAGCAGCAGCTGGACATTTCATGTCCATGTTTCAGATTTTGAGGATGGTGTTGAAATCCCCATTCAGGAGTAGGGAACTAGCAGTCAAGTTTGCCAAAAATGGGAGTTTCTGACTTTAGATTGAGTCACTTGGATGCTGCAAACATGAAATACATATTTTTTCATATGAAAACCAGTATGTTCCTACAAAATCTTTCCATGTGACTCCACATTTCCTGGTAGAAAATTGTTTGCCTAGACATATTTTGATCTCTAGCCAAAGATTTGATTGCCCTTGCCAATAAAAATGCGCTTGTTCAAGCCAGGACCAAAGAATAGTTTAGAGTGGACCCGCCACAGAGAAGTGCAGTGTCTACCCAGCTGTCTAAGTATGTTGACCACAGAGGCATGAGAATGATGTGAGCTTTATCTCTCTTCTCCCATTGACTGCTGCATCTGGACCTTCATTTTAACAAAAATGTATGAAATATTTCCAAATGCTTGGTGGTCATACAGCACGCATAATCTTTAAGGCTGACTACTAGAAGAACCCCCATGATCACAGTGTTTCCCTGCAGTAGTTCCTTTTTTGACCTAGGTAGAGGTCAAATCTGCCCAGGCATGTTTAGTGCATAATAAGTCATCCTCATAAAAAGGTTCTCAGCACTTGAAAACTCTTGATGGCTTGCTTCAGAAATTAACTGTCCTCAGGATTATCAACCTATGCCTACCTTTTATTCTGAATTTGACTAACTTCAGATTTTTACTACTAGCTTTAAGACCTGTTCCAAATAGGCTGAAGAGCTGTTTATTGTGATTTTTTTGTGCTACCTCCTCCCCCATAGCTATAGCCATTTTCATATGCCATAATTAAGTTAGTTCTTCATTTGGCAGGCCTGTAGATGTGCTGCAGGGAAAATGCACTGAGCACAGAGAAGCTGCAATATTTCTCATCCCCAGAATGGAGGCTTCAAAGCTCTATAGCTAAGCTTGCAATGACATGATCACTGAAAGTTTCAAGCCTTCATGATTGATTACAGAGAAGTATCTTGATTTCAAATGCTTCCCTGGAAGTCATCCTCACTTTCAATGTGAAAGAAGTCTTTCTTGTGACCTTGTTTCATTTTTAGCAAGGATAAGTTCAAACCAGAGAGTTAAGAACGATCAAGGGAAAGGAGGGGATGGACCAACACCGCAAGATTATCATAGTTATTTGCTTAAGAGAAAGCTTTGATTCTTACAGCATTTGATGCTTCCTTATTCCCCACTTGCCCATCCAAATCTCTCACAGCATACTCTGTTCATGGAGGTCTGATCACAAGTTTTACAAGGTCTCCTGTGACCAGAGTCATGCAGAACCATAGGAATATTTAGTAACGCACCTTACATGTGATAGAGAATTAGGCATCTGACACTTGTTTGAGGAGGTGTGGGTGGCATCACCAGGGTGCCTGGCATACTCTGTCAAGGCTGGTATGTGCCCTGGGTGGGTTGTTGAGTGGGCATAGCCTCGGGGCCATACTGAGGGGTTGATTTGACAAAGCAGAACCACCATGGCAGCATGGGGCCCTGGTGTGTAGCTGGGATCACTTTTCATGTCTTTCTTTTACAGTTCTCAGAGATGGGCTCTCCGTAATGCTTTGGTTATGAAGAAGGAAGGACTGCTGAATTGGTTTTTTGCAATGGGGAAGACAGAGGGAGAAACACCAGCACTGTGGCTCCCACCTTGTTGCTTATCTCCCTGCAGACATGTGTCCGAAATCCTCTCTGTGTTGTATTAAGGAAAGGAAAATCTTACATATTACGACATCTGCTTTATTACATCATCTTTTCCAAATTTGCATCCTATAACCCCCCGGTGAAAAGAGGAACAATGACTTTATATAGCTGCTGCTTGATTCTTTTGCTATTTACCTGGAACACTGCTGCCTATGGGCCAAACCAACGGGCACAGAAGAAGGGAGACATTATTCTTGGAGGATTGTTCCCCATTCATTTTGGAGTGGCTGCTAAAGACCAGGATCTAAAATCAAGACCAGAATCTGTGGAGTGTATAAGGTAAGCCACAAAAAAGGAAAATAAAATGTTTTGGTGGGGAAGTCTTGACCTTTCTCGACTTCAGGTGACATGCTATACATTGTGTAAATACGGTCTGTGATCTGATGCCTGTAGAGGCAATGGAAAGTTATGGTGTAAATAATAGAAAAAACAAGTATGTAAAGACAGAAGGTGCCTATGTTAAACAGTAACAAAAATAATATTTGGACAGTGAAAGAGGGCAATCTTGGTATTACCCAAAGCTGCCAAAACATGAATATACTGATCTACCTGGCCATTCACAGTGGACATTTGAATAGTACCTGAAATCAGCTTTCCTAGCAGAAGGACAGAAAAGAACCCATAGTGCCCTTAAGTTCATTTGATTACAGTCATGCATACCAAAATAGCTTAGAAATCAAATTTGGGGTTTTTTTTTCCAGTTCTGCCTCTCATCTTCTGAGACTTTACAAACTGTTTAGTTGCCTAAACAAGTGAATAGGTGAAAGTGAGATAGGTCACTGCTTTTGAAAAATCCCACTGAACACATAAATAATGTCTTTAGGACCTTTACAAAGTCCCAGACTTGAACTCTTTACCTAGGTTTTCCTCACCCAAAGTCCTTTTCTTCTGTGTGAACAGTGGATATAGGTTTTGTCTTAAGTATTTGGCAGTTAACCCTGGAGGGAGAAATGCACATGAAAACAAATTCTCTTATTATTGAAGTGTAGCCATTTTTATGATGAAACATGAGGAATTTTTAAGCTTACAACCCTGCACATAATACACATAACAAGTGGAAAGTGTGACAGAAACTGATTGCAACTGAAACATCATATAAACAAAATATAAGAAATTGATGTGGAATTTTTTCATGACCATGCATGGGAAAACACTTCAGCGTTATGGGACCTCTTCTGTAATCACATGTGAAAAATTGTATATCTGGAATTATTTGGACCTCTCATGCTAGACTGGGGATCTAGCACAGTTTTGTTGCAGATGGCAATGAAGAATGGCTGACAGCATTCCTGCTATGCTTACAGATTTCAGGTGTGGTTTCCCACTGAGACACTGAGCAAGACACATCCATCTCGGTTATGAGATCATCCATCTCGGTTATGAGATCATCCCCAGATGCTCTCATAGGGAGCACACAGAAAAAAGTGTAATTAAGCAGGGGTTCTTTTGGCTTCTTCTGTGTATGCACAAGAAAGTCATGAACTAAATGTATGTGGAATGTCTATTTCATGGAGCAAGAAGCTCTGCCAGATTCTCAGCATTTTTTCTCTCCCAGATGCAGCATTTTAAAAGTGGAATGCGGAAAGGCGATGGATGTTTTCAGCTCCATTGTCTTCTTCACCTGCTCTAGGTGGCAGGCAGGACAGTGCAGATATTTGCAAACTGAACATAGCTTTCATGTCTGTCAGCACTGGGTCTGCCTCAGCGACTGTCTTGACATGGTTGCATTATTAGAACGGGTCACAGGAGAATGTTCCCCCCTGAGTACAAGTATGTGGTTGCCAAAATATTTGTTAATGAGGTAGCACTGCCAGCAACAGGCAAATCCTGAAAAGCCAAACCAGCTGTTTTAAGGACACAATGGGAGATCCTTCTGGGTGGCATTTGGTCTGCTAAAAGACACCCTCCACCTGAAATTTGCCTGGGTAAAATCTGTGTTCCTCTTACCCCTGCACCAAGAAGCTGTGGGTGCAAAAGAAAGGAGTTGACTAAAGGAGCAGGCATTTGTGGCACTTTGCTGCACTCCCTCAAGGAACTGGATAAATTGTGAGTTGATAGCATGATGCAAATAGAGAGAATACTTAATGAAGGTCAGAGATCTAGCTGCAGAGGTAGTAGCAACTACGATAGGAACAAGGGGATAACTGGACTAGAGATGACTGGAATTTCCTTCATTGCACACATCTTTACCAGCAAACGTCCATTTCCAGGAAAGGTTTCATTCAGAAGGAATTGGGCTGAGAAGACGTTTTGAGACTCGTCATCAGATTTTAATGATGAAGATAATTAATCCATGGGACAGTTTATGTGTATTCCTTGTTATTGGTACATGTTAAATTGAGAGCAGATATTTTTCCTGAAAGGGTTTTCTATTTTAAGCAGTATTTAGGTCAGAAAATTCCTCTGGCTGGACTTTACAGAGATCTCTCAACACACCCATGGTGGTCCTTTTTGGTTTTGGACTCCATGATTAGGTAGTAGCCTGTGGCAGGGTTGTGCATGCTGACTGTAAGAGCCCAATATATTCTTCAAGTCATGAGCTACAGTCTTTCATATCACATTTGATTTTCCTTGGCTAGTCTGGAATGATTGAACTCATATTTTCGGGGGGGGGGGGGGGGGGGGGAAGATAGGCCCCAGTTTCTTCCTGAAGTAAAATCTCCCTTGTGGTGTCAAAAAGTCCTGTAGGGTGGGAAATCTGCTAAAGGAGCATAAGTGTGGCTGTACCTGGTCAAACCAAAGGTGCTAAATCTCTCCCATACCTTTGAATGCCTTTGTTGCCCTTCTCTGAGCCTTCTCCAGCACTGCTGTATCTTTTCAAAGCTGAGGCTAATCAGTTTTATACCTGTCCCCTTTTTAGATGGCTGTGTACAGCTTTTAATCTCTTTATTACATAGGAAAATGTGTCTCAGGTCACATAAGAAAATTAGACCCAGGTCACTCTAGGAGTATGGGCATCTGTCTTTCCTCATACTCTCCTCCATTAGGCAGCAGCAGCAAGTCATCAGACCATATGAAAATCTCCTTGCTTTGAAACCAAGAGAAGGCGTAAGGGTCCCACTGAAACCCTGTGGGTGGTTTGCCCTGCTGTCTTCTGGAGTTCAATATCAAACAACTTAAGACAATGTGGCTTTTCTTTCTTTTGAGACTGTTCAACCTGACCTGTGCTGTTGGGACATTTTCCCACACGTTTAGCTGTGTTCAGTGCCATACCTGTGCTCCCAAACAGGGCTTCTCAAAATGGGTAGGACAGTTTTCTCTCCAGTTTTTCAGTTTTCATGCTCTTCATACTCTTGTGGCATGCCACATTTCTCCCTAGCTCAGCATACATACTGGCCTGAACCTACTGTGCATACCTTGCACATGATTATTTGGAAAACTATAGGCATAACTCAGCAGTGAAAGGAAAAAGGAACAGTAACGATCTGGTCTCCATTCTTTTTGTGCTGTTTCTACTGAAAATGCATCTTCACACTTTAAGCACTGAGTTGTAGAGTCCAAAGTGAAAACTTATGCATGATTTCACCACACCAAATGTCAGATAGGAGTACAAAAGTGAGAGCAATTTTGTTTCCTGTTTATTTTTTAAGCAATCAAGTATCCCGCATTTGATATAAATACACCTTCTGTCTTTGTATGCCTCAGCTGCTGTTGCAGCAACTTTCCATATAACATTTGCTGATGCATATCTGATGTGTGCAGTGGAGGCAGAGGCTGAGCACAGCACAAGCAATCCCTGGCCCCCATTCCCTGTCAGCACCTACAGAGGCCTATTCATAACCTGATTTCTCTGTCCTTACTTGATTTCATGTAGATTAACAGTAGTGGTGGTGGTATCGTTAGTGTTATTGTTAGCATTATTGCACAGGTGGGCTATACCCATATATTCCTTACTGTAATAAACTGCAGTGAAGATATATCTTTACTGAGCTGACAGTGTTGCCAATCTAGTGTCACTAGGTCATCATTTTTAATGCCTATTTCCTGTGTTCTGATCAGCAATATAGCCAAGGTCCCACACTGTGACACATAGCCTTCATGCTGTGAAATTGTGGTGAGACATCATCCCCATGTCATAGTGCAGGACTTCACAGAGCATAGCTCTGCAACGCTTTAGCTCACTGAGTCTGTCTGCCCATCTGAGAGAACAGAGAATTTTAATTCTACCCTTTGTGGATGTATTTGCTAACCCCACTGCAGAACTGACTGCATAACGTGATATTTAGAATTTCCTCCCTAAGACCAAATTATTTCCTTTTCCTCTTTCTCTTCCATCCACCTTCTGAACTATAATTTTTTTAATTTTCTTTGGTCTGCAAAATTCCCCTTACCCATAGTCCTAGCTTGTAAGAGTAGTAAGCAACTCATTATACCTACTGACTGCAGGAATCTAACAAACAACTGAAGGTCTCCCCTTTGCATAGCTTAGTAATAGCAGTAGTAGTAGCAGCAATAACATGTAATTAATGTACTGGAAATCTAGAGAGGACAGAGAAATTAGTATGTGCATCCAACCACTAGAGAAAGAGGAGTACTAATGTGAGCCAAGAGCCATATGTAGGATTTGTAACCATTCTTGAATAAAAGTACCTGTCGGATATGGGAGGGGAAGTGAAAGCTGTATTTAGAGCTTTCACATTACTTTCTCCTTTTCCTTCATATTCTATTGCTTTTAGTTCAGTGCCTTGCAAGTGTTGATAAATGAAGGTCATGAATTCACATGAGGCTGTGAATTACTCCTTTATGGAGACCAACAGGGATCAGGACTAATTTCCCTGCTGGATCCAGACAGTAAGAGCTGTTCAAACCAAACCAGACAAACAAACAAGCAAACAAACAGGGGATGGAGCTACAGGGAGCTTAAACCATGCCGTGAGCTTGTGTCCCTTAATTTATATACCCTTGCTTTGTAACATTGACTGAAACATTTAAGCCATCCTGAGCACCCCTTGACAGACACATTTCTACCAACTAGAAAGAAACTGGCGGGAATCAGTGAGATCTTGCGAGTTTACTATCTAGCAAACTGGGCTGCTGCAAAGATAATCTATCCCCTGCAGACATGACAACTAAACTGAGGATTTGTGGAGGAATTGTTTCTGATTTATCTTTCCCTGTTTGTGCTCCTGCCTGGGAGTAGGAAGATCAGTGGGTTGCATACTCTGACAGGTGGGAGAACAGGCATCAGAAAGGAAACCTTTAAAGAACCAAGCGTAAATAAAAATTCCTATCTACACCTTTGGGCACTGAATTATTTACATTAAACTCTCATTTAGAGTTTAAGGGCCACTTTTCATAGCATCACATCTCAGAAATGTTAAAATACAAGACTATGCCAACATACTTGTAAAGTAATACAGCAGAAAATAAGTTTTGGAGGTTGCTTATTTTCCACCAAGAAAATATCAGTGGCTATTTAAAGATTCTGGAAATCTAATGAAAAGTTTGCTTCCGTTAGCAAATCCTTTGCAGTTTCTTCATGGAAATTACTGATCAAATTTCTGCATGGTTGACAGAGCGTTCCAGTGACTAGTCATATTAGTCACAGCAGCAGCATAGCACAGGAGGTCAGCTGGATCAGCATAACCTGCTGCCAAGTTCAAAGGCTGCTCTTACCCATCACTCATGTACACACCAAGCCTAGAGGAACCTATCTGCAGCTCCTTGCTGGGGTCTTACAGTACAATGGGAGAGAATTTATCCACACAATTTCCATTCACAGGGATTGGAGGAATCATGAAATCTTGCTTCATTTAGACCAGTTTAGTGGCACTGCTTTCATCTGACCATATCCATGTTACAGTACTGATACAACACTGTATGAGACCTTGTCTGAAGTTCTATCAGGTGTTAGAGAAGACAGAGCAAGGTCTGTTTGTCTCCATCCCATCTGATCCTCTTCTCCTGATCTGCTGATGCTGCTATCAGCAGAGGTGCAACTGAAGAGAACTGCAGGTCTCCTGCCCAGGCTAGTTTGAGGTAAATTATCAAGAGCATTTCAAGGACATTTTGGAGTCTAGCTCCCAGAAAACACCCCCTACCCTCCTTTCCCCTCCAAAATAAAACCAATGCAAACTCAAGTACCTGAAGTACAGGCTTCATGCTGTAAATAAACATCAGGAGCATATGTCAGCTCTTCCCTGGCATCTCGCTCCTTAATGGTTGCAACTAGAGCAAAAAATAATCTAAATGACCAAATTACTTCTAATGATAACACACACTGCTGTGTTCTAAAGGGTGTCTATTTTCTAAAGAATTATCTTAAAAAAGCTAGCTGTCCCTTTGGTCATAAGTTATAACTAAGGCTTTTTATTGGCCTCAAACTTTTTGACTTGAAGAGATCTGAATTGAAACCATGCTGTCTGGTCTTTGAGGTACAACCTCAGAGCAGAACCTCATTTGGAAGTTGGCCAAAGATGTCTGGAGCAGGTGAAATCAAGTTGAATAAATGAAGTTTTTAAGACTGAAAGATAAACCTTAGATGTAATATCTTTAGACATTCTGATCCCAGATGAATCCGATAAAACTCCTGGAATGGAAGTAATGTGGTTGTGTTCATTTAGCTTTGAAGAAGTCAGACATAGCTAACATCAACTTTAGAAGCAATTATTTTAATCCAGCAATTAAAAACTGTTCAGGTCATACATCTCAGAGATTGAAAGATCGTGATTTCATGCAGCTTATCAGTAGAAAACTTCACCTTGATAATGGAAAAATCTCGCAAAGCATTTCAAAATGGCACTCATGTGAAACCTAAAATTTACCATTTCATATAGAATCTGTTAATGGGCAGGCTATTTCCCCAGGCTTTTCCAGTTCTGGGGCCCATCAGTTTTCCCAATGGATCTCAAGCATAACTGCTTTGACACTTACCTGTTTTCAGCTGCAGCTCAGCACAAAATTGCAAACTAACTGCTATCCTGACCCATAGTGCATTACAAGGAAGGGCAGGTTTCAGTTCATGAAAGATTCTGGCATTCCAGCTGAATTACCCTAAAACACAGCAGCTTCACAAGCACAAAACTGGTTGCTTGTGCAACTTTACAGGAGAAAACACAGTAAGTAAAACTTGAGAATAAGGTGTGTCAAAGCTACTTTCTTTCTGCTCATTTCCATGAAGAAGCTTCTCTCCTTTTTGGATGAGTAGTCACTCACACTGCATCAGCTTCTTTCACTGCCAGCCCATGCGATGCTCTAAACAGGGCCTCCCAGGTCCTGCAGCACACTTGCCACACCACTCCCCAGCTCTGGGTTAGCTCCATGCACAGCTGAGAGATGGTCAAAAGACTCAGCTTCTCCATTTTAGAGAACAGAGGAGGCTTCAATTTCACAGTTTCAATGTCACAGGCCAGCTCTGATGGCACCTTCTGAAGCTCATGTCTAAAGCAACCGTATGAGAGCACTATAATAATGAGAAAAGTTATTCCTTCAATGAAAGCACTGAAATATCTAATTAACAAGTTAGCAACTTACGCTAGGATTTGCATTTATAGCATGCCTCTGTTCTCTGGCACAAACAGGTTGACTGTGCTTTCTCTCACAATGTGAAGCATGTGATGTGAGGCCAAATTTCCCTGAGCAGAGCTCCCAGGCACCTGTGCATCCAGCAGCATGCCAGTGCTGTGTCTCAGCTTGCTCTGCCTGTTTAAAGCCATGAGGAGCTGACAGACCAAGTATCCCTGAGCCCAAGTCCCTGGCAGCATCAGGCTTAGCAGACACTGCCATCTGCATTCAGAAACATGTCAGAGGAGCCTGGAAGCAAACCTGGTAGGTGTAGCTTTGTGTCAGAGCGTTTGCTCAGGAATCATGAGATCCAGGTTTAAGGTCCTGAGCAGAAGGGACAGGCCAGAGCCAACACCCCAGGCATGCTCTCTTTCAACTTCCCCAGACTTTAGGGGACTTAGAAAAGTTCATCTCATCCTCACAACCTCTGAAGTGAGCTCCCAAACTGAACAGTTGAAAACCAGAACAAAAGCTTGTAGCATATGCACACCTCGTCTGTAACCACTGAAGACAAAAGCAAAACTTTTCAAATTTAGTAGGATGCAAGAAATAGCATAAGTTGCTTTTGCCTTTTGTATCTGGAATTCTTCACCCTGTCTCAATCCTGGTCTCCTCTCCTCTGTTTCCCTCCTTCTCACTCCATTTTATTTTTATTTTTGCTCTCCCAGGTATAATTTCCGAGGCTTCCGCTGGCTCCAGGCTATGATCTTTGCCATAGAAGAAATAAACAGTAGCCCAACTCTCCTTCCCAACATGACCCTGGGATACAGGATATTTGACACTTGCAATACAGTCTCTAAAGCCCTGGAGGCCACACTGAGTTTTGTGGCCCAGAACAAGATAGACTCCCTGAACCTGGATGAATTCTGCAACTGCTCAGAACATATCCCTTCCACCATTGCAGTCGTGGGAGCAACCGGCTCTGGCATCTCTACCGCTGTGGCCAATCTGCTGGGACTCTTTTATATACCTCAGGTACGCCTTCACCTCTCTTGTTTAGGTTACAGAAGTGGCCTGCCTCTCTGCTCTGCAGAGATTAAACAACAATTGTTTAATCTTTGCCATTTCCAATAGGACCTCAAGGAGAGAAACAATACAAAGTGTGGGGGGTTTCTTATGGTAGAAATATGTCTTGCTAGCAATTTGCAATCCCCAAGCACAAAGGTTACCAAGCAGTGAATAACAACATTCAGCCAACAGCAACTTAGTCTGGGAGGACTAGAGTCCTCTAGAGTGGTTTAGTCTGTGAACACGGGTATTTTAGGTCAGTCATTGGCAGTTACCAGCCTCGACAGGTTAGTTGTGATGTTACTTCACCACGGTCACTGTCTTGTCATTCCCAACTCCCACAGAGCCCACTTAAGGCAGAGCTCAGTCAATTGCCAGCTATTGTTAGGTCTCTCAGCATCTCTGATCATTCAAGTAGGTGATCTGTAAAGTTGTTGCTTGTGCTGATCAGGTGCTGTGAAGGTTTCTTCTGGGCTGACCTGCCTTTCTTTTGCCCTAGGGCCTCCAGAACAGGGTTTGTGAAAGCATGTGGATATGCCCCCCTCCTTGTCCTGGGGGTCTTCTGTGTGGTGGTGTAGTTGTGCCAGCTCCTGTGTCGCAGCATTCTTCTTGCTGTCTGCTGACTCTACTGGGGCTGGTACCAGCATCCATGGTCCCATCCTTTTGTTTTACAAGCTTGTTGCTCTGCCAAGACCCTAAGGAAAGTATGGGGCTGGCATATTATAACTTAATGTTGTTGCTCTTGATTTTAGATTTCCACACTGATGATAACTTTGGAAAAAGCACTTGGCCTTATCCATTTATGTGTTGCCTTGTATAGCCTAACATTTTCAATTCCTCTTCTAAAATGAATACAGGTGCCAGAGCTCACAAGAGTCCTTGTAACAAGATTGTGTCACACTGCACTCTCAGTCTGTCCTGAGAGGGTATATCTTTACTTCAGCCAGGGCTCCAATTCCCATCTGCACCACAAATGAAGAAGGAAGGATTCTTGACTGCCTGGTGCACAGTAATATATCTTGTCTGTTTAATGTTATCAGCCTGACTCCCTCACAGGAGTCTGAAAAAATGGACATTTGGTCTCTGAGCAGGGCAAGAATGGTTTAAGCTAAGAGCAGTATGTGCTATCTAGGTATTGCCCGGAGTAGCATTGGAAGGTGGTGTGTAATAAACACCATGATAGCACTTTAAGGGGTATTGTTGATTTATACATCATATTACCAGGTGAACAAGGGCAGCCGAGAAGCATTGGTGAGTTGGACTGAACTTCAGAGATGTTTGCAGTTCTCAGACTTTCTCTTTGAACAAGGAATGGCATTTGTGCTACAAAGAATTAGTCTTGTCTAGAGGTTGCAGAAACGGGTAGATGTCAGGAGGTTCAGTTCTGGAACAAAACCTCCGCCAGGTGGTTGAAGTATGACAAATGAAAGCATGCTTTTAAACTGGGAGTTGTTGGGCAGCATTAGAATACACATTATCGCTACCATTTAAAGCAAGGCCATTAGAAAATCCATGCTTAATAGACCTGGCATTTCAGTGGAAGTTGGAGGTATATTTTACAATTAATGTAAGGCTCATTACTCATTCAGCTGACATAGAAACTGAAAATGTTATGACTTCTGTTCTGTTTCTCAGTATCTCACCTCAGTGTACCCTTACAGCCCATGCAGGAGCGGGGTACTTTGCCTGTACCTCCTGGCAACAGGTTGTAGGAGATAAGAGTAGCACTGGGCAGAAGCCTGTCCAGGGGAGAGTATAGCTCTGTGAAACGATTTGCTCCTGTGGCCCTTCAAACTGCACTAGCAGACCTCCTTTTCTTTCTTCTTGCAGAAACATTAAATGCCAGAGTTTAAGGAGGACAGAAGGTTTTCTGTAAATTTCCACTTTGTACAAAATGCGAGTCAGTCCTAAAGAGTTCAGATACCAATCTCAAAATGCAAAGATAAGTGACTTAGAAAAGTTCTCCAGATCTTTAAACTGTTCTCTTCTAGGTTTTTTTCTTCCTACTTGTAGAAGATCCAAATTATATCTTAAAAGCATATGGCACTTGTTCTGATTAGGAAAAAAAAATTCTTGATAGCCTTAGAAAAGGAAATAAAATCCCATTTTAACTGTAGAACATGGTGGCTCATGGAACGTGGAATGCCTACTTGCTTCTTTGCTGATTCTGGCCAGCAATCAAGAAATACTGCTAAGGTAGTACTGACCAGCATTACCATAACACTCCACAGGGTCAAGGCAACTGATATACATCACATTCTTAATTCAGCTGGCAGGGATTGTATATAACACACATATGGTGCCTGATGGAGCCTGTTTAAGGGTGGGGACAGAGGTGAGAGGCAAGGAGAGACAGACAGAGGTAGGTTCCAGATGGCAATACCAGCCTGCCGTCTCATGTCTGGTTCAGGACAGAGGAAGCCTGCATTTTGTCTGAATTACGTGCATTACCCTCGTTTATCTAAAAGATACATTCTTCTTGTTTCTGGATTTGGCAGGAAGTACAGCAGGGTGCGTGTAGGCCACCCATGGCTCACCCCTCTACCATTCCTCCAAGCTAGCATCAGTGTCTCTCTCCCTCAAATCCTTGACCTTACAGGTGGACATGAGCTTGCTGCAGCCTCTCGGGTCCGAGCAGCTGCTCCTGTATGTTTGCCTCTGTAAAACAGCCACAGCTACAGGAACATACAGACTCTCAGAGTGGATCATGTGCAACCACAGGCTAAGAGTACGTGGCTGCCAGCTCTCTCTTCATCCCATCCGAGGTTACACAGGTTGACAGTGATGCTAGATAAATGTAGGCAATTTATTCCCAGGCAGTTCACTTCATGGTGTGTTTTGCTTGTTTACTGTGCTCTCACAGGTCAGCTATGCCTCATCCAGTCGTCTCTTGAGCAACAAGAACCAGTTCAAGTCTTTCCTCCGCACAATCCCCAATGATGAGCATCAGGCTACGGCGATGGCAGACATCATTGAGTACTTTCGCTGGAACTGGGTGGGAACAATTGCAGCCGACGATGACTATGGCCGGCCAGGGATTGAAAAGTTTAGGGAGGAGGCAGAGGAGAGAGATATCTGCATTGATTTTAGCGAGCTCATCTCCCAGTACTCGGACGAAGAGGAGATCCAGCAGGTAGTGGAGGTCATCCAGAACTCCACAGCAAGGGTGATTGTTGTGTTCTCCAGTGGCCCAGACCTGGAGCCTCTCATCAAAGAGATTGTCAGGCGAAACATCACTGGTAAGATCTGGCTGGCGAGCGAGGCCTGGGCCAGCTCTTCCCTGATAGCCATGCCGGAGTTCTTCCGTGTCATCGGCAGCACCATCGGGTTTGCACTGAAGGCAGGACAGATCCCAGGCTTTCGTGAGTTCCTGCAGAAGGTGCATCCCAAGAAGTCCACCAACAATGGCTTTGCCAAGGAGTTTTGGGAGGAGACATTTAACTGCTATCTGCCAGATGGGTCCAAAAATTCTCCAGCTTCAACTTCCTTCCACAAGGGCCATGAAGACGGACTGGGAGCTGGAAATGGAACGGCTGCCTTCCGACCTCCATGCACAGGGGATGAGAACATCACCAGTGTGGAGACACCGTACATGGACTACACACACTTGCGGATATCCTATAATGTGTATTTGGCAGTATATTCTATTGCCCATGCCTTGCAGGATATATATACCTGTACCCCTGGGAAAGGACTCTTCACTAACGGATCCTGTGCGGACATTAAGAAGGTTGAGGCATGGCAGGTAAGTCCTTCATTTGTGTGCCTGTGCAATATACTTGCAGAAAAAAGACAAGTTGTCCCGGATGCCTTTTAGGGTGCCTTTCATAATCCTGGGTCTCAGGCACAGCTTAAGGCTCATGGGACGTAGCATATCACTTGTGTGTGAGTTAGGTGCATGGTCCCACCCCACAGGGAAAGTAAGGTAAGTTGTGTTAGGTTTGCTGCAGTGAAAGGGGCTTACACTAAGTTAAGTTTTCTTGCGTTCGCTGTGGGCCAAAAGTGCACACACAGACAATTACCACAGACTGGCTGACGCAAGGTAACTTGATCATATATTGAGCCCTTACATAAACAAGAGGGCCTGGAGAGAGCACATAAACAAAGAAAACAGTTTTTAGAGTTCATTTTCTTTGGCAAGCTCTATGTCTTTTGCAATCCCACAGCAATTTTCCATACAGGCTGTATTTTTTCCCCACAGTTTTAAGCTTATATAGGATCAAACTAAAGCAGGTTGAGCAATGAAGGAAAATAACGTGTGGCTATTGGGCAAATAATAGATAGTTGCTTTGATTTGGCAGTGATATTTGTGAACTGATAAAATTATACTAATGACTTAGTCACATCTGCCCTTTCATTCAATGTGTTCTGCCCACTGGCACGTGGATGGTATTCTAGCATTTTGTCTTCTGATCCTTTATGAATACTCTATACCTTACTGTGTGTCTGATTGTGCTATCCGATGTGATATTTAGTATGTGTTTTTAACATCTACTGCGTTCTAAATAACAGAATTAGCTTGTAAGGCTATCAAATGAAGATATGTCAAATATGTAGCAAATTCTGTTTGCCCTGTTCTGGTCATCACAGAAAACTTGGGCCCAAACGTGCCCGAAATCAGAACAACATGGGTGAATATAAGGAGGATCACATCCCCATTTGCATGTGTAATTTCCTCTATTCATGACAGTCTAACCAAAATAAAGGCTATCTGTGCCACAAACTTTGCAGATGTTGGGTCAGCATTCATGGGAACTGCAGTTTGGTTCCTGTCTAGTCTCAGTCAACGAAAAAACATCAGTCAGATCAAAGTAAAAGGCTTTGTCTTGACATTTATGGGAAACCTGCATTGCTGTAGATATCTGATTTGGGTTTAGCGAAACCACTTTACTCAGAGTTGATGAGTGTGGGATTTGACCCTGGTTTAGGGGAATCCCACGATTGCTGGCTCTCTCTGGGGGTTCTGTCTTTCAAAGCTATTCTGCTTTTCAGGAGCATACTAGCAGAAGTGGGCAAGTCACAGACAGATTTAGCTTTCACTCTGTTGGTAAAAATGATCCAGAATAAGTATATTTTTAATTCATTCCCTTATGCCTTGTCAAGTTGGAAAGTAAGGCAGGATATTCATACCATAGCTAAGTAAAATAATGTGGTGTTTGTTGAGGATTCCACAGTCGGGAAGAATGTTCCCTTATTTCTGTGTTGCTTGTCTGGTGCTGAAGGAGGGCTATATCAAAATGTAAAGCATCCTGCTGATCTAGGCTTTTGGATATGCATACTTGCCTTAAAGGAGGGAATCAGCATCAAGAAAGAATATGTGGGGGATAACTGGGCAGCAATAGCGGGTGCTACAAAGGAACAGGCTACACTTGAAATGACCACCATTATGTGGTGTTAGCTGTCAAGCATATTTGATATTTGTGCATTTTTTCAATTCATTTCAAAATCAAACACATGAATAGCAAGTAAATGCCAAATTTGTGTGCACACCTACTTCATATCAGGCATTGCGGCTCATTACCCTCAGGAAGCTTTCCTCAGCCTTGGGGGTAATGAGTTCACCTCACAAACGTGCATCCTCCAGCATCTCCAGAGAGCAGTTTTGTGACAACCAGACAGAAAAATATCTTTCTACAAAAGTCAATCTCATGTGCAGCAGTACTTCTGCTGGTGGTCAGCGCCTGCTCCCTCTTCTCACAATCAGCTCAAGGGTTTCGTGAGCAACCTGAGAGAGCAAAGGACAGCGTTAGGAAGTCTCCATGCCTGACACTGGAGGCACCAGCCGCTAATAGCATCTGCAATCACTGCCCACGTGGTGTGGGGGACAGATAAGGCAAACCCAGTGAACTCGTGGCTCCATTAGCCTGAGCTATTGTCCAGAGCAGCCCTTGCCAGCGGGGTCGGTGGCTGGGGCGGATACATGGTGTGTTCCACAATTTAGTTATGTACCATTTAATTTTGTTGCCTCTCAAGGGCATTATCCCATTAACACATACGAGTTATTATTTATTCGTTGTCTGCTAATTGTTAATTTTGTATTTTGTAGTACAAACCTTTTGGAGGAACTGTTTTATATAATTCATGGAGGGTGCTTGTGTGGGTCTGTGTATAAAAATAACATTTTTACCTCAGTGATCAGTTCGTTTGAAGTGGACAGCAGGAAGCCTAGCACAGAATTACTGCGAGTTGCTTAAATTGGGTGCAGTTCCCATACTAAGAATTTACTATTTACAGTTTAAAAAAGCTCTAAGTATGTTTCAGCATGGAGAGGATGGGATTTTTCTGTGTCTCCCAAGCTGAAATATCAAATACTAACAACTTTTGTCTTGACTTATTTATAGCTACTTGTTTAAGAAGCTGCTTACTCATTTTCTCCACCTAAGTCAGTGGCAGACCCTCTCCATAAATTCAGTCTTGCTTCCTTTTGTTTTACCAATGCCACTGAAGCCGGCTGTGGGCATTCCCACTGGAGATGGGACTGGTCAGCCCACGCTCGCAGGCTGCAGCAGCACATGCAGAGATGCAGGCGCAGGCAGAGCTGGTGAGCAGGCAGGGCAGCTTCCAGGCAGGAGCTGTGCCACTCACTCCGCATGCAGAGCTGCCTGTGGGGTTGAGTCCTCTGCCTCAAAATGGGAAAACTGGCACTTCTGTACTCTACAGAAAATTACAGGCGTTAATAGGATGTCTGTGTTGCCCTTATTCTGAGCAATGTATATGCCTGCAGCTGTCATGTTTTAAGAATCTACCCTGCTGCAAGGCAGAAGATAACCCAGGTGCACACCTTTGCAATATGCCTGCAAAGAGCAGATAGTATTCTCTGCACATGCCATTGTTGTGTCCTGCACAATATTGATCAAGATCAGATTAATTACTTCTTTTTGCAGTGATTTGTTCAGGTAACAAAAAGGTGCAGGGCAATCCAGAACAAAATGTATAAGCAATTTCTGTCACATTTGGAGAAGGCAAAATTTTACACAAAGCACTAAGGTTTAAAGTGCATGACTGCAAATAGTACAACACAAAGAATCTTCTTAAAGGACTCTGTCACCTCTGATTATCAGACGCCCATTCTCTTCTGATGGTGGGCTGTGATATTTTTAGGAGACTGTATTGAGTAGGGCTAATTCTGTGGGTTGCTCTGGTTCATGGACTGGCCTCCCCCAAATACAGGCTCTCCCCTAAGCTATAGAATAGCAGTGGAAAGGTATGGCAAGAGGTGGGACATGGGGTCAGGGCTCCTTTACTGATGCTGCCTCTTTGTCAAAATTCCCTGCATCTTTGGCCTGTTTCTCCATAACAGTTCAAACAGTCTGCTTTTGAAGCCCTTTTTTCTTAATATTTTCCTTGATAATATTTCCCAGGTCCCTCAGGTTCCTTCATTTTCTTGGTCTCTGCTCACGTGGCTATTCCCATGGTCACTTCTAACAGCAAGTCCATCTGTTCTTTTTTCAGTTCCTCTCTGAGCAAAGATTTATAACCCTTTGGGGCATTTACAGGAGCCTCTCTGGTGTCTCTGTCTCCTTTCAAACACTGGATGGTCCTGCAAAAAATAAGGGGAAAACTAGTAGGGGATCCTAATCTGTCCTTCAGAGCAAGTATTTACTACTTCATATTCTTTCTGCATGAGAAGAGGAAAAACCTGTCTTTTCTTCATAGTTCACACTGTTCTTCTGCCCATTCATTTGGCTTCTTGATGATTGCCAACAAGCAGCTGATGGACCTCTCTTTCTGTCTCACAGTGAAAGCATTGTAATTAAATAGGGAAGATAGGCTCTCGTGGATTTGCGATGGCAAAGGTGTGCAGTCACAGAGTCATGGAGCAGAGCATCCTTAGGTGGACTCCCAGACGATTTGCAGGTTGTGGTTACACTGGAGGCTGTGAACTTTGGCAGGTTCGTGAGTGAAAAATGAGGTAGCTCTTCTAGGCACCAAGGCAAAGCATGCTGCACAGGCTGAAAAATGTGTTCCTGTAATGATTAGCAGGTTAAAGACGTGCTCATGTAAATTATTCTATGCCTAGAAATCTGATTGACCTCAGACTTAGTGAAAAGCTGCCATATGCTGTTCCACAAAATAAAAGCAAATACAGATTGGCTTCACCTAGCAACACCTAAAGACTTATATTACACCTATGTACCTCCCAGCCAACAGTTCCTTCCTCTGTGCTGGTGATATGCATTATGAAGAGGTAAATATGGATTGGTGCCTTCTTCAACTCTACATTTAGGTTTGTCTGGCTGGCTGGCAATTGATTCTGCAAGGCTTTAAAGAAGTGAATGATGCCTTAGATGACATACGTCTCTCCAGACCTTTGAGCCTAATGGCTTATCTAATCAATTTTGTGTCTGTTGAACTATATAGGCCTGTCTGAACAATTAAAATAGTGTATGGAAAGCAGCTGCTTTGTGCATAGAGAACAAAACAGTATCAGAACAGGTATTAACTGAGGCTGGTGTGAAAATTAGTCATTTGGGAAGAATTGCAATGAAGACAGAGGAAGCTGCTGAATATCAGGCAACTGCAAAACCTCACCTAGTCAGCATTACAGATACACTGGAGATATATTTGTTATGAACAGAAAGCAAGCATTTCACCAGTGTGCCTTCATTGTGGGAGACCAAACTGAGAGGCAGACAACTTGATTCACACACAGAAGTGTGGGGGTCAATAGAGCAAACACAGCTTTTTCCCTACAAGGGCAAAAACAGATGATCACTTACTCATCAGTTTGGAGATAACAACTTGCCATCAGCTGAGAACATCACTTGTGAGCTCTTCAACTAAGCAGACAATAAATGGAGTATTATTTAGATGTCTCTGCAGCTAAAAGGAGAAAGACTTAACTGGACCTTACTAAAGCAGGGGTCAGGCCTGTAATGTCACCAGTAGAAAATACACCAGGGAAACCATCGCCCCGACAGGGTTGCTAGAAGAAGGGTAGATGAACTGCATGAAGCAAATACACAACCTCTGTGTCGTGAAGTAAGGAGTTGTGGTTATTAATTACTTAGTAGAAAATGGCTGAGATTCTTCTGAGTCAGGGTAGTACACACTGCCTGAGGACAAAAAATGCAGTATTCCTGCCCACACCCAAACGTGTTGAATTTTTCATAAAAGTAATTTTTAATATAGTCACTTATGTGCTGCATTACAACAAAAGCTGTATTTGAAAAGAAGCCCTTTCTAATATTTATGAAGCTCATTTGTACCTTTGTCACTTGGGGAAAATACAGTTTTGCAGCCTATATTGGACATGGGAATTTTAGGGAAGGCTCCATGAGATGCTCACATAATGTCTCTGTCTGTAGCGACTTCAGATAATAATTATCCCTTGAATTACCAAGACATCAGTATCTTTTACTAAGACACAGCATGTCTTTGTTACATAATAGGGTGTAAAGTTTCTTCTAGGACTGACCTTTCCTGATGCTATTCACAAATGGAGCTGGTGGCAAAGGGCACCTTGAGAACCCCCTAAAGGCACTCAGAAAGTGATGTGAGGAAACAAGTGGGTTTATCAAAAATTCAGTTTCATGTCATAATCATTCCTCTGACTTGCCTGAATTCCATCTACCCCAAGGTAGGTCTGAAGCTAAATTCAAAGGCATGATAATTGCAGCATAGTTTATTATTTCTTTTCTTTTTGGGTGGTCAGGCATCTTCACAGATGCTTTACTAACCAGCCACATAGTTTTATCCCCAAAGTGAACTTTCATGCACTATGAAGGACTAGTGTTGCTCCACACAGTGGGTGAAGTTTGGAGGAAGGAGAACAAATCACCTTTTATGTCATATAAAGGACCCTTTTGCCTTGTAGGTTTAAAAGAGTGATCTTCTCACGGAACCAGATGCAATACTTTGCTCAGAAAGGACTTTTACCTGTGTCTCTAGGAGAAATTACATGAAGGTTATTTAGGAACTGTAGAAATCAAAGCCTTGACATGACATTTTTTTGTTGGCCAAGACTTATATTGATAAAGGAAATGGAAAAAAAAATGGTTTAAGCTGGTAGTCAAGTGAAACATGTGCCCAAGCACAGTAACAGGGCTTCTACTGGGACTTTAGTTGACCATTGATGGCACCTATGACTGTGCTTGCAACAGATGCCCATTCTAAATGTCTGAATCAGTTGCGTGAGTTCAGTCAACTCAGTGTGACTACAGGAAACTTTAGGGGTCTTTTTTTTTTTTTAATGGATAGTAGTTCTTGAATAGATTATAAATAACCATTGAACTCAGGTTTGACGAATGACCATTGTTTTGTTAAAAGAAATGACAGCAAGTATGCACTATCTGTTGGTTCTCATTCTGACAGAGAGAGGCAGCTTACCCAAGCACTGAGGTAATTCATCCTATAGTTCCAGATAGGAAAGAATTTACAGTCAAAAGCTATGACTCCTTCCTGGTCTAGAGAAAGGCACAGTTTTTCAAATCAATATCAGCAGTGTTCTGTGCAGGACGCAGTTTCAAACCTTGTTGGGACTTTGAAGAGGCTGATCCATAAAGGGCTGTTAGAAGAAAGTGACAGCAAATGGGTGCAGAGAGACACATATACAGATTTGTTCACTGCACAGCTGGGTAGAGACAGCATTAAACACCTCCCGGAAAAGACTTTTCAATCAGATTTTGATTATGCAAGGCATTATATGTGAATTATGCTACTTGAAAACACTGAGCTTGTAGGATAACCACTGGCTCTATTATTATCATTAATAGGTGGACAATTAATTATATATTATTTAGTATTAAATTTAGACTTAAATTAATAAAAAGAGCCCTATCTGAAGCTTTTTGATACTTCACCACAGCAGTTATTGTGCAGTATGATGACCTCCCAAGAGCATTAAAACATCGTTTACTCAGTCAGGACTTCTGCCAATAGATCCTTCATCATTAGTACACACAGCACCCTGGGCCATTGTACCCAGTGGATTTCTCCATATTATATGTTACAAGTGAAAAACAAAGCAATTAGAGCATTAAGTCTAGATTAGGTGGCCATAATGGTTCTTTCATACCATGGCTGTAGGTAAAGACAGCAGCATACAGAGTGCAGTACAAAATACCATCTAATAGCACTGACAGTTAGCTCTCACTGTACTTGTACTGTTGCCTTTGTCTGTCCAGAGACCATCTCTCTCCACAAAACCTTAATAGGAACCTAAAAATGTTCAAATGGAGTCACTTGCCAAATGATCATGCAGTTTGAAATCCTTTGTATAATAAACTATGTAAATTTATGCCACATTCAGGAAAGTAATTTCAATCCAGCTAAGGGATGCTTCACATTGGATGTAAAGCCCAGGTATTTCATTTCTGAAAGTCTGTGTTTGCCAGTCAAACTTGTGTTTAGCCAGATTTATTTCCCCCAAAGACATGCTGACTAGTAGACCTTTCTTTTATTAGTATGATCCATGGCAGGTCACATCTCTTGTCACAGATCGTGTCTTATTTCTAGTTGGGATTTAACTGACCTTTAGTTTCATTGGTCCTGACTTGGCCTTGCTCTATTAGATTTAAAAGTCCAGATGAAGTACTCATTATTTTTCTCCATGCAGTATTCCTGCACATTGATCAAATTATTCCTCAGTCTTATCTTGATAATTTAAAAGAGTGGGGTTTTAGTCATAAGATATGTTTTCTGCTTTATTTCTGTATCTTGTCCATTCACTCATCGTTCTTTTTGCCATATATTCAGTATTGCTTTAACAGCCTCAGCACAGCCAAACAGTGAAAAAAAAAATTCCCACATTTACATGCTCTTATTATTTCTTCATTTATACATGCACAAGTTACATTAGCCTTCCTTGCCACAGCATAAAATTGAAAGGTCCTATTGAGTTGCCAGTAATACTTTGCAGAATGTGGTACCTTTTTTGTGCCTGTGGCTTGAATTTCTTATGCCTTGATGCATAAGTCTGAATTTCACTGTATTAAACACAGATGTTTGAGAGCAATCTGGGGGAAATGCTTTGGCTTGATTATTATTATTTAGCATTGCCTTAATCCATGCATTTTCTGCAAATTTTCCCAGCAGCACTTTTCTATTTTCTGCCAGAGTATTGATGAACATATTGGGTAACAGTGAGTTGTTTACTGAGGCTGGAGGAATTCACCATGAACTGATGATCTCTCTCTGTTGAGATGTGTTTTTACAAATCTGTTCAGCAATTCTTGATCCATGAACAGATGCTTTACATTAAACGTAAAGCTCAGATATTTCACTCCTAAAGGGGTGTGTTTGTCAGCCAAACTTGGATTTAACAAGATCCGTATTCCTCAAAGCCTTATTGACTGGCAGCAATTATGTTTCTGTCCTATAATTTTGTATTAATTGATCCTCAGCCCAAAACTCTTGTTTTTCCTGGGATTGATGTCAGACTAACCAGCCTGTGGTTGCAGAGGATATCCCTCTGCCTTTTACGGTATTGTCTTTGCTTGGCAGCTCTTGCAGCCCATTGGAGGCTGACTCTGGAGTGGCCCACCGAGCAGAAATACAAGCCTCTGTAAGAGGTCTGAGCTCTGATTCATGCCCAGCATGGACTGACACAGAGGGAAACTTCAGGCACACTGTTGGGAGTGCATTATACGTGCACGTGTACCAGAAAGGTGGATGGAGATTGCTGTGGAATAATATTAGATAGCATATTGACTTTGTCATTCAAAGCCAGTGGCATTTTTATATGTATGTCATAAACCTACTGTATTAGCGCTCTTTTTATTGCTCGTGGAGTGCTGTGATGAACTGTCTGGTTCTGTCAGCCTTTTAGATCCAATTTAAATTGCTCAGGCTGTTCTCTAATCTCTTTTTAAGGACCTTCTACCTCTGTTAATGTCACATGGTTTCAAAACAAGTGCCCTTGGGATAAGAATGTCCAGGGTTTTTTTTCTGATAGCAAGGGCAATAACATATCATTCATTTAGCTTTCCTCTCTCTCCTCCTTAGCTGTCTCTTTAGCTTTCCATCCTCTTTAGCAGTCTCTTACAGCCTTATGTGATGAGGATCTGGCATATATGACACCTTTCAATTTTAATATGTTCAAGAAATTTCTTAATAGGTTGCCTGGTGATTTTTTTTCTTCTTTGTTCTCCAGGTTTTTTTATGTTCTACTTTCTGTTAATATAATACTTGTGTTTCACAGCCTTGTTTGAATTGTCTGTGTTGGATTAGTGCTTTTAGAGCACACCATAATAAATACTGTTGTTTGAGCTTTATTTGTATGATGAGGATAGTAACGTATCATTACCCCTTAATTAATGAGCTTTTATTTTAATGAACACAGCCAAAATTTCTGAACTGATAATGGGTTTATCGTGCAGGCGGTACAGTCATTCAGTCCTTTCCTCTACCTTGTCCATGGATTTTCTCTGTTCTGTTGGGTACAGAGACCTTCGTCATCATTGGCCTACACTTGTACATCACTGGGGCAGAGACCAGTCAGAAGCCTCCTTGATTTTGTAGAGCATTATATTCCACATCTAGGGATCCTCCACAGACATTATTTTTCATTTCGCTACCATGATTTTTGTCCTGATTGTTAATTGTTAATTGAATTGCCTGATTGTTAATTGAATTGCCCCCTGTTGTTAATTGAAACAACACTGTCCAAACAAGCATTTTGACAGACTCAAACTAAGTGTTTCCCCTTTTTCCCATTAAAAAAAGTAATTACAATTAAAAATGGAACTGTGACTTGAAGGTCACATTTTTAAGTTTGACTTTAAAAAACATATTTGCACTGAATTTCAGTTGACTGGATTTCACGTGATGTTTTCCTATGTAAATCTTTGGTTTCAGAAAATCCTATAGTTGGGATGTATGCAGAGGATGTTCCCACTCTGTTTATTTCCTCAGATATCATGTGGATCCAGGCAAGGCCAAGCACATGAAAACTTTCTTGCTATATTTTCCAGTCATGTCACACTTAGCAAAATCATTATCCTTTATCACAGCATGCTTAAGTGATGTGCTGTTAGCTTTGCATTAAGCAGTACAGGCTGAGGACTTGCATTTGTAGACAAGTGCACTTAGAACAGCAGGTGTCCACATGGCCAGCATGAGGTTTGGAGGACCTTCAGGAAACAAAATAGCCTGGTCCTATCCCTACTGTGTCCTGTGACCTTCTAACTGATAGTTACATCAGTCTGGAAAACCAGCCATGCGATGCCAAAATACTGTGAGATCATCTCTTGATGCCTTCGGGAACCTCTGTGACTCAGCAGACAGGTCTTTCTGAAGCATTTTAGACACAGTTTTGTAATGGCATTCAGGCATCTGCAAACACCAGCAAATTTTCTAACGTATCTCAGTTAGACCTGACTTGTGCAGCCTCTGTTGTGAAATCCACTAGGCTTATGGTTTTGAGTTCTTTCTGGACATCCTTGTAAACATAGTACTGTAGTAAATCTGACCTAAATCAGATTAGTCCTGTTTTATATCAAGTCCCATTTTGAAATGCATGCCTTTAACATTTTTGGTGTAAGTAAGTGACTTGCTCCTACTGTTGTAGCAGCTATTAATTTGTTACTTCTGTCACCTTTCACTGTCAAGAAAGCGTCAAAGCTGCTGCAGTTTTGAATCAGCAAAGAAGTGTCCCTTGGTTGCTGGCTAGAAAACCACATAAGCTAACCCATCAAGCCCAGTTCCAGGCAGCCCAACCAGACCTTGTTGTAGGAAACTCTAAGCTTCATCGGTTTCCAAGCAGACTGAGCACTCACAGCATAGCATGAGACAAAGGAAGCACCAAGTACCTTCCATGGAGCGGTAAGTGAGGTGTTTCCAACACAGCCCATCTGAGTTCCTCCCTCTCCCAATTTCTGCAAATTTCTATTGGAGAGCTTGCTTCTCTCTTATAAAGCAAAAACAAAATGTATGCATGGGTGCCCACGTCAGCACCACTGCTGCCCCTCCTCGAGCAGAGGGCACTGGTCAATGGAAGAGGGGGAGAGATCCATCCCTCAGCTGCCTAGGGATCTCATATCCACAAAGGAAGCAGAACCAAACCAAACCAATTACCAGTTAAAATATGCCAATCAGCACATCCTGTCATGGCAGCTTGATGTCCTGTACTTCTCTGGGGACCTGAATAAACTCAGTCGGCCTTGCAGGGATAGGGATCTTCTTCTGTAAGAATATGTCACCTCTTTGCTGCAAATCACTACATGTGTCACAAACAGTTAAATAATCCCACACTTTAATTTATCTTCGAATGGAAGTCATACGGACTGTCTAAGAGCTATCATCACCACCTCTAGACCTCACTAATCTTCCTTTAATTTTATTCTTCTTTTCTGATCAAGTGACTAGAACTAACTGCATTTTCCGGGGGAAACTGTACCATCAATGTATATATTGGCACCATATTTTCAGTGTCATTTTCTTTCTTACTTTCATATCCTAGTATTTTCTTTACTCTTTCAACTGCATAACGCACAGAATGTTTTTACTGAGCTGCCTACAATAATGAACAAGTCTTTGTCTTGAGTGGTTAGTTAATTTAGTTTCTAAGGAAGATTATGAATAGTTTAAATTATTACTTCTAACATATGGCAAATTCTATTTGTCATACACATTTAGCTTTCAGTCGTGCTGTCCATTGACCTACCTAGCTTTACAAGGATGTCATTCAGTTCTTACCAAAGCATAACAACTTTGAATGTTCTTGAGTTATTCTCAGCCTTTGTACAGCTGTTCTTGAGTCTTGAACTGAACTCTTTCTTTCACCCTGTTTTTCAAGTCACTGACAGATACAGCATTTCACCAGAGCTGATTAGTCCAGAGCTGAGATGTCAACCCCATCTTGTCAGAATTCCTTCGCAGTATTGTGAATGAATCTCTGGCTGACTGTTCCCTCTCTTCAACTCTTTGATGCCAGCTCTTCTTCCAGAGTTTATCTCCCTTTGTTCATCTGCACTGTCACCAACCCGACAGTTTCAATCGTGGCGTACAGCCCAGACCTTGTACAGCTAGGTGGTGACTAGTCTGCGTTATTTTAGCATGAAGCACCCAGTATCCCAACTACAGACCAGGCACTTCTTGTGCATGGGGCCAGACACATGTAACAGAAAGACATCCCATTTTTTTGTGAGGTGTTTACAGTGAGAATCCCAGCTCTGTTCTGGGTCCCTTTCAACTTCTCCACCTGGGTTACCCTTATAGTGATAAACAGTATTAATAGTCACTTCTTCAGAGCAGAAAACCAATAGAAACCAGGCAGCTTAGGTGGAATGTCACAGGTGGTGTACAGTAATGAATCACATCTTCCACTGGCTGAAGAACTCTGTTAACTTCTGAATGGCCCTCAGAAAAAGGCAAGATTAACAGTGTTGGCATGGCCTGGTATCTTGATTTTAAAAAAACATCAGCACTACATGTTGTCCCTGTTGGTGCACAATGGGCAGCAGGGGAGAAGGAGAGATTATAGAGGGGAAGGAGAGTTCAGCTCCTGCCAGCAAGAAGAATGCTTTGGGCAGAAGAGCTGGGTGCAATTCATCTTCCCCCATCTCAGGCTTCTGGAAACAAGCATTACTGACTCAAAGAGCTAGGGCCAGCACCTTCCTGCCTGCTCAGGTGCTTTGTGTCAGAACTGGTTGATACTGTGATGACAGCACTGCCTTTGGGAGAGCCTAAGAGTTGGCCCTACATAAAAAACAGAACAAGATAATCCAAAGTAGAGAATGCAGCAGGAATTAAACAATTATATAGGCAGTAAAAAATAAAGCTTTGCTAGCATGTAAATAAAGATTGACACATAGATAGATGGAAATAAAAGGAAGGGGAAAAAAAGAGCATATTGCCTCAGGGAACATTTCTCTTAAAATATTTTACAAGTGGCTCTTTCAGAACTGGCATGGGCGTATTTCTTCCTGATACCTGACCACTGACAGAAACCAAATCCCATATGCCATGACCACTGGGCTAATGTGACAGCTGAGCTCTCAAGCCCTTACTCCTATTACAGCATTATGAACATATCTTCTCTGGGTGCTTGATTATGAATCCGAAACAAGAGGGGAGAATGAGCTGTCAGCAATGCAGAATGAAAGGGAGGACTTGCCATCTTCAGTACAGTTGCCAGCTTTTCATCTTCGCATTGAGCCATGAAGTGGAATTGTTCACTGCTTGCAGCATGGGCACCCTACCAAAGCAAAGAGAAAAACATTTGGTACCCATCGGTCCAGAACTGTTTTACAGGCCTGGATATAGCTAGGTAGACAGAAATTAAAACTCAGTGTGGGAAAATGTATGTTAACTGTCAAGACAGGATTCCTTGCAACTGCATGTTAGGAGGGGGAATCGTTTGTCTTTTATGGGGACAGACACCTATAATGTGCCCGGGTTCACTTCCCTTGCAGGACCGTTTGACCTAGTGAGGAAACATGTTAGAAAGAAACTGCAGAAGGAAGCCAAGAGTATTAAACCCTTGCCGGTATATGGAGACTAGTTAAGGAACGGTCACAATTGAGACAGAGTAAATGACAACCCATAGCAGATCTGGATACTGATGTTTATTTAAGAATTAACAAGGCTAGAGCTTTTAACCTGCTTGGTATCTTGCACACTCACTTGCTTTGCCCACAGCATTACGTTCACTAGGTCTCACCTTCCCTTCCCAGCAGGGACATTGTGGGTGGTCTGACGGTGTGGAAGTCGTCAGTTTGTGCTGTGCAGCTCCTCACAGTTAACTGGTCTCGAGCATTACTGGCCAAGGTCACTGGGCATCCCCTGACATTCGTCTGCACACATGTCCTTCATCTCCAGGATCCTTCCCCACTTCCAGTGTTTTTCATCCAGACATGATCTTCGCCTTCTTCCTTTTAGCCCTCAGCCCTAGGTTTTGGTTGAGATCAGCCTCCTAACTGGTGGCTCTGTCTCACATCTTGTTACTACTAATTGGAGGATTCAGAACGTGTCATTTTTGTTTAGTCCAGCTACTATCAAAATGTACAACTAGTATACACTGCTTGCAGCTACCTTGTGCCCCAGAGTACAAAAGTTCAGCTTTGGACATTCATGCACACACACAATTACCTGCTGCCTGACAGCATTTACAGTTTAAGTGGGTTTTTTTGCCTGCCACCAGCCCTAATACTAGTGACACAAAGTAAGTGTCTACTGCAGATACAGAGAAGGTGGAGAAAGGCTAAGGAAGCCGGCAAGGCAAAACAAAGGTATTAAGCGGTGTTTATTAAAAGCAACACGGCATCCTTCAAATAGCTGAGTTATGTCCAGTGAGTAAAATTGGAAGGACTATAAACTCTGGCAGGTTAAATGTAAAAATAAAACAAGGCAGGCCAAAAACCAGAATGAGGAACAGGCTGTAAATGGGGTAAAATCTCATAAATCCTTTTTTAAACACTTCAGCAGTAGGTCTGTCTGCTGAGCCATAGATTATCACTGCAAAAGACAAGGTAAGGCCATGGCAGAAGTGTGCTCTTTATGGACAAACTTGAGAAGGTTCCTGAGTTTATTTATTTATGGGTGACTTGTACAGGATCTGTCTGATTGAAGTGACTGTAGAAGAAGCTATGGGACACAAGAGCAAAACAAACCTTAATACTTTGGTGCAAGTGAATGATGTGCGCCCAGGAGGTCTGCCAGACCTCACAGATGAAGTAGCTGAAGTGCTGGCTACGGGGACAAACCCCTTACTTGAAACAATCTTAGGCCCTGAGGCCTAAAAAATTGACAGATGTGACATCAATTTTCTAAAAGGGTTCTGGAGGAGATCCAAAGAACTGGCAGAGCCTGACTGAGCCCATTATTAGAAACTGTAGTAAAAAAAAAAAAAAAAAAGAATGAAAAATAAAATATGCTGAGGAGGAGACACCATGACTTTTGTAAAGAGAAGCCCTACCTCACAAACCTCCTGAAGTTCTTTAAAGGCATTGGGATGTATGTGGATAAGGGAGCTCCTATTCATAGAGTATGCTCAGGCTTCTAAAAGGTTTCTGGTAGTCTGTCACCAAATTCAGTTCTCTCATGGAGGAACAGTTTGTTGAAAGACAGTCAGCAGAGGATAAAAATAAATGGTGAGTTCTGACTAATCACAAATAGGATCTTCAGGCTCAAGCAGGTCCTTGGGTGGACTCCTCAGCTCTGGCTGAGTAGTAGTCAAAGAAGCAAATGCACTGCTAAGAATAGTCACACTGGAAAAGGGACAGAGAGGTAAACGGAGTGCCCTGGGGCCACTTCAGTAATGCTTGGTGCATTTCACTTCAATATCATGTGCAGATCTCAGAAGTGAAGAAGAAGACTGGGAAAGTTTGGAGAAGGGTTAATGGAGCAGCTTCTGTACAAGAAGCAGCAAAGTCGAATAGGGCTCATCAGCCTGGGAAAGAGGTGGCTGAAGAGAGATCTAACAAAGGTTTGTAAAATCCTGAGAGGCATGGAAAAGGTGACTAGCAAATGACTGTTCTTCGTCTTTTCCAAAATAAGCAGGAAGGTCGTCCAAAGAGATTAGTAGCTGCTCTGTTCCAACAGGCAAAAAGAGGCTCTTTTCTCATAAAATATAGAACTCCTTGCCGTAGGAGGCTGTGGATGTGAAAAGCTCGCACAGGTGCAGAACACAAACGTGCAACGTCATGGAAGAAAAGCCCACCACAGGTTATCAAGTACAAAGACCTTTGGCCCAGGAAGTCACTGAGCTGCAAAATGTGTGAGAGTATTCTGGGGAAGTATCACGTCCCTTTCTACTCTTGTGTAGGCATTTGCTGTTGGCCACAGTCAGAAACAGCTCCTGGGGAGATGGGCTGCTGGTCTGACCTAATACAACTGTATTTATGTTATGGTTTTATGATCCTTCCACAAGACTGGAAACCGCATGACCCAGAATATCTAGCCTGGATAAAGCAAGGGATGCTACGTGGCTGGGAATGGCCTTACCAGGAATAATGGGAGGGTGAACTAGAGGGCAGCTTGCAAGTCCTTTCTGATAGTAGGTGTTTTAATTAAAAGCCATTGCAATTAAATGTGGAGCCTGTGACAGAGGGAAAAAAAAGAAGGAAAAATTACAGAAACATCTGAAGACAGCAGCTTGCACAATGCTTTCCCCGCAGGCTTCCACCAGCTGCTGACGGTGTATTCAAGCCATGAGGTCAACACTTCTTTCGTAAACTCTTGGCTCCAGGATATGATACACGCACCCCTGACACGTGTTCTTGCCCTCACTGAAGCAGGGTCTTTCAAGTTTTTGTGGATTGAGTCCTGGGTATTTATGTTTCTATCTTTAGTTACAAAACACAGTGACACATTTTTAACTGTAAAGCCTTTAGCTAATCATTGATAGACTGGTGCCTATAAAAGAGTGCTGTAGTTATTCAGAGTCTACAACTTCCTCTTTTAAAAGTGCTTATATATTCCTTGACTGTTTAAACCATATTTTCATCCTGTAGAGAGCAGAACTTGTGTGATATACAGAGATCATCCTGGGATTTTCTTACCGTCTAAAACAGGAACATGTCCTAGTAGTCATTCAGTTACCATTTCACAAGCTGCCCCTCAGAAATTTAGACTTGAAAGCAAACTTCAGTATTTGCTGGAAAGAGGAACCAGGTATTGTTACTCCTGTTGTTCCTGTTGCCCTCCATTTGGGATTTTAAATAGGGCATGTGTCTTTCCTGCATGAACTGATACGCCTGGGCTCTCCCAGCTATGGCTGCGTAGCTGAAGCTGCTATTCTGTGCCTGGGGAAAGTCAACATTAAGTGCAGATCAGTGCTTTTACATGAATATTTACCCACCAGATCAAGATATCAGCTTGTACATGAAATGGTTTATAACCTGAATCCTCAGATGTAGTGTGTATGTGACCAAAGGAAACATGCTGCTAAACTAATCCTACAAACACCCTCCAGTAGCCAGGGGTATATATTACTTTCTAAGAAGCCTAATGTCAGGAGGTAAGGCAAAGGAATAGATTAATTGAGGTGAATGTTATGAAATTAAACAAAAAAAAATTGCATCCAGGGGATCCAGAGGTTTCTCCACTGTTCATCTCACTGACTGTAAGACCACCCAGCCTCCTGCTGCTGCAGCTGGCCGGGAGAGGCAGGACTTGAACTGAAGAATCTTCAATATGGCTCTTGCAAGATTGTCTCCTAATGTGTGTAGTAACGGTAATCAAAAGAAGTGCAAGGTCTGCCCCTCCTGTCTATATGGTCAACCCAGCAGTGATACCCAGTCAGAATATCCTAGTGTCGTTCAGCAGAGTGCTATAGTGCTGCATGAGAATCCAATACTGCGTTGGAGTGAGAAGAAACATGACATTCAGCCTAACATAATGACTCAAATCTGTTCTGGACATCAAAGCTGCAGGTGTCACCCTGTGATAGGTCCTAGAGTCTGCAGAGGAACGCAGGTTCCCTGCTTCGGACCTACAGTGCTGACAGACAAGGTTCCTGCTAATGCATCCAGGACTGCAGCCCCACTGCAGATGAGGCCAAAGTGAGCTGATGCAGTGCAGACATCACTGTGGATCTGCAGACCCTGTGTCACCCATTCTGACTGCAGAGCTCCTTCTGCTCGCTTCTTACAGGTCTCTGATGGAGCTGGGCAAGTAGTATCTTCCTGGGTGCCCCTCAGGGACGAGAGGGAGGAGAGGGGAGCAGTCTCCTCTTTTCTTTCCTACAGCAGGCAATGCCCCAGCGCTCCACAGCAAAGTGCCAGAGCAGAGCACCTTCTTTCGCCATGTCCATCAGAGCGGGTGAGGTCTTCAGGGACAGGTCCTGTCTCTTCAGCGAGATCATTTCAACTGCACACCTTATGGGGGAGCTGGTCTACAGAGGAGGGCCAGCAGGGATGAGAAAGACAGAAAAAAATCCTGCCTCTGCCATTGCACCCATTATTCAAAGACTGAATACCGTGGCAACATTTTTATGTACTTCCATCAACATCACACAAAGCTGAAAAGGTGTTGCCAGCCACATCCTGCATAGTACTACTATGGTTTTTCCAGATTCTCTCAGGCTGGCATTGATATAGGCAGTGAGAGGAGGGTATCTCTGTAGCTCTGGGGATTTTAGCTTGAGATAGGAGGATCCCAAAGGGAAACAGAGAAAAATGAGGCAATTTAGCAAAACTGACAAGGATTAATGAAGTGATTCTGTTCCCCTGTCCCTGCGTTTCCAGATGAAAAGGCTTCATCAAAACAATATTGTCTGTTCTATGTCTATGGGGTGATGAGGGCCCTGCCTGCCCAGACAAATTGATTTCTTTTTTTTTTTCTTACATTTTGCCATCCAGGATTGTATGTTTGGGCACTCGCAGGTGAGAGAGAGAGGACTGGGTTTACAAGCTGTTGCAGGCACTAGAACCACAGCAGCAACTATGCTGCAGTGGTCTAGGGACAGCTGACAGCCAGGTGCCCTCAGAGACACCTCAGCTTTCCATAGATGAGCTCTGCAGAGAAACTAAGAACATCCATTAAATGGGGAGGGAGGGGGGAAATCTGATAAGCGCATAAACCAGCAACTGACTTTTGAAGACAAATATGATGTGGATGAATTGTATCACAGTTGCCAGTACAGGCTTGCTTTCATGCAGCAGTTTCTTTGGTCTACCTGTCAGGCTATCTAGATCATGAATTTTGCAACTGCAGTTGTCCCTGGGATTAACTGCTCTTGTCCACAGCATATAACATTTTAAGGCATGAGATGAAAATTACAGGAGTCAACATGTGGGGACAGGCAGCATGTGAAACTATGCAACCAGGAGACAGGAGCCAAAAAACAAGTGGTATGAATTCTCCAGGCCTGCCATGTGGCGAACAAGCTTGATTTGTTGTTTTTTTTACTGAAGTGCATTGGGCTTGGGGTTTTTCAGTCAAAAGTCAAGTATGAATTGTTTCTCCCACCTTCCCGTTTCTGAGTGATTGATCATTCAGAGATGAGCAATGCCAAGTGAGAGCATTTATGCAGAGTGGTTGCAGGAGAAGGGTGAGAGGGACGCGTGGGTGACTGAAACACTTCAGTGGCTGCTGCCACTTCTCTGCCCCTGACAAAGAGCTACAGGCTTGCAGAGGTGGCTCAGAGGGACTGAAGAGGAATGCTACATGGCTGATGGGGTAGGAACTGGTAAGTGTTACAGATGGGTGCTGACCACGCTGAGGGCCATACCTTGTGCTGTCTACAAGGTTTGTACAGGCTCTGTGTGTGCGTGTGCTGCCTGTGAGAGAAAGCCTGCTACTGCTGTGATTAATTGATTTTTAAGAGATTAAGGACTGTAGTAAAGTGACTATTTCCAGTTCTGTCCCCATAGCAGATGTGTGCTGTGGAAGGGTTGTGACACACAGGCTTTCATGGTCTCTCTCTCTCTCTCTCTCTCTAGGTTCTCAAGCATCTGCGACACTTAAATTTCACCAATAACATGGGGGAGCAAGTGGATTTTGATGAGTTTGGGGACCTGGTAGGGAATTACTCAATAATCAATTGGCATCTCTCTCCGGAGGATGGCTCAGTTGTCTTTGAAGAGGTCGGGCACTACAACGTCTATGCCAAGAAAGGGGAGCGGCTCTTTATCAATGAAAACAAGATCCTGTGGAGTGGATTCTCTAAGGAGGTAAGTGCTTAAATCCTCACAGCAACGTTTCCCAAGTTTCTGCAAGCTGAAATTTGAACTAACCCTGCACACTCCTTGTATTATGGCTCCGTGTCTCATTGAAAGATCCATTCATCTTACTGTATACATGGTCTCTGCTATAGTCTTTCACATCCTTGTTACACACTACTGGAAGTAACGGGCAGCTGCTTCTCCCCTCCTATACATTTGATGAGCCTGGGTATTAATGGTTTAAAAAATGCCTTTTTTTCTGGCCCAAGTAGATAGCTTGGAATTTTGCAATGCTGTTTCCAAAAGGATGAGAAATTCATTACGCAAATCTCGTTGTTGACTGAGTCAAAGTTTCCTGAGCTCAGCAGTTTCGTTGCTGAAAACAGTAATCTCTTCCACTCTCAATATTTCTGTATCAAGAAGAGTCTCTTCCTGCTCCTAGTTAAATTCACAACTCTTTCTGCTGGCTTTACCCTCCAAGTCCCAGAGCCTTCCTCACACCCTTGCCCTGCAAACCAAACAGAATAAGCCCTGTCAATCTTCCCAGGTTAACTTGGACATGGTGCTCAAATAGCAGGAGATGCCGGTACCTGCTACGTTTTTTTAATCTACCAGAAGATGCTTGTGCAGTCTCAAAAGTACATGATGTAGGTATTGACTTTAGTCAGGCCTAAGTCCTTCTCCACTTTCTTGCATATGTTAGATCATTTCAGCATAACTGTATCATCACTAGCAGCCAGGGCTAGGTCTCCCCTCCATGATGGGAACATGGTGCAGAGATCTCCAGACAAGAGCCAGGAGAGCTGCCGTCATGGCCAGCAGCCCACTCCAGCCTAGACAGAAATCCCAGCTCCCAGAGGGCATCCTGAGTGGGCATCTGGCTTGTGGCCTGGGAGCATTAGTTTAGAAAAGTTACTGACAGGCCCTGCTGCAATGTTTAGATGCATTAAATCAGCACCTGCTTAATGAACAAGGCAATTCAGTTCCAGGTGATTATTCACGTTGCCTGACAGATCACGTAACTGCTTCTGCAGTAGCTACACTTACCTAATATATTTACACCACCAGTTAAGCCTTACCTTTACTCCAGATACCCCAGCTTCACTTATGGTTTAAATCCAGAACTCTCTAAAGGAGGCATGGGTCAGGCAGAGCACATTACTACAGAAATACTGAGCTCAGGCTTTTCTAAGCCCAGCTGGAGTCTCTGAGCACAAACCACAAGTGGAATTAAAACCCCCTGATTTTCTAAACCCTCATTCTGATCATTGCAAATGCCACTAGCACCTTTTCCAACAGTTAGGATTTTACTGTTTTTTACTTAAACTAAGTAATTGTGTTCTCTCAGTCTAAATTCCTCTAACAGGGCAATATTTATCTTCATTCTCCATCCTAAACTGTTAAAAACGCGACTGGATGTTGACGACTGTCATGCCAGAGCATGTAAATTGTGTGCCAGCAGAGGGGTTTGTGATCTCTATGTCTGCTGCAGCTTTTTTTCCAGTTTATAGAGTTTGCATTTCTTCCAGATAAAATGCTCTGCTCAAAGAGAGTAGCCAGTACTTCACTCTCTGAAGCCTTCTGTGCCCGCCATCCTCAAAAAAAGATTAAACGTAGTTAATTTTAACACAGGAACTTCAGCATTGGCCAGACTTGCAATAGAACAACTTAAAAAGTAGGTAAGATAGATAGATTCATTTTGGCAGAACTTGATGAAATTCCCCACAGAATACTTAAGAAGGCAGCCAAAGCAATCTCAAAAGTATTAGCAATTTGTCTTTGAGAAATGTGGAGGATGGGTGATGTCTCAAAGGATTAGAGGAGGGTAATCGTAATACCTGATTTTAGAAGCAGATATAGGAGAGCCAAGGAAATTACACACAGTGGAGCTGAGCTTCAGTAACCTAAAAGACTTGATAAAAAAAATTATTGAACAGTTTATAAACACTTAGAGGATAATAAACCAACATGGATTTGTCAAGATGAAATCATGTCAAACCAATTTAACTTTCCTCCTTGGAAGCTCAGTCAGTTTAGTAGACAATGGGGAACCAGTGCATGACTTCAGTCAGGCCTTGGATTCAGCCCTGTTCAAAATCATGAGTGGCAGCCTAGGGAAAGACAGTCTAGACTGACAAAGTCCTCCTGGTGGATGCACTACCTGCCGAAAGCCTGTCCCAAGGAATAGGTATTAACAGCACACTGTATTCATAGCAATAGGTACTAACTAAGTAAAGAGTACTTCAAGTGGCGAGCTGCAGGGATTTGCCCTGGATAGGTGTCTGTCCAATTAATTATGCAATCCTGATTAACAGTTTAGAAACAGTGTTCCCAAACAGTGCTGCAGCTATACTTCAGAGTAATAAGCAACGGCGACCGCTCTCAGCTGCCACAAAATGGGCATCTCCACATAGGAGTTGCCACTACTGAGGGCTTGCTTACCCTGTGGCTGAGGTCAATGCCTGCCCACAGGAAATTTCCAAACCATACCCCGGACTCACTGCCTAAGTGCACCCACACAGGAGGTTCCTGGAGATCAGCAGGTTAGCAGCGCTTGGGCAAACTAGCAGCAAACTTCCAAAAAGGTGAATGGAGGCTTCCAACCGGAGCAGCCCTTAAGTATGTACAGATCATTGTACTTTGCTGGCAGGGGAAATTGTGGGTTTAACTTCCCCGAGCTGAGAAAGCCATGGTCTGTGTCAGCTCCCTTTCCTTAATTTAGCTGGGAAAAGGTGAGGTCAACCCCAGGTTGTGCTTCTGTGTAAAAAAGGCCCAGGCTTCCACTGATTTTGCTGAACTCCTTGTTGCCAATGTGCATTGGGCATGTGATGAGCATGCACCATGCAACCACTGGCTCCCAGGATATGACCATGCCCAGGTGGGCTCACACACACCATAAATGCACAGCCACCAGGTGACGCAGCTCATCATTTGTAGCAGCAGAAGTCTGGAAGCCTTTGCATCTACATATAGCTGCTGATTTGCATCTTTTGATGCTCAGTGTTCTAAAACCAGGGTGTTTCTTTCTTTCATATGAAAACTCCTCTTGTTTAATTAATTTACCTTTTTTGTTTCTGGGTTGGAGAGGGTCTTCAGAAGAACAGGAGGAAGCGGGTTTCAAGAAGCTGTTTTAATTCCCATAAATCGTAAGCAGTCAATATGAAATACATGGGACTGGGGATCAGCAGTCAGAGCCCATCATCTGCAAGGCTGACTCAAATTCCTGCCAGTAGAGATTGATTGTCTTTTCTTTTAACCATCTGACAACTCTTTTCTGGTATGTGTATCATGGGTCACATACCAGTTGTCAGTGCTTACAATACAATAGAGATTACAAAGATCTGCTGATCTTCCCTACCATCCCTTGATGTGTTCTTTCAAACAAATATCACTGCAGTGGGTTGCGGAAGGACTATTGTGCAAAATCTGTCTGCTCTTCGGAGGGAAGAGGTGAGCCTCTGAGGCTCTCCATGCAGCATGCTAATCAAGCAGTAACACCCTTGAAGGAAGCCCAAGGTCCTGCTGTAGAAAGGCTGCATGTGGGCCACTGCCACCATTAACCCTCCTCGGGCTCTTTTCTTGCAGGTACCTTTCTCTAACTGCAGCAGGGACTGCCTCCCAGGCACGAGGAAGGGCATTATCGAGGGAGAGCCCACCTGCTGCTTCGAGTGCGTGGACTGCCCTGACGGGGAGTACAGTGATGAAACAGGTAATACCCCCAGAGCTGCTCTGGGGTTTGCAGAGGACCATGCGAGCCCTCTGGGCATCACCTGCAGTTGTGCTGAAATCGCTTCCCTACAGTGCTGACCCGGAGGCTGCTTTGCTGGGGGGGCTTCACAGAAAGTCTGGGGGGACTTCTTCTGAAAAGCTTATGGGATTCGAGTCCTGTGGTCCTCAGGTCCTGTCTTCTGCTAAGTCTGCTTGTCCCTTCTGCTCCGCATTAGGAAAATTAAGACAGAGAACTTGAAAAAGGACTTGCATATAGGAAGCCTCTCAGGCAGCCACAAGCAAATTCCATTGCACTGTAGCAATAGCTTTTCTTCCTCCAAAAGCCTAGAGGAAGGAGACACACCCTACCCTAATCCTAAATTCTGTAGTTACCTCTCTGCTTTTCCTCATGTTGTCAGGGCTTTATTTCATGCTTTACAAAGAAATAAAGTCCATTCCATCCCTGACTTCACAAGCAGAAAGGGATATTTCCTTTTACGGGGTCACCAACCACAGCTTCTATTGAGCACTGGCACTGCAAGAGACCAGAATCTCTGGGTCCTATCAAAGACTCATGGACATCTTTGTCATTGGTTTCAGTGGGAGCTTGGATTGAGCCACTCAGGTTCTGCAGTGGAGGGAAAAGGTAACCTTAGTTTTAGAGCTGGTTGAAAAAATCTGAATTTCCAACACCATTAGTGCTCCCTCAGTGTTGGGCATCCCCGGGGTAAGGAAGGCAAGTGAATCCTTTCAGAACAGCAGTTCCCTCCACACCACAGAGACCTCAGGATCCCCTCACACCCTCTCCGGCAGCACTAGTCCCAGCACATGCTGCAGACCTTGCCCGAGATGAAAACTGCAGTAAGCTGCGTGCAAGACTGAACAATTGTTCTCCTTTGGGATAATCTAATTTGCATCCCTACCAGACAGCAACGATTTTTTAGCACAAACATATATAGTACTACAGGATGCTTAGGAGTAGCATTTTCAAATTAAATAGAAGCAATTCTGGTCATGCGTAATAGGGGTCTTCTGGTGTTTTTCACAGGATTTTGTGAGGTGGCACTAGTGTGCTGGTGAAATTTGTGGGGCTGGGGGGGTGACTGCCTTCTGACTCCACAGTTTCCTGCTGCTATTTCAGCTGACAGTAATGCTCTTTACTTCCTGCGCTTGCCAGTTTTGTAGGTGTAGAGAGCAGTTTTACAATCAGTCTCAACCAGCTGAGACAGTGATACTACCAAAGGAGACAATCTGTCATGTCCTCTCCCAGCTGTTTGCTCCCACCCTTTGTCTGGGAGTGGTGCAGGTATTTGTGTGACCATAGAGCAAGTTGGATCAGGTCTCTGGTCCTCCTGAAAACAAACTCTTGTCAGGTTGAGTTTCCAGCTAGAATGAGAAGCTGCATGACCTTGGGGGAGGAGGGAGATCTGGTTTACTCCCTTCAGTGGCAGCATGGTCTCTAAGTCAGCTCAAGGCAACAGTGAAAGCCCATCTTTGGGATGCAGTGCTAAATAGCTGCCACTGTCTCTGGTAGAGGCAGTTGAATTCCCTGGTATGTGAAGTTAGCTCTGCCTTGCCTGCAGTTTGCAATAGGCCTGCAGGTAAAAGGCACAAGAAAAATAAAAATGATTGGCTGAATGGATGGAAATGAAATGACATGTGGTGATGGGAGCTTCTCACTGAGCTTTTGCATCAAGAGCAAGTCTTTCACATGAACAGCTTAGGAGAGGCAACAAGTCATTAGGAAAGTAGTATATTATCAGGCCACGGATGGTCCCTCCAACCACCCCTCCAGAATGAGAGAGCTTGAAATCTTGGCTTTCTCATTAGCATCAAGCTCTGCTCTGGAAGCTATGCTCTGAGTCTCTGTCTGTGCTTAGGTGCAAAGCTCAGAGGGAGGTTGCTGCTAAAGGGGTTTTCTGAATGATTGTTCCCAGAACTCACTGCAGCCCATTGCTATCCCACTGGGATCCTGAAGGCTGAGGTAGGTTGTGCCTTCCAGCTCACTGCTCTCAACCCCTTTCCACTACCATCAAAGGAGTCATGACCCACCCCACTGGAGCACAAGACCCATTTGGGTCAAAGAAGAGCAGAAGCAGCAGGTCCTTGCCTGTTGATCATGGCAGCCATTGGAGACATACATTGCCATCTCAGTAGGCACAACTAGTTTCATGTAGAGGAAGGAGATGGAGGCATCAATTTTCCCTTTGCAAGTATCAGCGGGACGCTTTGCTGGGTGTGGGGAGAGTGATATCATTAAGACACATCTTCTGCTGATGTTCCAACATGAAATGAGAGTGTGCTGGGAGTCAAGGGCATTGCCTGTCTTCAGGGAAGAGTAATTTAAACACTTTTAAGACTCGCCTCCATGGAATATGAAATAGGCTCTCAAAGCACTTAAGGAGGCAAGCACGTTTTTAATTTTCTCTGTAATAGAGACAGGCAGGATGTTTCAAATGATGATAAAAGTGTGAGAGGTATGAAGACAGACAGAAGTAGATGATAAAAATGAAGGAACAAGAAAGAGAGAGGAACAGAGCCTGTGTAACAGCTGACAGCAATCAAAGTTTGCAAAGTTTTGCCAAGAAACGGATTCCAGAAATACGAATGCAGCGGCAGGACTTTTTTTTAAGCTGGAACTAAGCATGCTTTGTGTTTTGCTATATAGCCCATGTGAGGCTGGTTGTTTCAACGTAAAACACTCTGAGACACCAACATATGATTCTGGGAATCTGCAGACACCTGAAGGGAACACCCCATGTATTTAAGATGAAGGCCGGTGCGTAGCTGCCATATGTGTCATCCCACATTTCAGCCTCTCATTCTGACAAACCTTCCCTCTCCTTGTCACTTCTTTTTCAGATGCAAGTGCCTGTGACAAGTGCCCTGAGGATTACTGGTCCAATGAGAACCACACATCCTGCATCCCCAAGCAGATAGAGTTTCTGTCCTGGACCGAGCCCTTTGGGATTGCTCTGACTCTCTTTGCTGTGCTGGGAATTTTCCTGACTTCTTTTGTCCTGGGAGTCTTCACCAAATTTCGTAACACACCCATCGTCAAGGCCACAAACCGGGAGCTGTCCTACCTCCTCCTCTTCTCCTTGCTCTGCTGCTTCTCCAGCTCGTTGTTCTTCATTGGCGAGCCCCAGAACTGGACTTGCCGTCTGCGGCAGCCAGCTTTCGGCATCAGCTTTGTCCTCTGCATCTCCTGCATCCTGGTGAAAACCAACCGTGTCCTGCTTGTCTTTGAGGCAAAGATCCCCACGAGCCTCCACCGAAAGTGGTGGGGCCTCAACCTCCAGTTCCTCCTGGTCTTCTTGTGCACGTTTGTGCAGATTGTCATCTGTGTGATTTGGCTCTACACAGCCCCGCCATCCAGTTACCGAAACCATGAACTGGAGGATGAGATTATCTTCATCACCTGCCATGAAGGCTCCCTGATGGCCCTTGGCTTCCTCATTGGCTACACCTGCCTCCTGGCAGCCATCTGCTTCTTCTTTGCCTTCAAGTCTCGAAAGCTGCCTGAGAATTTTAACGAGGCCAAGTTCATCACCTTCAGCATGCTGATATTCTTCATCGTGTGGATCTCCTTCATCCCTGCTTACGCCAGCACATACGGCAAGTTCGTCTCTGCCGTGGAGGTGATTGCAATACTGGCTGCCAGCTTTGGGCTCCTGGCCTGCATCTTCTTCAACAAAGTCTACATCATCCTCTTCAAGCCCTCCCGCAACACCATCGAGGAAGTGCGCTGCAGCACAGCCGCCCACGCTTTCAAGGTGGCCGCCAGGGCCACGCTGAGACGGAGCAATGTGTCACGCAAGCGCTCCAACAGCCTGGGGGGCTCCACCGGCTCCACCCCTTCCTCCTCCATCAGCAGCAAGAGCAACCACGAGGACCCTTTTCCTCTACCAGCCTCCGCTGAGCGGCAGCGCCAGCAGCAGCGTGGGTGCAAGCAAAAAGTCAGCTTCGGGAGCGGCACGGTCACCCTGTCGCTGAGCTTCGAGGAACCGCAGAAGAACGCCATGGCCAACAGGAACGCCAAGCGCAGGAACTCCCTGGAGGCCCAGAACAGTGACGACAGCCTGATGCGGCACCGGGCCCTGCTTCCCCTGCAGAACAGCGAACCCCTCAGTGCTGAGCCTGGCTTCCAGGCAGCTTCCAGCCCGGAGACCAGCTCGCAGGAGTCGGTGGTGGGAAACACCAAAGAAGAGGTACCAAGCCCTGAGGCAGAGCCTTCCCTGCCATCAGCTAACTCCCGAAATTTTATAGGGGCTGGAGGTGGCTCTGTCACAGAGAACACGGTACATTCCTAACGAAAGAAGATCGTGAAGACCACACCAGCCCCCAAGAGGAACTTGCTCACCTCTTGCTTCTGAGCGGGAAAGACAACAAAGACACACTCCTGTGACACAGCCCCACCACCCCTTACTGTTAGTGCCCGCAGGGTAACACTTGTGCCTCCAGAGGAAGGACTATGTCTGGGGAGCCTTGGACTGAATTTGCGTTCACTTTATCAAAACCAGGACACCTAAGAAGGACAAGTGAAGATCGCCTCTGGTGGGGCTTTGGCAGAAGTCTGCATGCTGCCTTGCCTCCGTAAGCTTTTCCTGCCAGACTGCAACTCAGCTGACTATGGGAGGCACTAGGCAATTCCACTATACTCTGCTTTTACATTTATGTATAATATTCCTCTTTCCCACTATGTATAATATTCCCTCTTTATCCAGTATATGTGATCTGTAACCATGTGCATCAGGACTCTCAGCTCTACAAAAGCAAGGTACACGGTTTCACTTGGGGAAGGCATGGTCATGGGGAAAATAAAAAAGCCCCCAACATCCTGCATGCTGTGTACAGCCAAGGGTGTGAACATGTAAAGTATTTAATGTGACAGAGCGCCCTGCTATTTATATTTAGTAATGTCCCAATCTCTCCTTTCTGCCCAGCAGGAAATACTGGACAATACTCTTCATAGACTCCATTGCACTAGACCAAGCTACTAGGTTCCTACTGGTTTCCTCCAGCTGAGGTACCTTTGCCTCCAGCCTACCCGCTTTGGTGGAGGGGGAGAACAGCTTGTAAATGCCCCCCAGAGAACGTTGCGAGAGCACAATGAGATGTATCCATGATTGATTATGTCGCTAGTAGTTGTATGCTTAACGAAGTGTTGCTGCTGTAATATTCCACATGGCATACATGGCTAACCCTTTCACACCATAGTCAGTGTTGTGCTTTGCCATATTAATCTGCCTTACACCTACACAGAGCATCGCGCTAGTCGTGACGATACTGGTGGGCCTGATACAAAGCAAATGAAACAGGGTGAAATGGAGGAGTTAGGGATGGAGAAACAGCCCCCAGATGTGGTAATACAATTGCAGGAGTGGGTGACTATCTGAAGTGTGTGTGCTGGTAGATGACTGGACAAGGAAGACGTACAGGCCTAGCCTCTGACACGCACAAAGACAAATGGATAAATTGGATATGTTTTGCCTCCTCTAGGCCACCTACTAGGTTATTTCCCTCCTGACCCATCTTGAAGAGAGGGCACCTAGCACAAGAAGGGTGAACTGTATCTAAAGAAAAACAGTAAGGACTTCAGCAGAGAGCATAGCAGAACTTCATGACTCTTGACACTTGTCCCACTCCCCGAAAAGCAGACGTAAGTGCTCCTGGTTTTGCAAGGCATGCCTGGTCCTCCATCCATGCTGGAAAGGTTGAAGTAAGAGAGTCATTAGAAGGGATATTTGTTGCAGCCTGATGAGAGAAAAAGCACTCCTCGACAGCCTGGCAGGAGAGGGCAGGGTTATGTTGCAGAATTTATTTCCCTCTTCCCAGATCCCGTGTGCAAGAACAAGCATCCAACATGAAGATGTCAGTACCCTCTCTCATCAAACAGGAAGGTAGTCTAGACCACTGTGGAAAGGCAGACGGGCCTGCAGCTTAGTGTGAGCTGAGACGAAAGGACTGTGTGAGTGCGTTGGGGAAAATATCACAGTTCTCTTGTTACTGTTTTCTCTTGGTTGTTCTTTTGCCAGGGCAGGCAAATAAAACTTACAGGTGACATTACTGCATAAAAACTTTGTTTTGCCACCTCCACTTGTTGCTGACAAGGAAGCGGAGTTTGGGCTCAGGAGAGCAAAGTGGAAGACCAGAACGCCAAGGAGCACACTATTCAGACAAGTTATTTTAAGCCTTTTGTTGATCTGTTACATTCCCCTAGGAGTGGGCTCACATTTTAATCACACCATGTAAGAACCAATCCAACTTTAACTGTAAGGCCTGCCAATTACAGTTAAATTACACAATTACACAAATCCTTGTGGCCACAATTTTGGAAACCACATTCTACCCCTGGACACAGCGACAGTTGCTCACTGTTTCTGAAAAACCAGGTCCCTTCCCCAGGCTGCTGACTGCGGCCTCTAGGCTTAGTTGAGGGTACGGAATTGAGACCGGTGGTCTCCCGAGTCTAAATGCACGAACGGAGATGGGCACTAGATGGCAGAAAGGGCCAAAAAAAGTACTTCGGTTATGGTCCACACCCAAAAATTTCAGTAGCCAAATAGTTTTAGTGCTAGTGAATCATTCCTACGGGCCAAACCTAGTACAGTAGCCCCTGAAGCGAAGCTGACAGCACCGAAAGCAGAGAAGAGCTTAATGCATGAAATGAAAACAACACAAGGTACAAACTGAAGACTCTGCACGAACACACCCAACGTGAGAAACAGGACGTCACCGTCGGCTGACTTGTTTGGTGAACAACACTCACTGGCTATGCACACTGTAGATAATATTGACATTTGGGTGTTTTTCATTCTTTGGGCAGTTTTCATTCTTTAGGTGTTTTCCGTTCTTTACATCTACTTCAGAGGAATTTGTACCCTGGCACGCACTGACGCTCCAACAGCTGCCATAATTTTATACTAACAGACCAACCATGCTCAGTTTGCTGGGGAACCCCCATCCACCCTCACCGCACATGTACGTGGAGCTCCAAGCCTCGAGCTCCACACGCTGCGTGAGAACTGCCGCTGCAGCCTCTTGTAGTGACACACGCTAGATGCAAGGGAAGTTCAGTTAAAAAAGGATCCCCTTCGTAAAGGTGAGTTGCAACCAAACCCTTTTTCCCATGCACAGGGGAGGGTCTATGTTCTCATCCTGCCAAGTCCAGGAGAAGAGGAAGTTTGCTCAGACGCCTGTCCGAAAGCCCGTCTGTGTGTCACACAATACTGATGAAGACAAGCTGAAAAACGTCATTCTGTTGAAAGCTCGAGCCTGCGAACCTCCACTGGCATGTCCCACCAGAAGTTGCCCACGTGAATGGCTGCCCCATCCCACCCCCATGGCTCAAAAACCTACTGGAAATCATGTGCCAACACTGGTGTTTCCTGAGCCATTAGGTAGAGAAGCAGCAGCAGTGGGGACAAAAGCAAAGAGCTTTAACTCTGTGGTGGGATTTCCACTGGCAAACTCGGCTGATGGGCAGGGAACCGTCACGGTGAAGAGCCCAATGCTTCACCCTCTCTCTGCTCACAAACCTGGCAGAGCTCTGCTTGCCCAAACCCCCAGCAGAGCATTTATTTGCTCTCCACAAGAGGAGAGAGGTGATACCGGGGTAAAGAAATCCTTCTTCCCCATTCTTTTTCATGCCATGTCCTCCCTACCAGTGCAGGAGGCCCGTTCAGCATGCGATACTGGCTGCTGCTAAATTCAGGGTTATATTTGCCAAATGTACCGAGGGATGCTAGGAAGCGGGGGGAGGAAGGTAGGTTGTTGTTGTTGTTGTTGTTTTCCCAAGGAATCTGGAGGTTTAGATTGGGGGGAAATTCAGCTAAAGACCTGAACATTCAGACTGAAGTCTCAGCAGGGGGTTTCTCAAAGGCTGGATAATTCCCCCCAGCCTTCGGTTTGCCGGCTGAGGGACAGCAAGACCAGCCTGGGCGAGGGGACGACGGACCCGGGAATCCCGCAGAGGGAAACCCTCCACGCTGCTCAGGCGAACATGTCGCTGGAAGTCGTGACACCCTGGAAAAGCAAAAAGCTGCCGCTCAGGACGGCGGGACGGTCGCAGAGCCCTCACCCACCCAGGACAGGCCGCAGACCTCCTGCGGATGGTTTATTTTTATTTTCTTCCTTTTCAATCAGGCTAGCAGACAGACCTGCTCCCACCGTACCCTACTAAAAATCCTCCCCCCCCGGCCCTGCCGCCTCCCCCGGTGCAGGCGGTGCCGGGAGCCGGGGCCGGGGCTTCCCACTCTCCCCCTCACACCTCAGGAGACCCCAAAATCAGATTTAAGCCCCCCCCTCCTTAGGCCCGGTGCTGGTCCCGCCCCGCCGGCAGGCCGGGCCCCGCCTTGAGGTGGTGATGGTGGAGGGGGGGAGGAAGGACGGGAGCAGCCGCCACCATGTTGTGCGGGGGGACTTCGGCGGCCCGGCCCGCCACAAACGAGACGCAGCAGATGGCGGATGAGGTGAGGGGACCGCGCCGCCTCGGCGGGGGAGTCCCCGGGGGCTCGGGAAGGAGCGTCCCGGGGAGGGGGGGGGGGTCTGGCGGGGCTGCCTTCTCCCGCCGGGCCTTCTCCCGGGAGCCGCCGGCTCTCCGTGGGGGCCTGCCCGCCGGGGTGGGGGGGTGCCCGGCGGCGGTAGGTTTGAGCCCGGCGCTGCGTCCCCGTCCCGGTGCAGGAGATGGCGGAGGGCCCAGGCGTGCTGCGCCATTGCCCGACGCAGCTGGAGGCGGAGAGGCCTTCCCTCCCCTCCTCAGTTCAAAGGCGGTAAAACCGGTACACCGCGGAAACATGCCGGCCCTGCGGAGCCCTCCCTGTGCCTGCCCGGCCTTGCGGAGGTTTATCGACACCGGGCAGAGCCGGTTCGGCATCTTAGGGGGGCGGTTTTGAGGGGTTTAGAGAGGAACCGTCGGCAGCCGTGAGTGCTCGGGGGGAGCTGGGCTGCTGCCCGCTCGGTCCCTGGCTCCGCAGGGGAGGTGCGACCCACCAGCGTCGGGGCAGGGACACCAAAAGGTCCGTTTTCTTGATTTTCTTGAGCTCAGGTGGTTCTTACCAAGTCTAAACCTTGTAGCCACCGGTTTGGGGGTGGGTGGTTTTTTGTTGGGGGGGGGGGGGGGATAAGCAAGAAAACTTGTCTGCTGCTTCTGCTGTTCCCCCACGCAGAATTCAGCTCTAACCACTGCCAGCTCCAAATCGTGATACAGTAACTTAAACTGCCACCCGTGTTAGTGGAGCACATGATTTTGCTCTAAAAATGCTGGTGTACGACTAAGTTCTTTAAAAGCACACGGCGTTGTTTCAGTCGTAGGAACTCAAGTTACTTCTGCTTTTTGGTTTTATCAGCTAGGGTGTGTCAAGCCAGTGGAGAAGGATGAAAGACGATCTCCAGCTTCTTACGCTCTTTGTCATCGTCTGGGTTTGCTCCCCTGGCTGCAGCAGTTTCTAAATACGTACAGAGCACCCAAAGGCACAGCAGTCATTGAAATTAATGTTTAGCTTGTAGAATCTGATGATTCTGCGTTTAAAAAAAGAGGGATGTGCGTCTCCTAAGCGCCAACCTGAGTTTGCAGTAATGAGTACATTATCAAGAATTGCTGAGAGAGTCCCAGATACTGTTTTGACCTGAAAGGGCCTACGTGTCATGTTAAAGATAATGCAGGTATGCAATTAACATTGCACATGGACTGAAAACTAGGTTTGAAATCCTGACTTTCTGTTCTGTGGCAGACTGCAGTGGTTTGGTAATCCAAAACTAAGATGAAGAGTATAAAAATGAAATCCAGTTGGATTCAGAAGTGAACAGAATTAACCAAAAATCTAGCATTTTCATTTAAATCACATAAATATTTCAAAGTTTGTCCAGCTGGTTTTGACTGCCAGTTTAAGTTACTTTATTTAATGAAATACAAATGGGAAAACCCCAAACTGAAAACTTGCCCCTGCAGTCATATCCACATCTGGATACAGACTGTGAAGGAAACACTAGTTTCGTTAAATCTAGGTAGACTTCTCCAATTGTTTTGTTCGCTTAAAATCACATCTTTGTGGAGATTTGTTAGAGCCTGCCAGTTCCCCTGCCATAAATACACTTCCTGTTCCTGCTTTTCCAGTCCTTGCCTCCATTGTGTTGTTTCGTAAGAATTGTGGCGATGGCCAAACATTGTTCAGATTCATGGTCCTGGCAAGTACTGCTGCTCGCCCAGAGCAGGTACAGTGTGAGAGACAGAGCAGGACAGCTTCCTTCCAACGGTGTCTGGCTTAGGAGTTCCCATAGGAACTGCCTCTCCATGGCAAGGATTTCCACCCAGGCCTGTTCTGCCTTTGGCTTCTTACTGGCAGCTGTGGCAGAGGTTAGCCGGGGTGATTTTGAACCACCTGCTTTTTAGTAACTGCTCTGGGATTAAGCAACAGGCCACGCAGAACAGCAGAGAGCCTTCAGGACATGATAATTTTCAGCCCTGTGATTGAATCACAGTTTGGGTGAGAAGGGACTGCACCTCCTGCCTGAGCACAGGGTCAGCAGCCCCAGGCTGCTCGGGGCTTTGTCCAGTCAGGTTTTGAAAACCTCTGAGGATGGGAACTGCACAGTTTCTCTGGGCAGCCTGCTGTACTGCAGCAGTGTTCTCAGGGGAAAAGTTTTTCCTTATATCCAGCCTGAACCTCCAGTTTCAATTTATGACCATTGTGTCTCATTCTTCTGCCATCACCCCTCAGTAAAGAGCCTGACTCCTTGTAGGTACTGGAAAGCTTTCCTCAAATCCTGCTCTTCTCCAGGCTGAGCAAGCTCATTTTCTTCTCACAGCACGAATGCTCCAGCCATCTGACCTCATGGTGGCTCTCCGCTGAGCTTGCTACAGGTTATTGACATCTTTCTTGTATCGGGGGCCCAAAACTGGACGTAGTATTCCAAATGTTCTCTAACAAGTGCCAGGTAAAGGGCAGTAATCGCTTGCCTCTCTCTGTTCTGGCTAGGCTCCTCCTGATCCAGCCCGGTATGCTCTTACCTTTGTTACCACCAGGGCACAGTGCTGGCTCACATTTAGTGCCCTATCCACCAGGACCCCCAGATCTAGGCTGAGATCATCCATCAGCTAGCAGGGTGGGCTGATTCCAGGTCTTTCTGAGAGTATTTCTGTCTGGGCTCTCCCTCCCCGTACTGAATTGGGATGCCTGTTTGTCACATGCTGTGGTGAGTCATTGCCACGATAACACCCTGACAAGCTTGCAGCTGCATGCAACTCTGAGCTGTCGGCAGTCATGGAGCCCAGTGTTCAGCTTCCTGGTGGAAATACAAAATGTGCTGAGGCAGGGCAATTTTGAGACCTAAGAAACCACCATTGCACAGTGCCTAGGATTGCTAAGGGAGCATGGGACAGGATAGGGTCAGTGGGATACTTATGTCCGCCCTCTTCCCTGCTGCTTAAAATTTGTTACAGTAGCTCCAGTGATGGAACCGAAACCACTTGCTCCATCTCCTGACTCAGGAGAAGGGGAGGATGGAGGTCTGAATCACTGCGCTTTCTGGGGCTGTGCCCTTCCTTGCATCTTAGAATGCAAAGTGGTTGGGTGTGCTTTGATTTCCGTATGGCAGAAAAGCATACGTACAAAAGCATCCAAACATCGTTATCTTACTTTTGATGTATTGTTCACAGCCTGGAAGAAGTGTAGAGGTATGACGTCTGAGAGAAGATGTACAGTATGATCAGAGCCCCCAGGGACAGGATAGTCACTGATGAGCCATCTTGCAAAGGCACCAGAGTTTGGTCCTGCGCCTTCTCAGTGCTAGAGAGGTGGCAGAACGTAACCAGTTGCAGGAATTGTTTCTGTTCCTACTTCACTTAGAGCACCCAAGCAGTGGCAAACTGGAACTTGTTTTCCCCCAAGGAAGCAGGTGGGATTCAGGCAGGAGAGCAAATGTATTTATTCCCTTTGAGTTTAGGAAGAAGGGGAAATACACCATATAGCTGGAAAAAGAGTATGTACTCACTGCTGGTACTGTTGCACTGGGAATGGAAGGAGGGCTACATAATGATGCAGTGCAGGAGGTAAGGCCTGGGTAGAACTGTGCTTGCAGCAAGGACTCCAAGACTAATGCATCTTGTCCCTGTAAACAAAGCTTGAAATCTGCTTTCCTGACCAAGAACTTTACCGTGTAGCTGTGATGTTCTAGAGAGCCAAGTGTGGGAGAGAAAGCTGCAATGCAGGAGTTTCATGCCTGCCTCTGAGGTATTGGACAAGTTATTTTGACTTCTTGAGCACTGGTTTTACACTCTGGAAACTGGGATGATAACTCAGAAGCCTTTATGGTTCAGTTATTTTTTGGAAAATATTTGCAGTTTGAAAACATTACAGATTTCAGCAGACACGCTGGAAGAACTGTCAAATAAGTGTTATAAAACCTTAGGCTTGGGTAGTTCGCTTTCAAAGCTTGATTTTTGGATGTCTGTTCTGTGATGCTGGGTCTGTAATAACTTGTTTTGAATTTGAAAAGGGAGCTAATGCTGAAGACAGCCCTTTTTCTTGTTGTAAGAATGATGTATATTAAAAACTTCTCTCTAAAAAGACCTATAGTCTTGTGCAGGTAGATACTGAACCACTTTATATTTGTTGTTAGATATACAGGACAGAAAGGGAAGCTGAGACATCAATAGAGGAGACAATTTGTCACAATAAATCTTTTAGCATACCCACACAATTCTCTTGTTGGAGGCTCCACAGTTGGTGTCAGTCTGTGGTGACTTAATCACACCGCTGTCTTGGCTTTGCTGCCTGTCTAGATTTCTGATCCTGCTTTATTCATTTTAATTCATTTTAATCTTTTAATAACTTGGAAAAGCAGGAACACTCTGGGAATTCAGAAGCAGTGACCTGGAGGGTACTGAGGCACACTGATAGTGTGGGCCTTAAGTCCTAAATACTTGAATCTTGCATCAGTCTTAAATAACCTATTGTTTCCTTAAGGTGAAACCTCAGCTAGAAGAAAAAGAAGGGAAAAAGTTTGATGTCTTCACTGCAGTGGAGTTTAAAACTCAGGTGGTTGCTGGAACAAACTACTTCATCAAGGTAGAGGACACTAGGCAATGGGAATTTTTTTTAAATGTATAATATTTGGAATGGTGGGGTGTTTTTTTTTCTTTACTTACCTACAGAGAGATGCTCATGATTTGGCCTTAATAAGAAAAAAACCTGTACATTAAAAAAAAAAAATACTAACGCCCCCCCCCCCCCCCGTCTCCCACCCTGTCTCCCTGTCTGTATTAAATGGAGATGAGAGTACTTACCTGTTTTCATAATGATTTTTACTTTTCAGTTATTTTCTGAAACTTGGTTTTGGGGGATAGTTACACATCTGTGATGTTGAGCACTAACATTGCATTAAGTGAAGTCCAGATGTGTAAAGATACAGTGAAGTATCAAATCTGCTTTGATTCTGCCTGTAGTGATGCCGCACACAAACAAGCAACTGTAATCAAAGCATTGAAGTGCTTGTTGTGCCAGATAAGATTAGAGCATTTTGCATGTATTTAATATACTAATCACTTCTATGCAACTCCGATTCCCTACCTGTATATTCCCTGTCTCGGGCACAGGGAGGACTAACAAGCATAGAAGGAGTAGGTGGTATTTCCACAAAGTCCTAACTCCCAGTCTGGCTTAAAACAAGACCGCACCTTCTGAGGTGATGGTTTTTCTTACCACCTCTCTGCTTTTCCATCCTCAAAACACACCAGTCTACACCATCCCTGCTGCTGGAGGCTGTGGTTACTCCGTGGAACTCACTGGTTTTCATGCTTTGCAGGTCCATGTTGGCAATGATGAGTTCATGCACCTGCGGGTGTTCAGAAGCCTTCCTCACGAGAATAAGCCACTGAGTCTCCACAGTTACCAAAGCAGCAAGACCAAGCATGATGAACTGGCTTTTTTCTAGCAAGTTTATCTTGTGTGTTTTCCTAATGGTTTCTTATGTGCATTTTCTATAGGCTGCAAAATGTTGATTCCTGCGCCAATGAAGGAGAAAGGAAAGTGTCTTGTTTTATACTTAACGCTGGAAAAAATCATTTTCTCTTATGCCATTCCCTTCCTGTGCAAAATCTAAATTTTGTCGCACAAAATCTAAATTTTTGAGTCGCACAGCTCTCTTTTCACCTATACTAATGCAAACCCAAGTAGCTGCACTGACTTCAGTGCAACTTAACCGGAATATTGTGACCGAGTCCTGTTAGTGGACTTCCTTGGGCTGGAAATTGAAAGGGGAGTGATACTCATGTATTTGCAGCAAGGAACAAGAGAAAAACCAGAATCTTTTCTGTGCTGTTTTGCAATTGTGAATATATCTGTAGATGTAAATTGTACTCTGTATTTTATTGGCAAAGACCTGAAGAGAGACTTGAGCTGAAGCAATTTTGAAAGCAAGGGGACGGGGAGGATTATAGTCCTTTGAAACAAACATTGCCTTGGTAATCATGTTTATCCTCTTGCAGCAGTAGGGTGTAATGTCCAGTAGAGGGTGTATGAGTTTAAAAAAAAAAAAAGAAAACAACTTGATTATTTTCTCAGTCCTAAGGAAGAAGTCCGGGAAAGGAATTTAAGCTGGACAAGCGTTTCTGCATTAATAATAATAAATATTTCTCTTTAATTGAGATGGCATATTTGACTGGTGTTTCACTGGTCTCTTTACTGGTTATTGGTTATTATCTTCCTCAGAGATTTTTTTCCATGACTGTTTTTCATATTCCAGATAACCTTAATGTTTATTCTATGTTTTAATTAGAAATACTTTCTTTTAATCTGGTGAGAGACATGAAAGCTAACAAGAAAGGCTTCTGAAGATGTATCAGCAGCAAAAGGAACACTAAGGAAAACGTGGGCTGTCTGTGCTCAGCGGAGCAGGGGACCTGCTGGCAGAGGACACAGAAAAGGCTGAGGCACTCAATGCTGCCTTTGTCTCAGCCTTTGCTGGTAGGACTCGCCTTTGGGAATTTGAGGTCCCTAAGGCGACTGGGAAAGACTGGAGAAAGGAAGACTTCACTCAGCAGAGCTGGATCAGGCTAGGGGAACACTTAACCTGGACTTGGACAATGCCATGGGAGTTGAGGGGCTGCACCCATGGATGCTTCGGGAACTGGCCAATGTCACTGCAAGGCCGCACTCAATACCCTTTGAAAGGTGACGGGCTTCGGAGGAGGTTCCCGAGGACTGGAAGAGGGAAAATGTCACTCCTATGTTCAGGAAGGGCAAGGAGGAGCATCTGGAGCACTACAGGCTCATCAGCCTCACCTCAGTCCCTGGAAAGGAAAGGTGATGGGGTAAATAATCCTGGAAGCCATTTCCAAGCACATGAAGGACAAGAAGGTGATTGGAAGTTGTCAGCATGGATTTGCACAGGGGAAGTCATGCTTAACCAACCCGATAGCCTGCTATAATGAGGTAAATGTCTTGGCAGAGGAGAGAAGCTGGATGTTACTTACCTTGAGTTTAGTAAGGGTTTTGATACTGTCTGTCTTCCATAACATCCTCATAGACACAGTGATTAGTATGTGCTAGATAAGCGGACTGCAAACCAGCTGAGCTGCTGTGCTCTAAAAGTTCAGCAGCCCATAGTCTGGTTAGAGGTCAGTCCCTAGGGGCGTACCCTTGGGGTCAATATTGGGACCAATACTCTTAACGTCTCCATTAATGACCTGGATGATGGGACCAAGCGCACCCACAGCGGGTTTGCAGATGACACGAAACGGAGAGGAGTGGCTGACGGACCGGGTGGCTGTGCTGCTGCTTGGAGGGATGGCAGCAGGCTGGAGATGTGAGCAGACGGGCATCTTGACTGTCAGCGAAGGGAGATGCACAGTCCTGCACTGGAGAAGGAATAACAGGTACAGGCTCTGCAGAAAAGGGCTTGGGGGTTGTCCTGTTGGGCACCTTGTGGCAAAGGTGGCCACTGGTAGCTGTGGGCTGCATTAGGAAGAGCAGTGCCAGTAGATGGAGAGACCAGTCTCCCCACCACTGCCCCGCGTTCAGCACTGGTGAGACCACCTTGGGAGTGCTGTCCCCTGTTCTGCGCTCCCCAGTACAAGGCAGACAGGGATGTACCAGTTTGAGGACAGCAAAGGGCCACCAAGACAATTAAGAGATTGGCATATCTGACTTAAAAGGAGAGGCGGAGAAAGCTGGGCTTGTTCAGCCATGGCAGACAAGGTGAAGGGGGAGGCAGCAGAGCCAGGCTCTTCTCAGTAGCACTCAGTGAAATGAAGAGGCAAGAGCCAATAGCCACAAACTGAAATACATAAATTCCATGTAAATATAGGAAAAAATGTAGGGGAAAAAAACCCTAACCTTTTTTTTTTCCTCTTTAATAATCACAGGGGTGGTCAAACAGGGGCCCACATTGTCCAGAGAGGTTGTGGAGGCTCCATTGATGGGAGAGAGCGCCAAAATTCTGACTGCACATGGTCTTAGCCTTTGAACTGAGGGGAGACAGCCCACTTCTAGATGACACTGCTGCATGTCCTTGGCCAGAGACTGAAGAAATGACAAGCAGCTTTGAGAGGAGAGGGCATGGTGAGCTTGCATGCATGTTACTGGGCTTTTTTGTTGGAGGTGTGCTCTGTGTGTGTAACCAGCATTGCTTAGGAGCATGTTCTGTCTCGTCATTATTAGGGGGAGTTTACGTGCTTTTGCTCATATCAGTGCCTGAAAAATCCTCACACTCCCCCTCCAATATGAAATAAAGGGAGGGAGTAAGTCTGGCTTTTTATGGCACTTCTTGTTTTGCTAAAATAAAGTGGGTTTTGAGACACAGGGTCTTTTTTGGTGCTGGTAACTCCCACCCTGAAGTGTTTTCACAGTTCAAAAAGCTGAGCATTACCTCCAAATGCTACTCTGTGGGATGTTAGTGGTGATAATGCAAGACTTGCTGCATCTTAAAAGATTTGTAACATTAGACTGCAGGATTGAGCTCTTGTGGAAACTATATTAATTAGATGTGCAAGGGAAGGACTACTCCCAGGAGGCCACAGGCTGTCTTTATGCTTGGAGGAATTAAAGCATCTGATCTAGGATACTGGCATGCAGAGAAATGGGCAGGTGTCACATTTTTTCTAGGCATGATATGCCTGTGAGTGTTACATACCTATCCTTCACTACAGCACCAAAACATGAATGCAAGCAAGGTATGGCCTGAGACCCATTTAATCATTTAAAGTCTTATGCCTGAGCCCAAGCTCCCTGGCAGGTAATACAAAGGCCCCTACCTGAGCAGGTGCTAACAGGAAAGTCTTTTTGTTGTGGATTGGGCTTGCCTTCTACCTTTGTCACCTCAGAGCTCAGCTGAAGGCTGCTCTCTTTGCAGGTGGCTGGTGCTACAAATGAACAAAAAGGAATGAGCTCCATAGATCTCCAGTAAAGCACACTCACTAAGTGAGGATGGTCACTCCCTGCTCCAGGGGCTGAATGCTGGGATTCAGCTGTCTCAGGGGCCTATCCTCCCAATCCTTCAAGGAGCTCATTCCTGCCCCCTACCCTGCTCCCACACAGTGAAGGTGCACTTAGAGGGGGACACAGTTTGGCTTCTCACTTCCCCCATGCCAGAAATTATCTATGGATCTATCTATCTATCTCACACACTTTCTGAGGAGTGTCCAATAGGTCGTATTTAATGCACTTAAAAAGCAAAACCAAGCAGCCAGTGCTGAAGTACTTAGCCTGTTTGCCTGAAGTATACTCAGGAGGCCCAGGTTTTGTCTTCAGAGGATGCCTGAGTGTTTTGGAAAGAGGAGCTGACATAGGTGTGCTCTGTCTTACAGCTATAGTACCTCAGGTAGCAGAAACAGCCTTGAATAGTATTTCAGAGCCTACTCAAGCTTCAGCCAGGCAGCAGAGCTAGACGTGACATGCAGCAGATGAACAAATAGCTTTCAAAACTTATTTTATTTTCATGCATTTACTGAAACAGGCAGAATCCACATGCAGCTTGCAGAAGTGAGGCACCATTCCTCCTCATCTCTCAGAAGTAGGTCAGAGGATCATCTCTGGTTTTGCCAGTCTGAAAACTGACAAGGCTGGGACCTTGGTTCTCATGAGGAAGGCTCACAAACACCCTTAAGTGGACATAGTCATCATTGCAAACTTGGACCTAGAAACCAAAACAGCAGGAAAGTGAAATGTTAGGTATATCTCCATTTTTACTTCAACAGCTCTTAACCCAAGTCTGGATAGTAACTGGTGGGAGAAACTGTCTATACCTGTAGGAAACTAATAAAAACCTTCAGACTCATGTGAATGGAAAATGAAGAGGACTGCTTGGGTGTGGAAGGACCAGAAGGCACAAGAGGAGAAAGGTTTCAGTGGTGGTGTATTTCGGACATCAAGATCCCGGCACATCAGCTCACAGCTTCTTGGGACACTCAGGGTAGGAGACAAGAGACACTGAGAAAAATCTTAATGACTCAGGGGTGGGGCAAGATGCAGAGACAGTGTCAGCTCCTATAAGGTACAGAAAGGTCTATCCAAAACCAGCACACAGTCCTAAGAAGCAATAACAACCTGAAAGCCAGGAACCCTTGTCTGCAGAATTACTGCAAACACATCAGCGCCTGAACAGACAACTTGACACACACCTTGATGCTTGTGGGAGTGAGTGTGAGTGCCTGAAATAATTTTTAAATAAACTCACCTTCCCCACCAGAAAATCCTCACATAACGACCTGCTACGAAGTTGTGCATAATTTCACACACATACAGAGCCAAGCGCAACAGGTGCTAAACTCTCACTGTGTGAGGTATATAGTATTAACAGAAAGTTTACTGCCTTAGGCTCTAAGAGGTTTTTATATGCTTTCTAGTGGCTGCAACGTGGCACTGTTTGTTTCGGTCTGGATTACATCTCAGCTGTAAATCTGTTGGTAAAATACTAGTGATGTGGAAAATTCAGAAGTATAAATTAATCTTGTGACAGAATTTCTTCCAGGTAACGCTAAAATGAGTAACTGTTTCCTGTCACTTGCAAGATTGGGAAAGAAGAGACAAATCATCCATTTTTCAGTGTTATAAATGGATTTCTTCCAAGTTCAGTAACATGTCAATCATCATTTCTGAGTAGTTTGGTCATGAGGTTTAGCATGGACAGCAGACAAGGATTTTACATGGGCTAGGTCAGCAATAAGATGGTACTAAGGGAAGAAATGCAACTAGGAATGACTTCTGGCTTTACTGCAGCCTTCTTGTAAATTGTTACTCTTCATCACTTAGTACTTCGTCTACAAAGTGAAAGCACATCTCACAGGAGCAAGGGAATGATACACATCATTCAGGCAAGACTCAGACTAGCCATGTAACAGGTCGTCTGTCAGTACAATCCCCTGGTGCCCACATAGCAGAAATAATCGTTAAGAGTTATTTTAAGGAAGGACCTGGGAAAAAAGAAGGTTTGGCAGCTTCTGTCCTTCCTGGGACCAACTAAATATGAGAAGCATGGAGCAAATGCTCATAATGCCTCTGCAGAATTACTATCCCCCAAACCCTACCCGCCCATTTCTTTAATAAAAAGATTCTGACCCTTGTCAAGGGAGCACATCATACCAGGCATATGTCTGCACACGTGTGGGGTTAAGATACAGCAGTCGCATGCAAGGTTTACTCTACTTCCAGAAAGCCAGCCTGCCACTAAACAATGCTCTCCGGCCTTCACTTGCAAAATATGCAATTTACTCACAGAAAGGTGCCCAAATCCATGGGTAGGGTTTTCTAGTAGAGGATGAACGGCACTATCAGAGGGTTCCAGATTAAGCATTACCTGTTTCTCCTCCACAGCAGAAAGGGGGTTTTGAAAATACAGAAAGAACTAGCAGGCAGGCTGTACCTCTGCAGCACATGACACAGAACCAAAACATCAACACACATGCTTACATGCAAAACTAGTCAGTAGACTGTGAGATGCTTGCATTAAATTTTTTTAGAATTAAATTAAATTCACCCTAACTCTCTGTCAGATCCTCAGGCTGACTTCAAATTCATCATAGTAAACACAACTAGAGGACACAGAGGCAACAGGAAAGCTACTTTGCCTTGAAAGGAAACAGGAGAGCAGAATTATGACTAATTTAAATAATTTGAGCTGATAAGGCAATCTATAGTCTTTGAGTAAGATGTTCCTAAGAAAGTTATCGTTCACATCTGAAGAAGCACAGTGCCTGTTTTATAAATTTTTACATTCCTGTTCTACAGTAGTGCCAAACAGAGGGATTTTATAAGCATCTGGAGATAGTCCCTGACTCTATTAGTCACATCAGATGGTTTTCTACTACATTTGCTTCTCTTTCTTGCTATAAGCCACTACACAAGTCACCTATATTGTTTAATTACAAAGCACTCCCTTCTATAATATATACAAACCTTAATAAAGTAGTTTATCCCAGCAACCACCTGAGTCTTATACACTATGGCTTTAAAGGTGTCATATGTCTTGTTCTCCTTGCTTTCAAATTGTGGCTTCACCTGTAGAAAGAAAAAGAAATACGATTGGCAGGTTCATATTTAGGCTTTTCTTTCACATCTACCACTCCAATTTTCATCCTTTCAAACAGAGGCCCTTAATGAAATAAACCCAGAACCCCCAAAATAATTCAGTTTACACCAAGACCTCCAGCCCTCTTCCCTAGCATTACCTCCAGCATTCTTTAAAATCCTGTTAGAATTAGACTGCCTAGTCGATTCTTCCCCATCCTGAAAGCTGTCCAGCTAAACTGTTTCCTGCTCAGTAGGGGGAAACTGCTACCTGGTGCTCTTTTAATTCTTTGTCAAAGGAGCTAGGTACCAATCCGTGCTCCTTAGCAGGGTACACCCTGTGTCAAGCACACAGTTACACAACAGTGCAGGACAGCCCCCCTCGCCTGGAACACCTCCGCCCATGCCAGCAGGGAGGCTGCAGAACCCTGTTCTGTTTCACAGCCTCAGAGCTGCACTCGATCTGTTTAATGTTTTTCTTTAAGGACTTGCAGTAGACAGGGTTATTTGAGAGTATCAAGACAACCACCTGATCAAGTAGTTCCGGAAAGTTATTCTAGTGCTGGTGGAAGCCCTGCAGATAAATCTGTAATTTAAACTAAATACGTCAAACATCTAGAACCGCGTAATATACAACTGTAAGTTAATGGTCCAGGATTAAACTACGTACTTCCATCTCCCAAACTGGAAGTACAACCTTTACATTGTGAGACAGAAATCAACCCCCAGACCTGCATAGACATCATCAGTCCTTCACTACATAGCAGCTGCAAGTCATGTAGTTCCAGAAGAAACAATGCTCTGTGCTGACAGCATTCACGCTCACAGCTCAGGTAGATGTGTTTATGCACAGTACACAGTTTAAGTCCTTGTGGATATTAAAATTCACAGTTCAGACATCTACAGACTTTTCACATATATATTTTTAAAAAAAAAAAAAGTGTAACAGTTTTTCCTGAAACACACAAAATGTAGGGCAAGTTTTAAGTTCAGCAGCAATTACAGTGATACTGTCCTCTCAGAGATGAAATATTCTTATAATTACTAGGCTGAAAGGGCAGAGGGGTAGCGAGGGAGATAGCTGTGAGCAGCGGTGGAAGTCTGGCCAGGTGTCTGAGGTGTAAAACAATCACTGGTACATAAATCATGACTATAGTTGTTTGCATCTGATGAGACAAATTCCCTACAGAAAGGCAACTGCAGCAAATGTAACCTGAAAATTTATTTCTGTCATCTAGAAAGCATAAACAATCTTTTACAGGCTGGGTAACAGCCTCTCCTCTGCACGATGCCCATGCTAATGGCCTGATGCATTCCAGAAGTCGGGCAGAGAAGCACAGCGTCACTGGGCAGCCGGCTCAGGCAGCCCCCGGGAGGGGCCAGCAGCACGTCAGGGCTTCTCACCACCCGCCTGTTTTGCAGAAGCACACAGAATTAATTGGCTTTCTCAGCACATCCACCTACAGCTGGCTGCCACCCCATGGCATTCCTTCCTAGCAGGCACGTCCTGGAAAGCACACTAGGAACATCCAGATCAACTACTTCCAGACAGTCAGAAATTATCCAATTCATCATATTCAGGCTCCTCATGATCTCTTACTCTGCTATTCTTCCAAGCAGCTTCCACAAGGTTTCTGTACCAGGGAACCAACAGCTATACTTTCAAGTCGGGAGCTGCTAACTCTAGCACACCAGGGAAACTTCCATTTCCAACCCTCTTCCAGCTGGCTGGGTCTGGGAGCTCCTAGGATGCTCCTGAGTGGCAACATTTGGTACATGTTATTTCTCTCTCAGAACAAAACAAAACAAAGCTAGCTCTCTCCAATTTTACAACCTCTCCCAACCTCTGACCATTATGTCCCCCACTTCTTATTTATTGACAGAGCCTTCAGTAAAATCAGGCAGGCAGACAGCTCCTTAATCCTCAGAGGGAAAAATGTAACATTCCTAAGCCCTTATCTAAAAGCTCCTTAAACCCAAAACATTCCTCAGTTTTAGGAAACAGCTGTAAAACAAGGAGACTGAACAAATATTCCCCAGCTCACTAAGGAAGACTATAGACAAGGCACAGGTGTGAGTAAATAATTATGTAATCCCAAGAGCAGATAGAGCTTGGGCATCTCAAGGTCTTCAGATGCTCCTCACAACTTTGCTCAAATCATATGAATTGCTTCTCTGCTTAGCAGAGCATAAAATCCCACAGAATTGCATCATTAAAGGGTGACACCATTATCTGGCCAGAAGCAAAGCAGGACTGCCCCAATGTAAAGTTTGTCTCCACAAGAATCTTTTCTTTAGAGAACTACACCAAAGCCTCTGCAGTGGAGTATAAGCTTTTTCAAAGAAGGAGGACCAGGGAGAGTGCTCTCCCGCACTCAGCACACAAGGCAAAAATTTCACCTTGCAGAAAATAAAGAACAGAGAATAATTTGTTTTTATTTTCCTGAAGCTACTGAGAACAGAAGAATACCAAAATTAAAGTCAGTCCTTTTCAGGAATCGAACAGAAAATTTGTACATCTGCATTTCAGATTCTGTATTTGCCCTGTACTTTGTGAGAATTAGCACAGCCTGAAACAAATGTTCACATTTCTAAACGCGTGTTCACTCACTGACAGTTAAGCACAGTGGTTTCATCTCTGATACACACTGCAATAGGGTGGGATCTTTTGATCACCCATAACACAGCCTAGCATTAAAAACACAGCTCAGTATCTGGCATGCTACACTGTCCTAGCAGTGTTCAAAGGAGGCCCTTAAGATATTTCACAGACTCATGAGTCAAATTTCACAGCCCCCAGCTAGCAGGAGACATTGCCTTCCCTGTCTTACACGTGAGGAAATAAGAATTGCAAATACACAAAGGTGCCACAAGTCCTTGCCTAGGGTCTCCCCTCCATAGGTAAAAAGGAATTTCTGATCTCTGCAAGTGCTGCTCCTTCAACTACTTGTGCCAGCATAGGATGAACACTGTTAACTGCTCCCAAGCGATTCAATCGGTGTCCCCCAATTTTAGATAATCCTTTTCTATTTCTGTTCTGCAGTAAGTTATCTCCCCTCTAAAAACCTGTTATCACCACCCCCCAACACACACTCCAGCTCTCCCCCAGGTATGCATGCCCCACTCTGGCAACCCCAGCTGTGGCTGACTTATAAAGCCCTACAACAGAAGAAGGCTTAGAGGATCTGGGCAAGGGTCATGTGCCTTCAAAGCTCAGAAAATAATGCAGGGTGTGACTGACGGCAGCTTCTGCAAAGAAGCTGACTTTATCTCAACACAAAGGGCATCAAAGTGTGTTCATTTTAAATAAACAGCTGTATCAGTTGAGTGGATCAACTGGTGGTGTAACTCCCTGAGTTCCTTAAAAGGATGTGAACACCTCCCTAAGTCAGCCAGCCCAGCATGGGAATGTGAGATGGGAGACACGAAAGGAGCTTTCACGTGCCATGTTGTTCCACTCCCACACTTCAGGATACACTTTATACTCTTTTAAAAGCTGCTGCACTGCAGGGCATTAGAGCATCTACAGAGGTGTTGTTCACACAGCTGCTTCCAGGACAGGACCGCTGCCTGTAACCAACCACCACGGCAACTGGACTCACCCTGCCTGCCTTGTGCCAAGCCCATCTTGCCCCACTGGCTCACCAACAGCCCCTGCATCACAGCTGTAGCTCTAGAAAACACCAGATGCCAGTAGAGAACATGCTGTTTGTCCATAGCCTTCTCCCATATCTTTTTTTAGTGCATACTGCCACGTGGTTTGTCCTATCCATGTCCTTCAGTAAGGAATTCTACCAGGTAGAATCTTCCCCCTTCAAATACACCACCTTTAATTTCAAACAAGCGACCTCAGTGCTGGCACAGTAGAGCTCGTCTTTGAACTACATGTAAACATGAACCAAAGGTAGCCAGTACTGTGCCTGGCTACAGACAAGGATGACACAGAGAAGTGGTTTGCCTCAGTCTTACCTGTACGCTGCCTATGCGGAATGCTAAGAAAGTACTTACTGGCAATCAAGGAGATTCCCATTTTCAGCACTAGCTTCTTCAGTTTAAACACTGGTTCAGTGTCATCATCTGGTCTCCCAGCCTTTACCCGAGCTTCAGGACTCAGCCCTTTGCACAGAGAGAATTCGCCTTTAGATAGGTCACAACTCACCTGGTTAACGATATGCTGGACTTCTGGAGTAGCAGGCTTGGTCTCAGATAAGCCCCCAGGCATCATCGTGGCAGGTAACTTCTCTGAAGTGATGGGTGGTTCTGAAGAGGGAAGTTTAGCACAGTCTGAGCAGAGTCACCAGGCATCCCGTATATATACATACACATGTGTCATGGAATCACATGACCTGTAACATATGGAGCCTACCATTACTGAACTGGAGGAGGAAAGACATGGGGAAAACAGGGGGAAAAAGCAATGTAAAGCACTGATAATACTAATACTAAATGTAAAAAGCACTCTAAAACCTTAAGTGTATATAGTCTCGAGGTCAATAAGAAAAGCAAACAACAGCCTCCAGCCACCCACATCTTAAGATAGTTGGTTTGGGCCGAAACTAGAACCTCTTGCCTCTCCACCCATGTACAGATGACTAGTCTGTGCACTTAGGAAATAGATCAAAGTCACACCCAGTATTTCCCAACACCATTCAAGATTAGAAGAAAGCATGCAGTAGCTTCCTTAGTGCAGGTCCCATTCAACTTGAAATTGTATTGTCTCAATATCCTACCAAGCAGGAAATAGGAGCAGATTGCAATTTATTTTCAGTGACATTTACTTCCCTCTGCCTGACCAGAAAGGTGCCAAGGTCAACACGAGAACCAGAAGGGGAAAAAATTAAATCCTAGTTTCAGGTAAGTACTGTAAATAAGTTACTTCTGCCTCTTTTCTATCAAACCTATAGTTGCATTCAGGCAATCATAATAACAACTGAATACGCAGTACCATTTACATTTTTATTGAAACTCTAGTGCCATTTCCTGGAAGACAAAGTACGATCCCTCTCACTACATTAGTTGTGTGTGCACAATAGCTGTTCTAATTTCAAGGTACTTTAATTTCACACACTGCTGAAAGATGTAACATGCAGAATATATAGTCAGAAGTATTCATTCTGCAATTACAGTCACAGACATATGACATTGTACATTCATAAATGGTCATGAATATGACTAAGTTCAAAACACGCGCAAGCTACTGAAGAAAAGCTAGCAACTGTTAGCAGCCCTACCCGGTAAGGGAGAGCTAACACTTCAAGACCCCAGAAAAACTACTCCCCTTCAGTATCCTGCCATCCCCCTTCTCCAGCAAATGGGAGGAATGTTGTTCCAGAGCCAGGACCAGGGAAGTAGCGACAGACCAGATAATTTTTAGTCCCTAGGGTGGGTACATGGGAGGGGTGAAATGAGAGTATGTGCTGCGCACAAGCAACGGGCGTTTCTGCTGAAAGCAGCAGTAGGGAATTCACTAGAAACAAGCTAGAAACAAGAACCCACAGCAATGGTGACCATGCAACACAGACTTATTGGCATCCTAGCCAGCCTACTTACTGGCCCTCCTCACAGATGACAAGTGATGCAACAGACTATAAAAAAGTACTTCTTATCTAACTTCAAGGCCTGTTCTTGGCTCAAAGGACCTGAGATTGAGAAATTGGGGCTGTAAGGGCCCTAAACTCAACTCAGGAGCATGTTACCAATAAGGATCTTGCAGAATTTCCCAAACTTAAGCAGCAGTGTTATGGGAGTGGATGAAAGGCATTTGAGGAAAGACAGTTGTCCTGAGACAACATCTTTCTGAACAAACAGAAAAATGTGCCCAGTTCTTGGAAATAAAGGGAATGGGAGGTGTTAAAACTGGAAGTCTGCCACTTTCTCCAAATTCACCGCTCCAGATGAGGAGTTCCTCACAGCCCAATTCATGGAGTTAATTCAAGCTGATGAGCTCAAACTCCAGCTTTTGCACAAGACCCTGCTGACTCACTCAAATGCTGATCATTTTCCACCATGTTCCTACCATGCATCTTATTCACACAGCAGGACAGATAAGCTAACTAACTGGAAGAGCCAGCTCCCCTTACTGAGGCCAGAAGCCACAGAACGCGTCCGACAACCATGCAGCACCAATGCTAAACCAGGATATTTTATAAACTTCTCCACTCACCAGGATGCACCAAATCCTCTGGCAAGGGATGTTGGTAAGATCCCCAAGGTAGCACTACCCCTCTGGAGAACTATTGATTCTGATTAGTAAGAAATACACTGAGCACAAAGACCACGAAGATTAATTTATAATCTTGGAAAAACTCTAGGTGTGAAACTAAAGATGTTAACGTTGCGTGGAAATCATTCATTGGACTCCACATTCCTGGTTTTTTTGTTGTTTTTTTACTTCAGAGCATAAGAACTTCCCCCCGCCCCCAGAACACACAGAGTTGTGCAGAAGGGAAGGGAAAACAACACTAATTGTTGGCAAGCTGACGCTAAAGTTTACACAGGCCAATCAGTCTGTTTTCTTTCCACAGGAGTGCTAATGGCCATCGCAAAATCCACTGCTATTTCTAAGATTGGGACGTAGTACTCATCTTGCACACATAGTTCATGAAGTCACTTTGAAATGCTGACGTTTCACAGACCTGCTATCAAAGATCATCAGTGACTATGCACTATCCTAGGCAACCCTCATCTACACCTCCCTCCATTAAGCTTTGGATGTAATGGAACAGCATTTGGAACATTGCCTTGAAAAGAACAGCCATCCCCATTCCATTTCTTGCACAACATCTACAAGCTAGTGAGTGTCTCCACTTCAGTATCTGAGACGCGTTTGACATTACATACCATTCCAGCCTACACTCACCATTTGCACAGATGGCAATTTCTCTGCACATAACTGTACTGCTGTTAACTTAGAGAATCTCTGCTGGGAGAACAGTACTAGTACTCTTTACAGTTTTAAAGCTGAGTAATATCTTGCACTATGTACTATTCCAATAATAAAGAAACAAATCTTTACAGCTTGCAGGCCACTACTCTCTGGTCCTATATAAGCAATTTTAAGAAGTAGAAGCTATAGTCAATAAAAACACCAGTACATAAACAAAACAAAGCAAGCAAACAAAAAAACCCAAACCCCAGGGTTATCTATTTATGAGTTATTTTTAAAGCAGAAATTAAGCCACCTCTGTAGAAATTATTGTGAAAGCTAAGTCAGTAGGTCAGTCTTCTGATTTCACAGTGACAAGACACATAATTGTGACTGGATGAAATGACACATGGTCTGCACCATTTTAAGAGCTGCTGAAGGAAAGCAGCCCTCCATCTACCAATTGAAGATCTATTTGTCATCATCACAGTAACAGCCTTGACTTTCAACATGCTAGTCTGCAAAAAAGGCTTCCTCTCCTGCTACCCACTGATTTCAAAAGACTTCTGACATTGTACATCAACTAGGATTAACAGAAACCTGAACTTCAGCAGCACAAAGTTACCATATCCACGCGTATGCTGAGCCTGTGGTACCAGTAAAGAGCCTCTTCTGCTCAGTCTGCTTCAAGACAACCAAATCCTATCATTAAAAAATTCTGTAAAGAGATTACCTACTTCTTCATTCTCAAGTGCCTACAGGCTGCATGAGACAATAGCACCGAGTGCCAGAAAAAACCCACACCTCCTTCTGTTTCACAGAAGGAAATAAAAAGTACATGCTTGAGAGGACTTTCCAAGCAAGCAAGATCTGCCCACCTATATTCACCATTTCTGGAAAGCCCCAGAAGAAGGGCAAGCCACCTGCAGGAGATCTAGGCTCTGGGCAGGGGCATCAGTTGTGCTTTTTGTTCAAGTGCCTTTACGTGCAGAAATAAAAGTTAGAACCAGGAAAAGAATGAAATCTTGGTATTTGTGGGATCCATTATTTGATTCACATATGACATCAAGCAGCCCAGTAATTTTGTGACTACCTTGATGGCAAAGTTGAAGCAGGATTCAATCGCAGGCTAAGCACGATCCTAGAATGGACAGGGGTCACTAGACACAGAGATTTTACCTGCCTTTGTTTAGTGTGGCCCACAGCTGATACCAATGCCATTTACATACCATCACAAAACATCCCACTTCACAGGCAGATCTTAAGTACTCAAAAAATAGCAAAGCCGTTTTCTCCTTCCCTGTGCCCCAAAGCATGGCATGCAATACCAGTTACTCACCTTAACGTTCCACTAAGTTCAACAGCAAGATTCAAACAGCCTCTGATCCAGGTGATTTGCCATGTACTGTAAGATATCCCCCTGTGCTCAGAGCAAACTAAATAGAGTAATTCAACTTCTTAGTGCAACCCTCTGTATACAAGCTGCAAACACCTGAAGAAGGGATGTTTGGGACTTAGAAGTCTTCTTATGGTATGAGAAGTTCTTCACATACATGTTTGTATAGATCTACTCATTTGGCCTTTTGTTCAAATGAAAAATAGAGCTATGTTGGGGTTGGGGTTTTTTTTACATAGTTTTCTCATAACAAATGCTAAGCTGAGCTACTGCAAAAAAAAAAAATAATCTGCATATATATCACATCCATTTCACAGGTCATTTTTCACAGCATGTCCTTAAGTGAAGAAGTTTTCCCACAACAGCTGAGCAAACATCTGGATGGATAGAGGAGGACAGTGATTAATTCTCATTACATTCTCTAGTTTCTACAGAAATACAATACAAGCTTAAATTTCAAGAGTATTCATGACAACTCTACACACACTGGCAGAAGTTTCTATCATACAACTGGCTTAAAAGGAGAATTTGTCTCTGCAGTTGTAGATCCAAGCCCTGGAGAGAACCAATATTTTAGACGCCTATATTAGAGGTCAGTATTAAGAGTACCACCTTTGAAATCAAAACTAACTGTTCTCAGCATCTCATTAGTGGACCATCTCCTGTAGAAATTAGGTTACTGGCAATTCAGCACACAGTTCTGAGCAGTATTTGATTTCCACTTCGAGGATAAACAATTATAAGAATTTAAGAGTTGAAGAACAAACATGTTTTCTGCTTTCAGAGTTGCAGAAAAACAATGAGAATACTTCAAGAGTGAGACGAGCGCTCCAACTGGAGTAAAGTTCTGCTTAGAGCAGTTGCAGTACCTTGGGAAAAAAAGGAAAAAAAAAAAAAAAAAAGAAGTTTGAACATTAGGATTTACATCCTCAAAGACTTAAAATATATTTCTGCCTCACTGTCAAAGAAAAGTGAGACTAAGTGACTCTGCTGCCTAAAAATAAAGGCCACCAAGTAGTTTGAGTCTCTGCTGGACAAACAACTGTAAAACAGATGATGCTGCACAGATTTTTGCCAGCTGCCAGTAACACAGGTACATTCCTCCATTTACTTCCCACCCCCCATATATGCACAGCTTTTAGGAATGTGAGACTATATAGTAATTTCAGTGTGGTTACTGAATTCCAAGTGTTTGCAAGATGGGGCCTGTATTTTTAAGGCTCTGTTCAAGTTCAATGGTTCTTAAAGACATATCACTAAGTAATAAAACCAGCTGGCAACCCAGCAGACCTTGTCATTTGACTGTCAGCCAATTAGAGTTAGTAAAAAATCAAGGTATAATTACAGCAATGCTGCTTTCCTCGTACTTAGCCACTTTTAAATGCTGTGTTACTGCAGGTTTGTTGCATTAAAGCTTTCTAAATACATCGCTGTGGCAGAATCCACAGCATCAGGCGTGCACAGCTATTTCTCAGTTCAAATGCAATTCACCTATAGAATTAAAGGTTCAGAAGGAGGGACAAAATAGGGTCACTGGGTAGTTAACTGTCTCATTCCTGAATGAGACATATCATATCCAACCCAAAGTGGTTTTAATCGACACTGTGTTCCCAATCTAAAGACAAAATCCAGAACTTGGTAACGCAGACCAAAGGACAGTATGCAACAGATGCTGCCTGTCAGCATTGTGGGAACAGTGCCAAACCTGTATCCACATGCAACTCTGAACCAACGCTGCTAGTGTTGAGTAGTTCGGAACAATGCTGGTAGCTTCTTACTTTCAGGGATACTGAACCTACACTTGCTGATCATTCTGCAATTCTTATTTCCTTTCAGAATTTAGTAGATTATTGCGCAAACACACCAATTCACTCATAGTTTAGCAAGCACCAGTTCAGGGAGAGCCCTGTCCTCCCTGCTCAGAGCTGGTTTTTACCATTTCTTCCCCTCTAGGACTGCTGTAACTGTAGAAGTTCAAGAAAGATGCCAGTTTCGCATTCCATTTGAAAATTATTTTAATACTATAAAACTCATTTGTTCACATATTTTGTACAAAAGATGAGTTGTTTTCTCTTAATTACAGGAGAATCATTTCAACCTTGAGATTTCAGCTAAGTAGGTCCAAAACAAAACAAGACTGGGTTCTACTGGTTCTGGAGGGTCCCAATACAGCTCACCCAAGGTCTCTTTCCAGTTCGGCTCTCATGGTTATGGACCACCTTGATGGAAAATACCCCACATCATTGACTCTTCGGAGGCTTGTAGTGAATTCGGCAACGCTCATTAAATACCTGAGACACCAAAACAGAAGAGCAAAAGCGAATCAGCCCTCATCCAGGAGATGATCAGAACTTCAGAGCTAGTTCAGTCAACTATCTCTTCACGTAGCACCCATCTCAAGCTGCCCAGCCCTGCTGTACCAATAAATGGTACTTACCAAGGCATCTGTCTCCATTCACCTTCTCTCCTGGCTTTAGTGAATCCAATGTTTGCAGCCTGATGCTGGGGGACTGCACAGCACTAAAAGTTTCCTCCCTCAGATAAGGCAGGCTCATAATCCTGGTAGTCTGTTATCATCAAAGATGCTGGTGCCTTTTTTTTTTTTTTTTTTTTGAAAGAGGGAGGGAAATTATCAGTGGAAGGCTCCTGACCGGCTGTGTTCTGTTAAGTTCACTCTGGCATTCAAATTTGGACATTGTTTCTTCTCTTTCCTGAGTAAACACATTTTACATTGTCATGACAGCTAAGAAGAGGTGCAAGGGCTCTTGGAAGCCATGTTCACACTTTTGGTTATCTGACCGCAGGTGCTGATGCTGCCAGCCCTCCTATTGCAAAGGGCACACTGCTCTCACCTCACTCACCTCTGGCATCTTCTCTGGGTAAAATTAAGCACACAGAACTAGAGACTGAAGATCATGTTTATTTAGCTTGAACTGCAGGCCTTGTCCAGCAGACTGCTTACCCTAAGGAGGGCCAATAAATGTGACTAAAGTAAGGCAGTCTGAATCAAAAGCACAACACATAGGCTCACACCAAAGTTACAGGTGCTCCTTACAAGCGATTTAGTTAGTTATCGGTTTGGCTCCAAACTTTGTCCGGCACCATGTCCTGAAAAGCGACACGAGCACCACCTAGCACCAAGTTGAGGCACTGGCGGTTATTAGTTCCCCCACCAGCACTCCTGCAAGAGCACGTTTTGGCGAGCTGTCCAGGGACTTTTCAGATCCGAATGCCTGTGATCGTCAGGATATCAAGTTTCATGAACTCTCCCATTGGCTTCACATGCAAAGTGAGCAGTCTTGTAATTTTGCATAAGTTATGCATCACTTCATATAAATACATTATTTTAAACTGTATCTTCCTAGAATCTTCTACAGCTGATCTTATTCAGAGTTCAGAACCTATGGCAATTTCAGCAAAAGTGATGTTTGCAGCATGCATTTGTTTTAGCATTGATTCTTAACAATTTTTGAGTAATTTTCAACTTCTTTTCAAATTTAATTTAAGAAACAGACATGTATTACAAACTGCTTCATATTGCAGAAAACAAAAGTTGTGATATAGTTTCACATGCACACAGCCAGCCTGTCCCACTACGTTACCACATGCAACAGACACCTCTGGAAGAGTTAAGAGTATGTAAAGGTCTGAGATCAGGTAAGTGATAGAAGGAAACTGTAGAAACTAAAAGCCACAAAGAGTTCCCATTCAGAAGCATTTTAATACTATGCAAATTGCACCATTTTTGTCCATTGTCTGTCAAAGACATTTTAAGAGCATATATGTCTTAAAAGGTACTGGAAATATACTCTAAAACACTGTAAAGGTCTCTTGCATCAAACAACACACCAGCTTGCTATCATGCAAACTTTTAAAGCATTTTTAATAGTAACTCTGCAGCCTATGGAAGGAAGATCAATACTGCAATCTTACTAATACTGCTGCCTACTTTTAGGATCACTGACCTACAGATCTCAGCGTGTTAGTCAGGCCAACTAACTCCACTGGTCTACCTGTGAAGTGCTACTCTCATTTTTCAGACAGGAAAAACACTGCCTGAGAAAACTTAACACTCACTTTGCTATGCAGCAGTTTGATTTTGCTGTCTTTTACATATTAATACAAAACACTCCAAGGATAAACTCCAGTGTGCAGGTGCTGTACAGAGACTAATGCAAGTGTCTTGTTTTGGAAGTCAATTCCCTGTTTGGTATCAGCCAAACAAAATTCCACTGCATGCACTTCTATAAAGCAGCATCTTTCTGTATGCCACTATTGCTACAGCTACCCAGAGTAAGTGTTTGAAAATAACCATTTCCTAATCAGATTTTTCCAATCAGTTTTCTGTTGGTTAAGGTTAACGTAAATACATAAGTGTACGTTCCAACTAAAAGTCTGCAATAGTAAAAAAAGAGTGGAGGTCCTCACCTGCAAACAAATAACTACTCCCATGTAATAAACTGCATTCGGTCCACAACTATGACCGGTTGGTTCCAATTCCTTCAGTGACATATTTTTTATAGGCAACTAAATGAGACATTTATGTCTATATTCAGAGGGTGACAATAGCAGAGCTAGAGATAAAACCCAGAAAAACTTCCTCTTCAAGCCCTACTCTAAACACTAGCAGGCTAAAATATCCCTGCACCACGCGTACCTCACTGTTCATGAACTCTCCATCTCCATCTTCAGGAAAAATTAGACATTTCTGTCACTAGCAAAAGCTTAATGCAGCTACAGGACATCACTGGCATCAGTGCTAAGTTTGGTGCCAACTCTGGGCTTTGGAATGAAGATTGGGGGCAGGGTTTGTTCCCCTATAGCAGACTCGTCATAAAATATTTGCCATTGGTGACCTGCAGCATATTGTTAAGGCTGTGGCGTTGCTTAGTCACATCGGAGCTGGTTTAAAATTCATTAAGCTTAAGGGTATGATTAGCTTTTTCAGACAGTACAGAGGTAGTACTGACGGCAAAGCATATGTGGAAAACTGTAAACGTTCGTCTAATCAGCCTGCATTCAGCTGTATTGTGGTGACTAGACCTCCAAGAATAGGCAAGACTTAAAGCTGTATTGCCCTTACACTGATGCAATCTAGGGGACTAAAGTCCTGAAGTAGAGATTAAAAAGGGAGCTGCAGATTTGCAAAAATCCTTTTTGCATTTAGAGAGGGAAAGAGGCTCTCCATACAGTATTGAAAGCTCTGAAAAGCTACAACAAACCAGAAACGGATGCTAGATGTGAAATGCTGCAGTGATAGAATACAGCAACCTCAGAATTTAAGCTCAGCGTTAAGATCACTTTATAACAAGATAGCATCTGGGGCCATCAATCCAGAGGGTGATCTGCCCCTTCTCTTGACACAGGAGGGCAACAGCAAGCTGCCCTTTGCACCAGGGAGCATCAGTCCAGGCCTGCAGAAGCTCCATGAGGAAGAGGTTCAACTTCTACAGCCCATCCTCCTCTGGCCTCTGCTCAGAAGCACGATCAGTACCAAACACAGCCAAATTTGAAAGACTCATCTCTCTGACATTGTTAGAGGCCCAGCAAAGCTTTTCAGACAGGCCACCACAGAAAAATTTACAAAGTCCTTAGCCACTGGGCAAGGCAGAGGAAGGGACCTAGACAGGGAGTACTCCACAGTCCTTCTTCCCCCCTAAATCAGATGCTTTTCTTTCCTTTGCAGTGCAACTGAAAAGCTTTGATATCCGCATCCAGAACTGAGGAAATGACTGATGTGAAACATTTCCCCCAGTACTGCCCTCACCTATTTCTAATTAACCTGCCTCACAAGGCACTGGTCCTGCACCTCCAGTGCAGGGCTGTCTGTTGGGACAGAACATCATCACTGTTTTAAATGACTGAGTACCTTCCAGCTTCTGTCGTTTACCACTTCTTCAACATTCAGCTCCGACTGCATCAATTTCAACTGCAGAAAGTAACAGATAAAGAGATTATTGTCAAACAGGCCTCCTTGCAGCCTTCAGTATTTACTACCATTGCAACTTACTAGATCACAACCCCAGTACTAGATGCAAGTCCCCTCCAATGGTGCAAACTGAAGGGCATGTGTGATCATTCCGAAAGCCTGGCCCTTCCATTCAGCCAATACTCGGGGCAGACTGAAGTCTGCAAGGGCACAGTGAAGGCAAACTCACAATGCAAGCCTGGCAGAAGTAGCTCCTGATTACTAATGCTCAGTTCTTAAATATTGCCCATCAAGATTTGCTAGCAATTAACAGATTAACATTAATGGCTTCACAGACAAAAATAACTATGCCTAATTCTAGCCCTTGGAACAGGGAATGCCACTGCTGGGGTTAGCTCTGCAGCCTTGAGTTGTCATTCTTCCACACATGCATTATTAGAGTCATACAGGGAGCTGGCAGCAAAGCTAGGACTCAACACAGATCTCAGATGCTGGATCTAGAATTAAGATCATAAAGAGATCCTTTCCACTTCCTTTGCCGCCTACTCTGTGCACTGACGAAAAAAGGGTCTACAAGAACAGATCACGGATATTCATGCTATCTGAACCAGTTAATATGTTATGTGATCACAGTAGGACAAATCAGGTTTACACAGATGCAAAAGCTCTGGCAAGAACTACCACAATACACAGTCCTTGAGCACTCACTCGACCCATGAGAAATGTAAGAATCTCTTTGTTTCGCACCCATTAGAAACTCCAAGGGGCAGGTATGACAGATGTGTTTAGGTGACCTGCGGTAATTTGACCCTGCCACAAGGCCCTGAAGCAATAGTAGCAGATAAAAGAAACCATCTGCCATTTTTGCCTACCTACATTTAGGATGTATTTTTGTTACAGTCTTTAACACAACAGACTAAGAATCAGAGCTTATCCATTTTAAATGCATGATTCCAATTAGAGAGATGGTGAACAGGTGCAAGCCAAGACAGCAGTTGCATCAAAAACCTTCCAAGTAAGATGTCCAGACACACACAGCTACTACAGTTGTTGGATGGACTTTTACCTACTCAACGGGACTTCAAACTGTTTGAAATGACAATCCAACATCCACAGAGTGACTAGATGACCAGGATTAGTCTCTATAAAATAACCACTCAGAAGATCTGTAGCAGTTCAAAGAAAGGTTTTTCCTGCTGGAGTATGTGAATAGGTTTACGATCATCTGGACTGTGACATCAATTGCCTCTGAAGCCAAGCCTAAGCAAAACTACTATTTTAGCCTTTTCCTTAGAGTTGCAGACCTGAACAGCAATATAGTATCAGTCAACATGGCTATACAGGGGGGGTTGCTGCTGTTTTTAAAACATGCTCTGATATTTTAACAAGCTTTACTAATTCACTTGATAAAGCTAATAACCGTTATGCTGTATGTTTTGGATTTCCAGAATTTATTTGGTTGGATATTTTATGACACCTCATTCAAGTAAACTAAGATGATAACAAATTAATACAATAATCAAGTGATGTTTTAATGTACGTGGATTAAAAGAAGTGACAGCTAGACTGACACTACTCCAAGTTTTCTTATTCAATGACCCCAAAGTAATAATTTTGGACAAAGTCCTCCAATTTGTACCATTAGCAGGCTGAGAGAAACACAACAAGATTGCAACCAAGTGAATATACATTTGAAATGCATGATCTTAAATGTAGGAGGAAGCAGGCACCCTATGGACACCTCAAAGTCCAAGTGCAAATTTGAGATCATTTCATCAAAAGATTTCTGGGATGTTTCCAAATCATGGATTGCTTTTAAGACTTGAAATCACCTCCAATTATTAAACATTATCATTGTGATCCTCCTAGTGGTTTCAGTGATAGGTTTGGGGCTCAGTAATTAAATCATTTAAAGAACTGGCTCTGCAAACAAAATTCATAGGAAATACTAAGCTACCATTGTAGTTTTCCAAACTAAGATGGATGCTTGTTAGCAGTTCCATAAGTGAGGCCTGAAGAATAAAACCACTTGCTGCCACCCGGTTCTTTAAATCTGAGCTCAGGACAGAGCACTTCTCTGAAAAGCACATGAACAAACAGTTCACTCACTCAATGCCTGGGAAAAATCAGATTATTGAGTTCAAATCATCCCCTCAGGAAGCTCTTTTGCTTCAACTGCTCTTTGAAACAGGGGCTACAATAGGCTCCTCTTGGAAGTACAGGGGTAAGTGAGGTAGTTCAGCACCGCAAAAGCAAAATTTCAAGACCCATCTCTTCAAGTCTTATAGGACCGCAGCAGAGAAAGCTGCGCCCAGGATATAGGGCCATATATATATATGTATGTGTGTGTGTGTGTATATATATATATATATATATATGATGGTAGAACATCTGGCTGTTATGAGAAGAACTCACTGCTACATTGGAAACTCAAAGGGACCATTTTAGAAACCCTGGTTAGACAGCCCTCAACAGAGGACGGCTCACTAAACTGCTGAACACAACAGATACACCTAGGCAGCATATGCAAAAAAAGCAATAAGCAAGCAGTCTTATTTGGTATGTGCTACAAACATATGGTATGGAACATGAGCCATACAGAGGCAGGTCTGGAAGAGAAATCAATGGAAGAGTTCACATCCCTACTAATCTCCACTCCTAGAGCTACACCTGCAGTATCCCTTCCCCTACAAAGGGGGCCCTGGAATGGCAGCAAGAACGTCAGCGGGGTTCCTTTCTCCACTTCTGATACTCTGTCTAGATCACCTCTGGCAAAGTACACTTTCCGTCCAGAGGCCAGAAGGTTGACAGGATGTTTTGCACGTTAAAATTCCTTATGCAAACCCAGAAGTCTCTCTCACACCATCACAAGGTACTCAAAAAATTAATCCAAGAAATACTAAACAACAAAAAAGTTGGTTCAGTGGAATTCAAGGTTGCCTGGTAGCTCCTTATAGAGGACGGGAACTCCAGTTAACACACTGAGTAAGATATACTCGTTTTACAAAATCTCAAAGACAAAATGAACCTTCAGGCATTCTGAAAGGACCAAGCAAGCCCCAGGTAAATTGTACACTACGTGGTGTTAGTCAGCAAAGGTTAGAGTCCACCATGGGGAAGTACACATGTTTTTCTACAGCATTTGTGTAATAGGATCTCAGAAAATGCTCCACTTGCAGGATAAAAGCTACTCTGTCTTGAGGGCTAGGGGAAATGGTTCTCACAAACCCAGCCAACAAGAACCTCGGAGAATACTGCCTGAGTCAGGATCCACTCCAGGTTCTCTCCATCACACTGGTCTTTCCATTTGGGAAAGATACCCTCTTCTTCCTCTCTAAGTGATCTCTAAAAAGCTCCACCACTCACCTTCGTCTGCTCTTTCCTGAGTTGCTTTAATAACGCTACGTCATCCTGGGCCTTTTCCCTCTCTTCTCTGAGAGTTTTCACTACACTGGAAGTCTGAGCAATGCAGTTTTTGATGATTCTCTCTCTGCTGGTGTGAGCATCCATCAACTAAGTGGGGAAAGAAAGAACGTCACAACAACTCAGCAGAGAATAAAACCCTCTGAGTTACAAGTTAAAAGAGAGACTTTCTAAAGTCAAGGTATTGCTGTGCCTATAGAAATCCCTTTGACTCTATAGTTCAGATGTTGGAAGCAACACTGCTTTGAGCAGCAGCTACCAACCTGATCAAAAGCCAAAGATACACATGAGCAGGAGTCTTGTAAAGTAGCACAAAAAGCATGCTAGTACCCATTTTTAAAAGAAAGAAGTGGGCTAGGCTAACGCACTGTACCTTGAAGGATCAGTATTGCGGAACAAATTAAGTTCCCCACGTGGTTTTAAACTGAAGTAGCTGTTACATGCATGTGGTTTAGAAGCGTAGAGTTGTCAAGCATGTCAGTTACAGACACATAAAGCATGACATATAAAGGCAGTGGTTTCCTTAAAAACTGAGGATGCTTTACTGGTCACTGCACATTAATAAAACATCAGGAATTGTGCTGAAAGTTGAAGGAGCACACACTCACAGACTGGTACAGCTCTTTACACGTCTGGCCGGCATCAATTTTCCCCACAAAGGAAGCCGTTGGAATCGTAGTGTTTAATTCATGGACGATTCTGTCATCGATCGTCCTCATCACCCTGAGCAACTCCTGTATTAAAAAAAAAAAAAAAAAATTAAAAAAGTTTGCTTATATCTCTGAGAAAAGCCTACTACAAGAAAATTTGCACGATTAAGCCTTTTAATAGAAAACTAAGTAGACTGCTTACAAACAGCAAAAAGACCCCGCACCAAACGAACCGTTTCTGTACAGGGGTATGCGCTGCAAACCAACTACTCTCCTTAGCAGCGAAGGCTGACGTGGGAGGGTCAGAACTAGTCAGTGCTGAGTAACTAACAAGGCCCCGAGCCCCCCCCCCGGCCCTGCTCGCCCTGATTCCCTCAGGAAACCCACCCACCCTCCCCAAGGCCCCTTCCCCTCCCGTTAACTCTTCCAGGCGGCAAACTGGGCACGACCTGCAGCAAAACGGCAAACTTCAAATTTAAAAAAAAAAAAAAAACAAACCAAAACAAACACGGTTTTGAAGGGAGGGAAGGGGGGAAGATGTTTAAGAAGAGGTGAGGTGCCCCCACCTCCGCCGACCCCCTCACACGAAGACCCGCGCCATACTTCGCCTTCCCTTAAACAACAAGAAGGCGCCGACGCCGCGGGACCCCCCCAGGAAGGGGATTCCTTCCCCCCCCGGCCTCCCTCCCTGTCAGAGACCACCGCGCTCCCGCCGCTGGTGCTGAGGAGAAGGCCGGACCCTTGCCCCCCCTTCCCCTTCCCCTTCCCGCCGCATCCCGATCGCTGTGGGGAGGGGTGACCTCGCCGCCCGCCCGCGCTCCCTCGGGGCCGCGCAGCGTTTCCATGAGGAGGAGGATGAAGATGAGGAGTCGGCGGGAGCGCGCTTCTCTCTCCCCCCTCGCTCACCCCCCCCCCCAGCCCGAGGCGGGTTACCTGAAACTCGGCGAAGTCCTCACAGCTCGCCGCTCCGCTGGGCGCCGCCATATTAGAAAGGCCGAGGGCCGCGGCGGCGGCCAATCCAAGAGGGGAGGCGGGATGACGCGCACGGCACGGCGGTGGGCGGGGCGAGGCGGGGCGGGTCCTGCCCATTTCCCCCCCCCCACCCGTGAGGGAGCGGCTCCCCTCACGGCCGGGTGTCCCACACCGGCGGCCCGGGCCGCCTTCACCGCCCTCCAATCCCGGAGCCGGGGCGGGACGGGACGGGACGGGACGCCGGCCCAGCGGTGACATTGAGGGAAGCCGGGGAGGGCCTGGGGAACGCCGCCGGGGCGGGAGGCCGCGCCATGTGGGGACGCGCCGGTGAGTGAACCCCCCCCCCCACACACACACGCACAGGCCTCCACCGCCGCTCTGGGAGGCTCGGGGGCTGCCCGCCGGTCCCCCCCCCCACTAAGGCGGCGTTGTCAGGCCTGAGGAGGCCCGGTGGGACCACCGGAGGTGGCGGGACCCCCCCCCCGGGCGGTGTGGCAGGGCTGAGGTGAAGCGTCCGTGTCCGATGGGTGTTAAGGCTTGAAGGCCGGCTGGTTTCGTTTGGGGAGGTGGGTCGGCTGTAAATGTACGTTTTTGTTTTGTTTTTTTCAGAGCTGGAATGTAAAGGGCAGCTGTTTCTCGTAGGAGAGACGTTTTCAGCTAGCATAAGGAAGGAAAAAATAAGTCAATTTCTATGTTTAAAAGTCCCCTTTTGCCTTTCAAAGTATTTTTTCCCCCTCAGAATTTTTTCATTCTATTAATTAATGAATTAGAAGCTCTTTCTTGAGAATATGTTTTCATAGATAAGGTGCCCTGTCCTTTTCTAATACACTACAAAGTAGGTATCTCAATACGACAAGATTTTGCTTTTTTTGGCTTTTTTCTTGACTGTCAAGTCTGCGACTCGCTTTTGGGATGTGACAAGATTGGTAGAATGCTGGTGTGCGGTCCTTAAAATTGCAGTGCCCAAAGTATATCTGCAGCATATGAATAGATAAATTCCTTGAAGTTGTGATGTGCGTTGTGGTTTAGAAACTGCTTGTAGGCTGTAATCTTGCATTCCCATTTTTTGAAATAAGGTTAATGGGCAAGCTCAAGTCATAGCTTATAGACAAACTTTAATTTCTTTGGTAGGCTCTGTTACAACTAAATCTGGTGCTTCTTGCATAATACTAGATTTGTACCTACTGTTTTTCTTTATTCTTTCTCTTGTGTTTAAAAAAATCAACCACTTCCATTTAAAAGCTAGTAGTATTCTCACTCTCTACTATTCTGAGTTAGATTTGGCCCCTTTGCTTCCTCTGCTTTCTCTTCCAGATAGGGCTGTTAAACTGCTGGGAAGAAATATTCCCTCAATTCTGAGGATGACTAAAGGAGTGGATCCGAAGATAAGCAGGCGGCTTTGCATTAAACCCCAGGAACAAAGTCAACTTCAGCCAAGAAGTAAGAGGTTTTGATAACAGTCGTGCTATGTTTCGTGCCACGAAATACTTAGATATCCCGGCTGCAGTCATCTGAACAGGAATTTGGCTGACATAGATGCTAATATTCCTGATTTTGTGAGAGGGAATTCTGATCCTTAGACTGAAAAACTGAGCACTAAATTTAGCAATAAAATCCTGGTTTTTAACAAAGCCAGGGGTCAATAATTCTTCTTGTGACAATAACACATCTTTCACTTTGTAGCAGGTCACTAGTATCTTATCTGATGTGCAGTCCTACGCTGAGGCTCTTCAGCTGTGCTCTAGAACAGACTGTTCAACCCCAATGTAAACTACCGATGTTTAGGAATGTTGTACGAGCTAAAATACTTCTGCAGTTTTTCATAGTACAACCAACTCCAGTTGTTCACAAAATTGAACATGTCCTGCAGGAGGGAGTCAGTCTGAATCATTGGCTTGGTTCATGTTTAAGGGTGGAGTTGGTCAAGTAAAGCTCAGGCCATGAAACATTTTTTCACTATATAGGGGACAGTTACAATGCTCTAATCAGACTTCCTGTATAACAGATTCCCTTCATGGCCTACTGATGCTAGAATAAAAGGAGCATACAGATGTGAAGCATTTTGCATACTTCTGTTAAAAACATAACGCAGCTGTACTGGGTAAGACCAAAGGTCTCCATAATGGTGTGATGTCTCCTGTAGTGGCCAGTAAAGGAGGCCCCATACATTTTTGCAAAGAATAATAGGAATGGCGACCAATAGCAAGGATCTAAGGAAGAGTATAGAAAGAGGGCAAACATAGTGTTTCTCCCCTAGACTGCTGTCCCAGAGGTGGCGTCTTTGTGTTTAATGGTCCTCACTGGATTTTTCTTTCATAAATCTGTCCAGTCTGGACATATTTTTAGCATCCTTGATCTCTGAGAAGGAATTCCTCAGCTGAACCATGCTGTGAGAAAACAAGTACAGTCCTGTGTTTTTGAACCTGATGGCATGCTTTTTTCAATCTGATGTTCCTTGATTGAGGACCCCTTCCAAAACAGGACCTGTTCGTTGTAACTTACACTCCTAATGTCACTTCTGATTCTGGTGCCCTCTGTTGTGCTGGAGGGAGCTTCAGTTACTGCTTTTCCAGGCCAAAGGGTCTCCGTCTATGATACTGTTTCTTTTATGGTAGCCATTTCCTACCTGTGGTCGTCTTTACCAATTTTCACTGTGCCTTTTCTATTTCAGCTGTTTCTGAGATGAGGGATCAGTATTTCACATGCTTTTCAAAATGCTGGAGTCACGGTTTTATACAATGGCGTAGTAATGCTTTTGTGTTGGTCTGTGTTCCTAATCATTGCTAGTAATGCTGTTTCCCTTTCTCACTATTACTGAACATTTTGCCAAAAACTCCATGAAACCCCGAGGACTTACTCCTGAGCAATAATGGTTAGGTTAGAGTCTGCCATTTGTATGTGAACTGGAATTGCTTCCTGTTCATATACGGGGGGGTTTCACTGGCCATCTCATGGACTCGGGATTCTGAAGCCCTGCGGCTCTTTGCACATAGCTCTCTTCTCTATGTTTTTGAATAACGTAGTGTTGTCAGCAAACTGTGTATCCACCCTACTTCCTAGATAATTCATGAATCCATGAGGCAGCACACATCCATGCAGGATACCTCCCATTGTTTAAAAAAAAGAAAAAAAGCTGTCTATCTTTACACTTTGTTTGCTAGATTTTAATGGTATATTATGTACAGAAACCTTCCCCCATTACATTCTGAATATTTTGTATATGAAGTTTGAAAGACTGAGCTGAAAATTAAGGGACTAATCTTTGCCTATGGTCATCTGTTTGTTTATACCTCCAGATAAGATAAAATCTTACATCGCCTGGAAAAGTTAACATTCTGTGATGTCATGGTGCAGCTTATTGGCTTTTCTGTAGCAGTTCCATTTGATTTTATTTTTTTTTTAACTAATTTAAATGTAATAGGAAAACTGTAATATCACAGCACCTTAGGAAGCTTAGATGCTGGAGCAGGTTCTACAAATTTAGAGCTACAAATATGGAGGTCTTGGGCAAGATTGGGCTTTCCTTATATGGCCTCAGTTTAGTCCATATTTACAGGCTTGTTAATCTGACTGTGATATACTTTTGGTTCCCTAACCAACTCTAGCAATCTTACTTAAAATTCTGCATTGCTTACCCTAATTGGTCTCATTACAGCTGTGGCAATTCAGCTTCTCTGACTGTTGGTTTTGGTGTTTTTTGGGTTTTGTTTGTTTGTGCATTTCGTTGGGGTTTTTTTTAGGTCGGTCTCCTTTGAGGGTGCCTGGACACAAGCCTACAGACTGGGAGAAAAGATTTTTGTTGTGGGCAGGCCATTTCAAAAAACCAGAGGATATACCAGAGACTGTCTCGTAAGTGCCAGTTTTTGAAGCTGTAAAAGAGACGTTGTTTACACAGGACTAAGTTACTTGAATGTAACTCCAGAATAACTTTTCTTAAATGGAATGGGTTTTCACAGCTGAAAAATCTTACACTGCTTTGTTTGGTGTATCATCTTGTAGATGAGATGACCTGAGCAATTCTGTATTGCTGAGATAATATATCCCTTTTGATTTTTTTTCTGAAGGGATGACCAGCATCTATCAGTTGTTTCATTAGAAAAACATCACAAATCAGTTAATTTTTACTCTTCTCTGCCAATCAAAAAAGCTTTTTGTGAATATTAGTGAGCTTTTTCTAGTGCTTTTCGTTATATGTCAGTCTCCCATTGTGTGCAGCTTTCACAATACAGCTATAAAATAACTGAAACTCATTTAAAATATTTATTAATGAATGTCTAGAGGGCATGGGCCAACTTTCTTTACTCTTGCAATCTAAACTAACAAACAGTGGAAAGGCTCCCTAACAAAAAATATATATAGTCAAAATTTCCCTGTTGCTGGCGAAGTCCAAATGTCAATGCTTTGCCCTGTGTGAAAAGTAGAAAATAAAACTGGATGTTCTAGTTTGTCTATCTAAAATGAAGATCAAACTTAACAACAACAGGCGATTATTAGTTTAAAAAATGTTCCTGGTGGTAGTATAGTTATTTAAACATGCTTGTAATGCTTTTAAATATATGTATTTATTTACATTAAAAAGATACAGTAAATCTTGTACTACTTGGGTAAGCAAACTATGTAGCTGGCCTCTGAAGATATTCTGTTTGGATGCACCATACAGGAATTGAAAATCCACCCATGTATCTAAGTTTTTTCTAAATGTATCACAATGGATAAATACTGTTAAAAAAGAATTCTTCAATTTTGTATTGAATCATTTTTCTTAAAATTACATTTGAAATACACAAAGGTGTAAATTATTAAAACTTTACTACATTGTCAGTTCATGTATTTTGCACACCAAACACTTGTTATGAGTGTGTTTAAGAAAACAGAGTTAGCAGAGCGATTCAAGTCATTTCAATGGTTTATTGAAAGGACAAACCAACTTCTGATAAAAGCTGACCATTTTTGCAAATGCATAGGGAATTCTTTTTTTTTATTATTTAAGCAAATAGTTCAGCCAAATCTGAGAAGACGATTGAGAACTATAAAAGCACAAAAGCTTGTTTTCCTGTTCTGAGCTGAATTAAGAGTGGGTTGTAAGGGCTTGCAATATAACTTGGTAATCTTGCAAGATGTGGTGATCAGAAGTAACTCATTTATTAAACAAATGTTCATCTTAGCCACTGAATTGATTTAAAATGCAAATTGTGTCCAGATAACTACCTTTTCCTCTTGTATACTCTAACACATCTAAGGTACTTAAAAAAATTAACTAAGGAAGTTTTTAAATCCCACTCTGTGCATTTCAGCTTAATTGCAGCCTGCGCCCAATTTGTTCATTGCAGATTATTACCAGAAACAAATAAACTGGAAGCTAAATTTAACTATTAGTTTCATGGCAGATGGACATGTTCCCTATGATCAGAAATCTTGTATCAATACTTTGAAACAGTGATCAAATCACTCTTGCCCTCCTCTTCAAAAACAAGGACAAAACTCTCTTCGATTCTCAGGTCCTATGTGATTTACCATGTTGAACTATCATGGATCCTTCGGTATCTTTTTTCCTCCAAGTACAAGGGTCAAAATGTGGTAAAAGATTCCATATTCACTCATGTTTCTGTACAGTGGTAATTTCCCAGTTCCACTAAATCCACTATCCATGCTAGTCTGGGGTATAGTTACCTAGTTTCATGCATTTATTCTTTCATCACATGATGTTGATGCTTTTCTAGTCATCTGTAATTTTATAATATGCCACATTTAATCAATGAGAATATTAGACCCTTGAGAAGGGAGTCAACTGCTCTAAATTCTGCAAGGGGAGTTACACATGTAGGGTATATAGGTCTTTGGTTATTGTGGAAAGCACTTCTAAAATCATTATGCTTCACTGGCCCTTCTTGTATTGGTATCTCTAATACGAACTTTAAATTTGCTGTAACTAACTGAGATGTCATTTGGGTAGAATGATCTTCAGAGTTTAACCCAACTTAAAATAAATTATTTTTTTGTTTTGACTCACCACATGTGCAGCTGGAAGGCTTTAATAACTGATACTCTTCTTGTGGAACATTTCTGGTTTTTAAAAGATAACAGCAGACTAGGCAACAGGTTTCCCAAAGGAGTAGTATAGCTACTGGTGTGGCTAGATAAGCCCCCTGAAATAAAAACCAGAAAGATTTAAAGGAGTCCTCTGTCCAAAGCTGATGTTGGAAAGCTTACAATCCTCCATGACTCCTTAGATTACCTTAAGACTATTTACTCTAGCAGGAGGGAAGTGGTAATCACTAGTCTTTTACCAAGTCCTATTCAGAATTTCGGAGGAGTATTACATTCAGCAGCCAGTATGTCATCTATAGCATGATGAAATCCTGTAGTAGAGGAAGCCTTCCTGCTTGAAAATATAGACTATGTCATAAATGAAACTATTTTGAAGTTCAGGCAGAAAGAATTAAGCTGTGATAATGCTTCCATCTGCCCAAGAAACTCCCAACTGTTAAACACTATGTATTTTATTCCTGCTGACAAATGTTTTTTACCATGATTCTGCTATCGAGCGAAAATGCATGTTTTAACAATGTTAAATACACCACGGTTCTAATATGGATGGCTTTGCAGATACTGGAAGGTGGTAGTGAGCACAGAGGGAGCTAACATTAAGAAAAACGTTGTATTAGTAAAACCTTCCCTCTCTTTTTCCTGTCCTCTCCATAATGAACATCCATACTCAAATACTGCAGCCTTCCTCCTTTGCGTTGCAGTCCAGTGGTCTGGAAAGGCAATATTGTCTCTTAACAATTATATAACTGAAGTTAAAAATGTTGGGTTTGTTTCCAACTTTGAAAGGAATGCCTTTGTGACCAAGTATCTCCCAAGGTAGCTGGGGATAAGCCTTTCCCATTCTTCTAAAACCTTTTTGTGAAAAGAGCCAAGTACTGTTAGCATTATACAAATTACAGAGAGCATGCTAGGACAAATTAAACAATTAGCCAAATGATTTATTTGGGTCTCTCATAATGAGTCTGTTCTTTTATTATTATTTCTTGAGGATTGAAACAATCAGAGCAGCAAAGACCACACTGCGTGTGAAGATCAGCTATGTAATGATTGCCTTGACAATATTGGGATGCATAGTCATGGTGATTAAAGGGAAGCAGGTAAGCACAGATTTTTGGCTGGTGAGTGCAAATCAATCTTCACATGAACTCCTCAGTTCCTCTTATGGATTGTTAGTACTGTTTTGTTTTGGGTTTGGTTGGGTTTTTTTTCCATTTTATCACTGAGTAAAAACTAAAAATAAGTCTATCTAGTTCCCCAGAAGTGACCTTCATTGATTAATTCTCAAGTCAGAAAAGGGTGATGTCACTGTTAAGACTGTATATGCTTCCTTTAAAAGGAAAAGAAAAAAAAAAGGTTTTTTTCTCAGTGCAATACTTAATTTTAGCTTGTGCTGTTTTAACGCCTTGATTTTCCTGACGGGCTGCGAGAGTTTGGAAGGAAAGAGCACCTTCTGTGGTAAGGATTTGGTAGGCAGGTAAATGCTCCTTGTGCCACTGGGGCCCATACAGTGACTGTATGGACCTGTTACAAATGCCTCTCTACATGCTGCAACACTCATAGAATCAATATAATGGAAATAGCAAATGAGTATGTTTCTCCACAAACAGGCTTGAGAATTTTCAAAAGTCTTTTAAACAGTGAGGAGATGGTCAGTAATAATTCTGTGCCCTTTAATTGCATTAGAAAATAGTCTTCCTGTAGTGTGGATGGAACAAGTTTTCTCAAATTATTGTTTGTTGAATTGAAAAACTATTTCATAGAAAAGCTCCCATGTCCTGCAGATGCTGAGCATCCCTCACATAGAATTTGACAAGATATCAACGAAGTTCAGTATGTGGCAGAATTAGGTCTATGATTTAATTTGCATCATATGAAGAGAGTAAAGTTTAAGATTCCAAGTGCAGCAAAGGTTAGTCATGCTTTAATTTTATGTGGTTTTTAACACAGTTGGTGAACTATTAACTTCGAGGTATTTCTGTAAAGAAGCAAGGAGCGCTTTTTGTATACTGAAGCCAAGGTCTTGGCAGCATTAGTCTTAAAGTCAAGGAATGTGAATATAATCTGTGCAGCTTATTGTCATGTTACTTTGGATAAAAAGCACAGTGGTAACAGAAACACAGTCCACTACATTCTTTTAAGGATGACTGGAAGCAGAAAACCCTAAGCTTAAAGCACCTACATGGATGGGCAGAACCTTATTTGTATGCTGCCTTTCTCTGAAGCAGTTCTTGTGATCACAATGTTCAAACTTGTTTCTGTAGACTACTAAGGGTGCTAGAGAAACCTTAAAACTAGTAACAGTCTCAGCCTCAGCACTGTGAACTACTAAGTGTCAAGCGACATTTGTGTCAGCATTCACCTATCAAAATGAAAAGGATGCAGCACTCTGAAACAAAACAGTGGAAAGGTTTTTCACTGGCTTTAGCAGAAGATATCAAACACTGACAATTCCCAGAACATTTTCCTCTTACATTGTAGTAGTATGAATGCAAACAGCAGAAAGAGAGGAGGACAGCTGCTTTGGAACCCTTGTTTTCACAGCAGCTGGAATCTATTAAGTTTAACTTTTGATTTGTTTCCAGTACCTCTTGACTTCTGAAGATGAGAGATTAGTATTAAATACTGACCAGAAGCACAGAATATATCTTCTAGTGCCTTAACAAAAGGGTTTAATTTATTCCCAGAGAAGTAATGTGTTTAAGCCAAAATAGTCTCTGGATGTTTTATTTTAACCCTGTCTCTTCCTGGCATTAAAGCTGACAGAACTATGCCTTGGTAAGGATAGGCCAGATATTTTGTAAACTTGATTCAAGTTTCATCTCTGTGGTCCTTTAGGTCATACCTTCTGCTCTTGCTTTGTCATTATATTGTAGGCTATAAAAAGGAATGAATCTCTTACAAGCATAAACTTGGAGAAGAAAGCTCAATGGAGAGAGGAAGCTACTCGGAGTACATCTGCTAAATCTTAGAGGAGAAAATGAAGAGACCAAGGACTGGGAAAGAAAAGCTGAGTCCTTTTCAGCACTGGAAGGCGGGTATAGTCACATCTTTCCTGTATGTTAGTTCTGTACTCTCATGTTCAAGAAAGAATGAATACATTATCCTGTAATTAATAAAACCAGAAATGCCTATTTTCTTTTTCTAAAAACCTCCCCTTTCTTCCTAAGTCTCTTTTTCCTGGTTAGTGGAACAGGACAAGTGAGCAAACTGGACAGACAGAATAGTTGTTTCTCACATGTGCTATGCACTAGACTAAGTGTCTTTTAAAAGACTGCAGGAGTTGTACCTGCATTCTTGGTACCAGTCTCTCTTATGAAGTCTCACGCTCTTACTAACCACTTACTTAGGAGAATGTAAGTGGGACACAAAAGGACAGCCTATTTGGTTTCCACTTGTACATAAAAAATACCTTCACTGGACTGTCATCTGCTATCACTGACTATTTCAGGTCCCTCCAAGGTTCCTTCAGGAAGAATGGTGCTATATGTATTCTATATTGTTACTGGCTGCTTCAAATATTCAGTATGTTCCTCTTTGTGCAAGAGAGAACAGTTATTTGGGGAGCCCTTGAGTCAAGAATGATTGCGTGACCTGCATTAACATCATCAAAATGATCGTTAAGTTATTAAAAAGTCTGCTTACCTGGTCTAGGTCCAATATATTCTGGCTGCATTTAAGTAAAGGATTACTTTTTGTGAAGAACTGCCTGCCTTTGATAAAAAGAGGAGGGAGATCAAAAGTGAAATGGCATTGCAGAGAACCAGTGTGTTGCAGATGACAGCCTAAGGGTTTTTAGGGTTTTTACACCAGAGCTGGTAGTGAGTTGAGAGAATGTCTGATATAAGGGAACAGAGATTATTATTTTGAGGAATACTGAGCAACAGCTTCAACCTGTGTTACCAGATTTATTCATTGGAGGCACAGGAGTATGAAAAAGTCAATCAGGCATTCCTGCTCTCTGCTGCTAAGCTCTTTTTTCCAAACCTTAGTTAGATTTAGTTGCATTTTCCCCCCCTTTTAAATCATCATGTGTGCTTTCATGATACTAGCCCACTTAAAAGATCGTCTGCCTGAAGTTTTAGAAGTAGCAGACCCAGTAATACCTGCAAAAAGCAACTCCCAACAGTCCTATTTCTGGCATTCATCCCAGAAGAGTCACATAATGTTCATGCTGAACAGCCTGCAGCAACTGGAGACAGTATTTTTCCTCCTCCTTTCAGTTCATTTGGAAGGAAACGTAGATTGGAACCGTCAGGACTGCTCGAAACTATGTTATTTCCCAGGACTGCCTGCTAACTGGCCCAGGGGACTCCAGAAGCAGAAGGGGAAGATGGATTTGACAGATTTAGTTTGTGAGCTTCCTGATAGTGGGAGGCAAATTATTTTTCTTGAAACTTTTTCCTGATTATTTTTGTTGTACTACTAAAAATTAGCACTATTGCTGAATAAATTAAAAGCCCTACAAAAACGCAGAGTAAATCTTGTCTTTACACCTGGAAAAGAAGCAGTATCTAGTGCAGTCAGTCCTCTCTAGTACTTTGCTTTTTACTCTAGAGGTAGAAAATAGCTGCTGCAGTCCATCTTTCTATTAATTGCATTTCTGGGTACCACTCATATTGATGAGATATAACCAATCAAACAAGCTGTGCAGTCATTCCACCACAGAAGTTATGACCTTAAGGTGATGCCACAACCTGTCGTCAGATTCTCTGTAAGGCAATTATTGCAAGTATGACATCAAGCAAGCAGAGCAGGCTTCCACAGATTTGTCCACTCATTTAGCACTGAATGCAAGTCACACTTCATTCCACTGCAGGTATGTGAACAGATCTTCCATGACAGCTCTGGTTCTTTGCCACACCAGTAGGCACACAGGTGGGAACCAAAAACATCTTCCCAAATTTGTGTGCCTGTGCTCATATATGTATTAAATGAGACCAAAAAGGAGAACATGCACTTCAGACAATATTGCAGGTTACCACGAAGAGAAACTTGTGATTTGATTTATGCTTGGTGATGGCAGAGCTTAAAAGCATGCATCTCAAAAGTATGCCCCTTTCAGTAAGCACCTGAGTGCACTCTGTGAACCGAACGGACAGGTACCTCATCTAGTTTTGGAAATAAAACTATTCGGACTCATCCAGCTGGTAAAGTATTTCAAATAAAAATATGTAAAATACCACTTAGAAAGCAACACTTCAGAGCAGCAATGGTCACCACTTTTGCATTTCACTTAAATTTCTATAAGTTCAAACGCTCCAGGTGGAAGCCATACACCCTTTCCTTCTATCACTCTGGTATCACCACCATTTCAGTATCTACCATAAAAATTGTGCATCACTGCACACCTTTGTGTTTTTTTTCAGCTTCCATGTAGGCTCCAGAGTCTCAAATAAAAGCCTGAGCCATTGGGCTTTGTGCTGTCTCCAGCTCACTCCCAACCATTGCAGTATTTTCTTTCCAAGTAGTTGGGTACCAGAAAAATGATGTAAATCTTTCTCAGAGAGGCAGTGAAAGAAACCACCTCTTTCCTAGTGCGATGGCTTCCAAGAAAGCACTTCTAAACACAGACAATGGTTAAAAAAACAGCACGCATTTCTGACCTAAGCAGCCAGTCTAGCTGACTGAAGAACTTACTTAATACACCTTGGACCACCTGATTAGCTCAGAGCTTTAGCCTACAGCCTTTTAACAGTGCCTGATGGAGAGGAACATACTAAGAACATACTAATACCCTTAAACAGTATTTCATTTTCTTTCTCCCGTTTGGCTTGGTCTGCAAGACCATTCACATTTATTCAAAAAAGGCAAATAATCAATCCTATACCATATGCCAGATTGCTGTACCTATTCCAAAGGCAACAGAAACTTCCTAATGCAATGATTAATCTGACAACTTGAACACTGCCTCAGAAGAGCACGCAGGAGCCCTATGGACATGGCCATAGCAGCACACAAAGAGATCTTGTTTACTTTTCTACTAAGGCTCAGGCATCTAAAGAAAGACCTTCATGTCTACTGGCTAAAACTGGCATGGGAAAGCACTAATGATGAGTCATGCCAATTCCAGAAGCAAAGAAATCATACTGGGAGACATGGGGAATTACTTAAAGCTGGCACAGAGATGCAAACTGCACAGAGGTAAGATAGCTATTCTGGAAATCCTCAGAGAAGCATGGAGCTATATCGCCAGGAGCACTGTCACAAGTAGGACTGGGTGGTACGATTAGATTCTTCAACAGTCTCAGTGCTGACAGTTAAAAAAAAAATGCAGGTTGAAGAACACATAGGTTTTCCAGGGTCATTGCCTTCCTCCCTCCCTTTAAGATTAAGTGAAGGGACTTAGACCACCAGTATTTGGTTGGCATGAAGGAACCAACACAGGAATTTAAGAACAGGCTGAAGTCTCTAGGCAGCAGTTGCCTCAAATGATTGTTTGCGTGTGTGGTGTTTTCCCAGGAGCCCCAAGCACTGGTCCTGGTTTAGTTATTGAGCTTTCCATAACCTTCTGCCCCATCATCTGTTGTATCCTGAATCCAAGAGAGTGACCCTGCCTGCCATGTTCCACTGGGAACTTTACCAACAGAAAGAATGATAGCTCCTCTTTGCTGCCCCAACAAATACACAGCTTAAAAGGCACTACAGGGCTGCAGACAGGACTGACTGACAGCAATTCCAGGCAGTCCTGCATCCTTCCTTTCTCTAACGCCCAGTTTAAAATTAGCCATTGTTAAAACCTGAGCGTAATAGTGCCACCTCATTACTGATGCTGCAAGAAGTAGTCAAGAGATTCCTGGCTGTCATGAATCTTTTTGCCTTACCAGCCTGTGGGGCTTTTGGAAGGTGCTTAGATATGATCTCCAGAAGCAGACAGAAACAAATGCATTCATTTCAATTTTCAGGAAAAGGGAAGAAGAAGATATGTGAGATCACTTTTCTGGCACTACACACTGCATGGCAGAGCGAAGAACCCAAGAACTTCAACAGCTCCCTGCCCTATCCTCTACATGAGACCACACTGCCTCCTACTTAGACACAGAACAAGAATGGATCATTCAAAACACAGTGTGACCTACACAAAAGTGGAAGCTAGAGGCATTGTCTGAGATAGTTCCTGTTTGAGCAGCAGCACATCCTTCAGGAAAGCAGAGAATAATGGTTTCAATGTTTCTAGCAGGGGACATAACCCTCCTTACTCTCATGTCAGACTAAAATAAAAAAGTACCTCACTTCTCAACTGAATGGAACTTGCAACATTTTTACAGTCGTTGCTGTTCCAAATTCTTTAGCATCCCTTTTTAATTGCTGATAGCAACACCGAGAGCATTCCTGTAAAAAAAGAGTTTCACCAATGCCAAACACAGAGTTAACGCAAATTCCCCATTTCTGCTAAAGACTTCTTTTTGTACCTGTGAGCGTTACACTAGCCGCACAGAATCGTGTTAGGAAGTAGCGTTCAAGTGGTAACGTATAATGATCCTCATACTCTTTCAGCAGTGCTTTTCCTCCAAAACAGAGTCCTTCACCTGTGGCCTGAACATTATTTATTAGATGGGTAACGTTACACTACACATTTGGCTCTATTAAAATGCAAATAGTTTACTTGCCCTTGGCTTACCAAGTAATTCTGATCAGTCTGTATCAGCGAGCTGTTCCCTTCATATTCACAAGTCTGATCTCCCTTCCATACTCATATAATTTGCAGCCTTTGTTAGAAGTAGATTTTGTTTCTTTTCAACCTATTAATAAGGCTAAGTAAAGCAAGGCCAAGAACTGGTTGCTGGAAGGTCCTGATAGAAATACGCTCAATTAAGCACCATTTAAAATTAAATTGAGACCTATGAGTTAGCCACATTTTAATCCATTTAATGTGTGCCATGTTGATTTTTGTATTGGTTTAGTTTTCAGTCAAAATATTACGCAGTACCAGTCAAATGCCTTACACAGTCTAAGTATATATGACAACAATATTACCTGTGTCAACCAGGCCTGTCACTTCAAACAAACATACCAAGTTTAAAGATTTATACTTATCTGCTCTGAATTCACATATCCACGGCAAAAGTAACAAACACTGGCCAGGCTCCTTACACAGGAAGGCACACCATTCAGCTTAAATGGACTCTTTTTTAATTCACTCATTTAGAGGCAATTGTCATTATTTTCTTGGGGGGCAGGGGAGGGAAACGCCAATGCACCACATTGTTTTCACTAGCCTGGAAGAGAAAACACTTATATATATATAGATATATAGATATATAGATATGTATATATATACACACATAGGCATGTGTGTATATATATACGTGTGTGTGTATATATGTATATATACACACTAGTGTATATATACACAGAATATACATATATGAATATACAGAATATATGCACACACACTTTGCTCAGATTTGTTTACAAAATATGTAGCATTTTTATACCATCCAATAAGAGGTACATGATTTTAAACAAATCTTATAGAAATGACATGTTATTGGAAATTTACACGTAAAAAAATCCAGCACAAAAAAATCCAAAAGCTAAAACAAGATTTTGCTACTAATCAGTGCTTCTATCACCCTTCAAGAAAAGAGAAACACAGTTATTTATATGTGATGTAAAGGCAACATTGAGGGGTTTTTTGCTTTTTTTAAATTAACCACCAAATTTAACCCCCTAAAATTACAAAGAATCGAAGTCCATTTACAGATCAAGTGCAGTAAACTAAATGTTCCTTCAGCACAAAGCAGCACTAGAGAAAATAACTGGGAGAGGGAAGGTGGAGGCCAACTGGCTTAGCTAGGGAGGCAGCAGGTGGCTTCTGCAGTGGCCACACAGGTCAGAGTCTCCATCCTGAAGCACAGACAGAACTGAAGACTGTATTTAAATAATGGTCACACAGAGCTGATGTTCAGGCCTTTGCCTAGCTTCTTTCAGCAGTTTGACAAGTGATTTATATCTTTTTATTATTCTGTATCCAATGGGCTGGTTTTGCTTTTGCAGTGGCTTGTCACTGAGAGGAGTCATAAGGAGGATCTTGCAGACAGTTCTGCCACTGACTTTTACCACAGGTACATGACGCTGCAGCTGTCAGTGGCGATTTTGAAATGTTTACACTGGACAAATATGTGTTCCAAGCATCCAAAATGGCTTGAAAGAACATAGCCCGATGCAGGGGGGAGCGGACGGCCTGGAGAATCCATTGCATTTACAGAAATGGAACCGCCACTTTCAATCACATGGCATCTCCCCAGTTGTGTGAAGAGTTTGGTGTCAATGTCAGCTGAACTCAGTGAGGAGTGGCTGGCCTTTGCATCAGATGTCTGTGATCCAAGCAGGTTGCGGAGCCAAGAACATGCTGCTAGCAGAAGGGCAGTCTACAGCTGCGGATGACAGCTGTCATGCAGTCAGCGATGCCTTATAGATGTCACCTGTAGGAACCATGCGTTCCATGCTAATTCACCTGAAGTCCCATAAACAGCAAAAGGGAAAAATGAAATGAAAGGGCCAGGTGGATCCGGGTGTAATAGTACTATCCTTTGAATGTAGTGTCATTTTAGTTGTTAAATAAGGGGCTTGACTGGGAGGACTCTTTATTTTATCAGGTGAGCTGGAGAGGAAGCTCTTGTCTTGTAAAAAGGAGATCTAACGCTCCTTGTGCTAAGTTTTACAAATTAAGATTTCTGTATTCAGAAGGTAATTTTTCAGAAGATAAATCTGTTCAAGTCACGCTGTGTAAAAATGTAGAGAGGCAGACAGGAATTTTTCAGCCGTAACTGTAACACCAAAGACCAGACTCTGGAGCATGAAGTCAGAAAGGGCTTGATTTTTAAGGAAGGCCCGACTGGATCATACTGTGCTGGCAAGCAGAAGTGCGGGTAGTTTCTCCATTCTAGAAGCTGGTTTGGAAAGTCGTTTCTAGGGAGGTGTAAGAGTGACCTATTCACAGGCTCTTTTTTTGTGGATGGAGAGGAAAAACTGGGAAGGTATACAAATCTCCACAGTGGTCTGCAATCCAGCTTGGGAGCTCAGTGTTGAGAAGGGATGGGGCCAGGTGTGTTCAGTATTCCTAAGAACCAGAAAACATGTCCATTGCAGCCTGTTGTTGCAGGGGATAGAGAACTTATTCCATTACTTGTAACATGTTCCATATGCCAATAACCCCAGCTGGCACATACAGCAAAGTAGATACATTGCATGTGAAGATTTAATGCATCTCACACAGCCATCCAAAGAGGCATCCAGGGAAGAATACGGGGAATGAATTCAGCTACGTTCTCAGAAAGTCTGAGTGTCTCCCTGGACTGCAGGCACACACTGCAGCAAATAGAAGAGAAAGGCAGCCTTATCTTGGATGCCAGGAGTGTGGGGGCTAGTGGAGGAGGGATTATTTTCCTGTAATAGGAGCAGGGAATATCTCAAAGTATAGAAAGGTGCCTCAACTCCACGCAGATGACAGTGGAGAGGTTCAGAATCTAGAGGAGAAAGGTGATTCTGGCAACCCCTTGCCAAGGAGGGGGCATCCTGCCACGGAGAGCCAAAAGTTTTCCAGACGTATGTAAGAGCATGTGCACAAGGCAAGCGAATGAGCGCAAACAGGGTTATGGAAAACGTTGAGAGAATCACTCCACGGGTGGCTTGTGGCTCGACAACAGGATTGGCTAGGTAGAGGAGCACACAGCACAGGGGCACCTCAGAGCTGGAAGCCTTCCATGGGAGCCTCACACTGCTGGAAGATGTACTGTTGCTGGCTAAGATCCACCTGTGGGGCAATGCTGCTGTCTTCATCCTCTGTTCCAAAGTAGTGCTCAATCAGATCAAAGGCCTTCTGATAAATCTCTTGATTCTCGTGGCTCTGCAGGAATTCAATCTTGTCCAGACCTGCAGAGAAAAGACGTACGTTAAAGTTACAGCTCGGTGAAAGCACATGACCGGGATCATTTTCAGTCTGTTGGGAACATCAAGTTCATGACAATTCTCTCCCACCTTCAGAAAGAACAGGTCCCTCTATGGAGACCCTTACCCAACTTGTACTCTCCACAACCAAGGAAAACCAGGTTGAACTACAGAGTTCCCTGTAACTGTATGATGTGTTTCATACTTTCTGTCTGCCTCTACCTTTTCACTGAAAAAATGAAATCAACAAGCTTGAATAGGTAAAGAACAAGACCTCAAAGACTTTTTCTGAAGAGACTTTGAGGACCACGTTTCCTGAATATGTGTTCACAGTGCTTTGTTTACAAGGACCATTACTACAGAATTACCTAACTGCAAGTTGGAAGAGACTTCTGGTAATCATCTAGTCCAACCTGCAGCCCAGCCCAGCACTACTACCAACACCAGATGAGGTCAGCTGTGGCTAGCCAAGTCTTCAAAACTTCCAGGGATGGAGACTCCATTACCTGATCTGTATCACATGTATATACAATGCAGTTAAACTCATGCAACTAGGTTTTGGGCAGTCATTAAGCAGATGGGCAAACTCAGGCCTTGTAGTCAGAAACAAATGGCAATAACACAGCAAGCTAAACTATCTTTGATACCTAGAAATGATGCCATAATGAAATCCAAGTCTTAGCCACTCTAGTAAATCTCTAATATTGGGAACTGTAGTGGCTTTCTTGTCTGCTCCTTTCACTATGTATGAAGACTAGAGGAAACAATTCTTTGATACTCTACAGACATTTCTGCAACACTGACAGAAAAAGGAAGTTAAAACCTAGAAGCAGGCAAGAAAAAACCCTATTCTGATATAACTCTTCCCTGGAAGTGAAGGTAACCATGAAGGGAACCACGGTTCAAGAAACCACGTTCAGTGATACTATCCTCCTCTTGATAACCCATTTTTATTTATCTTAACAAGTACTTACCAATCAACAAGAAAATTAACCTTAAGAGCAGCAGTACCTCAGAACTGGGGTGAAATCATGCAGGTACATGCCAGAACCTCAGCACAGCAAAGGCAAACAAGGAAGTTGCTGCTGCTGCCATAATTCTACAGAGCAGCAGAGAGGAAAGGGAAAGATCTGAAACCTGAGTAACAGAGCAGTGTGCCTGAACTTTTATCTGCTGTGGAGGGAAGATACTGAGGCTGAATGACACCCAGAAGGTTCCCTCAGGGTCAAAAGAAATTAAGAAAAGACGATCTGCACACACCATCTTCAATCTACATACAGACAAAGATAATGTAAAAGATGGAGTACATTGGTATATGGAGACTTGTCAAAGAACAGTTAATTTTCAGATAATCTCGATGAGGAAATTAATAGAATTGGGTCTACCGAAACTCTAATGGGTTCATGATCATTGCTTTAACCCCTGACTTCCACAGATGTTTTGTTCATACCATACGCTTCTTCAATAAGAGCGCAGTAAGGATTAATGCCAGTGCCACTGCGTTTGGATTCCTGCTCTCCAAGCCTCAGGATGTTCTCCAGCCCATTCAGTGCTACTTGCACAATCTTTGAGTCCATTACTGTAAGGAGGTCGCAGAGTGGTTTGATGCATCCCAGTTCTACTAAATACCTGAAAAACACCACATGGAACCCAGTAAATTGTCTGCAAAATTATAACTAGCGTAGCCATTTAACCACTTAGCATGAAGGTCTAATAACCAAAACAATCAGATAAAATATAAACTTGACTGGAGAAACTAGAGAAATTATAGACACTTATTTGTATCTAGTCAATTCTCCTGAAACAATTAAAATAACTTCAATACACCTTCTCTGTCTCTGTCTCTCTCTCTATAGATATGAAATAATAATTTAATTTTGTAACTTAAATAGTAATTCTATAATTTATAAATATGTTTGTTAACATCAACTATATTAATATATTTATAATTTTATTATTTTATTTTACACAAAACTGCATATAAGCATAATGTACCAGTAGAAGTTAAACAGGAAAAACAATGCACATGATGCCCTTGTCTGAGGGACTGAGTTATTCCTCTCCAGACTGCTAATGCACTTTGTTACACTCTACAATGACTATTAAGAAATTGCTTTAAAAGTTGCATTTAGTTTTGTCACATAAGAGAAATGGTTCCATTAATAAAATAAGTATTACAGCTGAAATACTTATGCGATTTCTCCCTAAAGGAATGCACGGCTCATTCACAACTCAAAAACTCTGGATACGACACTGGAAGCATACAGAAAAGTTTTCCAGTTTCTACAATATTAGTTTGATTTCTTCCACAAACACTAATTCACTCCATTGCATTGAATGATTTGAACTATTTCATACTTGATCTGTTCAGCAGAGCCCCCAGATGTTGCATTTGTGATTGCCCAAGCAGCTTCCTTCCTTGTCCGAAACTCAGCCGTTTGCAAAATATTTATAAGAGCTGGAAAGATATGGGCATCTATGACTGTCTGCAAAAAGAAATGACATGTCAGGGTTATAGATTAGAAATAACTTCCTTGTCCTGAGCTAGTTAGTGTCTATGCTCAGCACAGCACATTAAACAATGAAATGCTACTTATGAAGGAGCAAAAATCAGTTTTCAGTTTTACATTCAAAACTTTAGCTATTGCTGGGATCTGTGCTTATCCCAAAAGAATTCAAAACACATTCAGACCGAAGTGACTGCCGTATCTAATGTGTTACCTAATCATACCGTGACAGCAAAAGAATACCATACTTCCCTTATTTTTCCAGGTAGTGAACCACTCAGCTATTAAGTCAGTAAACTACTAAGTCATTAAGATCCCCTAAACAGAGAAAAAAACTTCGAAAGCCTGTGTGTCATACTACATTTCCACTGGGTGAGACAACAGAGCAAAGATTGTAAGAACTCCGCAAAACAAGCAAGCACCAATATATTCTTTCCTGGTGAAAAGACAAAGCAACGGATCGTTTGGTAGTATGGTTAACTGCTTAGCTCACCAAACTGATACAACTCAAATGAGTATCTGGTCAGCAACTCAAAGTTTCTAGTAACTTCCTCTGGAAAGAGCCTTTTGCAATAAGACACAAATGAAACCAGTGTAGTTACACATGCATGACAAGGGTCTGAAACACTTCATAAGGATCAGTCAAAGAAGCAAGAGCTTAGGATTATATTTTTAAACTACTGTTTTACAAGTATAAGTCATCACAGAACTGATAAAGGCAAATTCAAAGAAAGCCAAAGAGATCCTTTTCAAGGAGCTTCACAGAAGAAAACTAACAGATTACATGCAGCAAAAAGCTATAGCCAATTCAGAGTGTGGAAGTTTACCCAGTGAAAAAAACAACTGCTTAGTATTTCTTTTACCATTCCTGTTTGTCTGGGCATCTGCACTGCTTTGTAAATCCATATCACTTATCAGTTATATGAACAGTCCCATTAACACTGTCTCCCTTATCACAGAATATACACTTCTAATACAGCAGTCTAGGACCCTCAAGGAAAACCACTCACACTTCCATCATGCCATGTTTTATTAGATTTGTACTTGCAAAGAATATTTGGCAGAAAGTCCTTAACTGAAATTTTTGAACACGAATGCTGGAAGTGGTAGGTCATAAACAGGAGCTAGCTATTTTAAAAAAAAAAAAAAAAAAGATAAAAGAAAGTATCTTCAAAAACCAGAGTGCATTTTCCCCCAACATATTTTACTGGGAAAAAACACTTAAAAACATACAAAAGCAACACACTGTAAGGGTACCCGGAACGTGAGAGCATCTGCTTCATTAAGGTTATCAGATCAAGGCCCTTTTCAGCTCAAAGGGAGATATAAATAACAGGAAAGTAATAAATAAAACATACAGTGACACAAACCTGATAGGCAAGGGATAAAAGAGACAATCACAAAGGAGGAAAGGCTCCAGTCACTAATTAATGGGCCATTAACAGACTACAGGCACGGCTTTGCATAGAGCCAGCCTGGACTTTGTAACTGATAAGACAGGGACAAGTGGAACTGTGCAAAACTTAATAACAAATCTTTTCTTAACTATCTTACCATGTAACCTCCCTCTCTAGAGCCCACGAGTGCTCTAAGGATTAGGTGCTAGCAACCAAGATTGGCATGACTGAATTTGGGCCAGGAACCAGATCAGACCTCAGGAGAAACCTTTGGGTCTGTGGGGCCAGCAACTGGAGCAGATGGGGGTCTCAGCATCAGTAGCTGGAGGGGTCAATGGAGGGAGCATGCTTCTGAGGTGCTCTGTGCGATGGGGAGGGATTTACATTATCCCCAAATGCGACAGTGGGAGCTGAGGATCACGGTGTACATAATTTGCTGGCAAACTGGACGAGGCAGCAAGTAGGAAGCCCAGGATCCAGGCATGGACAGAGGGCCTGGGCTGATATTCAAGGGGTCTGCAAGTGTGGGGATGCTTGAGACAAACGTGTGCATCTGTTTCCTAGTGAGAATCAAGCTGAACTAGCCAGTGAGTAGGAACGAAGTACAGCGAGTTAAGAGAGCTCAGGATCCAGCCATGGACAGCAGATGGGCAGAGAGCCCACATGGATATTCAAGAGATCTGCGACTGTGCGCGTGTGCTTGTGGATCTAGAGAGTGAGGGCACGCGTGTTTTCACTAGTGAACTTCAGTCCTGATCAGCTGGAGAGGAGAAAGGGGACTTGGCAGTCTACACTTATGTTTTATGTGAGTCCAGATAGTGCCATACAAGGGTGTCGTTGAGGTGGAAACCCTTATAAGAACAGCGTATTAAGGGACGTTAAGTATTCTCTACCGAAGAGCTTGATACAGATCTAGCATACGATATGTGAGGGCATTAGTATTTTACTATTCTAGCAAAGAACAAGTCAAAAAACTCATTATTGCTTCTTAAATCTTCTCCCCAAAAGAAAACTTTTACATGAGATTTATTTCCTTAGAAAGTGTCTTCCTAAAACCAACTTCCTCAGTGAGTACTAAAATCAGAGTATGTTACATGATGGCATGGAACTAAGCACATCTTAGCTGACAGGCAGTAACATACTTTGAGCCTTCTTAATTAAAAAAAAAAAGTTACCTTAAAATATTTCAATTTAAACTTGTAAAATAGTAGGAGAATTCCAGAATAAAGGGAACTAGCAATGGGAGGGCAGCAAGCAAGTGGGAGAATCACAAAAGAATATTATTGTTTTCTTTCTGCCTCAATCAATTTTGGGGGGTAAAATTACTCTTCTTAGAGCGGAGAAATGTGCATTTGAACCTTTTCAGAAGGAAATTAATCCAGGTCTCACATGTCTTGGGTGAGTGCTCTTATTTCTAATTCTACTTATTTCTATTTATTTCTATTTCTTATTCTATTGTGTAAAAGGCTACAGGCACCTTGTTTACTTTCTGCTCTACAGTGAAGTTGGCTATCTTTACCCAAGCAGAACAGGTTAAAGCACCATAATGAATTGCAGCCTCTCATAAGGCACTTCACTGAAAGAGACTGGCTCAAGAGAGAAGCAGATTATCAGTCACTATATTTTTATTTTTTATTTTCCTACTGCTTGACATGCAATCCAAGTGTTGTCACCACCTCACGCTAGCATGAGTCCCAGTTAAAGGTACTTAACTGTCCCTCTGTAGTACAGCAAAATTTTTCAACTAGCCGCCTGTCAACAGTTGAAACTCTTAGAGCTTAGATTTAAAAAAAAAAAAACAACAGCAGCAAAAAAAAACCCACAAAAAACAACATTAACTAAGTCAGAAAATAGTTTGCTTTAACCTTAATATCTTCACTGGATTTCAAAAGTCCAGTTAAGCTCAGAAAGGGTAGAAACAATAAAGCATTAGTACAGAGAAAGTGCTAGCAGCATCTATTATTTACACCCTATGTCTTGCAGCCTTGCCCACAGCAGTTACTCTTGAAAACAAACTAGAATGCCCAAGGATTCCTAGCTCTATGATATTTTATGTGGGAACAACAGTTATTGTGGAAACAAACAGGCCATGTTTCCCTTTCTGTTAAATTCCTTTTAAGTGATAAAACAGTCACCTACTGAAATAGAAATTGGGGGTTTTTTTGGTTTTTTTGGGTTTTTTTCTTGAAGAAAAGCAAACCTCAGGCAGAGCAAAACATTAAAGGACTGTGGCAGGATGAGGTACTTAAACCTCCTGCAGATTTAGAAAGTGTTAATTCAAATTACTTTTTTAGCCTTACTATACTGTGTGCCTGACATGTGGAAGCGTGTTGAAGACTAAAGTAACATAGTGCGTATAAAATGCTCAAGATAAGCATAGCTTTCAAACAAAGTGAACACAGTTAAGGGATTTCAGTTCAACAAGAACTTTAGAAACATGTGAAAGAAATAAAAAGGAAATGAAAAAAAATCAAGTTGTAAACTAAGGACTGATGTACAAACTACTGCAGATCTCACTCTGTTACCTGTTCAAATGTTCCACTACAACTTGAAAAATGAAAAGTGCCTTGGCCAGGAAAATAGTGGGCAACTGCCTCATACGTGCCTGTCCTTGGTTTTGGCTGGGACAGTTAATTTTCTTTCTAGTAGCTGGTATAGCTACTGAAGATGGATCTACCTACAGGGCAACAGTGAAGATTTATAGTAGAACAAGAATAAGAATTCCCCTTTTGGGCTTTTTTTATCCTTTTCCTGATGTTTTCTAATACTCACATTTGGTTTAGGCTGCTACTACTAGGCACTGAGGTGGTATCTTCAAAATACATTAGAAATCTCTTTTCTGCATAATAGGTAATCCAGAGCTCATCCTTTAATACATTAAAACTAACACTGAAATTTTTGCCCAACTGCATCCATTCATATTTGTTGGAACTGAACTCCATCTTGAATTGTAACTATGAGTCTTCCAGGAAACTGAAATTGAATTTTAATTGAAAACTGAATTTTCAAATTTAATTTGAAATTGAACTGAATTGTAACACTCAGCCCTTCAGCAAATCCGGCCCTCACTTTTGAAGTGTCAACTTTTTTGTGTTTGGGTTTTTTTGTTGGTTTGTGTTTGTGGGGTTTTTTAATAGATGGTATCCCTGTGCTGTAGCCCTTCAAGAGGGCTGGCTATCCCTTGGAAACATTCTATCCTTCTTATTTATTTTAATCAAGCTTCTTCACTTTATAGTATTTGATTTTTAAAGAGTGAAGCTAGATAAAAGTGAAGTTTTAGAGTTTTATTACATCTGCATGGATATTGAATCTAAATACATTGTAGTCACTGTTAGGGAGCAGGTCTTCAGCAGTAGTATATTAAATTAGTATTTTGAGCTGGTCAATACCAAGTGAATTTGCTTCTCCTCTTTTTGGTTCCCACAAATAAATCACTTATGATATGCAAAAAATACACATATACATTTAGTATGCAAGTGTTGGCATCGTGTGTCTAGATATGATTCATCACATAAATGTGAAAGCAACCAAGTCTTACAGCATGACTGTTTTTCGGCTCCTGCAAGCGCTCTCATTACCTTTAACAAATCAAGATTACAGTCACCATCCTAGTTGGCAGCTGTGAATATAGCCCTACTGCCATGATCTCCTCCTCCTGGCTGGAAATTTCAGTTCACAGAGGCTTCTCAGTTACTTGTGTTCCAGTTACCTTGTTTATTGATTCAATTTACAACTGCTTTTTAAACAACTTAGCAAGTATTTGTAAGCCAAAGCTACTTAACATGATGGCATGAGTACAAAACTACTGCCACCTGAGAGCCAGGAAGGAAGCACTTCAGATCTCAGTTCTAACAGACTTCTATGCTGTTGACACAGACACCTAAGCCTATATCCAAACTGTGTATAAAGCAAACTTCTAGCCAGTTTACACAAGGTTGCTACTGCTGTCAGGAGGAACCTGCACTATAACAAACAGCAACTTGTTGAGGCATCTCTGGCTTTTAGGGTCTGTCCTACAAAAAAAAGATAGCAATATACACCGCTGACTGCTGAGGTTTTCAGGCAGAATAAAGGAATTACAGGTATTGTAGCTCTGCTGCCCTCAATGTAGTGTGATATATGGGATTCACCACACGTAGAAGCCTGAAAACAGATTTTGTACTTGAACACAAACTTAAACCTGAAAGAGATTCATCTTTGACTTTTGCTGGTCCTGAAACAAGTACGACTTTGTCAGCAATGCCACATTTTGCTCCTAATTGAGACACTTTTTGAAGTCCTGCCACCACAAACAGCACATGAAGATTTCAGACCACTCATGCAAACTATGACATAAACCAAATACACTTTATATTTAAGTAATTTGATACACAGTTTGCCTGTGTAAACCACAACTCTGTGTGAATCACATCATTCCTTTTCCACGTCCCTAGCGTTACTGTGGTCTTTTTGCAGACAAGCCTCTGACAATTCTTAGCTTGTATCTTTACCCCAATTTGTAAAAATGTATTTCATTCCAGAGTTTTTAGAACTGACAGGCAATGTATCATTTGCTACACTTGCCCATGTCACATTTCAGCAGGGATAGGAAACCCTGAAGGAGGAAAAATATGGCACAGATCCTGTTGCTACCATGCCTAGCCAATACTCAGGTTTCCAGATGTTCTTGTGAGAATTTAAGGTATATTAGAAAAGAAGTGATAAGTTTCTTAACCTGTCAACAGGAGAGAACTCCTATGATGTCTTCACTGTCAGATATGGAAGATTGTGTCTGATGTACTGCCTTTCATAGCTTTTCAACGGGTTGCGAAGTTAGACACAGAACATTTTCTGAGGTATGTGATAGCCTTTCATACCCCTCAGAAGGGTCGACAGTCAGGATTTAGCTTCAGTTGTGCAGTTCTCCTTCTGACTCCCAGGAAGATGTAGTTCCCCTTCTCCCTGACTGGGGAAGCTATCCACTGAAGTACAGCAAAGCTGTATACAAACTAGGAAATTAACAAACAAAAACTATACTTAGTGACAATCATGACTGCATCAGGATATACACATCCAACCCAAACCTTAAAAGCACAGAAATAAAGAGGGGAAAGACTGCTGTATTCCACCACACTTTTCTGTTGCCTAGGCACTGTTGATAACACACTCTGAAAGGCTTTCACTTCCACCTTTGGTGGAGAAAAAAACCCAAGCCTCCTGTGCTTTAATATGAGCTACAAAAGAAAGTTCAGCGCGTACTTTCACACATTTCATGCATGTTAATTTATATTGCCTTAACACTAGAAAGTGTTTACTTGATGGTGTTTGAGTGCAAATCTGATGGTGACAGGCTGCTGCCTTATCTTTTAGAAATGGCAGTGAAAGCCTTTGGAGTGTGCTACCAAACAGCATCGTAGGCAGTATGAAAGTGGAAATGAATATAGAAGTCCTTCCCTCCAACTTTATATTTCTATACTTTAGAGTGGGTGGATGGAGGGAGTGTAACCCAATGCAATCTTAAACAACACTAAATATAGCTCTGTCTGTTAATATTGGTTAGATAAAATACCTATTAACCAAAATATTTCATTTTCTTCTTGGTGTGCAGAAGAGATTGCGAGATTATGGCTTGAGCACTACCCAAAGTTTCCACAGTATTCTAACATCCCAACTGCTCTGGAGCAACAACACACTAGTTAGATCAGCTGGTAACTTACAATAATGTGGTTTACGATGCCAGGCAGACATTTAACTTTCAGGAAAAAAAGTTACCATGTGCTGAAATTATTCCTGTCTGATTTCTGGCTAAAGATTGTGCATGTTCAAAATCCAATTAGTATCACAGAGACTGGAGTAGAACTGGCTACAGGCTATGACCTCTAGCAGGAATTATCGAGCAATTTGGAGGGACTGGGGAGAAAGAAAAATAAATTATTTAGTTTAGAGCTGCATCTAGTATTTTAGAATTCCTTCTGTAAGGAAGACCAATTCTCAAGAAGTAAAGTTTTAATTCATCACAATGTGAAATTAATTTAGAGAAAGAATAAAAGAAAATACCTCAACTCACAGATTAAATAGGTTCACCAATGATCTTAGTTAAATCAGATATTCTTCCCAGATGGGAATTATCCTTTGTCCTCACAGCTACTAAAACAGACTAGGCTTTTATTCTCTCCATTTTAGCATATGGCCATCTTCAAGAAACACTTTACCAAACAGCATTTTCCAACCTCAGAAATTAATTTAAACTGGTTTTTGGCTCAAATGTTTACAGTGATTTTGACACTGAGTAGGAGTCATCTGAAGTAATACTTCAGAGAAGTCTTCTGAGACAAGCAGATGTATCAGCTCTGGAGCGGAAAGGAGGTTTCATCACACCTTGTATCGCACATGACATTCTCTAGGTTGAGACTAAAAACTAAAGAATTAGAGCCTTTCTGGAACTTGTTACATGTCTGTGATAAGACTTTCCTTTCAACATGAGATAATTATTGCAATTACACCTGCAATTGCCAATTTTACTTCCAAGAAACAGTGGCCTTGAGATCTCCCATCAAGCATGTTGTAAACATTCTCCAATGTCCTATACTTCACAACTTTTCTCTAACAGGCCTCCTTCTGCAGTTCTAAAAATCTAAGCCTCATGATGGACATGATTTGCAATATGTCATAATTACTAGGATAGTTATCTCCCACTCAATCACAAACACTGTTTTTTAAATCTCATTTTTATAACTGCCAGTGTAGATTAAATGGGGTACGCACTTAGGGCAGTCAGTGTTTCACTATACAGCATGTGTGTGCTCAGAGTTCAAAGGCAGCTCAATTACTCTGAACGGAGCCTGAGGGATTCTTAAATGAACTATCGCTTTTACTTTTGAGAAGTTGCTTTTTACATTTTTTCAATGGACTTGAGTAACGAATGCATCAACATGCTTCCAACCCTGCCTGTGACATATCCTAAGGCAGCTGCTTTAAGCTGGATTCTTTTAAATCTACATGTATTTTAGTGATTTGGTTGACAATGTGTTTTCTTCCTGATGCAACAATCCTGAGAAAGAAAGCTTCTACCCACACAACCACAACAACTATTTTTCTATGCAGAATGAAGGGGGGTTTAGTACTTATAAAGAATCACCTGCTAGAAACGAAGCTGCAATATTAATGGCTCATAGCATTAATTTCTCTCTCCCTGCCTTCCCACCTCACCTTTCCAAGTCACAAAGCAATTCTAGCCTGTTCTCAGTAGAAAGGGGGCAGATCTAAACTGGTGGTAAGACACCCCAAAACCTTTAAAAAAACTACTAAACACACACATGCATAGATGTACCTAATGATTTTGTTTAGCTAGATGAGGCAAATTTTGTTTTAACAAAGGAGAGACTATTTTATCCTTACTTGGTTTCAAATAAGGATGTGACAACAGTTTAGAAGACAGAGGATTACCGAGGGTATAGTTAAGAACCTCCACACCTAAAGCCTTACTTTTACACATCTGAGTAGTGGATACCAGGTATGAGAATACTGTGCAAACAAGGACAGGCACTTACTCCTTCACTTGAAGAGGAAGACGTGGTACAGTGAATACTTATGTAGAAGTCACAGAAGTAAATACACTATTGAAACAGCTTCTGGTGCCCTAGAATTTAAGTTACCTCTAGGACTCTTCGCAACTGTATCTTCAGTAGATCAAAAATATGAAAATAGAGATCCTGAAGTTTTGAAAAAATGCTCTAGTAACAAACTTTACTTTCTATTGCCACTTCCAGTACTTATTTCTTTATGGAATAATCTGTACAGGTATCTGATTTTCTCAAGCTCTTCTTTTTCTTAAGTCTGCAACATTCCTATATGATTGTGCATCCCAAAGCAACTCTGATAGACTTGGGAAAAACCACAAGGTTAAGAAAATGTATTGGGCTGGATTGTTCCCCAGAAAATGCTCTTAGACTTCCCAGGAAAAGTAGAAACGGCCTTCTAGAGAGAAAATACTGCTACTCCCTGTTTCTAAGGTGGTAGCAGCATGGATAAAGCAGCCAAAAGATTCTTCACTGCAAGAAAAGCAAAGGCAAAAACATACCTTAGCACAGGCAGCAGTAACTACCTTCTCTGCACTGCTAAATGCACAGCAATTACAATTGCTGATGCAGGAAAAAAACAGTGGTACAGTTGCTGATTTTACACAGCACTTTTTGTTAGAAGTTCAGCTAGTCCACAGATTAACATACAAGCCACAATAAAGGCAGAATCAAAATTTTTGGAGCTCTACCAAGGTTAGATTAAGTAACCATATCATTCTCTATATCTGACAAAAAACATGATCTTCGGTGGCCAAAGTAAAATTTTGACTGAGAAAGCCAGAGCAAATACAACTGTAGGAGGTTTCTTTGCTTGCAGTTCCACTTCCATCTTAGTCATATCCTTACATCAGACAAGAAGGACCTACACAGCTTTCCACCTTCATAAGTTTTGTTTTCTTGCCTGCTCATTTCCTAACATAAGCATCTCTGAAGTTAGACAAGCATTGGCTCTTAATGCCAAGAAGCTTAGCAGAGACTGAGTTATCTTCCACAAAAGTATTAACTTTATTTCCCGTGCTTTCTGAGATGAAGACCTCATTCAAGGTATTAAGACTTTACATTGCCCCTTCAGCAGCTGAATGTTCTTTGTAAGGGAGAATGTATAAACAAAAGATTGCAAGTGCCACCTGCAAAAGATATAATACACTTCTTCCTCAGGAAAAACATGCAATCTCCTGCAAGTTTTCTGCAAAAAGAGAATAATTCTATCCCTTGGGTGAAGAGGGTTAACCACTTCATGCTAATTCTCATTATATAGAATGAATAATCCAGAGCCATCAGATACAAGACTAGCAAGTGTCAGGCTGCCTTCCAAGGAAAAGGATATGAAGGAAAGAAGTACTCCTTGGCCACTTTTGCCAATGTATTATGGGGCTTGGTTTACTTTCTGTGTGAACATGCATTGTTTCTGCCTGGTTACTAATGAGTGAGACAAATATTTCTAATGTCTAATATTTCTGCTATTTATTTCTGTTCCTCAAAGAATAGATCTCTCTAACTGGACTTCCACACATCCTCTGCAATCTCTGAAAATACTCTCTGTATCCAGTGAGGGAGAAGAGCATTGAGAAATGTAACTTCAGAAGAATTAAATTTGATTTACATGAGGAGACTTTCATTCAACTGCCTTGATGGGAACCTTGTATTTTTATCAGATAAAGCCTGGTTTCACTACAATCTGTTTTTTCATCACTTCTGAAAAAGGGAAGGAATGAGGCATTGTCCTTGAAAGCCAAGCAAAAAATTCACCTAGTATAGCTGTTCTGAAAAAAAACTCCATATCCAAGGAAAACAAAATATATCTAGCAGTTTCTTCTTTATCTGGTCAAAGAAAAACTTTTCTCTGGGAAAGAGATGGTCAATCTCTCATTTATACCATCTGGAGACAAGTCCTGGGAATTCTTCTTGATGGCTGACACTAAGTCCAGACTCAGAACAAAGATGCAGCCTTTTGGAAGCCTAATTGCAAAGACTGACATAAGGGAGGAACTTTCATTTGCTTCTGTGTGCTGTCACTTACCATGAAGGGATTCCAAAATTTGGTGTAATCAGAAAGGACAAATCCCAATGCAACATGTTAGATATCCTCCATTATTGTTCAGTTTAATAAATAGCAATTTTAGATTTGGCTAAGCACAACTGCCTGTATCAGGAATTATAAGAAAATATAAACAGGAATAAAGAAAGTATTTTACAATGTAGGTGTCTATATCTGGTGGTGAAATCAAGAAACATGCAAAGTTATTTGATTCTCAAAGTTTGTAGCTTACTCTTTTCATACTTGAGAATTCTGTATCTTAGTGATTGTCAAAAGCATGAAGCAAATATTTAAGACAAGGTTTTCTTGAGCTTAGCCTCATTTTGTCATTCTCTAGCATGACCGTCTCCCCACCTTATAATCTGTAGATGATTACAAAATTAAGTAATTTGAATTTGAGAGATGACTGGGCCATTGAAATATTTTCATTATGCACAGAACCTACAATATACTTCTGCTTATATGTAATTATATATCTGTGACTATGTATACATACAAATAGGCACTTTATACACAAAAACCAGTGTACCACCTGGTATGTGTTTCTTCTAGCCTGCAAGACAAAGATTACTGATCATAGCTGAAAAGGTTACCTGGATCTGGGCTCTGTTTCCAGCTGTTATATTAGATATTGTCCAGCATGCCTCCTTTTTGATAGATTCTTTTGGGCTGCTTAGCAAGTGCAGTAAACTCTGCAGGGCTGAACAATTCAGAATTACCTGAATACAAAAGAAAGAAAAAAAAAAAACCAAAAACAAAACAAACCACAACTTAGAGGAAATTTAGGATAAAGAATCACAAGAACAAGGAACACAATGTCTTCAAAATCTAAAAAGCATATCCCATCAGATGATCCCCAAAAGTTAAAAAAAAAAAAACAAACAAAAAACAAAACCAACAAAAAACCCCACCCCAACATAAACAAAAAAAAAACCAGCAAGAACTAAGAAAGAAATGTTTGCAGGAATGCTAATAAGCAATTCAGGTAAGAGAACATTCCTTCATTATGATTTCAGTGTGACCTGAACACCAGAAGATACTAAGCCCACTATGACCAAACAAAAATAAGATGACGGTACTTTCCTGTCATCTTGTTTTCTGCATTTTTGTGCACTTGGAAGCTCCAACTACTTCTGTTTTCCACATCAGCTGGCACAGTGGGGCAGCCTGTTGTCAGTGTTGTGTCCAGTGACATTATGAATGGGCAATTCTTATTAAAAATTTTAAAATATTGTAAAAAATTGCAATTTTACACAGCAGAAAAGTTGCAGGAAAATCTGCATTTCCAAAATAAAAATTTTAAGTGCCCAAAATACAAGAGAAAATGCCCCAGAACAGTGATGTTACAAGAGCAAATACTTGATTATGTCACGTGTGATAGTGAAGGGCTTTTTGACCCTCTAAAAGGGCACAAAACAGGATTCAATGACTGAAAAATGATTTTTTTTTTTAATTAAATTCCAACTTCTTACAAGTAAGAAAGAAATTGGAAGAGCCCACCAAGAAGCACAGTAGTTTTGCCATGTATGGCAAAAGCAGGCAGCTTAGAAAGAACAGTGTGGTACAGAATTTTATGAGAAATTCTTCAGTCTGTTTGTGGAGGTCAGAAGGATGAGAGTCAAGCTGAATCATGGTGATGACTTCTGATCGTGAAATCTGTGGACTGAATTCCCTTGCTTGTATCCCACCCCCCCTCCCCCCCGCACATACTCCTAAAACCTTTCTACTCCACATTAAGATTAAAAAAGTAAAGATTACGGTTCAGGATTGTATCAGGTATCTACTGGGACAAATTTAGTTTTTTCTTCATGCATACTATATATGGTTTTGGCCATCTCCAAGCATTGGCAATTGTTAATAGTTGAAAATGAGATGTAAAGTAAAAGCAGGTTTGTGCTCTGAGGTTGTACAGAGAAGTTTTCAGGCAACTATGTTATATGTTGCCTTCATATTCAAAAATGTATCAACTATCAAAGCTAGGCTCTTCCTTCTGATTAAGGATTTTTATATGCATTCTGTACCCCTCTTCAGCATACAGCACAATCTGCAGGCAGGACTATCAAGCACTTAAACAGTTACTAGAATATTACTTAAACAGTTCTCTAGAATTTCAGGAAAGCTTATGGTATACTCGTCTGAAAAAATTGTGCACAACAAAAAAGTTTAAACATTTTTTAGAATTAAAATTAAGATTTATGCAGTATTTAATAACTTGCACTACATGTCATTTAGTGATCCCTTGTGTTTTTATTTTTAATGAAACTATGAAATTACAAAACACACCTCAATCATGACTGATCTGCAAAACAAATGCCATTGAAAAAACAATGAATGCCTATGCAATTCAGCTACAAAAAAATATTGTAGCAATCAAAAAATCACATTAATCTCCTCCTAGTGATAAGATACTCAGTGTCCTGCTGCTGCTAACTCATCTTTATCTCTGATCTCATGGTCACAGAACTACGGAATTCCAAAGGATACATTTAGACAAACCAAAAAATAAGCATTGAAAGAAGCCTCAAGATGAGGAACCTGGATTTTCACTTCGGCATAATTTACATGGAAGGAGTAATTTAACACTTTGAATGGGGAACCAAAAGCTTTATGCATCTACACCTCACTGAAAGCATCTTTCTCCACACTCTTCGCATCATCTCACACCTCTAACTGCTACCACTGCCTCCTGGATGTCCATTTCACTGCCTCCACTGCACACACCTCCCCATTCGCAGCTACTACCACTTCTTGATCCCATTTCTCCCATCAGTTTTAGTAGAGTCAACAGCCACCACAGCAAGCCTCTCTGAGCCTCTCACTTCAATCCAATTTGGTTGTGCGTATGTCAGACAGCCCTGCACCACACAGGCATGCTTCTAGTTTGTGAACTAGAGATGGAGGCCAAGAGTCAGCAAAGTTTCAAAAGCAGTAGCCTACTCTATACTCTTCTTCCTCATATTCCCAATTAAGCCTCACAAAAGGTTGTCGGAATGCACAAAGAGTGTAGGGAAAAAACTTTAACATAAGGTAGGTACAACAGCAGAAGCCTGTAACTGGAGCTTCTGCTCTACATGTAAAAAGAGATTCCCACCAGCCAGTGGATCACAGCTAACACATGTATGCAAGGCACGGACTCTCTGCTCCCACAGATTTTACAAATTGGTGGGAGCTGCTGCCTCTTGCAAAACCTACCAAGCAGCAGGATGACAACCTAGTGCCTCTGAAGCATCAGGTTTCCTGGCTCCCAGTTTAATTCCAATACAGTGGTGGGAGTCACTGCCTCCTACTGATGCTTCTCCAAACATATGCCCAGACACAGCTACATACCATCCAAAATCTGACCAGACACTCGGTTTTGGTATATTCATCATAGACCATCAACAGCATCAAGTGTGACAGGCCTTTGATGGCCCTACCATGGCATATAATTCAGCATAAAATTCAGCCTGAGGCAGACTTGCTTTAAACAAACTAGGAAAAAAAAAAAACCCAAAGGGTATTCCACAGCTATATAAAAATCTCAGACATAGCTATGTAAAAATCACCAACAGTTCAAAACTGAACAGAAAAACTATGAAAACCACCACATGTTTTGAGGCAACTAGTGTCATCAATCCTTCACTTTCAAACTTCAAAAGGAACAAGAGGAGGTGCTTGTGAATAGGTTACCACAACTAACAGAAAGATGAACTGCAGTACAACACAAGAGAAAGTGAATCCATACCTGGGTCTGGATATCATCTCCTGTAACAATGTTCCCAACAGCTCGTAAGGCAGGAGATACAACTTTGTAGTCGTTGTGCCTAAAATTACCAAGGAAAGATCTAAGCGTTAACCATCCTGAAGCATCTCCATCTTTACATCCTCAAGAAAGGAACATCCATCAGCCAGGGGAAAACCTCCCTGCTAAACCTGACTTAACTCTCACTATCTGAATCAAATCACTCTTTGATTTTAAACTAATGGTAAGTCTTTCTAGGGTTTCTAAATATTTAGGCCTTTAGATATCATTCAGCAGCATAAAAATAAAATATGAGATTACAAGAATACAAGTCCTTCAGAGTATAGGCATCCTTGGGAGGGAAAAAGTAATCTGCTTTAACTATGAAACACACTTAATGTAGCATGCACAAAGGCAGAGAAGGAGACAAAGGAATACGGGTAGAAGCTGTGTGTTTAACCCATACAGCTGTTTGACCATCTTCTGCCATTATATGCATCCTCCCATCATCATTAAGTCAGGATTGGAATAGGAAGGGTGAAGTAAGGAATTTTTTTCTCAAATGAAAGCACTTCTTTATAAAAAGGTACCTTAGGTAATACATTCTACTTGTTAATCCAGCACCAGATTTGCCTCAATCTTAAAAGCCTTAATAGTCTTTTTTATTTACATCACTGAAAACCATTATTTCTTGTTCTTAGGTAACTGAATGCTCCACATCCTTCCCCTAGACCTGAAGAAACAGCTCTGAACAAGGCCAGTCTCCCTGACCCCAACTCCCACAGCTACACTTTACTGACCAATGTGTATACTCTTCTACAATAAGGGTTTAGGAAATTATTTACATTTCAAGTCCTTGGTACTGTCGATTCTAGTAAATTTTACTCTTACATTTCCATCTTTGATATCCTTCAGCAATTTCATTGGTAGGTAATTATAACATGGACTTCAATGGCGCAGAGAAAATCCCAGTATATATTATGGATTTTACAAAAATGCAGCTGTTAGGTGCAGGAAAAAATCTCTTAAGAAATAGCAAAACCAGTACAAGAGAAGTTCCATTCTTTCTGTTACTCATGACAAATAGAGAAGACTGAACACAGACAGGTAAAATTAAAACTCAAATCTTGCTTTTTGGAAATTACTACATTTCAAGACATATCTGATTAAACTTCCTATTGCTTCCTATTGAACCTTGATTTTAGGGGAAAAAATGGATAGTACATTTGCTCAGAACAAATTTCTTACATCAGCAATTCCACAAGTCTTCTGCAGACTCCTGCATCAATCACAGCCTGGATTTTATCATTGGGGCCATCAGACAAATAGGACAAAGCCCAGCAGGCATCAGCTAATACATCTGTATCATTGACAAAGAGCAGCCAGGAAAGCACACTAAGACAAGGTGAAACCTGTAAGACATTAAGAAGAGATACATACATCATGCAATTAAAAGGGCCAGAAGATCTATTAACACATCAGTTAATCTTGTACGCAACATTACAGGACTAGGCACTGGCATCTCAAGGTTCAATACTCAGAAAATTTCAGACCTAGGTAGCACTTCTGTGCAGGGCTGTAGCTACACAAGTACAGAGGAGCATGGCAGCAGAAAAGCGCTATGAGAATTCTTCAGCCTCTGCCGTACAATGTCTGGCAACTTGGAATTCATAATTGTCCACTAAGATGTGCCATACTTTGCACTACAGCAGCCAAGACGTACAGAGTTCTGTTCCTCTGTGGGATGGTCATCTCCAGTACAGGAACAGTAACAAAAAGCTAGGAGACAGCTATATTAAAACAGTGGTTGTAAATGTCCACCCAAAGGACTAAATACATTCAAAAACTTCATCTGTAAGAAGTCCATACGTTGTTTCAGAGAAATTCTGAAACATATCTACTACTGAGTTTAAGTTTCACCACCCTCATTGCTTATTTGGCTACCACCACCTTACAACACATTTCCTTTAAAGCATCTCTTACCTTGGCAAAATCTGGAGGAGGATTTTTCCCTCTGCAGAGGTTGGATAGAGCCCATACAGCATTTCGGGTCATAGTGAGACGGTTCTGTTTTGAAAGCAATCTAAAACAAACCAACAAAAAATTCCAACCTTTGCTTTTTAAAAAATCAAAGCCAGGCAACCCTGTAGGATCAACTGCATGAATCATTAAAATGTAGGTTCAGGCCTACATTTTAACATACACCAGGGCAAAACATGCTAGATTTTTTTTCTATAAAAATACACGCTGAAGAAAATCATGCTTGATGGCTGGATACTAACACACATGCTAGACACATAAATCCCAGCAGCCCAACAAGAATAACAACCATTACACTAAAAGTGCATTCATTTAATTGCTTAGATACTGATGTGGCAGATTAACAGTCAAAAGGCACAGGAACTGTGACAAAATTACTCTAAGTAGAAGGACCTGCAGGTAGTTTTGGAGAGTACTATCTTCACTAAACTGCATTTTTATGTCAGTCTCAGACTATCAGCCCCACTTTTACACTTTTGCATGTTAACTAGTGAAGAACAAAACATATCCTCAGAAAATGTGTATAATCAGGTTTAGGGTTTCCCAAACATTCAAGACAGTCACGTATCTCACAGCAAGCACCATTTACAGACTTTCTGTGCACACTGGCTCCAGTCCCAGCATATGAGAGCCTTGCCCACCGGGTTCTTGTTAGAACACCATTCTACAGACCACCCCAAACCAGTCTTTTCCTGCAGTTGTTAAGGGGTGGCATCCATACACCAGCCGCAGGGTTCAACTTCTGCTCCATAAGGCACAGGAGGCCCCATGATGTGATGAACTGTAATACTGAGACCTTTATGAGATCTGCATACTAAAACTGCCCTCTCACATTAGGACTATCACACCGACCAAAGCTGTGTCAGACGCTGTTACACTGTAAGTCCCCTTATGTGAGACCAGTCCTCACACAAAGACACCTGTGGAGTTGGTTAATTAAGTCAAACACAGCGTGAAGCCTCTAAACAAGGCACTTTCCTGACAGCTTAGAAATGACTAGCCTATAGCGCTCCTTGGCCTAGGAGGAACGCAGTAAGGTAAGACCTAGTTTTTCCGCAACTGTAACAACTCGGTTTCTTTTTCTCATAGCCATCCCACATTGTAGCAATGTCTTTATGAGAGTACTGGAAAACTCCACTGCTGCAAACAGATTTTGCAAAGGACAGAGACTGAATAATCCTAATTTGGACATAACACAAGATGGCGTCACTGTTTCAGCAACACTGTGGTCCTTCAGCAGAGGACCATCAAAATAATTAGCAGACTAGAGAAATGACACACAACAGGAGGGTAAGAGACCTGGATTTGTTCAGCCTTAGAAGGACACTGTGTAAGGGGAGCTATAACTGCTGCCCACAACAGTTCAACAGAAAAGAGGAAGCCAGATCCTTCTCAAAGGTACATAATGATAGGACAAGAGGCAACTGTCACAAGGTGAAACACAGAAAATTCTGATTAGAAATCAGAACATTGTTTTTCACCTTGCCATGGTCCAGTACTGCAATAGGTTGCCCCAAGTGGTTACAGAGTCTACCTTTGATGTTCCAGATTTGACTGGTTAAGTAGCTGAGCGATCTAATCTGATCTCACCTGCTATGAAGAAAAGCTTTGACTAGATGACCTCCAGAGGTGCCTTTCAACTTAAATAATTCTATGACTCTATAATAAGCCCAGGCATCCACCCACTCTGTAGAATAAAATAGTTCCAGCTTAGCTGCTCCTAAAACATGTTTCCATTTTAGCTCCATTACAAAAGTACTTCAGGAGTCCCCCATTAAAAAGTCTGATTACTCCACAACAAAACTAATCACTATTATTCTTCAAGGCAAAAACCAAACTTCAGTCTTACCAGACACTCAAGCAAAATTCTGGAAAACATATTAAAACAGACTTACTGCAATAAAGGGGGCAGGATATTACAGTCCAATACATAGTCTCTGCACATAGTGCTGTCTCCAGCAATGTTGCCAAGAGCCCATACTGCCTGCAACGAAAAACAGAATAGTAATTGCTTTTATTCTCACAATTCAACCAGTTTTGTGTATGTATTAGAGTGGAAGATACTCTGTTCTCACTGTTAGATCCTGGACAATGTACAGAAGGGGAATGCATTCTGGTTGAGTATTACATATATACACCCAAGCTCATTATATGATTCAGGAATATTTACACAGATCTAAGAGGAATACCAAAACAGCCAACATGTATGTCTCCAGAGACTTCACAGGCAGACATAACCTTGCTCTGTCCACAATATAAGAGATGAGCTTATCTCCTCAGGCTGAGTAATGTACTAACTCTACACTCCTCCTGGCTCAGAGCTGGTTCAAGTCCAGATGTTCATAGCACAGGTCAAGCAAGTTTGTATCTACCCAAAAATGTTTGTGTGGAACAGCCCATATTAGTATTTCCTAAGAAGCCATAAAAGCATGCGTTGTTTACACAGTCATATTTAGAATGCTGACACCAACTAAGATGAAAATGGAATCTATACGTGAGATAAACCAATATTCAGAATTAAAGCGTTCAGACGGGCATTGGCATATATTCTTTAAGAGAAAGCTATACAAGACAGAACCCATGTTGCCTATTAAGACATATGCATGGCAAAATGCAAGACATATTTTCTCCCTTGGACATCAGTACTACTGTAACCCTTCATTTTGAGAAGAAAAGATCTAAAATACCAGAAGATAATTAAGGAAGCATGAAATCCATGTTCTGTATTATGATGAGAATAAAAGATTTAATTGGGTTGGATTTATACTTTTGGTTTAAGTGGTGTTTTTGATATCACTGTCCACTAGTAAGAGAGTTTTAACTGAAAAAAATTAAAAGTGGCCTATATGAAGTATAAAAGCCATTTTATGACTTCCATGTGATTTACAGATGATACTTTGTAACCAAGAAAGTATATGAAACTCTCATTTGCTATTTATTTCAAGTTAGCAGAGGACCAAGTTCACATCAAATAGATACATATATCTGCTTATTTGGTAAGACCCGTATAATGTCTACACAACCACTGGAAATACTTCCAGTAGTGCACGTAGAGGACAAAAGCAATCCTATTTATCATGGACAGCAGCTGAATGTCCTCCCCACGTTTCTCTTCAGTTGAAGACAATGTATTTATTTGCAGTAAAATGTGTTACAGTGTGTAACTATTTCTCCAACTGAACATACATAGGTTCCCCACACAAAACAAGCATGTTTTTCTCTCCCTATCTCAACTTGAAATAAATTGCTCCTCTAAAAAAACTGACAGAATAAGCCAAATTTGTTACCTAAAGGAAATTCGCAGGTAATCTGAAATAAACTTATTTATTCATTATCGATACGATGTCAATTGATTTGTTGCATCAGATTTCTACTGTAACATGTTTTTAAATGGTGACAAAAAGATGCCACTTTAAAAATCAGACTCCAACCACTCTAGAGGCCCAAAACCACTAGCAAATCCTGCAAAATTAATACAGCTAAAACCAGATGTAGATACAAAATGTAGATACAGATGTCAGCTTGCTAGATACAAAATAAAAAGGCTCTTCCTCTGTACCAGTATTACCAATAACACCATAGATAGATCAATCGAAAGTCCCTAAACTGCAAGTTGTTAAGAGACTAGGGGACTATTCTGGGGAAGGATTAGTGTGTTTTGTTCTCCTACTGTTTTTCACGCTTCTGCTGTCAGCCACAGTCAGAGACACGGCACCAGGCTATACTGACTTAGCTGTGAAACAGCACAGCCATTACTACGCAATGTCCCCCCAAAACTGATCTTCATCGTGAAAACTTACTTTTCATACCAATTCTTATTATTTTATTATGTTATGACAACAGTTTGTCTGAAATAAAAGTATAACCTTGGGTCTGGCAGCCTCATGGACTTAAGATGGAGAAGGCAGCTAGCTACTGGAAAAATTTTGCTTAAGAGACAACAAATGCCACCTCCTGCAAAATGTCATTTGTATTAGAATTCTAAGAAGCCACACTCGTTGCTCACTGCAATGCTTGTATTTCTGCAGCAATGAGAAGCCCAAAGAATGAATCAAAGATTTCAGCTGGTTCTAAATAAACTTGTGGATCTTCTAAAAACGTTTAGGGGTGGAAAAAAAAAGTTAGAATTTGCAATAATTTCCTTTTATTGAACATGTGGGTAATTTTGTATGAAGATACAATCTCCTTGCCTGGACACCCTTACACATGTTAAAACACCTCTGGAAGCCGTATGTCACTTGTCTGTGGACTTTGTTTCTGCCATTATAGCAATATCTATTTTTAGGGTTGACAGCAGTGATAATCACTTAATCCAAGAATCCATTCTGACCCTGAATGACAGACTGGTTTTGCAACAGCAAATCTCACATCAAAAAGTCTGACCAGAGAAGTCAAATAGCATCTCTACTGCTTTCCCACTCTTGATTTTTTTATGGCAAGAGAATTCTGGCCAAGTAGCCTGATATCACAGGACCTGGGGTAAGAGAGGATGTTGCAAGAAACCCTTCTAATGATAATGACTGATAGTACACAAGATGCTAAGAAATTGAAATATCTTTAGAAAAATATGCAAGGTTTTATTCAAAAAGGAAGATGTCTTTCCTTAAGGAGTTACTTCAGCTCTTCAGATAAGCGAGGAACATAAGTCAAGCTCATTTAAACTCTTCTCATCAGACACTGCTATAAATACAAAGCTCTGTCGTGGTTCCCACAGACGACATGTGAACAATGACAAGTGTCTTCAGGGTCTGTTTGTCTAAATAATGTTCAATGATTTCCACTGCTGCTTTTGTGCACTCCTCAAGATGTAAATGGCTTGCTTGCCATAACATTTTGGCTTCATTCTATACATCCCAAATGTTTTTATCTTCTTTTCTGGATAGTTGCAGAGGTAAAAGGATATTTAATTCCATTAAGTTTCAGAGTTTATTAAATAAAAGAAAAATTTTTTACTCTCAAAAAAATTCCATTTCAGTACTTTCAATATCTACATTCAGACCTGAAGATGAAAAGAATCTGCAATTTTAAGATTTGTAGTCTGACTTTTTAACCAACATCTTAGGTAGCAAAGTTGTGTGTGAACTGAAAATGCAAATGCTGTGTTGTCAATTGCAGCTTCTATTTTTATACACCTGTATAAATTTCCATTTATGGCTAATAGTGGAGTAGGGATTGTTGCAGGTCTCCAGTTTATTTTACTCATTATTAAACTCCAGTGTTTTTTTTCCTGCAGTGCTGAACAACTTCAGCAGTCAATAACAGTAAAGTGCAAGTTTTGTAGAGTACTTTTGAGCCATATGGTGCCTTCTGTGAATAATTTGTGTGCATTCTGACAACCCTCCACTTTCCCCTGGATTCTGAAGGCTCTCAGGCATTATTTCATTAGAGCTTTTGATATTTAAACCAAGTGCTAAACCAACCACCAACAGTGCGTAGAGTCTGTGCCTCTTGGTGTAGAAGCAGTATTACGAAGTGAGAATCAACACTTTCTCTACTTTTGGTTGCTGACCTGGGAAATGGATCTAATGCTGGGATGAAGACAGCGAAGATGAGCTTGCATACAAGTGTGATTGGATAAGTGAACACAAGGAAGGATATCGTAAGGCCACATTCCTAGGAGATGACTTCTACTATGCCCCAACACAGAAAACACCTTTCTTTCAGTGGCTGGGGTGGTCATAGCTCCTTATTTCTTGCATCTCATCCATCCAAACACAGAACATAGCTCATACTCACGCCTCAACTGTTTTTCCACATTTTGATTACTAAGACCTAGTTAGTGGGACTGCTGATGTAAAAGCCAAACAGAACTTGGACACCAGACTCACAGGTCACCTGTGCCAAACAAATGATGGTTACCAAAAGGAACAGCAACACAACTAAGAATGGAAAAATACTGAGGGGGGGGAAAAAAAAAAAAAACACATTGATTGCTTTAGCTGAAAACACAAACATTCCCAAAGGAGAACGGGGCAGCTGGGGATTCTCCTGCTACGGTCTGTCCAACAGAACACAATGACACATATCTGTCACTGTGAAACAATCTCAATCATCTCAGACAGGGAGCGTAATGCCTTGCATGGTTTTTGAAGGAAATTCAATGTTCATCAAGGAAACCCAAGCTGACATCTGGGTTTTAAATACATCAGCAAGGGAACTCAGAAAAGAACTGCAGCTAAGACACTGCTGAAGCTAGATCAACCTTAAGCATGTCTAAAGGGCTTTGGAGTCCTTCAATATAAATAATTTCAGGCTGGCATATCTAAATTTCTAGGTGTCTTTTGGAAGAAAAAAACTTTGATAAGTGGAAGAAGGCTAGGACATATGCCATTAACTAAATCTAAAAATCAGTACACCAAAAACAGAACCGGTAGAGGTGGGGAGATGTAGCCAAAGCGTTTTTCACAAATAATGGACACGTAGCTTCTGTAATAAACTCAGTTTCTTTGATGGGAAAAATGGATGCCAAATCATTTGACCACTGATCACAGAGAAAGACTGATATACAATCTGAGAAAGACTGATATACAATACAAACAATGAAGGAGTTAAAGGATAGTAGGGTAATTAAATGTGAGCCTGCATAGCTTAATGGGAAACAGATCTTGCAAAAAGACATCTTGTAAAGAGATATAATTTCATTAAAATACATATTGCTTAATAAACATAAACATTCCCTCACACAGACTTCTATAAAACTGCTGATTTAGAATCACACTACACTCAGAAACTAGCATATGCAAAAGAAACAGTGCAACACATTAGATTAAAACTAGCTTATAAATATGAAAAATAACTGTTGGGAAAATCATGATCAGGTAAGGTAAACTGGTATCTGTTCCTGAGCTACTGCTAAGGGCAGTTTGAAATAAGACAAATTCAATGGTATAAGTCTGCGAGACTGACTTCCTGTAAGACAAAAACAGTGGATAACAATTAGCCAGTAAATCAAATTAAAATTTTGGGCTTTTTTTTAGTTTATGCTATGCTACATATTCAAAATTATATTATCACTAACATTTCCTTCGACAGAATTACTATCCCACTTAGCACAAAGAATGGCTTACTAAACACAGCTTTCAATATTTCTTTTTCTCTTCATCCTTTACTATATGGTTGTAGGGCTAGCTTCTGGCCCATCTGCCCTGAACATGTAGTTTTATTTTCCTGTATTTTTGTAATTTGTTGCAAATGTAGCAAGAGTTGCTTGCAAATAAGAATCTTCACAGTGCTACTGTGAGAGAAGATAAGAATCATCGTTTTACAGAGGAGAAAATTATGGCCAAGTATCTCCCAGTTTCAGGAATCCAGCTTGAGAAGTCCAGGACCAGATCTGCTCAAAACACAGACCTAATTACAAAAGTCACTTGCAAAAGTGCCGAGTTGTCCTCAACTACAAAGCGAAATAGAAATATTTCACACTGAGCATTCAAAAAACATAGAACTAGTATCCACTTACTGAAAACAGATATAAGCAAATTGTCCAGCATCAGACACTAAGCAGTAGATAAATGTATCTCAGAAACCTGCAATTGCCTTAATCATAAGAATCTCTTCCCTTTTCTCCTTCATTCACTGTAACATGTTCCGACTTTAACAAACAGGGCCACAGTGTGACAAATAAAAGCCTCCTTTACTACCCACTGATTTGTTACCAGGGCAACAATCTGTACATATACTGAATGAGATGAGAGTCATCTGGAAAAATACTATGCAATTGTGTATTAATGCTATCCTGTAATGCAGAAGTAAGAGAGCTAACTTTTAAGTGCTTAATGCTTTTAATTTTTGTCTTAATAGATACTATGGTGAAGTGTTTGGTATTTTTTAAAGCTGTTGGAAAAAACAGAATTTCTTTCATGTTGGCCTGCACCAAACCCAAAGTCAGCTGTGAGCAGCGCTGCAATCTCTACACCTGCAGCCCAGAAACCCGCTATGAAAAGGTGTAGGTAACACTTCGCAGTGGTACATCTCCCTTCTTTAGCACAGCTTACTACAGAGCAATTTGTAACTAGTATTTAGAGACTTATTGGTAACAGAGGGATCATGGATTCAGCACCTGAATTGCATAGAAAAATATTTTGCGGTAATTACAACCCACTCTGCCTGCCTGCAGTCTGAACTTTAACATGTCAGCAGTTTATTAGGAGGCAGAGGGGGAAGGAGACAGATAAACTACTTAACTGTGGCCCCTAAGCTCTTCTGTTAATTCACACATCTTAAGGCTGAAGGCTGCACAACTCATTCTAAACAGGTTCGCTCTTCCCACCTGCTCTCTGAACATCAGCAGGGATGGTAACAACAACCTAATAAAAAAAACAAGTTAGCTCTTGCACAGAAGATCATTAGGAGCAAAAAACTGGAGTAGCCCCTGCCACACTCAAAGCATCAATCATTCTGCAGGAACAGCACCATACAAGTGATGGCTGAATTTGGAAAGTAATGTCACCAATTTCAACCCCCAAAAAACAAACTCTAAAAAGCATCACATAGCTAAGTCAGGATGGATTTTCACATGGGCAGAACGTAGCATTCATCTGCCATGTTGGCAAGCTCCCTATCACATTTCTAGTTTCTACAACAACAGACAGACTCATTTCCTCAAAGGAAGCTAAAAAAGTGGACAAAAAATATTTATTTCCTTTAGTATCATTTTCTCAAGCACCTGAATTCAATTTCTCTTAAAAAAAAAACTTTTCAAAAATAATTCATCCTGAGACAGACCATTGAAAATGAAAAGTAACAGAGTGAAAGAACTGGAAAGCTATAAGCAACTGAGAAAATAAAAATCTGTCTGTCTTGTGGAAAATGTTAGGCAACCTTAAGTACAGGTGGTACATTCTGAGCCAGCTATAAGAAAGAAAGGCAAGTTACACAAAGCGATCCAATGCTTATGAGTCTGGACTTCTCCAATCATGCATCTCAATACAGCCAAATGCAAGGTCAGACATCTAGGAACAGAGAATAGAGGTCACACTTACAGGATGGAGAACTGAACCCTGGAAGTCAGTGACTCTGAAAAGAACAATGGATCATATTGGATAATCAGCTTAACCTGAGCTCACAGCCAGCTTCTGTGGCAAAGAGTCCGCAAAGACATCTTGGATATTTACACACCAAAGTATCAAGTAGAAATTAAAATGAGGCACTATCTCTGCAAACAGCATTGCTGGAACAGTGCTACTGGAATACCCAGTGCTTGTAATTTCACCACCACAAAAAGATATTGAAACAAAGAAATGTTCAGAAAAGGGTCACCAAAAAAACAAACCAATCACCTCAGAAATAGCCTTATAATGAGAATTCAGAGCTTAATTTAATTCGCTCAAGAAAAGCTTAAGCTATGGTCTGTAAGTAGCTATAGGAAAAAACAGAGAGCTTACTAATTGAGTAGACAGTGAAACAAAAGCAAATACCCAGACCCAAAGCTAGTCAAATTTGTACAGTAAAGGTGCATGGTTTCAAGTTAATCTTAATCCTAACTGAAACTCTATTTGTTAACATGATTAATATTTCATCACCCTAAGTCTTCAAAGCAAGATTACATGTCTGAAATACATCCTTGTTCAAACACAAGTTATGGGCCTCATGCGGAAATTACCGAGTCAAATGTTTCGTCTGTGCTTTACACTGATCCCTTTGGGCCTTAAAAGAGTATTCATCTACTCTGTAAGGAAGGTAGAGAACAAACTATAATTTTCTCTGTAGAAAACAAACTACAGTTTCCACTCATGCTTTATCTTCAGGAAAAACAAGCATGAACTTTCCATCTGTAAAGCAATTTTGTAAACAAGACTTCCTGAATTCCTCAATACACAGAAAAAGATTAACCCATTAGAGATCATAATGCATTACCGCATTGGCTGTGGTTAAATATATCATTTCCAGAAAAAGAAAAATACAGTACTTCCTTAGATATTTTAACACACACTAGGTAGAAAGGAACTGTTGCGCAAAACTGCCAAACACTACATTTCCTCTAAAGGCTTTCTTACAGGATAGCCTTGTTCCTTTCAGGGGAAGGAAAAAAAAAAAACAAACAAGAAAAACAACCAGCAAAACCAAAACAAACCAACCCAAACAAACAAAACAAATAAAAAACCAAAACCAAACAAACAAAAAACCCAACCCCACCAACCACCACACACACAAAAAACCCAACACCATTCTTAATCTTTACCTGTTCCTGTACATCTTCAAACTCTGAACTAAGCAGCTCTATGAAGATGGGGACGGCTCCTGCCTGGATCACTATTCGAGTCTGAAGGGAATTTCCCGAGGCAATATTTGTCAGCACCCATGCTGCCTCAAACTGGAAAACAAAATACAAAAGAAAGTTTACTAGGAGCCTTCTATGCCACACTAAAAACGAAGACTAAATGCCTTTTAAAGACAGAAAGAATTAGCGTCAGAAAAGCATGAGATATTATTAACACAGACAATTTGCAAAGTAAGAATCAGAATCATAGAGTTAAGAGTTATTGGTATCACTTAAAATCAAAATTTGCAGAAGTTCCTTATGAGAACAAGATCGGGTTTGCTGTGGCTTTTCAAATATTATTTTTTGCTACACAATTGTGTTACCTTTGGTCTGTTCTACTTCCTTTCCCTACTAGCTAAGAACCAATACACAAAAAATGAGTCTTCCCACAAGACACCCGATACCTGCATTCACTGAATCAGCAATGCCATTCCTGAAGATGCACAAAGAGAGACACTGTCAACATTGTTGGATAAAACTCAGTGAATATAAAGGAATTAAAAGCCATTTAAAAAAACAAACAGGAAAGGAGATTGAATTAAAAAAAAAAAAAACAAAAAACCCACACAAACGAATTTGTGATCACAATCTGGTAGAACTCTGCAACCACAGCAATGTACTCCTCTCCACCTGGTGATCAGTATTGCTGCAAAGAGTTATTAGAGTATGATGTTTTTATTCAATACTTTAAGCAAAACTGAGATCCTGAATTAAAAATTTGCATTTTTTTATTTAACTGTTCTTGCAATTTATCTTTATTTTAATCTCAACTCGATAAAACATTAACTTTTTAAGCTGAAATGCAAATTTTAACACTACCTGATATAGACCTCAGAAAATATAGATTCTAGAAATCTAGATTTTGGTAGATTTCTGCATGCTTTTCAGTCCAAAAATTATTACACTACACTAGCAAATTTAAATCCTATCAGATACTTTCAGAATCTAGTGAACAAGGACTGCTAAAAGTTGAATGAAAAGGTAAAAAACAACGAACAATAAAAGTAGAAAGTTGTATGCGATAAATGACGAATTTTGACATTACCAATAAATTTTATTAAATATTAAAATTTATTAAGTTTTATTTCCAGTTAAAATCATTATATACTTTCCAAGCCTAGCTATCTCTTAAGAGCAGCAAGGACTTATATTTAGGATTTAATCACAAAAGCAACTCCTGCTAAGGAGATGCACAGAATCCTGAAACAGGCCTGAAATAAGAACTCAACAATTAAGCCTAGACTTGTAAGGCTTTTAATTTTTAAAGTGTTATTAATTATTAAAGACTTCAGTTCTAAAAATACAATTAATCCTACCCTCCTGATCAACTAAAGGAGAAATTATATCCTGGTAACATGCGATCAGAATAAACGATTCCAAAATACATTGTTGTAATACAAAGAGCATAGGCTGCAATAAAGCAGAAACATACTATGTCAAAACTGTAAGACTCATCATTAATGAACTAGAAGCAAAACGTTCAGGCCAGAGCTTAAGGCCAACATAAAATGTACTTGCTTTCCTGTAATTGTACCTTCTCTGAAGTGATTATTCAGTGTTTTGTGATACAGTATTATTAGTCATCTTTCAACCACAGAGGTTTCTTACCCATATTTTAGAACTTGCCCTTTGGCTTCCTAATGGATGCCATCAGGTTGTACTCAAGTTTATATTTTCAATGCTTTGTTACAAACTCTTTAGGACAAGCTCGGCAAGTTTCAACTTTGACGATTTTTGCTCTTTCCGTGTAAAAATCAATACATGTTACACAAGTACGGCCATGAGAATTTGACTCAGTCTACAATTGCTTTTGAAGTTTTTTAAACAAGAAATGTAACTGCATTTGATGAAATATCCTATACCTTTATTTTCCCTTCCTATTCAAGTATTAGGAGCTTGTTTCCCTTTATGTGCCTGTCTTAGACTTCCATGCTAGAGCCCTATAAGTAATAAAAGGCATTTTTTTTTTATATCAAATTGGTTACAAACTTTCCACAGTTGCAAACCAACTGGCTTAAATCTGATACATACGCGTAGTTACTGTCCACAGACTCCTCAAAGGTAGCTAATAGACCTTTGGAATTCTGTGGATATCAATTTGAAAAGTAATTCCTATAAATGGAACCTTTTCTCTAACGTGTAAGAAAAAAGTATCAATTTTGTGCATATCTCCACTCACCAAAATTTGGATTTCACATGGCATTAGCAAACTTGTTGCCTTATGCATTTTGAAAGAACACTGATTCTAACCTCTATATTGTATTTAATGGTTACCTGTTAACGTTTTTTTTCTTTACTAAATGATTTGTTTTCTTTCATTTTCTACTAACCCAGAAGGAACTCTGACCAGAAACAAGGACAGCTCGAAATGAGACAAAGCTCCAAGAAGCAAGCCCAAGACAAATTAACCACCATTGTAGCAAACACAATTTAGTTTTTCAAACCAAAGCAAGTAAGTTTCACAGTTTCTATGTTTATCATTATGGATTCTAATTCTAATTCTAAACTTTTTTTAATTTAATCAAAAATTTAAGTCATAATTCTGAAGATTTAAAACTGTCTTCAATTAGTACAAAAAAGACAAACATTAAAGTTTAGTTTAATAGCTTTTCATCTGTTGAGGTCCCAATTTCAAACTGCTCTTGTTACATGACAAGCTGTAAAGAGCCCATCCTAGCAATCACACAATGCAACTCAGACATCTCTCTCCTGTCCTCAGAGGCCTTGCTAGAAACCCTGAAGATAAAATAACTTTTTTAACCTAGTGAAGAAAAAGAGAGGAAGTACAGCTAATTAAAAAAATCACTGATTTTTTTCTACCTCATTTGCATCACCAAATGCCTTCATAATATAGGAACATAGATATATTTATATTTGTATACCTGTAATGTACAGTTTTCTTTTCGTTTGAGGAACTCCACAAACCTGGCCACCACGCCTGGTGTGCTTATGACTTCATCTATTGGCGGATTTGGTTCTATTTAAAATAAAAACCAAAGTTAGATACATTCATTTCTTTGTAGGGAAATTCTCAAATTACCGCATCAAAATAATATCCAAGGACATACTGACTCCTCTTTTCTGAGAGTGTGTTCTTTTTCTACAATACTGCTTTACCTTTACTAAAATGCAATGGATGCCTATCTGTCACCATAAGAAGTCTCCAGCCTGAATTTTGAGGTAATGAGGTAACATGATTCAAAACACTAATGCACTCAGTAATTCAGGCAGACCAACTTTAGAGCAGCAGTTCTGTGAAGTCACTCTGGCATGCACACATGCAGAGAAACTTCAGCATATCAGCATATTTGAGCCATAGAGACACTCCCTACTTTAAACTTACATTCAGGAGTAGACATCACATCTGCATCACTTAGTAGTTACAAAGATTTCAAGAAAAGAAGTGACTATTACATACACCTGCTGACATTTTGCAAAACAGAGCTTCATCCAGAAATCTGTGTATGAAGCTCAGTCTTAATTGCTGTCAAAGTAAAAACATATGCCAGGGACACTTCTACATTTTTTCCTAAGTAACTTCAGCCCTTACCTTTAGAAAGAAGCTTTCGGAACTTCTGGGTGGCTGAAAGCTGCTGTTCTGGACTATTGGAGAAAATCATCTCAATCATATCAGAGGTGATGACTGCACTCTAGGATTCAGGTGGGGGGGACAGAATGAGAGTGACAGAGAGCAAGAGGGAAAACAAAACCTGGGATTAGTGGTAAAAAGGTTACAACATTTGTTAAAGCGGTGTCAAGTTTATCTCTTATTGAGTAAAAACCAAGGTAAGTCCATTATGGACAACAAATGAGTCATCATACATGTACATCTACATAAGCAGCATCATTCTTAAGTGTAGATTTGTCTGTAACAGCTAACAGCTCCAACTGTTAAGACCCTGAAATTAATGACATTTAAAATAGTAAACTGTATAATGGTAGTATCTATCTCAATTAGATAGGCTCTTTTCCTTACTTTTTACCATCTAGTTACTTCATGTAAGCTTCCACACAAATGATTAAATGGTATTTAGGACTTGTCTGGCATTTAAAGACTATCTTGAAGAGTAAACCAATATATTCTATTAGTGATCTATCACATTGTTTATAGGCATGTCTCTGTTTCACAGTAATTTTCAAGGCTGGTATAACCACCAACAGAAACCAAGCCCAGCCTGATTTCTACAAAAACATCATTGGCATACCCTGAATACAGACACAAGTGTGAAGATCAGTGGTCAGACTTTTCAGTGAGGACTGCACTTTCCTTAAACCTCTCTATTACAGCCCGAATCCCTTATCATTTTTCATTCCAGGGAGAGAAAGAAGTGGTAAAGCAACAGGGAGAAAGCAGAAAAGCCTAATTTCCACTAAAAGTTTTTTTCTGTAGGATGAAATTCCAGCTTGGAAAGTAGTTTAAGGATACATGCAGCTAGATAAGCTAGGCCTAGCTGTGTTTCCAACACCCTAGCTAAAAATGATGCCACTTGAAAGTCCACTAACAAAGATTTCCACTGAGCCCCTTTTTACTTTGTAAACTGCAGTAACACATTGCCTGGTTTGCATTTTCACATTTCAAGCATTATGAATTTCAGATTAAAAAACCCCAACAACTCTGGGCAACAGCTGAAAAAATCACCCATAATGGTGAGCATCAAAACCAGGAAGTAATCAGCTTGCCTGGAACAATGACATTTTATTTAATTTTCTTGAAAGCATATCCACTGAGCAACCACTCACTCAACCTGTAACATTCTTTCTCATGTAATCTGTTTCAGGGCAGCTCACTGAGACAGGTGTTTAAGAGCTATCCATAAGCTCTTTGAATGCACTCTTCACATTCTTCTGGAATTCCATTCCCCTTAAGTCACTGCACAACAGGCCTGACCAGTTTCAGCAAACACTGTATTCCCTTCTCATCACTTACAGAAGTCATCTCCATGTTGTTCATCTGAGCCTCATGGAAGCCACCATCCGACATCACTTCCTCCTCTGCTTCCTCCTCAGCTGTTGCAACATTTCGGCGTTTAAACAACTAAAGAGAGAAAGCATTTAATATATATTATATAGCAAATATATACAGAGCATGTCATGTTAGGCTGCAGTAAAAATGACATATGCTATCACCTGAAAGAAGCTAGCACACTGGCTACAGGACTCCTCCTGACAGTAAATGGAGAAAGTTTAGCTAGTCATGGAGTAAACGAAAACAGCAATGAATGTGCTAGAATATTGTTTCCCAAAATTTCTGAAAAATTCTCACTGATCTTCCCTTCTCTTCTTCACATTCCCCCTCCATCCAAGAGCTGTCTCTAGCTTCCAGACAATGGCTTTCTTGCAGAGGATAATGGGGCTTAAAGACCTGAAAAATAGCTGTGTATAACAGATCTTTGTAGAACACCTGCAGAGGCTGGGATAATTGAGTTACGGGGCAAAGAGAGGGCTTTGGAGGATGACCATATGGGATTGAAATTTTACTGGGATGAACAGAATTTGATTGCTACCACTTAGAGAAGGTATTCAGTCTGAGATGTCATGAGGAGAGCTAGACAGGCTGCAGCTTCTCCCCTTAATCCAGCTGTCTCATCGAAAGAAACATTAGCAATGACAAGATGGCTTTTGGGGGTGCTGCTTGGCCTGTCGAGTTCAGGAAGCAAGACTCCAGCATTGAGTCATGTCAGATTTGCACCGCTGCAGACAGGCAAGACAGAGGCCTGACACAGACCTGCTGTTACTCTTTTCTCCATAGAACATGAGGAGGAAACAGTATGCAAAACTGCTAAGTCTATAGCAACCCTAGGTCAATGATAGGCATCCTTATGGAATGCTATTCCTTCTAAGCTACTGTATGATGTGCCCACTTAAGCTCAAACATGTGCTCAAATACAGCCTTAAACCAAAATTTATACATTGCCAAGTTATGTGAAAATTCAGAGGCCTGAGGTTGTTTTTGTGGGGTTGTTCTGCTACAAAAAAAAACAAACAAAAAAAACCAAACAAAAAAAACCCCACACCAAACCCAAACAAACACCAAAAAACAGGGAATTTAAACAAACTTCAATGAGCTATGTGCCGAATACATAAAAGAGAAGTACCTGTAGAAGGTCTGAAATTGTAGAGCTGCAGACTCTGCTTGCAACTCTACTTCTGCTCCACTGTTTGTCCAGTTAAGACTAACAGTTTTCCTTAACAGAAGGAAATACTGCCACACACTTTGTTTAGCGAGCCTGTGGTAATTGGGTCCAAGGGAGGTCAGAGGCACAGACAAGACAGAAAATGACTCATGGTTTTCCTAATTTAGTAACGGCTTTACAAGGAAGACCAACGACAGTCTGCACTACCAGAGGTCTGGAAATGCCACCTGTAGATACTGAGCAAAATCAACAAGTATTGCAATTTCCTCTCAAACTCTCCCCTGCCTTTCCTTGAAAGCATCTGGTATTGACACTGTGAAAACAGTATTAAACTGAACAGATTACAAACTTGACCTACCATTCCAAACACAACCATATTACTGTCTTCATTCTAACTCCAAAAACCTCAACATTGATGAAAAAGGCTTTGTTATAACTTTGTTTGAAATCGAACCAATCCCTTAAAGCTTCCAATGAACACAACTAAGAACAAAAAGAAGAACTGTTCAATGCTACCTGTTTTTATCAGAAAATGGTTTTCATCATGTCTTGTCACTGCTGCCATTTCCTGATTAAACCTGTAGAGCGCCTGCCACTTTACAATGTGAATGAAATAGTAAGAACTAGCAAGACACGAGCAGGTAGAGAAACTTCGTTTCTGAGCATTTTTCTCAACCATTTTGCCTGCAACACATACTAAATCCACTACTCAAGGTACCAGCCTTATGGACATAAACATAGTATGAACTTTTGTAAATTCATACATGAACTGAAACTTAAAGACAGAAAACTGAGAAGAATCAGTCAACAAATTATTTCTCCCCTCAAGAAAATCATTACTGCAACTTATAAGGACTTGCTCAGACCTTCTCCTCCTTCTATTCTAGCCACAGTATTTCCTTCCATTTCACCCCAGCTTGCCACTTTTTGAACAGAGATTATAGCCACAACTCAGGTAGCAGGAAAAAAAAACAAAACAAACAAAAAAAACATAAACAAAAAACAAAACAGGAGTTCCTCAATCACCTTCAGTGCAAGGTCAGACAGCTTTGTTCAAATCATCTTTAAGCTGCTCTGGCCAATCTTACACTTGAGTGAATGAGGAGCACTCACTCTGAGGTTTTGTAGAGCCTGCAGAAGAGACAGTAAATTCTGCAAGTGACTCATTTCAGACTGACTGTGTATGAATTTGGCAGGGCAGGAACAACTAAGAAAGGGCTTGGGAGAAGCAAAGAGCCAGAGACAGTGTAAGACAAGACTGTTTAAGGACTGATTACAGTTATCGCAACTGTAGCACAGTACCTGTTCCTCTCTCTTTTGCTTCCGTAGCTGAAGACCCTCTTCCTCCCGCCTGCGACGCATCTCATCAGGGTTTAGAGATTTGTTCTTGTAGCTCTTCAGTCGGAAATTCTCTTTTCCTGAGGTCGTCATGGTTCCTTTACAATGCGATTAAAAAGAGAAATCAGAAAAGAATTACTCTTCAACGACATAATATTTTATATGGTTTCCATCTCTTAATCTCTGTAGCCATGCACTTCCAGCCACTGCTCTCCCTATATCCCATCACCTGACTTCCAATAACTCAGAAGGTGTAAAGCAAAATTTCACAGAAATGTCACTTCAGTGTGCCAGTTCTTCACATCAGACCAACAAACTTTTATTTTACTCTCGGAGACTGCAAGGCATGAATAAGTTTAATATTTTGTTAAGAAAGAACTGAGATCTATAAGGCAGAGTATACAGCCTGGGCTAAAAAGAAAACTGCATTAATAAATATTAACATTTCTCCACACAGGGAATTAGCCAAACTAATTATATTCCCCTGTCTTCACTCAGAAGTGAAGGGGTCTTTAGCTGCTTTTTTAGCTTAATTCACTTTGCAAGTCAGTACAGGGGCTTTTTTGCACTCCAAATCCACATTTTAAGTTAATTCAACACAACCCTGTGTTCCTTCTATTCCGACAAAGCCTCCAAGAAAAATGAAATGGAAAGAGAAATGTTGGGTGACGATGGTTTAACCACTGAAAATGCTCACTCCTGCAAAGAAAGCAGTGCTATTCTTCCCCTCCTCTCCACCCCCAGCCTCTAATCTTGCCACTGTTTATGCAGAGGGGCCTTTTTTTCAGTCTATGATTTCCAAGTACTGTCTGTCTTACGTAACTCAGTGGATCAGCATTTATAGCTACCTATGATGATTTTCACATGTACAATGCTGCACTTTGGAGTTACTTAGGATAAAACAATAGCTATAAAACTGTGTGGAAAGACCACGCACCCCTTAAATCAATGGGCTGTGGATCAGGTCTGTACTCTTAGTGCTCCATTCTGCTGCTACCTCCCTCCTTACATCCCTCCTTTAAATTCAAAAAAGGTTGGGGACCAAATTCTAAACACCTCAGTATTTCCATGCATCTTCATACAGATGCAGAATCTCCAATATGTTGTAAATATCTGCAGCTCTGTAATACAAAATTTAGGAAACTACGTTATATAAAAAGTTACTCTACAGGGCTTTTAAAGGTCTCTTTCAAATGCCCTAACATGTTGTATTAAATATGCTACCTACCTCAGATTCTGTAAGCACAGAATCACCAGGTGATAAATGATCTCCTGTGCACTTTTTACTTTAAAATGGAGCAACATGAGTGTATACAGACTCTCAACAGCTTAGGTTTCCTATTTAAAACACATCAAACATATAATCAAGTCTACTTTAACCTCCTCTTCTTTCAGTTAGCATAAGGAGTTTTAAGATATTTAAAAAAAAAAAAAAAAAGAGGATACCCAAATGTGCTTCTTATTAGAGCCTCTTTTTAAGTTGCTGCTACCTGACAATCATTTATAAGAATTCTGATGATCAGAACTGACTTTCACAGAAGACATTTCGGGCATCACTTCAAGCGTTACTGTATTCTGTCAACTGAGATTTAAAAAACTGTTAAGGGACATAAAACTACTGTATTCAAGATCAGTCACAGATTGCACTGAACACACCATAAAAGCCTGAGCATATAGGCAAGTCATTCAGCAGCCTAATTCTGCTGAAAAGGCTCTTCCTGAAATGGCGTTTTGTTGTTTTTTTTTAAACAAAGGTCCTACAAAAAGATAAATCTCAGAACATGAGAAGTTCCCTACGTCATTCTTAACAGCTTAGAGACCCCTTTCTTCCTGTGTTTAGGTGTCTGAGCTTAGAGTGTTAATGTTTCTTGCAATATGCTTGACAATAACATTTTCTTCCCCCTTTTAGTTTAAGTGACTACTAGCTGTATATTAAACATACAGACTATCTGAGGAAGCCCTGGATTTTAGCTGCAAAAAGAAATTCAGACTAACAAATACTCAAGAGTACAAAATTTCTTTTGTTTCTAAAACATTTTGAAAGAAATATTTTATATATTTTAGAATTAGCAAAATGAACTCAAACACCAGATGGACAACCATGAGCTAACAGGACATGCCTAACAGGAAAAAAGCTTTGCAGCCACTCTAGTCAATCTGCCCTTCAACATGAACAAACACGGGCATACACAACAGCCCAGATAAGATCTCAGGCCTTCCATGATATTATTAATTCTCCATTTTTGTCTGAAACACATCTTCTCAAACTCACAAAATTATATTTGCCTTTATTTGAGATTTCAGGACTTTGACAGCTCCTGTGGTCAATTCACATCTTCACTTTCAATCCCTAAAAGTTCTTCATTTAAAGAAATCCTCGACAGGGAACATCTTCGTTTCTTAACACTGGATTTCATCTCATTTCTATTATGTATCCCCCTCTGTATGATGTTCCAGTGTTTCTAAACATCAGTGACACCATCCAACTTCACCATCAGCAAGGTTCCTTAGCGTATTCTTCCTTATTGTACTTACTTACCTAGTTTCCCCTCATCCCCTAACTTGCATATTGATTTCTTTCAATTAATTTTGCTTCTGACTTTAAGGTAGTAACTTTCACTTTCCTCTCACAGCTCTGTTAGCCCTCTCCCATTGTACTTTACATCATCGTTTCATTTATTGAAAATACAGGCACAGGATTTACTTGAATTCTCTGACTTTACCTGAACCCCTCTACCTAATGGCTTCACAAGAATTATTTATTACACCCTTTATAAGCTTTAGCTGCAACTTTTGGCTATGCTCATTTCTGACTTGCAAGACAGCTCACTTTGCTGACTAACTCCCCCTATTTTCTGAGTAATCTATACACTTAAAATCCCTTCAAAATAGTGTATTGTGTTTTACCTGCGAATAATGCCTTCCTACAAATTCCTACCATCAAATGACTGGGAAGACAGTTTCTTCTATTAAAGGTGAAAAAATTAAGCTCCCTTCACCATTGAGAAGTTGCCAATTCAACTAGTAATGAATTCAGTAATTTATTTCATAGTAGTCCCTCACTGGTAGCAAATAAACAAAATCCCAACACATAGCTACATATCCATTTTATATACCTGCCTATCTAACCTGTATAACTATTAAATCCAAAGGTTTTTTCCTAAAAGCAGCTTTTGTAATATCCTCAATATCTCCTAAAATCAATTCTTTCTTCATCATTCTTTTACTGATTCCCCAACTACTGGTGAAAAATTCAATGACCACATCCAGAATTTCATCAAGCCGACATCTACTGCTAGCATCTTTAGATGTATTCAGTGTGAGCACACAAATTATTTTTTTAGGACTGAAAATATAACAATTCTATGTTAGTTGTTACAGTTGTCCAAGGATTGTTTGCTATCAATCTCCTCTTCCATTTTTCAGGATGTAGGCCTTCCTCCAGACTAACCCACAGACATAAAACAACTTCAAATTACCTCACTCATCTGCAACAGCTTTTTTGTGGCTTAACTGAAAACCTTTCAATGGCCACTTTAAGTTCACTTGTGGTAATTTCTTCACAGCAAAGAGCAAACCCTAGATCTTCTCTGCACTATCAAAATTAATGCTACTTCTCGTGAAAATCTGTGGTGGTTGTCATGGAAATGTTCTACCCATCTTTTCTTCCCTAAAGATAGCACAGTATTTTCCACATTTTTTGGATACTCCTGTCTACAGATAAAAACCTCTGGCAACCTGGTGAGGCGTTTTCATAGTCTATTCTTTAGGTTTTTGAGCAGCACCACTCAAACCCCATATGACACTTTCTCTCCTCAGTTTGGCTGCCATGAAAAAATGTGTTTTTTTAGTAAAATTAAAAACACCAACTATTCTTGAATGTCTGCATTTCCCTAAGGAAATGATGATCACCGAATTTTTCACTGATCAAGACAAGTACCCTACCAAATGTGGATGTGTTCTAAGCACACATTTCTAGAAGAAAGGAAAAGTACCGCATTTCTCCTTGCTCATCAAGTCAAAGAAATTCAGAGGCACTGGGAAACGCAGAGTCACTTACTGTGATGACCTACCTTGTCCCAAGCTATCATCTAGATAGGAACAAATATGAACTCTCTGCCTTCTTAAATCAGATATCACTGTTACTAGACTCAAGGGCTTTGCCAGAAGGAATGCCATGTGACTAATACTCTTGGATATTCCACACGTCAGAGGTATCCAGATGTAAAAATAAAGGCCTGACAAATCAAGACCTGCATAACGGTATATATAAGCCAGATGACTGAAACTAAGATTACCAACTACACTGCTGATATTGGAGACTGTTAGAGACAAACCTTCCTTCTTTGGAATTAGGGATGGGAATAAGGAAAAAAAAAAGAAGTGTTTCAGAAGTGTAGACCTGTACAAGAAATACTACCTTCCAATGGAAATATATCAGAAGATGAAGACTTGAAAATGAAGGCAGACAAGGAGGTTGGAGAGAAAAGGTGTAAGTGATAAAAAAAGTTATCTTGAAGATCCATGATCCAACATACTACCAGTCTACACTTCCTAACTAACAGAGCCAAGGACTCACTGGAGGCATACTTGTGAGCTCTAGTGTACCATCAACCTGCTGTCTCTCCTTTAGACTGCTGCCAGAGACAGTGAAAAGACACGAGAGGCTCTGTTGGCCCTGAAAGGACAACCTGTGATGGAAATGGCACTGTATAGATGGGACTCCAAGCACTGAGAGAAGCTGGAATTATTCAAAGTAAGAAATGGTTCAGCTACGCTACAAAACCCTTACTTCCAAAGAGATTTTTGTTTATTGGCTCTGCTGTAGGACTCTAGACCTCCTAGAGAATTGAAGTTTCCTCACAATCATGCTTCTTGACACCGCGCCAAATACCTACAGCACAGCCTGGACAGATGTTTGAGCAATTCACTGAGCTCTGATTACAGGACGCATCATCTTCTGACAGTCTTAGTGAGAGACTAGAAAACCTATCCAATTTACAAAACTACCCTGAAAGCAGCACTTGGTCATTCATTAGTCTCATTAACACACTCCCTACCAATCCAACACTTTGGCCACAAATGTGTTTGGTTTTTTCCCCATGAAGTGCACATTTTGGAAAGTCCTTCTAATTTGCTTTTTGGCAATTCTAAGACACCAGGTCCAGGATGCTAACAGAAGTATTTAAATCTTGTGGAAGTAAACTGTCAGCTTTCCTGAAGTTGATATAAAAGACAATGACAATGAAAGATCTTCATCATAAAACCATTAATAATATAGGGTGTAGAATGATAAAAAATATGACCTGGAATTAATGCTATTTCCCTGGAAAAACTTCTAGAGCAACATCCTACATTTGCCCACATCCACCAAGTCTCTACACTGTTGACCGTGTTATCTGAGGGAAGAAATAAAATAAAGAAAATCAGCAGCCTGACTTCTCTCTTCACTGCCACCTCCTGTTGTTTGAAAAACCAGCTCAACCAGATAAACATTTTGGTGAGGCTGTATCTGCTTCTTTTGCAAAATTATTTGACAAAGCATACTGGATTACAGGGGTCTATGGGAATGCCCATCAGTAGAAAAACCCATATCACCTAAGGGACAGGGGTGTTACTTTCTAATTTCAAGTGTCTTCAGACTCTTGTAAAGCTCAGGACATCTAGAGGAAAGGATATTTAACTGTCTCAACTACAAAAAGCTATTGTTCAAGCAAAACACAGCTGATTTCCAAAACCTTTGCTTAACTTTCTCTAGCTGTAAAATGGGATTGGGAAGCATGTCCCCACTATGAAATTAACAGTTACAGTATTTGTAAAGACCTGCAAAGTAAGTTCTGCTGATCATATATCAAAACCTAGCACTAACAAGGAAATAAAACGATCGTGTGAATTTCATTTTCTGTGGCTTGGGAAAGCTGTAGCAGCAGGCACAAGTGCTATTCACCAGCAAGAATGACAGACTTTAGTTTATGCAGAATAGCAGGGACCCACACTCCTAGAGCAACCCTCACACAAGAATGATGGAGAAAAAACAGAACCACCACCTCCTGCTACCCAAAAGGCCAGAAGATTAAAGAAGCTTCAAATGTAACATAAGAGTCATAGCTAAACATGGAGAGAATACATAGCCTTGAAACAGGGTTCAGACTTTTAGGGACTTTCTGTCAAAAACTGGAAGTAGAAAAGGGGACTTCTTCATGGAATTGCTGCCCATCTCCATATCTTTCAAATCTGCTTTATTTTGCAGGCATACTAGACCTATTAGGTTTTTTCCATGCCCAGTAGTAGGCCTTAATTCACAATTGTTTCTGTTCTAGCACCTTTAGAAACCTGTGAAATAGCAAACCAAGTACTAATCCAACTAATCTGTAGCAACTTTGGCATGTTCTAGCTCTAGGCCACTTGGCAAGTTGGACTGGTACTTGCTTAAAAATGAGAACAATCTTAAAACTTAAGACAATTAATGCAAGGCTTGAAAAGACAGACAGTTTTGCACATTATGGAACATGATATTACAAGACAAATTAAAAACCTCAATATTGACTGTTGCTCAAAAGCAAAAAAAAAAAAAAAAGGAGAAAAGACTGCATTATCTGAACAATGTTGAGGACATCCGATGTCAAGTTTGTAGGGATGTCACATTTCAACAATGTGACCTCCTCATCTTCCACAAAAGAAAAAAGGGCTGAAAAGGTGGTTAAAAAAAAAAATATAAACCACCACCATATCAAAAGTATTTCTACAAAATTACTCATCTTGAAGGGTCAATTGAGTACACCCCCAGGTAACATTTGGAAAGATCTTCTGTGCTTACACAAAATAGCTTTTTTTAAGAGACTTGCCTAAAATCAGGCCAACACCAGCTTGTCAGGCCCCTGACCTTCCTTTTTTACACTTTTTTACACACACAGAAAGAAACAAAACAAAAAGTCAATTGCAGCAAAAAGAACACCAACAGAAACAGAATTACTTGACACTTGGTGCTGTCTCAAACTGACATGACACATCAGCCTGTATTACTAATTAAGCACACCGACAGCCACACAACTGGGCACTTAAATCAATTTGTAAAGTTAAAGGATTATGCTTTTTTTTTTCCTTTTTTTTTTTTTTTTTTTTTTTAAGAAACACCACTGAAGAGATGAAGTAGTAATGCATTTACAAGGTTTATTGGAGAACACTTTTACCCAGGGGTGGTGGGGGAGGTGTGTGTCAATACAAGATTATACACAGTATATCTAGCACTTCACTATACCTTTACTATCACAAAGATATTTCCAAGATTATTTGATTTCAATTTTTTTAAAGTCCATTTTGACTTAACGAGGTAACAGATACAGCTTTCAAAGCTCCAAAAAGCTTTGAACTTGAGCAAAAAGGCAGAAAACCTGACTCTCAAAAGCCAGGTCAACTTAAAAGGAAAACATCTTCAAATTTAACTGAGCCTTTCTGATTTGAGCTGCAAACACAAAATTCCTTTACTGCGTTCAAAGTCATTGCAGTGCAATAAATCTGTTTCAATGAAAAAACCTCACCCCGATTTCTATAATCCCACAGTCCACAATCAACCCGAAACCAAAAAGTTCCCACAAGTCATAAAACAAAGCACCTAGTGATGGGGAATTAAACTTTTCAGCTGCACATGATTATAGTAACATTAAAAAAAATAACCTCACAATAACTTGTCCATCTACACAAAATAACAGAAGTAATTATTCCTGTGTGCCAAACTAAAACATAAGCTGTTTTTCTTTTACAGCAGAGATTCATTTCTATTTTGATTAAGGTTACAGCACACCTTCCCTGCACTTACAGAATGAGCTGAGCCACAATATATTTTCTGTAAGGTCATACCTAAAAACCGGACCTTTTGAAAAACAACAGTCATGTCTATCACTTGATAGTCATCATCTTCATTTGACAGCCATCATCTGTCAGAAAAAATCATCCTAACATTTCTAACATCCTAACACATCCTAAACATTCTTTACAAGAGAACAAGACTGCACCTTTCAGCATTTCATATCATGAAAATATGAAATCTCAGGCACTTTAAAACAAATTAGGTTAAAAGTAAACTAAATTAAGTTGACTGTGTAGTTTCAAGCAACTTTTGTTTGGGTTCATGAGTATCAGAAGGCACTGAAACCAAACCGACCTCATGCTTCCCCTGTTGACAAATTTGCCTTCAACAAATTTATTGGTTCCTGTGACTCAGCATTATGGAAGATGTGTGCAAAAGTACAAAATAACAGTAAGTCAAAATTCTACTGATTTCATACTAGCTTTGGACATCAGCAACCAAAAGAGTCACATAATACTGATGTATCAGCTGCATCAAGCCAAAACCCAAAGGAACTTTAAGGCTTGAAAATGCTCATTCTGCCTCCCTCATCCCATTTACACCTAGCACCCCTCCTACCAAAAGCTCTCGAATCCAACACACAGCACATTCACAAAGACATCTCTTTTCCTTTCTGATTATTTCTCAATACAAAAAAAAAAGGTAAAACGAGAACAGGTAGACAGTTAAAGAGGTGATCATGTGGAAGCTAACAAAGGAGTCCTGCATCTTTAAGAGGCAATCTCATCCCCCTTCAGACAAAAAACACATCACAACAGTCTAATACTAATCACATTATTATCTGACTTTACTTAAAGGTAAGCTGTGGTTTGTGTGCCACCAAAAGGTGGCTTGTTTGCCAAAATGTCTTTTCATGTATCAACAGGTGAATTTGCTTGCAAGTATAACCTTAGCACTAGATTTGGTAGGCTTACAATGCCTTGTTTGGATATAAATACATTCAGGATGTTTAGCCACAGGATATTTCTTTCTGAAGTCAGTATATCGCTTATGTATAATCTCAACTTTATGCCCAGACTGTAAAAAAAAATGAAATAAAATAAATAAAGATCTGTGTGTGTCAAACTGGTTAGTTTCTCACAGAACATATGAATCCTCCTGCTGAGCCTGGCAAGCATTCTGAACTACCAAATAAAAATAGAAAAAGAGAAAATAATTACTCTAGATCATAAGGAAGCTTTCAGCAACTGGTGACGAGCTAAATCTTAAGTCTTACAGCACACTCACCCTCTATATACACCCAGGAACGCAGTCGTATTTCTTTCAATTCTAATGCTTTTAGCTTCTGCCTCCTCATGACACTAAGCATTAATTATGCTTCAAGAAAGTATGCACTTTATACCAATTTAAAATTTCTTTTATGTCGCTGAACTCCATTTACTCCTGTCTTACATGAATGGATCAACAGAAGTGACAACGCAGTGTCCAATCTATCATTACTTCCTACCACTTCTTCATACCCTCCCCTACCACTAATACCCTTTTTAAACCAATTCTGGTGAAAGGAAATTTACTGATGGTCACCCACCTTAGACTACCTCTACCTTTTATCCTCAAAATGAGTTATTAAGCCTGCACAACATTTAATGCAGTTCAAGATATTCATGAGGTGGCATCATATAATTTCCAGTCCTACTGTTCTACAGATTTTATATTTAGCAGAGGTTTTCACTGAGTGTTTCATTTAAAATTACCTTTGCTGTTCTTCCAGAGTTCCTCTACCTTCTTCAAAATAATTTAAAAGTACTGATATTTCTACAGGCCTTGCATCCTACTGCTGGCATTCTGTATCTTGAAAACCCCACATCAATTCTTGGAAATAATACAGAGCAATTTAATCCATTACTTGCTTGACAGACTTCAAAAACCATAGCAGACTAAGGATGCATTTTTCTTCAGAGCAGACTTGCTCTCATATCGCTGTCCCTTATCTCTGCAATTTACATCAGCATTTTTTTCACTAGTATTATTATATTATTTAAACACACTTGTTCTCTGAAAAAAAGAGGTGGTCTGGTCTTTCTAACTTGTTGTTTGTCCATTACATCACTCCAGAACCTCCTGTTTAGATATTTCAGCCACTCATAACATTTCATCAAGTGAGTAATTCCTTTAATGCCTTTTATTTTTCTTGACTTGCTCATAGCCTACTAGGCTCCCTCACACCCCTATTCCCTTTGGCTTTCAGAAGTATTTAAACGAATCCATTAAACTTAGCTATTTGCTGCTGCTCTTCTATTACCCCTTATGTTTCCAATTTACATTAAAACCCCAACCCTAATTCACATCACTTTTTTTCTCCTTTTTTATCTGCTATATTTTATGCTTCTTGACACAGACTTGATTTCCATTTTTCTGGAGGGCATACAGCCATTAACCTCTCACCTCTTGCCACAAATTTATGTTTTCTAACCTAGCAACTCCTTTACTGTTGCCTTTAAAGGTACAGTTTCCTTTTGTGTTCTTAAGGATATGAGTTAAGCCCCCCATTTGCCCCTCCAGGACTTGTAAAACACTTCAGAAGAAAACTACCGCAGTCCTGTGGAGAGCCAAACAGAAAGATAATCAAAGCAAGTCTGCCAGATATAGGACAGTCTAAAACAAAATGTACCATTCTGTTCACTTTAGCTTATTCAAAGGAAGGGGAAAAAAAGAAAAGGGCACTGTATTGAAACACTGAAGTTGAAATAAGACTATCAAACAATCTGGTTAAATAAACATTTACACTTAAGAGTCTCTATAAAGAACCTTTTCAGAAACTGCTACAATATCTGACTGTAGTATTTCTAGTTCTCATAGTGTCTTTGGTCAGTGCTGCTGACAGGGGCTGTTGCTGCCTTTCTAAATGGGCTAAACTGTAACTTCTCCAGAAACCAGCACTCAGCTGAACATACAAGACCACATAAGCAAGCCAGCTCTGGAGATATCAACACAGAGAACACTGGGGGGAGAAAAAAAAAAAAAAAAAGAAAAAAAAAATCAACAGATGGCACACTGACAGCAAAAGGTAAACATCCTGGTACAGTGTTAGAATTAGAGATAGGATGTAACAAAGACTCTGTTCAGAAGTTTGGGGTGGGAATCCCAAGCTCCCAAAACAGCCATGTTTCTTGGAAGTGAAGCATCACTGCACCTGTTTGAAAGATTATGACAAGGGAACCCATTCTGAGAAAAACCTCTACCATGTCATCTTATGTTACCATGCCTCAAGCTACTCTTCGTTTTCCCTGTGCCTATGGGTACGTCTAAAGGGTAATTAAAAGGTGCAACCACAGTTCAAGTAGAAACAAACTTGTTTTGAATGAGCTAGTTCACGTGTCAACGCACATGGTAATGTTGCAGGGTGAACAACATAATGAAGTTACAATAAAAACAAGGACAGATACCCCAAAGATTACTTTGATTCAAACCATGAATTTACACAGTGTTCTATTAACTATTCTATTCTAACTATTAATTGCCACAGGTATGTAGAAAATAGCTTTAAAATAACTAGTTTCTAGGGATAAAGTTGCAATCCCATTTCCGGATAGCTCACAGACATATCCCAACTTTGTTAAGTCTTTCGTTACCATGCTCAGAGAGGAAAATAGGCCAGCAAACAAAAAAAAATCCAGAGAAACGGCAGCTTGAATAAAGGATAAAGAGACTATTAAACACAACCATTCAGCACCATTTGGGAATTCTGCAGAAACAGCAGCCCAGTATTTTCACAGCTCATGACATATCTTTTCAGCCCGGAGTTTCAGTTTTCATGAAACGCCCTCAAGAGGCAAAGCTTAAAATCATCATTACGTGTCCTCTTGCCCGAGCAATACAAATCTAAAGATTATGAATGGGATGCGTTTCTGCAGGTTCTAAGGTCTCCAGAGACGTGACAGGTGGAAACGGCCACCACGGCTCCAGAGAAAGCGCAAACCCTTCCATCCCATATGGGTAGTCAAAGAGATAATAACGCTGGGGTAACGCCAGTCTGCAGGGAGAAGGGATAGCTTTGGTAAAATCAACTAAGACCACAAGGAAGGTAAAAAAAAAAAAAAAAAAACAAACCAAAAATCCAAAAGAAAAACCCGCCCAAGCTCGGAAGACCCAGGAGAACGTTCCCCTTCCCCTCCCCGCGGGGCTGAGGCGCTGCCTCTCCTCACACACACACACACACCCCCGGTCCCCCCGGGAGGACCCCACGGCCGGTCCCACCGGCGCTCACCAGCACCGGAGAAAACCCGTTCTTTACGGCACGCTGCTACCCCGCCTCCCCGCAGCCACCCCGCCGATTTCTAAAACCGGCCCCGCCTCACCGGCACAAATCCCTACCCCCCCGACCCACACCGGGGTTCCCGGGGCAGAACCGAACCCCTCCCCCCCTTCCCCCGGCGGGAAACGACCGGCCCCGGCCCACGCGCGCGGCTCCCGCCGCTCCGGCCGGCCCCGCCCCGCCCCGCCCGCGCGGCCCCCGCCTGTTGCACGCGCGCAAACCGGGGACGGAGAGGAAAGAGGACGGGGGGGTGGGGGGGGGCGGTGGGAATGAGAGAGAGAAGGGGCTCCCGCGGCCGTCGGTACCCCCAGCCCGGGCCGAGGCGTCCCCCACCGACCCCACGCAGGGACCCCGTTCCTCCTCCCGCGCCCGGCCCGGCTCACCGCCCGGCTGCCGTTAATTCCCCCCCTCCTCTCCGCCCGCCCTCCCGCCGCCACTCTCCCGAGGCTCTCCCCCCACCCTCCCTTTTCACCCCCGTACCTGCTACCGGCGCGGCCCGGCCCGGCCCGGCCCGGTCCCGCGCTGTCTCCTCTCAGGCCCGAGGCGCGCGAGCGCCGCTCCCTCCCTCCCTCCCTCTCCGCCTGCCTGCTCCAGCGCTGACTGGCGACGGCAGCGCGCATGCGCGCCCCCCCCTCAGACAGTCGCGTAGCTTCCGGCCCTCACCGCGGCACCCTCTGGGAAGAGGAGAACCCTTTCCGGCGAGCCCTTCTCCGCCCGCCCCGGGCCCGGCGAGGCGAACCCAGCCGGTGGCGACGGCGTCCGCTCACCCTCCTCGCAGTCAGCGGCTCCTTCCTGCGGACGGTGACACCCGGTGGGCAGCGTCCCTAATAAAGACTACGACTCCCGGCATGCATCGCGCGTCAGGAGCACCCGCAGACGGGGCGCTCCCCCCACCCCTCTGCCGCGGGGCATGCCGGGAGTTGTAGTGAAGCTGGGCGGCGCCGCCGCAGACCGGGAAGGTCGCGGGGGGGGGGGGGGGAGGCCCCGCCCCTCCCCGCCTGAGGGGCGGTGGGCGGGTCGTAGACCCGGAGAGGGAGGCGATGGCGGCCACGGCGACCGGCCGGCTGCCTCCGGCCATGGCGCAGCGACCGCCAGTGGCAGGGCGGTGGTGTTAGGCCGCCGGCCGTAACCTGCCGCCTGTCAGCGCTGCCTCAAGGGAAATTCGTGACAGGCAGCGGTAAAACGGACAGGGACCCCCCCCTCACCCCCCACAGGAGGGGGCTTTTATAGCCCGGGATAACCTAACGAGCTGATATTTCCACTTTAATTAACGCTTCCTGCCATGCAGGTTACGTAGTGGCGGCCTCGGTGTCGCCGCAAACCACGCCGCCGCACGCCAAGCGCCGGCGTCGAGGAGCGAGGCCGTTTCGAAGCCGTTACTTCGCGCCTGTGGGGTGGTCGTGGAGCGGGCACGGAAAGCCGCAACAGCTGCCGGTCACCCGTGGCATGCGTTGAGACAGATACGTGCGTTAGGTTGTGTGACCAAAGATGAGAGAAATTTTATGTAGGTTATATACTAAAAAAAAAAGAAAAAATCCCAAACCTAACTATACTGATCATTGAGGAGGTGATGTTCTACAAGCTCATCCGCGCACCCACAGAGGGGCACAGGGAGACGGCAGCGGGGGGACACCCCACACAGCACCCTGCGGGCTGCTCCCAGGCCCACCCCAGGAGCCATCGGCCCACCAACGGCCCGTCTCCAGGAGCACAGGGGCACGATGGCCGTCGGGAACCCGAAATTAGAAAGGGACACCTTGTCCAGGCCCCTGCCAGGGCTGTCCCAGCCCCAGAGCACCTTTAGGGCTGGGGGGGGTCACTGCGTTCAGGGGACACACGACGGGACACAGGGGAAGAGCGTTTGGGCGTTGCACGGGACTCTTCAGGGGAAGAACCAAGGGCAGGGTTGAGGTGATCTGTGGGGGATCAAGTGTGGGAGAACAGAGGGATACGGGAATAAAAAGGGCCGGTTGCGTGTCAGTGGTTTGTGATGGTTTGGCCGTGCCCTGTGCCTGACCAGCGCAGCCCGTCCCGTCTTCTCGTTAAACTCCTTTCGCACTTCGGCCCGGGCGAGGGACTCTCGTTACCCCGTGCAGGGGGTCTGGGGGGGTCTGGGTGCCAGCGGCTGGGACCAGTGCCCACGGGGCAGCCCCTGGCGTGGGCGCAGGCGTGCGGGCGAGCGTGTAAGCGTGTGAGCGGCAGCGAGGGTGCAGCTGGGCCAGCCGGCGCAGGGGCCTGGAGGAGAGGAGATGGCTGCTGGGGGGACTGGGGAGGTCCCAGCAGCTGCGGAAGATCCTGGGGGTCCCTGGGGGTGAGACCACCACAGAGGAGCTGGCTATGGGGGACCAGGGGGACTGGTGAGACTGGGATGAAGGGGCAGCTGCTGGGCAGACTGCCTGAGCCCAGCTGCTAGAGGGATCCATGCCGTAAATACGTGTGTGACTGTGTATATATATATATATATATGCACATATGCTCACTAGCACACCTCCATCCGGCTCAGCCAGAGAGGGGGGGGTGGGATGAGGTCACTGGCACTGTGTTCGTGTGAGTGTTCTGTGTGGCTTGCCATGTAATCTGTGTGGCCGTCCGTGTATATGTGTACATATGTGGTGTATACATGTATTTGTGCACAAGCTCAGCCTGGCTACTGCTTGGACCTGGGGACATGGAGCTGCGGCAACCTCACCTCTCTCAGCCTACCAGATCTGGCCCAATTTTCCCATGTCAATAGATATGTATATTTGTATACATATCATATGTATACATATACGAAATACGTATCATATACATAAGTATATTTCATAGGGCTTCTGTATGGCACAGCATTTCTACCCATAGAATTGAGATATGAGACATTTAAGCAGACAGGCAACAGCTTTCTCCCAAAGCATTTGCACCAAAAAATAAATACCAGTTACACTTTTCTTTCAGAGATTTCATGTTTCTCGGACCCTACCAGTAAACACATCTGTAATGCAGCAGAAGGTCTGGTTACAGTATTAGTTGGCATTCCTGAGATACCTTGAATCAAATTAGCACAGGTCAGGGTGGCAGCAGAGATCCGCAAGTTCTGTTCTTGCCGAGAGTCTGGTTTCAGGTGTGGCTGACCTCATACAATGGTCTGCTGCAGGTACAAGGATGAATTCCTGTTTCCCGTCACCTTCGCTCTTCTGCTCCCTTGTCTCCACCACATGCTCATTTTCAGGGATGGTGAACTACATTCATTCTGCGCATCTTGTGATACCCTGCCCTAAAAGGCCACCACAGATGATGCCTTCCTGCAGTACAGCTATCACCTGCAGGCAAGGATTTGCAAAACTTGGCTGCTTGTGTTACGTGAGGCTGCGAGGCGGAGTACCAAACAGAGGGAGGCAGACCCAGGGCAGGCTCTCTGGGTCTGCATGATCACTGAGCAACACATGGAAGCAGTAAAAAGTGCCACCAGAGTTCAGACTGTCTGGAAACACAGAGATCTAAAACCAGGCTGACATCAGGTGCTGGTAAAATTAAGACGGAAGGTAGCTTCATTTCTGACAACAGCTACTTCTGAAGCCCAAGTATTTTAGTAATCTGGGTTAATTCAGCTGGAGGGAGTTTCATCCTAAACCAGTAATACAGAATTTTGAGAAGAATTTTTTACTTCATATGAAAGTGAGGCACACAGGCAACATGTTTTTAAACACAGTCTAAAAAGATGATGACAACATTGAAGGCTGAAGAATGACCCTGAACCGGGCGGGGTGAAGGGTGGAAGTGGATTTGGGTAAACACATCAGCAATCATGTTGTGATTGGGTGAAATTCAGGTTTAGGCATATTACCACTGGCCCCTGTTTTCCCCAGTGCAATGGGATGACAGAAAATGGTATCACGATAATACAGCCCTTTCTAAAAAAGGCCACAGAGCCAGACTGCTAACCATATTTAGCACTACTAAATTACAATTGGCACCAGCAAGCCTTGGTTGTCACCTACTGACATTTTGTTCAGCCCTAAAAATGAAAACACAGTTGCCTGCACTGTTTCAAACTATCAGAGTCACTGGGGGCTCACAGATAAGGAAAGAGAAAGATAAGGCAAAGCAACAAGTTCATCACGACTTAGGATCTCAGAGCCGCCACCACCACGGCCAAAAGATGTTGTTCTGTGTTTCTGAGGTGGTGAAAAGTGGTTGCGTGCGGCAGCAGGGTCACAAGAGGTGTCTTTGCAGCCAGACGGGGTGAGCACCCGCCAGGGAGAAGCAGCGCCTGCCCCATCCGCACCCTTGAACCTCACTGACGTGTAGTAGTACCTATGTCTGTACTCACCATGAGTATGAAATGCTCACCACAGAACTCACGAAACTCGCCATGAATCTCACCATGAAATGCTTTAATTTAATGCTTTTAACCACGCTGACGGTCGCTTCCCCAGGTTTGGCTGACTATGGGTGGCACTGGGAGCTGCACCCTTCGGGCTTCCTCCCGGTGGCCGGTGGGACCCTTTCCCTGTGCAGCAGAGGGGCTGGAGCTGGGGAGTCTCCTGGGGGTCCCCGGGAGGCGGGCAGGCGGATCTGCCCGGCTGCTCAGCTCTGGGCTGTTCCTGCTCTCTTTCTGCCCACCCCTGCCCATCGGAAACCCACCATCGCTGTCTGCACCAGCTGGTGACGATGGGAACTGGAGGCAAACCTCCATCAGAGCACAGCAGGGAGCTGATGCAGGGCTCTGGGAAGGGTTTTGATCTTTTCCTCTCGTGCAGGGGGCACAGAGTATTATTGGTTCTGCCTCTCGCCTCTCCTCTGTGAAGTATCGCTCCAGAAGTGACAGTGTTAACAAATACAGTGGAAGAGACTGCTCTGTAAGCTGAGCTCCATGGTCACATGCACGGGTTTTATTTTTAACATCCCAAAACTACTTGATGTTTCTGCCTGGGCTTGCTCTGTGTCCTCCCGTTCTCTCCTCTTTCTTTGCTTGCAGCTCTCGCTTACCGACCTCACTTCAACCCAGCTTAGCACAACCGGGAGAGCAAGTGTTTGGTGCACACGCGGGGACTCTATGATTAAGGTAAGGCTTTGTAAATAGAGTTGGAGTTTTTATTGGTCAAACCTTATGCAATGCAATGGTTACTGTACTGAGCTATGAAAATCAAGACATCTTCAAAACAGCCTTAGTAACTAAGATGAAGTAGAATAATCAGACACAAGATGTCTTAAATGACACCCTAAAACAGACGCAGCTGGTAACTGTGAACGCCTCTGTGGCATGCTACTCTAAAAAAAAAAAAACCTCCATAATATATTCAGTGGATTAGCCATAGTTTGCAGCACTGTATCTGGGGTTTTAAAAAACTAAGATGCTGATTCTAAGATGGGAGCTTCAGCAGCAGGACAGATGATAAATCAAAAATTCAATTTCTGTCATTTTCAAGAAACTCTGACAGAAGTAAGACAAGGAGATACAGTAAGGGCCAGAGGAGAGGCAAGAGCAAGCTTGTGGCAAAAATGCTAAGACTTAAAATCTGGTAAGTTTTGTAGATTCAGGCTGCAAACTTTATGTTGGTAATCCAGACTGAATGAATGATGATGAAGTAAGAATTACAAGGGTTACAGGTACTACAGTACCATTCAGAGATGTGGCTGCTTAGGAATTTTTATTCAGGAATCTTTTTGCTTTTGTTTTTTATGACACTTAGACCTTAACCGATAGCTCTGAAATTCTCTATAACTGGGCATCTGCCTTGGGCTGGGTTTCCTTTGTTTTGCTTCAAACAAACCATTACTTGATTATCTCAAGAAGTTTTCAGAAAAGTATGTTAATGGGATTGTTACCAGGGCATAAAATAGAACCTGAGCCCAAAGGAAAAAAAACACAGTTTGGACCCTTTTTTTTGTTGTTGTTCTCAAACTGCAACTAAACTGGAACCTGTTATTTTGAAGCACTTGCTGAGCTCAAACCAAATCCATTTTCCAGTAACTGATGCAAAGTGAGATTTTGCCTGACTGTGTCTCTACCGAGGACAGCACAGGGACCCCTCGCATGCGCAAGGAGCAGCAGAGCAGCTCCGTGCCACGGCTCTCCCCTTCTCCCCATCCTGCCTGACTCCCACACGACTCCGCAACACGCCCAGCACAAGACCCTGCTGCTGGGCTGCCCTGCACCATGCTGCCAGCCCAGAGGACCATTTCAGAACCTGGAATTTTGGGGTGGGTTTGGCACAGGTGAGCTATGGCTACATTGCACCAGGTAGAGAGGAGCAAGAAATATTGCTGATTCAGGTCTCATGGGGGGAGTGCAGTGTGGAGTTTCTACCAGCAGTGCCCTGTGTTACGTGAACCTCACTACTCTCAACTCCCCTCTACTTGTCCTGTAACAGCACTAGTGCATTTCACTGGACAGAAATTGCACGGGCAAGTTTCGGTGCCTCTTTACTGCGTGCGTGCAGCACAGATTTATCAGGCGAGGGTGAGACGTGATGGTGCAACAGGTTCTGTTTAGCTCCATGGTCCTGCATGCCAGGTTTAGGGAGCTGAAGAGAAGCTGATGTGCTGCTGCGAGAACCTGAGCAGCAGGCACACTCTGGAAGAAAAGCAAGGAACATGGATTGAAGTCTTTGCCAGGCTGATGCACTATACGGTGGACCTACTCCATCCCTGTCATTTTAAAGCATAGTTTTTTCAGTATAAAACAATTCCAACCCATTCAGTACCTCTGAACTAGTGGTTATTGCCATGAAACGCCACGGCCTCAGCCAGCTGATCCCCAGCTAAAAAATACAGGGAGTACCTCCCTAATTGTCACAGCTTCATCCTTCCATCTTTGGTCAGTTGTCTCATGGAAAATCTTTTCACTCCACCTGCCTTATACTGAGGATTTGAGGTTCACCAGAAGGATTGCCCTGGAATCAAAGTGCCCCTATAAAATCCATGTGGACTTGTTCAAGGTCTGAGCCTCAAAGAAACTACATCTTGCACATGCTCGCTAGAAGGTTGTTAGTGTCATTGATGAAGATTTCATCTATACCTTTTATTCTCCCTTTCCACCTACCCTGAGCTCTACCATAGTCACTGCCTGACTCATTTAAACCTTGGCTGGCCACACGTATATGCAAGACCAGTCTGAATGGCAACTGCAGAGCAGATGTGCCACGAAGGACAGTGACCAAGGCGGTCACTCAAGCTGTAGCTGTCCCTGCTGTGGGTGTTGAGATGTGGGGCTTGACTCACTTAGGGGTCACCATGATTCCAGGTGGTGGCATTCTTGGGTTTGCTTTTTATTTTGTATTGAAGGACAGGACTTGAGAAAACTTAGGCTCCTGAGAATCATGTACAAATGCGGTACGGTATGGTTTCCAATGGCATAGTGTTTTCTTCCTCAACTCCAAGAAATAAATATATCTGTTTAGCAAAGGGAGAGCCGAGCCTGATTTCTTGCTGAGGTCGTTAAGTACGTAGTGATTGAGGAAGAGTGCTGCACAAAAAGAGAAGAAAATCTCTAGTTTAAGGAGACACAGATGCTCTCCCAGAAAATGTGATTCTACAGCTGGGTCTGCCAGGGGTTTTGTGCAGGAAGCATGCAACTGCACGTGAAACATCAGAACCTGAGCATCTCCATGCTTGGTGTGTGTGTATATATATATATTTATATAAAATATTATATTTCATTCTATTTCTTTTCATCTTTCTATATTTTAATTCTACATCTGCCACACAGAAGTAATAGTATCTTTTAACCTCAAGTACACCTCTAGTACTGCAAAGATAAATTCATTATTGGTTGTGAACCCCCTCAGATACTAAGACAGTAAATATATTGAAAAATCCTGTAAGGAAACTAGTAACTCTGTATTTACCTCAGGATTTAAGTATTATGATAAAAATGAGATAAACACCATATACTGGGTAACAAGGATTAAAAGAAATAGAGAGTATGTCCTGTCTGCATTATACACTTCACCAAAAGTATTCACATTCCTTGAAAATATTTTTCTGTTGTAACGTTATATATATAACGTTAACGTTCTTGGCTCCAGCATTTGGATGCAAACTTTCCTGAGATTTTTTTTTAAGAGCTCCCTATCATGTCTTAGAAAGACTGTTTTATGTTCATTTGCAATCTCATCTCAGAGGCACTCTTTAAGGTAATTATCTGGGGTTTCTGGTGGCCCTTTTTGATGGTTCTTTAAAATGGGAGGCATCCCTTGATTCTGTGTGAAGAGCTCAGACATGATGTATAACCTTAGTATGTCATATGATCAGTCACATATGGCAAATACCAAATAAGAAAACAGTTGTATTGTTTTGGCTCATTGGCTGCAACTGAACCAAATATATATTTACTGAAAAGAAATTGTAATTTGTTTATAAACTGTAAGTTATTGTCACTGAACAGATCTGCTCCAGACACAGACATATCTGCAGTTAAAATAGCAGCTGTATATTTTTAAACCTTACTTGATTTGCTGTCATGACGGGCTAAAAATAAAGATTTACCAAAGTGGACAGACTGTGGACTGGATTTGCATCCTTTCTTTCCACAGTAGCTTGAACATGATTCAAGTAAGTATTTCTGTTTTGATTTTTTTTGTAACTCAGCTCTTAGGAAATTTTGCAAGTTGCAGGGAAACAAGAAGTGTACAGGTTTAGAGAAATGTTTCATAACCCAACGTATCTGTGTGTCACCTGCCTCTGGGTTTTAGGTATCAAACTTACCGAGGCAAGAATTTGTAAACTTTCTGCTCAGGGTTTTGAAAGTTGTAGTTTGTATACTGACAATAATACCATCAACTAAACCACAGAGCTAACTAGATCATCAGTTAAAATACAGAGCTCCTGATTACCAGCATGTCAGAATAGAAGCAGCATTCAAATCCTGATAAATATCAGAAAAATTCTCTATCCCTTCTTCCTGTCCCCTAGCTTCACAGATTTGACAATGAGAAGAGAGGCATAGAAATAATTTGTCTGAAAAGAACAGCATATACAAGTTAGAGATGAAGTAAACTCAACTAAAAAATACCTGGATAATGATGAAGACTGATTCTGAATCTGAAAGATCTGATAATGGTCACTTCTCATAAAGAAAGCATGTATTTTCTTTCTCTGCATGTCATTGGGATGGGGTTCAGTTTCAGCATACAGCAGTGTGAAGCAGGGTCCTCTCCAGAAACTTTGCAACCAGTCCTTTCTGTGTTTTAGAGAACCATAAGGCCTGTGCCTCTGCTGTATTTTTATTTATCAATTATTCTTCTCCAAGAGTTACTTTTGCAGTGGAAAGTATTGTTCACATGTTCGTGTTTTTATTGCAGTGTAATGTACCCAGCCTTCCTCTGACCTTATGCAAGTCATAGCTGGGACTATTTTTAGAGATTATATTTGCAGCAAAATGTTACAAGAATGAAAGCAGCAAGGATGCTGCCAATGTGAAATAAATCCATCTGTATCTCCTGCTTCTCTGAGCTGCATAAAAGTAGATGTAACCAAACAGCCTAAAGCAGGACAGATGCCACCCTAAACCACAGGTATTTAAGGGCTGCATGTGCCTGGGGCCACCCTGGCCAGCACCCTGCTGTCACCCCCGGCCAGAAGCCGGTGCTTCCCAAGACAAGGCAGGGAATGTTATAAAAGGTAGTCACAAAATACTGTTCTTCTGCGTTGCTGTCTTGAGCTCTTTCCATGCAAACAAAGGTGAAGGTACCTAAGCTTTATACTTCAGAGTGTAAGTTTGTCCATGGGTAAAGGGACCACCAAGTTCCTTTACTCTGCAGGACCAAGGGGGAGTGGGGTTGATTCATTAGGAGGTGTAAACAGGTTTGGTCAGTGCTGGAAGTTGCAAAGGATGGAACAAAGATGCGTTAAGCAGTTAATGCACATCAAATTCAAACACCAGTGTGTGGTCTTTAGTGACTGCAGGAATCCACAAGCATTGCCTTTCCCAGACATCTTTCTTTCTCCGGCGTTGTTCGTGACTTCCATTGCCGGCGTGGGAAAGTGTGAGAGACGAGAAGTTAAGACACTACCTCAAGAAAGAGAGGGGAAGCCGCTTCACGTAGCATCTCTTCCCCTTGAGCCTGAGCCTACTTCTTCTGCAGACCAGCTCTCCTCAGGGCTAGATCACTTAAGACTGGGGTTGCAAAAGCACTCACATCTAGGTAAATGACACTACTGTATTTTCTTTAACCTTAGCAAAAAAAACCCAAAGTCTAAATTATTTTACTAACAATGTCGATTTTTTCCCAGAGCCAAATGAGGGTCTGCTGGGCCTATGGTAGTTCCTACTGCATAGAAACTGTGGTGGGAAGACTTGTCAAAACTTTTTTTCTCATTCTCACAGAAAAAAAGCATGCCCTGTGTCATGTTTGGAAACAGAACTTCAGTTCCTCCTTATCATTAGCTCTTTCCCTTCCACAAAGATTCACAGTAGGCTGAACCAAGCTGGAATGCAGCCCCTACAGCAAGGAGCAGAAAGTCAGAAGTCGGGATTTTTCTGCTTGCAGCAGCTCTTCTTTGGGCCAAGTTACTGATACCAGTTGAAGGTAGCCAGAGAAGTAGCTCCGAGTAGTGACTGAGCAGCCTCTAGTTCTCTAATCCAACAACCGTGTATGAGGGGAAAGGACCAGAGGAGGTCCTACATGTTCCCCCTAAACAGCATCTCTTAGGGACATTGGTGAAGAAGACTGCTGGGTTGGGTGGACCACTGGTCTGACCCAGAATGTTATTTCTTACGTTCCTAGATTTTTTACAAGAGAAGGCATGCCTCATGCTAATCACCGCCTCCATTTACTTGCTGTCGGACTCTGTGCCTCTGTTTTCCCATTTTTAGGAAGGATTAACAGCTATTGCTGGGAATTATTGCAAGGGTAGAGATATTATGAGCAAGGGCAACTGAGAACTTTTGGAAGCAGGCCTCCTAAGTGCATTATTTTTACATTAAACTCATTTAATTGACTTACCGGGAAAGAACAAAAGACACAATGATGAAACCAAAGCCAGTGGTTCATTGTGACACAAAGCTAGTAATCTGGTAGCGGTAACTTTTTATATAGGGATCTTTGTACATCATGTTCTTGTACTTCTGCTTTTTGTTGTTGGACCTCAGGAAAATTGTATGTTAACCTTTTTATTTCAAAGGTTTTTAAGGGGAGGAGAGGAAAAAATTACATATATTTTGAAACCACATTAATATGGAAGCATGAGAACAGAAATGCAGTCTTCCTTAAGAAAACATTTAATCTGATCGTGTAATAAAGCTGGTTGAAATTCTGAAACATTTGGTTTGGCAACCTCAACTTGTTCTTTTAATCCAGTCTGGCAGTTGCAAAATGTTCAATTCATGGAGCTGCCTGGTGGCAGCTGAATTTATGAAACGGAGACTGGTGGTGTTCATTACTTGTTGCCTGGGACCTCTTTCTGTATTTTCTGGCCCTTTGTGGTGTCACTAACATCTTTACAAGCTGAATCTAAAAGATGATCAGCTCAGGATCACCTATTCAGTTCCGGGCAGTGTTTGACACTGACCCATCAGAAGTACATAGGGTAAACTGAAAAAGTAGAGCAGTGGTGACCGGTTTTTGTAGGATCATGCTCTAAGACAAATCCCAAAGGAAGAAAAATGGATTCTTTCTCAAAGAGACACCCTGTAAAAGGCATGCTCAGGCTGACTTCTCCCCTGCACCGTCAGAGGAAGGGAAAAGCTCTGTTGAGGTTAGACCTTCGTCGCTCCCCTTCTGCCCTAACTGCACACTGTGGTGCTGAGCAGAGCAGGAGATAAACCATACCTGCCCTCTTCTCCTCCTTCCTACCTACTTGGCATTCACTGGTGACAGCACGGGGAAGAAAGGTGAAAGGCAGTTTGTACAAAAAAAGTAGAAGAAAATGGATTTAACTGCGTGAGTATAACCTTGCAACAAGCCTCCACTGCACTCTGGAGCTTGTCTTCAAAACGCAGACCGAGGCATCACCTTATTCCAGGTTTTGACACCTGAAAGTAAATGCAGCAAATAACTTGCCTGAAGGAAAGTCCCCCGCAGTCTCTGTTCCACAACACACAGCATCATCTAGGAGTGTAAGGGTAGATCAGAAAAGCAGAGCAAAGAAGGCCAGGCAAATTAGCTTTTACCCAGGCTGTTTTCCACACTGGGAACATGAAGATAACCCTCACTCTCAGCCTTGCTGGTGTAGAGCAAAAGGAGGTTCATTTGCGCAACATTCATGTCTTTATGTGGGGGGATGACGAGGCACATAGGCCAAACAACCAGCTCATTTTTCCAGGGAGGAAAAAGAAACATCATCTTTCCTACTCAAAAAGCATTGAGGAAGTGGGAAGCTCCTTCACTGTGCCTCTGGCAGTCTTGATTTCAGCAGCTTGGTATAGATAGACCCAGTGTAAATATTGGGACAGAAAACAGCTTGCTCCCAAACCCTGGCTGCCTCTGCTGGGCTAATGAGTAAGGACCTCATCTGTATCTGTGCTGCTATCCGACCGCGCTGTACCATGGGGATCAGTGCTGATACACGACTACATGGAGCTGCCAGTTATTTGCCCACAGCCTTATTCCCGCTAGAAGTGCATGTGAGCGCCTAACACATAGAAACCAAGCACGGGCATGGAGGGTCTGTGGCCGTCCTTGCTCCTTCGAGCAATAACTCTTGTCTTCTTGTCTTTGCTACACACAGCACCGGGCTCAGAAAGCTTCCCCTGGGCAGCACAGGCACTGCGAGGGATGTTTCAACCGGCACTGCCGCGCACCAACTGAGCTCTCCATCTCCTGCATGGTGATCAGCTGCCACCTTCGCTGCGGGGCCACCTTCCACATGTGCAAGGAGGAGGAGCACCAATTGCTCTGTCCCTTAGAGCAGGTCTCCTGCCTCAACTCAGCTTATGGCTGCCCTTTTTCCATGGCCCGCTTTAAGCTGGCGAAGCACCTCCAGGTCTGTCCAGCCAGTGTTGTCTGCTGCTCGATGGAGTGGAATCGTTGGCCAAACGTGGATTCGGACACAACCCTCCACAAGAACATTATGAAGGAGACCTTGAACGAAGAGTGTCTGGACACAGCCTTGGCGCTCAGAGACCAGAAGATCCTTTTCAGGGCTTTGAAAATAGCTGAATTGTTTCCAGAGTGGAGGAAAAAGGATGAAGTGGAAGAGCTAATGGACGAAGCCATGGATGGGGAAGAAGGTGCTGTGGGAGGAGTATCCTGTGGTTCCCAAGAGGGTAACGACCAGTTGTCTGAGCTCAGCCAACGTGAGCGTGAAGATTTGGCAAAGGACAAAGAGGGAATGGATCTGGGGAGTTACAAAACCTGGGAGAACATTTTCAGCAAAGAGCTCCTGGCTTGCAAGGTAACGGGCTCAGCAGCCAGCACAGGACAGAAGACAGAGGCTTCCAAGAAAACAGCGTCAGCCCCTCATGCTGCCAGCTCCGCAGAGAAGGCAAAGGAAGTACCTGACGGTGCAGAAGAGGCAAAGGACCAAAAGCCCGAAAAAGTAACACCAAATACAGAAATGACAGGACTGGCTCCCTGGCAAGAAGGGGTCCTGGAGAGGCTGAAGAAGGAAGTTGGTGTAGGTGATTACAACATGTATCTGGTACATCACGGGGGAATGCTCATCCGCTTTGGCCAGCTAGCTGCTTGCACTCCCAAAGAAAAAGATTTTGTCTATGGGAACTTGGAAGCTCAGGAGGTGAAGACTGTCTACACCTTCAAAGTGCCAGTTAGTTACTGTGGCAAAAGAGCACGACTAGGAGATGCACTGGGCCACAAGATGCCAACTTCAGACAAGTCAGTGGATACCTCAGAATTGGGATTAAACCTAGAAGAACTACCTAAGGCAAATATAGTTAAAGCCACACTGCTGTGTGCACTGGAAAAAGAGCTGAAAGGCCATGAGATCTCCGAAGCAAGAGGTATCGATGGACTCTTTATGGATTTTGCAACACAGACATACAGCTTTCCTCTGGAGCCCTTCTCCTCCAGTGCTGTTCTAGCAGATATTCTGGATGAAAAAAGCCCACCAGAACTCCACATGGAGCTCTACACTGAATGCGTAACCAGAAGACACAACAAAAGCAGTTCAGCTTTCGCATTCACTTGCAGTCATTTCTTCAGGAGGGATGAGTTCCCGTCCCACTTCAAGAATGTGCACGCTGATATCCAGTCATGTCTGGATGGATGGTTCCAGCGTCGCTGCCCACTGGCCTACTTGGGATGTACTTTTGTTCAAAATCCCTTCCGCCCTGATGGACTTAAGGCCAAGGTTATATACAGCAAGCCTCTCAAGACATTTGCTATTAAGCCAGAGGTGGACACCCTCCTTGCCGAATCAGGGAAGTGCAATTCCACAGTGGCTAATCAAGGGAGAAATAAGGACTTGCTGAGCAGCCTCCCAGTGGAAGTGCTCAAGTACATTGCAGGGTTCCTGGACAGCTTCAGTTTATCTCAGCTATCGCAAGTGTCAGTGCTGATGAGGGACATCTGTGCCACTCTTCTTCAAGAGAAGGGAATGGTCCTGCTGGTGTGGGAGAAAAGAAGATATTCCCATGGCGGTACTTCATGGAAAGCTCGCAAAAAGGCAAGTGACTGTGACACTGGGAAAAAGATAGCCGTGGGTTCTCTCCAGATAAAACACAAGCATAACAAGGGATGCTGCATGTAAGCACGCAGATGTGGGGAAGGTTCGTGAGGTTGTGAATGTGCACCACAGTTGTCAGGGGTCAGGGCTGTAAAATGCAGTACATCTAGCAAAGGTAGGAAGGCGTAAACGGACATCTCCTGACTAGCTGAACGTCATCACCCAAGCTTGTCTTGGGTAACCTGTTTGCATGTGCACCATTTTTAGGCACTGGGAACTGAGAATTCCTGATATTTAAGGGTTACACATGGATTTTTGAAGAATTTGAAGTGCATACTTTTTTTATTGTTCTTTACAAGCTGGTCTAGAGTATGTCAAAACTAAAACATGCTTTAGAACGCCAAAAAGGTAAAGAACAAGGAGACGTGGCTGTGAGAGAAGCTCAGGCATTCGCATCAACCCCCGAGGGCTTTCATGGTTAGTAGTTCACAGGATTGCCATGAGCGGTTTGTTGGGTTGTGAGCACCTGAGGGAGCAGCATGGGGGTGGGAAGACTTCTTCTGCAAAGCTGGTCTCCCACTGTTTGTGCTGGAAAATTACCACCCTTATTGGCTGTTTAGGTAGTCTGAAAGAAATACGTAAATACAGCTCAGTCTAAGTCCTAGCTGAACAATAGTTATTACGGGGGGGGGTGAGGGGGGGGTGCCTAGCTGACAGCCTTGCAGCTGCTCTAACATAAACCTGAAAGAATAACATGGGAGACTCCAGCATGACCAAGCAGACAAGACAGAGATCTAGGAACAAATAATTTAGAGATTCAGGGAAGACTCCCAGAAATTATCTAAGGACCTGGATTTCAAGCAGACCCCTGAAGATTCCCACCTATTGATTCTTAGCAAATGGAAGCTTAGCAGTTTATGACTCTTTATTAAGAGAAAGTACTCTTTATTAAGAGAAGACATGAAGCGCGGTGAATTCAAAATCTGTGTAACAAAGTTTGGTGGCTGCAAGTCAAATTAGTCCAATCCAAAACAGGAATTAGCCACTGAAATAATTTACTGGAGGATGTGGCTTCCTTCAGTAAAAGGAAGAAATTCCAGCTAAGCATTCATATAGCAATTAACTTCAGTTACTGTAGAGCAATTTCAAACCAGCAGTATTGAATTTAAGGACTGTCTAACCCTTTTCATGTTAGCTGTCTGTACTGACCACACAGGAATCTTGTTTCCAATGCACAGCTTCTGCTTGAAAACATTCTGTTTGTAATTAGTCTGAATTTCCTGACTATTGTGTATAATAGCTACCATTACTTAGGACTAGAACAGGGTCAGGTAATCTTAAGTGTAGCACACCCACATAGTGTCCTTCTTCCACAGGAAGAAACATTTTTGGGGAGAAGAAATCTACTATGACTTAAAAATTAATTTGATTTACTGGTATACAGCAAATGTTAAAGTGGCTTAATCACAGTCTTATCACTACACGCTAGTATACCACTAAATGGTACATGGTATCACTGCAAACAGGATCAGAAAATTTAACTGCACATTTCTATTTTTCACAAGCTTGTATGTCCTCTAGCAATAACTTTAACCTTAGATTTCCCAGGCTTGTTCTGGGGTGGGGTGAATAACAACAGTGTTGTAATGTTAATTACTTTGAAGTTGCTGATAGATGCTTTGGAAGGTCTTTATGAAGTCAGGGTTCTTTGAGATATGTATCACACAAGCATGCTGTAGTCACTTTGCTTTATAAACATCTTGGATCACATTGTACCTGGGACAGAGTTTTCTGCAGAGGTGCGGTCGTCAGGTGTCCAGGATTTCCTCATGCCCTGCACTGGATTGGCACCAAAACCTGCAGAAGGATACTTTCCTGTTAAAAATGGCAGGTGGTAACTAAAGCAGCAAAACCAGCAAGTACGAGATAGGTAACAATACAGACCCCATTTTTGCTTGTTATGCCAACCCTGCACAATCAGATGTTCATTAACCTGTCTAGTACGAATAATGCACACCCACTAGAAGAACATATAGATTTTTAAAATCCTCTTCTGTTTTTACCAACATTCCCATTTTTCTCTCCTCAATTTCTCTGCCCTTTCCCGTATTAGATCTGGCAGTTCAGCAGCCTGTTCTCCAGAGTTCACAAATGGCAGCACAACGACGTTGTGTGCATGTCGGAGCACCTGAAGAATTGTCCCTTCTACCAAGTGGAGCACAAGACGGACCCCGTGCTGCTGACAGGCATGTCCGAATCTCGAGAGCAGACTCAAAAGACTTTGGTTTCTACTTTCAAGCGCAGAGTCTGAACAACCTGCTTCCCCTCCACCATGCTCCTTTCAGGGCCCTTGAAAGGAAGATTTGGGAATTCGGGTGTAAAGATTGTTGCTTCCAACTCTCCTTTGAACATACAAAACTGGCTTCTCCCCAGCTGAGTTTGAAACACCCTGCATCTTTTTTTTCCTGCATTAATTTAATTGTTAAAACTTCTTTCACTGCTCACTGATATCACATGCTTTCTGATTATGTTTCTGTTCCCTGCTTAATACAGCATCCCGAAGAAAGCAATAAGGATCTTGTTTGAAAACAGCATCTTTGCAACCTTGAAGGTAGGCTGCTGGTCCTGGAAGAGCGTGTCCCTGGAAGAGCAGTTAATGTACCTAGCTCGACTAGGTCTGAAACACCTTAGTTTTGGGTGGAAAGCCAGGTTCTAGGAGCACAGGTAGATGCCCTCCTGCCTGGCAGACCTAGGGACTGCTAAACTGTTCTGAGGCATGGGCAAAAGAAAAGGAAGCCCCAAAATTAAGTGAGTTAATTAGAACTCCAGTGAGGAGTCAGGAATTCACTGCACAGCCACAGACCATCGTTTAGGACCCCGATTCAGGCAAGCATGGCTAGTTGAGCGCAAGCCTAAAGCTGAGCTCATGGGAGCATTCAAACCAAACCAAAGCAAACAAACTTGCTCTTTGTTAGAAATCACCAAGTAGCAAACAATTTTAGGGGCTCAAATGACTTTTTATATTTTTCAGTTAATAACTTTCTCTGTTTTATTTAAAAATCCATTAAAGCCATCAAAGCGTATTTGAGGTCATTTTTAGAATGCCTTACCTACTCAGTTTTGCAGCTGTAAATTGCAGATTGTAATTGTAAGCAACCATAAACAGTATGTCAAAGAAATATTATTCTTTTCTGTAAAAGAAAAGGCATTCGGCAACCCACTCAGTAACAGTATGGATAATGTTTGCTTCAGTTAAATGGGCTGGAGTATAAGAATTTTTTCTTTTTTTTACAGGGCAGAAGAGTGATTAGGATTTGGTTTAATTTTTAATAAATACCCTAATTTAAAACCAGAATGTACTTGTTGAGGCAACAGATAAGAGAAAGCGGGCGTGTTACCAAGAGCATCTGTCTTATTACACTACTTAAACCCACTTCAGAGGCACTAGATAGAAAGGCCATAGTTGTGGTGGTGGTGGAGGAATTCCTCTGAAATGGCCATAAACCGATTCGACAACTTAGAGCCGCTGCACAGCCACAGCGGTGCTGACTCACACCCCTTTCTTCTTTAAGCTCATTGCCAGAAGTGTGAGCTCAGGACACGAGGTCTGGCTTTCATCTCACCGTCTCAGGCAGGAGAACCTTGCCAGGAGCTAGGACGGCTGCAGGTGAAAACTGTCCCAGGTTGATGGATGCACGCCGAACTTGCCATCCCCGGTCTCGGTACAGATCTGGGCTGAGGCAGGCTATGCAAGAAGAAGCCCTCTCCTACTGATAAAGGTTGCTGATGAACCTGAGCTGAGCACTTGGTAATCGAAGGCATGAATTGCGTGGTGACCGAAACCATGCTGAGTGCAGCTCATCCTTGTCTACACTTGCAATTTAAGTGGTCCCTGTGAGATTTATAACCATACGAGGATGTTTTTCTTCTCCAGACACGCACCCTCAGGAGCATATCGAGTTGTGCGGACAGTGGACTAGTCCCGGGAGCAAGAGTAGCAGCAGTTACAGATTTATTTATTTTTTAATGCTATTCTGTTTTCTGTCCCTAGAGATCCTTTCTGGGAAGTCTCATAGTGCTTTACACATGAGAATAAACTTGTCTGCACCAGTATCCTGTGGAAAACACAACAAGTAGCATCCCAGTTTTATGCAGAGGAAACTGAAGCAAATGAACACAGGGAACCTAAGCTGGGCCAGGAGCAGTTAAAGCTGGGTGCTCTGATCCTTCACCCTGTGGCTTAAGCTGCTGCGCAAACACAAACAGGCCACCCTTTAAAGTTGCTTACAAAAACTCACCTGTCCTCAAAACATCCCATATAACATTAGTTGCCCAATATTATCACTCTGTTTTACACAGGGAAGTTGACAGAGGAGAGAACATACAGCCAGACTTCCTAGACTGGTCTCTACATCAGGGCCTCATCCTTCACATATCATGTACCTGATCTTGAAAGATGCTGAGCACCCAACTGTAGCTGCAGACCACGGTGGCTGCAAATGCATGTCCAAAAATTGGGTGCCAGTATCTATGCTGGGTACTTTAAAAATGGAATCACTCAAAATTATGGATAATTTGGGGAGGGGAAAAAAAAAGAGGGTTAAATAATAGGGTCTCAGAGTAAGTCAGTGTTCAAGGTTGGTATAAGAGACCATGAAAAACTTCAACGTGTGAACTATCTCTCACCTGATCAGCCACTTAGTTGCTGCAAACTAGTGTAGCTGCCCTGAAATTGTGGCTTCTGTTAGGTATGAATTGGGCTTGTTTTACCTTCAGCGCTAGTGTCACCAGCACCGCTGCTATTCCACTTCTGGCCTCCTCCTGTCGATGCCAGAGGATTTTGTTCTTGTATCTCTCTGCTCCTGGAGATTGCATGACTTCATTTCCAGCTTTATTACCACTGATCCTGCTTCTTCCCTGTGCAGGAGGTCAGACTACAGGGGAGGATGCGACCTTCGCAAATGTGGTGGGTCAGGGTGCAGGTCGGAGACAGGAATGTCACAACCTTTACCTCTTGGGATCAGATGGGCTGTACATACAATGTCTAGGAGACTGGATCATTTTCCTTCTGGTACTGCTATAGGTACACTGGAGAGACACAGGCTGTTAATTCACAGAGAGAGGAAGAGACAAACTCACCCCTGTGAATATAGAGGTATACTGCTGTAAACTGTAAATTTGGTTAAGTAACATTCAGCATATACAGTGGAAGCTGAAAATCCAGTCATCTTCAGGTTAGTCTGGTTAACCCGACGCTGGAAAAGGGAAAGCTGTACAGGGGAGCAGAGATCACCCTTATACTGGTGCGTACCCACCTGGCAAATGTCGGCTGGTAGCCACTTCTTACTTTATCTTGTATTTAACACTAGCGGAGAGCTGTGGGCTGGTGTCAGATGCAGTTTAATTAATCAGAGGATGCATGCCAAGCTAGCTCGATGTTGATGGTCCTGCTCATTAGCAGAGTCGGCGGAAGCTTTGGGGAGCTGCAAGGAACCAAATTTGCCTGCCCTGTTTATCTTGGTGAGCACAATGCTGGCTTATTTAAAATGCGAGAGGCTTCGGTTTGGGTTCAACAAGTCCTTAGGCTCCTAGTTTAAGCTCGTAACTTGTCCAACGGAAAGTTAAAACTCTTCCTAAATTTCAGCTTGAGGGATTTGATTAGAAAAAAACGGGCATTTGGTGTTTTTCAAAACAGGTCTTTTGCTGTGGTGGGGTCTGAACTGGAAAAGGGGATCCAAGTCCAGCAGAGCACTGAGGTTGCTCTCAGTCCAGATCCCACACTCTGGATCTTCATGGCTTTGATCCTGGTTGTGCTGCCCACATGTCTTGTGAAGGGCAAGAGCAATACTCCGCACACTCCAGGCTGACATGTTCTGCAGTGTTTCCTCTCGTTGGAAGAACGGAAACTGAAACGATGGCATCATGGACATCAGAGATGTCAGAGCAGGGCAAAAAGGCTCGGGACAAGAGAGCGGAAAGATGGGAAACAGGAAAGGTAACGGGTTTGGATAGAGGAGACCTGCCTGATCGTGGGTGTCATGAGAAGAGGCAAGTGGAGAAAGGTAAAAGGGCACAGGAATGAAGGGAAGTGGGATGTTGAAGAGGTGATGCAGCTGCAAATGGTTTAGGAGGAAGCGGTTCAATTCAACAGACACTAGGAGGTTAAGAGTGATGTTTAGGAGAGCAGAGACATAAGGGGAATGGAGAGTTTAGTTTATGTTATTTGGTTTCTACTGACAAAGTAAAATATTTGGATAAGCCTGGTGAACTCAGTGAAATGCAGACTCTGTTCTGAATTGTAACTTTTGCAGTGGACCTCACTCTGTGGCACAGCCTCTGTTCTGGGTTAGAGTATTCAGCCAGTGGATTGTTGAAACACGAGCTGAGAGGCCATGGTAAAACCACAGAGAGTCACAAATTTTGATGTTCCTGTACGCTCGTCATTTGCTGCCAACAACAGACTTTCTGGATAAAGGCTTCTCCTTGAAGGGGCTGGAAATTACCAATTAGTGGAATACAGTAACATGGGGCAGATGATCATTCTTAAGGGGTGAAAGGGTAGGTCACCCACTGACACGTATCGTAAGTCCGGGTTGGAGGGAGAAATTACTTGCTGGGTCTCCAACTCCCAAAACTGAGTGAGCACAGATAAGGTGAAATCTATCTGAACGGTGTTTGTTATTTTGCGAAACTCTGTAACTCCTTGTTGCTTTCTTAAGAATAAAAATCATTATGGTTTAAAAAATCCAGCAAAATCCAAGTCTTAGCTTGTTTTCTTAGTTTCATCACATTAACGTTTGCTTTGGTTTCGAATCAGGTGTGGTAGTTCCTGTACCCTCATATTCATTACGCTCCTTTCCTCCACTCCACTCTTCACTATCATTTGCCTGCTTGGAGACTATAATTTGTATTTTTATTTATATTTATTTAATTTTAACAATTATTTTTACTTTTGACCCCATCTGCTTTACATAGCCACTTACTCCTTCCTAGTTCAGTTATTTACTTGTATTAAAAACTTTCTCTTCTTTTATAAATCCGTTTTCCAGACTGATGTTACATTATATCTACAAACATTTGAAGAAGAGTTTTCTTTGCCAATCTCTCTCCTTACTCTTCACCTTGTGGCTGTTCATCCAGGTAGCTACAGAGGGATTTTTGCTTCCTTACTTGGGGTGCAAGTTCCACAGCCACTGTGCATCTCAGAAATTTTGGGCATCTTTCACATCCAGTTTCCTTACCACTACAGTCGATGGCAACAAGTCGTCTTAATTCCCTGGGTTTTAATTTCTTTTGCAACCAACCTGCATGTACAGTACAGGCCTATTCTCATTTAGCTTCCCACTTATTTTATATCTAAGGAAGCGATGATCACACGCTCCAGATTTATTTTTGATGACCACCTGCTCTATGACTTACTTGCTATTTACAACTAATGAATCTTTTGTAGGTTCAGTGATGGTTTTGTGAAGGAATTTGTCATCCGTCATGTTGAGAATTACAGGCCCAAGGCCCGTTATGATCACGAGAGATTATTCTCTGGTCCATAACTCTGAAGTTAGTTTCCCCATGGCAGCATAGTTCTTAGTGGGATTTATCTCTTTTAATATTAGCTCTCTCCCTACATATCCAGTTATGAACTTGAACAGCTCACAGCTGACTCTGAGCTGCACCAGAGAAAAGCCTCTTTTAACTTTCTGAGTGTCATCTAAACAACCTATAACATCATTCATGTGATGCTAATGCACTGTTTTTATCTTCCTTTCTATCAGTCCTGAACAGTAGAATATTTTAATACCAGGGATGACTGTTATTCTACCATATTTCTGTTACTTGCATGATAGCTAGTTTCCACCCCATACTTAGTCACTCATATTTCTTTCCTGCCAATATCTGGAAGGTAGTTACAAAGATAATGGCACCAAAGTCTTCTCAATAGGAGCAGGTGATACAACAAGGGGCAATGGCAACAAGTTGAAGCTTGGCAGGTTCAGGCTGAACTTCAGAAATTACTTTTTTACCAGAAGGGTAATGCAGCACTGGAAGGGGTACCCAGGAACGTGGCAGTATCTCCACCCTTGGAGGGTTTCCAGACTCGGGTCAGACAAAATCATGGTGACCTGATTGAGCCAGAGGTTGGATCGGAGACCTCCTCCCACTGTCACTTGTCTGATTCCACAGCATCACCCGGGATTATGGTAGTACACAGAAATATGGTAGTACCCAGAAATATGGTAGTACACAGGCATCTGCCTCCCTGGCCTCACCTGCTTCCCTTAGCCAAACCAGATAGCCCTTTGACTACTGGTATTGTCTGCTGCTGCTTCTCTCATCACAACCAGTATATTCTTTCCCCTTGTTGTCTGGGCCTCTGCCCATCGATACCTCCTTATCTGTCATCACATAGTTATTTAACTGGTTTTCACCTCCCTGCCTAGGAAAACAGATACACAGCCCTCTCCCAGCAGCTGCAGCATCACTGAATGGCTCTCTTGAACATGATACTTACATGGTAAAGTTATATTTACAAGCTAGCTCAGTAAGTTGCACAACTTTTTACCATAGCTGTTCCTTTTAGCCAGCATGCAATGGATTGGAGCCCTGGAGAATGGAAGAGAGTCACAAGCTTAGCGGACACCTGGAGGGATTTGACTACAGAGACCAGTCAAGAGTGGCTTAGTGCTCTGCAAAACAAAGTCTATCACAACTGCTGTGTTGGAGCCTCTCTGCAGTTGTAACCCACAACTCGTTTCACAGCCACAGCGCAGGCTGCAGACCTCCCCCAGCTCCTCTGCACCAACAGCTAATGGGTAAATCTGCTGAAATGCAGTTTTGGCTCTGCTGGAGCACGTAGAGAAACAAATCAGAGAAAGGAGCCTTGCCTTATCAGACATGGCTGCTGCATTTGCCTGGGGTGAAGGAGTTGCTTGTGCTCTGCTTCACCGGCTGATGGGAATATGTGGGTGCCCTCTGAGAGCACAGGTAATGCCAGATAATAACATGTAGGGCCAGGGGAGCAGAGATGAGTGCATCCCTGATTGAAGGGGGATGCAGGGACTCACAGGGTGTGTGACATTACCCTGGTGAAGCAGTGGGAGAGCTAGCCAGAGCAGCTGGCTAAGTCTGACAGCTCAGGGCTCCTATGCATAACTTCAGCAGGAAGAATTAATATTCCTTATGAGGCTTTTCCAAGAAGGACTGAAGTGGTGAGTGAGGATGAAAATGGGATGCAAGGGGTAAGTCTGTATTAAAAACCCGTGTCCAGCCGGCACAAGATGCTCAGGAAGTTGTACTGGAAGAGCTGTGGCTGGGGGTTATCATGGTTTCCTGCAGGTGTGTATACATAATTATAGCAGGCCACCGCAAGGGTGAGTTTTGTTACTGCAGGGCTAGCACAGCTGAGAAGAGAGGCGCAGAGAAGCAGCCATTTTCTCACCGTGTGTCTGAAAGAGGTGGAGAAAGGCAATAGTTAAAATACCATCAGAGCTCATCCATTTCCTCTCTCGCAGCTTGGTTTTTTCCCTGTGATGTTTTTTTTCCCATGAAGCCAGGGCTGACTTGGCAGCTGGTGGTGGCATTACACGCTGTCGGGCTCGGAGGGCTTGTTCACGCCAACGCAGAGCAACCGTCTTCTTTGCAGTTGAAGGTTTTACAGGGTGGGGAGGGGGAAAGAAGAAACAAACCAGCTTCAAGTCTTTCACGAAGATAAAGTCTTCCACAAAGATGAAGTCTTCTAAAAAGGAAGCGGACAGAGAGGTGACTGGAGGTCCGGAGGAGATAAGCTTGCATGCAGAAGCACGGTGCGAAAGGCTGATATAATATTGACTTAAAATGGGACCCAACAACAGCAGCCCAGCCGCAGGTCTGGGGATGCTCCTGACGGTGCCCCTCTTCCCTGCTGCCTCAGGTGTCCTGTGTGTGGTAAAGCCAAAGTTAACAGATTTAAGGCTTGGAGTTCTTTTTTTCCCTTCTGCTTTGCCAGAGCGAAAGTGAAACAAGAAGTGCAGTCAGGTTTGCTTCCCTCCAGGACTTGGAGGCGGTACGCGGCAGGATGGCCGGGGGGGCTGGTGCTGTGCGGGGCTCCTCCTGCGCTCACCCCACCAGTGAAGGTCTCCCAGTGAAAACTAGGGTCTTCCTACAATGGGTAATGAAGCTCCTGTAACATCCCACACTCTATCCCTCTCAAGAAAAAACAAACAAAAACAAACAAAAAAATGCCCCAAACCCAAAGAAACAGAAAGAAGAAAGAAGAAAAGGAAAAGAGGAAACGAGAAGGAAGAAAAAGGGAAAAGAGAAAGAAGAAAAGGGGAAAGGATTGGGCTTTTCTTTTCCCAAAGCCTCCAGCTCTATTACAACTACCTGCTAACTTGTGTCCCAGACAAAAGCATGGGACACATACTTCCCTCCAGAGCATGATGTGTCACACTAAGTCAGTCCAGCTCCTACCCGCTGCCAAAACATGCTCCTCCTCCCAGGCCAGCTGAAAATTCAGCTTCTCCCAGCACAGCACACAGAATGGTGGGTTCCCATGCATCTCCTTCGATGAGTGACAAGCAGATGCTGAAAAATGGCAGATGCCTCCTCTGGATGAAAAATTAACTGACAAGCTCAATAAGCCCATCTGGAGTGGAGGGGGCTGATTTCATCCTCCAGGACCAGCAGTAGTTGCCAGCAGTTCCTGGTGAGGGGAGACAGCAGAGAAATAAGGACCATCCCCACCCATGCGCCCAGGTAGATGCAAGGGTTGCAGCACTGGGAGCTCCTTCTGCCCCTACAACCCCTGAATTGGGAGAGGAGAAAGGAAAGGGCCATCACCAGCAACTTTACTTCTGGTGCTGACACAAACACCCCCCTCTGTCGTCACTGCTGTTCCCTTCACCAGTAGCTGGGTCAAACCGCCTGGACCACAATACCCGTTACATCCTACAGCAAGAGCCAACCACTCTGCAGGTCCCAGCTGGGTCCGATGCTACAAGGCAGCATTCATCCAACCACGCACCCAAATCCTCAGGAGGTAGACCACAGCACACACCTCCCTTAGGCTGGCATATGACAGTATGGATTTCACAGCCCACTGGGGATATAAGCATCATGGAGTGATGTGCCAGGCTCAGACCTTCTTCTAGTTCCTCCAGACCCTCTTAGACTCTAGCTGTACTCACCTCTCATCTTTTTATTTATGCTTTCTTCATCTGAAGCCCAAACAAGTCCCAGAACCTCTTCCACCACCTGCCCCTGGCCAAACTGGCCACCTGCAGCTCCAGGAGGAGAATATTTGATTGCAGGAGTGTTCCTGGTGCCTACTTCTATTCCCTTGTGCCGTTACAACTCTATGCAGGGGATCACAGGGCATCATCCACCACCTGGCAGATGCCTTCAGGAAGCAGTGGGTACTGTTGCAGATGCTGGGCTTTGTGACCCCTCTTAAGTTTCTGGTTTATGTTTTCACCCTATCCTTTCCTCCTCTTCACTCATTCCTCACCATAAGCATTTGATTTCTCCCTGATTTCTCTTCCTCTAGTCTCCTCCTTTCTCCTTCTCAAGGAGAGCTCAAGATGAACAGGGCAAACATACCATACTTCTCATTAATACTCTTCCAGTCTTCAAACACTTTCAGGTCACGGACTTCCTGACTGAATGTGGTTTCTGTGGTTTAGTCACCCTGTGTAGATTTCTTTTCCATGAAGCTGTCCATTCTCCCCTTGAGCCCATGTACAGTCTTTAAAAATTGCCATCATATTCACCATTTTCCCCTCCTCAGGTACCACAGTGGCAGTAAGCATGGATTATGCACTGCTCAGAGCAGTTCAGCTATTTTATTTTTGAGTTCCTTTAAGACTCTTGGACAAATGCCATTGCTCACAGCAAGTTGTTACTGTTTGCTTTGTCAGTGTTGAACAGCCTTTTCCACAGCTGCTTCAATTTCAGACCTGTTCATTGGCGAACCCCACCCTGCGGAAGAATGGGTTCTGCCACGATGATCTCGTCACTCAATACTTAACACAGTTGCAGAGATTTCTGCAATGGCCTTATCTCTCCTGTGCACTCCTCTCATAGCCTGATCACCAGTTTGCCCTTCAGAACATCTGGCAGGTTCCTGATACGTTTCAAGAAAGATCTAATGTTAGTTTTGATTCCTTTTACTAGTTGTTCCTTGAAGCTTTGTTTGACCTGTCTTTCTACCTGCAACATGCCAAAGTTTATATCCTTCTCTACTTTTCCCATTGTAGACAACTTCAGCTATTTTTTGATAGACACTATTTATGATTTCCCTTACCCCACTGAACAACGGTTTCTGTATCCCACGTGAAAGGTGTTCATCCCATTTTTCATGAGCGTGCCTGATTAGTAAGGATGGCAAAGGGTGACAAGAGAGTGAATTCAGGCCATGAAGATGAAAATAGAAAACGGGTGGCACTTTTGGACAGACAGAAGAAAACAGTTGTGGTAGGTGTTGGTATAGGCCATCAACAACAGGCAACAGGTCAAAACGACAAAGGCTGCCAAAGCAGAATGGGAAGAAGAGAAGTGGATGGAAAACAACAAGAGGTAGAGGGCAGGATGTCAGCAGCAGTGAAGACATCAGGTGGGAAAACAGGATTATGACCCTGAGCCTTGGGATGTCACATTGAGAGGGGGAGTGAGAAGTAAGAGGGAACAACAGCAACACTGCCCAAACAGGTAGGGTTGATGTAGTGATGTAGAGTTACAAGAGGTGGCAGAAGGGGTTAGGGATGACAGTGAAGAGTAGTGGCACAGGACTGTATGGTACAGTGACATTGACATGTGGTGGGTCAAAGCAATGACTGTCAGTGAAGCAGGGCAGCACTGGACAATGCTGATTGACAGCCGAGGAGTGGTCCAGATATGTTGGGCCAATGATGATAAGGTACAACAAAGGAAGGGAAAATGACTGCAAAGGCAAGAAAGGCAATACATCATTGTTTTAAGAGTTCGTGGACTAAGTTCAGCCTCCCGTGCTGCAAACTGTCTGGCATGAGTCATGCTCTGGGAGATAAGTAACTTGCCAGCATGTATTTCAGTGTCACTAGGCAATGCAGGCCTTCCTACCACAACCAGGTGCAGTTCATGGGGAGAAAGGGCAAGTTTTTCTTTTTTTCTGAGTTCATTCACTGCTATTCTTTCCATTCAGTTCCTTCTCCTTCCCCTGTTTTCAGTAGTATTTTTTACTCTTTTCTTGTCCTCTTTTTCAAACACTTCTGAAGTCATGGGTTTGCTTAGTATTGATTTCTTTATGAATTGCTGGTTTTCTCTTCTTTTCTACTTTTGTATATATCCAAATCACATTCACACATCTGCCCTCCCATGAAATACCATCAGCATCTTACTAAGTCCTTAGCATGAAAGATCAATTGCCTCAGCTGATAAATATGTGCAGCCTCATACCAGGAGGTATGCTGCAAATACTTTGAGATCCTTTACTGGCAGGGGATTTGGAAGGCAAAAGGCCCTGGAGCCTGTGGATTCTAGGAAGTGGACCATTTTTCAAGCTACAGGGGAAGACTCTTTCTCTAAAAAACAACCCAGCAACCCCCCGGGTCTTAATTGAGGAAACCCCCTTCCTGACCCCAAAATTTGCACAGGAATATAAACTTCCTGATATGTGAGATGTATCTGAAACAGTTTCAGTCTTGATATAGAGTTAAAAGAAGAGGTGACAGAATTCGACAGTGACTATAATGAAGAAATCTCACTGTTCTCAGTATCACTAGAAGTGGTCACATGGCTTGACTAAGATTCATGTCTCGTTGGCTGACCTCTTCCACTTAAAAGAAAGGATGAAAAGCAAAAAAGAAAAATTATCAAGCTACCTCTTGAGAAAAATTTAGGTTCTTTGCCTCATGAACCATTGCAGAGCTTCACGTCACCGCTAGCCTGAGATCTTCTGAGGGGTCATAGTGCCTGGGAAGACACAAAACCTCTCGAGCAGTGGAATGAATTGAACATGTCTGAACAATTAAAAAGGAGGTGGGAAAGGGGGGTGATGCCTTCTGCTCTGCCTTTTGAGAAGGGTGTGGTGGGAAGTGTTCCCTCAAGCCATTTGGCTATGAAATCTGGCCTTACCCATAAAAGAAATGGGATTTATGGATTAACTTCTCTTCGTAAGGGCTTAATTCACTGTGGATTCCCTTTTTGAGGGCATCACTTCTAACTTATATTCCAGAGCAGGAGAGGATCACCATCACCAGAGCAGAGCCAAGAAGCAGAAGCAACATGAAACCACTGAGATGGGAGTGACTGAGGAGGACACCTGGAGAATTATGTGGGGCAGCATCAAAACCGGAGGTAAACATCAACTAGGTTGTCCTAACATCAGCTCCAGCAAAGCTCCAGGTGGGCAGCAGCGAGCATCTGTGTCTACCAAGCTGTGCCAGGTGCCGTTTTGGGCTCAGAGGGTGACCAGACCCAACCCCGTGATCTCTCTTGGCTGGGGAGCAGCAGGTGTCGGAAGAAAAACTGGTCTGAGGTGGCTGCATCCACCTCCGATTTCCAGGAACAGCGCAGGAGAGATCACAAAAGGGGCGGGGGCACAGGCATGGGGAGTCAGGTGATTGTGATAATTGTTAGGGCTGGAATGAGGAAATTAAAGATTTCAGCTGCAGAGAACAGGAAGAGAGGAACTCCAGGATGCTCCCACCTTGATCTCCCCACTCATTAATTGCCCCTCAGGACAAAGCAGCCAGAGAAATCACTGGTTTTGACATCCAGTTCTATAGCTCTGCTCTCTGCTGTTTCAGCCCAGAGTGCACATCCAGCTGCCAGATGGGCTTTAGTCTCAGCTTAGCTATGCCAGGGGGTGAGAATTTTCATCTGGCCATTTCCACAGTCGGTCCTATTGCAGTAGGACTGGTTTGAGGAAACGGCCTCAAGTTGTGCTGGGGGAGGTTTAGATTGGATATCAGGAAAAATTTCTTCACCGAAAGGGTTGTCAAGCATTGGAACAGGCTGCCCAGGGAAGTGGTTGAGTCACGGCCCTTGGAGATATTCAAAAGATGTGTAGGTGTGGCACTTAGGGACATGGTTTAGTGGCAGACTTGGCAGTGCCAGGTTAACGGTTGGACTTGATGATCTTAAAGGTCTTTCCCAACCTAAACAATTCTATGATTCTAAGATCTGAGGAGCTGTCGATCTGGCTGAGTGATCCTACATGAGACCCTGGGTTTAGGGAATATGCAGCAGAGGTAGAGCTTGAAGGCCCATTTTCAGCACTCGGTGACTTTCTCATGGAGGCCAGGTCACTAGCAGCGAAGGTGGCAGCTGACTCGGACACACAGCAGTATGGCTAACGTACCACAGGGTCTGGGTCGCTGAGCTGCTTCAGCACCCAGACTGATTCAGCATTTGCAGGAAGCAATATCCCTCGTCCTGCAATACCGACAACAGATGGGAGTCAGCTACATTTTTCAGGAGCTAGTTCAGATTTGCCAGCTGAGGCAGAGCATGAGTAGCCACTACCCAGGCTCTCCTCCGGGCTTCGTACCGCATTGCAGCATGCAAACAGCAACAAAAGAGGATCCATCCAGGTCTTCTTGGGTCCTCTCATGTTAACTTCATTCTCCTAGGAAGAGAGACTGGGTTCCCGCCACACAGTTTCCAGCACGATTTGCTCAGTCCTACAATATTCTTTACATTAGCTCTACCCTGTCATCTCCCACCTTTCATGTGAAAAGACAGGGATAACACACACTGCTTCATTTTTTTCCCAGCACTCCCTTTTGCATCATGAAAAGCAGCCTCCTCGGGACACAAAGGAGTGGGAGTGTGTACGTGGACATGCTCTTGCTGCTGTAGTATCTCTGGTTATTTGGGACAGACACCACTGCTGCCTAGCAAGTTACATCAGTAGCAAGGGAGAAGGCATTCAACAGCCCGTTAGATTGGTTTGCAAATCCCTGATGGCTTTTTAATAACTATCCTCTTTAGAGATCACCACCTCTGCCTTGAGGGAGTCCATGAATCCTGGGTAAATAACGCCCTGCTGAAGAGCAACAGCAGTACAAACTATAGCCTCACGTCTATCCATTTTTATCAGCTACTAGGCTGGTGCTTCTTTGGCCAAACACTTCAGTTAAACTTAGAGCACCGTCCGTGCTGCTATTTGTTGATTGTTTGGGTTGCTAGTTTTAAGGCAGAAAAATACAGCTAATCAAGAAATAATCACTGGCTTCTACCTTGCAGCAGAAGAAAAACACAATTGCATATATGGATATACAAAAGAAGTAAACTGATCAAAGGTCTTTCAAGTAGTTCAAAAACATGTATAATTTGTTACACTTGGAATCCAGACCAGACAGGGAGAGACTTTTGGTTTTGACCCACCACAGTAGCACTGTGTTGAAAAAAGTTTGTTCTATTTTAAAATGTTGTGTGTGCACTACAGATCGTTATCACATTCCTACCTGGGCAGATAATAGACATAGTTGGTAAGGAAACATTTCAAATTCGGTGCCATAAAAAATGATTCATGTGTACTCAAAGGTTGCTCGGTTGCAATAAAAAGCAATCATGCATTCACCTTGTGAAAATACAATATATAGAAGCACTGCCCAGAACAACAGGGTGCTTCCCATTTCAAAAGAGAAGGACCTAGTGACAAGCATCTGAAGGAAAAGGATCTTTTCAGTATAAAGCTCCTTGGATTTAAAATGTTGTTAGAGGTGAAGTAAATACTATGAATCAAAACTTCCAAAAAGGATTTGTAGTGCCTGATGGAAGATCTTTCATCCTAATGCAAGACTTGGGATTTCAGAAGACCATTTATCCTATAATTGCTGAACCTGCATGGGGGTAGGGGAAAAAACCATCAGTGTCAAAACCAGTTCCATCAGGTGTGACTCACCTTGATAGGTCACTACATCAAATAAATATCCAGAAACTTGTGGATGGGCAAAATGCTCAGAAGATTCTTGTGGTGAGGGGAGTTTGAGACAGGAGTGTATCTCATTACCCAAATTATCAACAGGAGTCACTTTTGCAAACGACACTAATAATCCCATGTCACTATCTTCTGTTACAGTGAAGCGTGTCTGAGGAAAATGGTACCAGTTATGACTGACAATCTTGGTCAGACGATTGTCACCTGAGTGATCTAGTTCATCTACGCATTGGAAAAAAATAGAACAAAAGCTGGGAAGACGAAAGTAATCAAAAAAACTTGAAGAGTTAGCAAATTCTGACGTTCTGCAAATGGAGATTGAACCTGGCAGCTGAGAAGGCAACAGGAGATTTGTTGTTTGCATTGTTTCTAAAGTATTTGGGGAATCAAGTGGTAATTGTGGTCAGAGAAATGTTAAAAACAAATTTTTGGTTCCTTTGTGAGTTGGCAATCCACCTGCAGCACATCTGTGTGACCACAGAAACGTAAGGACTTTTTACAAACTCATGCCAAAGCGTGATACTCACATGACTGAAGCAACTGGAAGTCACCTACGTGCTCTGAGGTGTGCCACAACAGCAGATAACGTACAGCAGCCTGAGCAGCTCACCGGCGTGAGAAAGAGGGAAAAGGGAATTGCTTAGATCATGGCTGACACGGCAGCTGGAAAGGGTGAAAGAGCCAGCAAGTGGTTTTTTCATTCTTTAGGAAAAAAAAAACCAACATATGGAAAAAGTCTTCCGAAAAATAAACCAAATATGTACCTAGATGTGCATATAGAGATACACAGATATATGATGTACATCATTTATATACATACAAAAATAAAACATACAATACATGCCTAATTATCTGCTATTCTTGTCCAAACTGGCAAAGGCCAAAAGTTCTCCCAGACAACATGGTGATGGAAATTGTCAGCCATGACAAAAATGCTGAGAAAATTGCTTTAGACCATCATTCAGATACATCAAATCAGTCCAAATGTTTGAGTTTTTAACTATTCCTCAAGTCAAAAGAAATCAAAAAATGTGAGTCATCTTTGTCTCACACCCAGCAAAAAGATGCAAAGCAAAAAGTTTTGCAAAGATCAGTTGAAGACAGTTTAAAATGCTTTTAAATACTGTGGAAATCAGAGAATCCCTAAGTATCAGCTCTACCAAATTTGGCTCTGGTTGCCTTGTGGGTGCCGTTAACTTAAATGAGTATAAAATGGGCATTTTCAGGGGCAAAATCATTTTTGTCATTCCGATAAATGGAGGCACAGTTCCAGAAAGAGAGAGGTGGTTTTGGAGGATGGTCTGTTACTGTTACTGAGTAATTTCAGGAAATAACAGTAATGTAAGTCAAGCAAGTTATAAACATGCTCTCTACAAAGTGACTGGACTATAGCTCCATTGTAATGGTAATTGTAAGCACCAATGCTGTGTAATCGTTAATGCATAGGTTACAAGGCTGGTTCAAAAGGCTGATGTGCCTCTTTGGGGATTCTCCAGGTCTATCTGAGTGCATAAAACACACAAATGGCACAAGTCAGAAGAGCTCGCATCCCTCCACTAAATGGCATCTCCTATGGCACTGCCCCAGATGGGGTATGGAGCTGCACGGACTGTCGGTCTGACCCAGAAGGACACTTCTAATGCTCTGGGGAAGCTGCTTTGTAATAGGCATTTGATACAGTATTAATTAGTTCCTTCCCCCCCATCCCTTCCACCTTGTGCAACTCACCTTTGATGAAAGTTCAAAATAAATTACTTGAGGTATAATTAAGTTTAGAACTGCAGAAGAAACGACGTTTTTGCTTTGCGTTGCTTTTTGTCACGGGACGGGGCTCGAGGAAAGCTCTAGGTTGTGGCTGTAGGTTTGTAACGAGCAGCTGTCACAAGGCTGTTCCTAACACGCTGTCACTTAACTGCTGGCCTCAAAAGTGTACTGCTTGCCCTTTTCAAGCATGGTATTTTGCAATATGAAGAGGTAAAAGCGGCTGTGTGTTTTGAGTCACTAACCAAACCACTTCTAACTCCAATAAGGATCGAAATTCAGTGACAGACGACTCCGAACAAGGACTGATCTGAAGGAGGTTATTCATAAAGGAAAGAAAGAAGTGAAAACCTCAGAGAGAGCTCGTTTGAGAGGAAATCTTTGGGGGAAAGGATTGGGAAAGGGGTTCCACCGTTATAATGGCAGGGGGGTGTTAGGGGCTCCTGGTCTGGCTATGGGCGTTCATTTCGGTGGTCTGAGGAAACGCGGCGAGACTTTGGGAGACCTCGATTTCCCAGGCACAGATGGGTGAAACAGGTTCCTCCTCATGGCTGGGCCAGGTAGTTCTGGATACGAACGATTTCTTTAGTTAATGAACCAGCGAAAGTGACGCTACCTCATGCGTATCACCGAGCCGCCACTGCCTGCTCTGCCCCAGCCCCGACCCTCTTGCAGATTTCACCCCACCCCCCCCCCCCCATCTACCTCGGCTTTGCCCTTGAAAAGCACAAATCGGTCATTAAAGCCACGGACCAGCCCTCCGCGGGACCGCTGGCCGGGACGCCGTGTCCCCGCCGTGCGTGGAACGGCGGGACAGGTTGTTCCTCAGCCGCAGCAGCAGGCCGGGGCAGGGCTCCCCTCACAGAGCACCGGGCGGGAACGGGGACGGGGACGACCCGCCAAGGTCGTGTCGCCGGTTCCTCCTCCGGCTCTGCCCGGCCACGGACACTTGAAAGGGGCTTTTTATTCCTCGGGAGCAGCGCCCGGGGAAGGGGGGAGGAAAGGGGAAGGGGCAGGAGAAGAAGGAAGGAAGGAAGGAAGGAAGGAGGGGCGGGCGGGGAGAGGCTGGCAGGGCAGGAGCCGGGCGGGCTGCTGGCTCCAACTGGAAAGGAACCGGTCCCAGCCCAGCCGGGAAGGCTGTGGGAGAGCCGGCAGCGCTCGGGGAAAGCACACACCGGCTCCGATCCCGGTCCCGGCAGCCGCCACCCGCCATGGGCACGGCACCTCGCGTTAGTCCCTGGGGGCGAGGGGGGTCCCGGCGGGGGGGATCGGATCTGTGTGTCCCCCTCCCCGCCTTGTCACCCGTGGGAGGAGAGCGCTGGGGTGGTGGGAGCTTGTGCGTGGACGGTTGGGGAGGAGGGGGTGAAAGCCCGGAGGTTTTGGGAAGAGGGTGACGCAGAGCCGGTTTGTGTCACCGGGGCTACCCCCTAATTCGGGGTTTGTGCCGTAGGGTGGGTCTGTGAAGACGGGGAAGATGCCAGAAGGGGAGAAAACGAGGCAGTGTAAGCAAGAAGAGGAGCACCGGCAGAAAGAAGAGGAACGGGAGGGTCTCATCGAGTTCTACGGTTCCTACCAGGAGCTGTTCCAGTTCTTCTGCAGCAACACAACCATCCACGGGGCTATCCGCCTGGTGTGCTCCAAAAAGAATAAGATGAAGACAGCCTTCTGGTCCGTTCTCTTCTTTCTCACCTTCGGCTTAATGTACTGGCAGTTTGGGATCCTCTACAGGGAGTACTTCAGCTACCCTGTCAACCTCAACCTTAACCTTAACTCCGACAGGCTGACTTTCCCAGCCGTGACACTGTGCACCCTCAATCCATACAGGTAAGAAATAGACTCCCAGAGCTGTCGACTGCCTTGACTTTTGCAGGTGTAGGATAAAAGCAGGTACTCTTGTTCTCCTCATGGTCCTTGACCGTCCCCTTCTGTAGCTGTGCCGGTGGAAAGGACACTTTTCACAGGCCTTTGCTGCTGCAGGGCATTCACAGTAAGGCACGTTATTTTAGGCAGCTCTGCTTGGTGGTGTGTTAGCAGGCTGCATTGTAAACTGCCGCAGGGCAAAAGCAGATGCGTTTACTTCTCTCCTACAAGGATGGTAGCCTCGGGCAAGGGGCTGGATTTGCAGCTGGCAGCAGGAATGTTCTGAATCACCCCAGCAAACTTTGCTGCATGTCTTATTCAGAGGTGTTTATGTGCATCCAGCCCTAAACCTGCAGGCTCGTCTCTCCTCCCCGTATAGATACAGTGCCATCCGGAAGAAGCTGGATGAGCTGGACCAAATCACGCATCAGACACTGCTAGACCTTTATGACTACAACATGTCTCTGGCACGAAGCGACTGGTCCACACTGTCCACGCGAAAGCGTAGCTCAAGGAGCCTGCTCCATCATGTCCAGCGCCATCCGCTGCGAAGGCAGAAGCGGGATAACTTAGTCAACTTGCCAGAGAACAGTCCCTCAGTGGACAAGAACGACTGGAAAATTGGCTTTGTTCTGGTGAGATCCCTAGATATCCTGTGTCCTACAGGCTCTGGTCTCTGCCAAGCTATTTCTGTCTTGTTAGACCCTTGGCCATGCCTTTCCCTACGTAGAAGTCTGATTAATCTGCACTGGCTTTTGTTAATGACAGATAAAGGTAGAGCTGAATCCTTTGCCCAATGCAATCCCGCACCCCAAGTCCTGTCCCTGTCCACGTGGGCCACAGACTTGTCCATGTCACTGCCTGTCTTTTCCTAGGTAGAGTAGGGAAACCTTGTCCTTCCTGAAGGCTACATCAGCCTTGCAGTTGCCTTTGGAGAGCCATTTATTAACATCAGCTGCTGCAGTTTTGCCCAATAATAGCAAAGGGGAAAGTATTGGATGGCAGTGGGCCATGTGAAATGTGGTCACGGTCGCATTTGCTCCTAGGTAGCAGCTTCTTTGCCCTAGGGTATCTGTGTTTGCATTTAAAAAGGTGCTGAAGGACTGAAGCTAATCGCTTGCCAGTTAACTGGAGTTCCCACAGGATCACAAACGTCTTACAGGACACACCCTGAAGGAAGGGCTCCCCACACAGGAATTTAAAGTTTCTGGTTTTATACCACCACATAGAATTTATGTGCAGCAGATCACCCTGCACACCTCACTGTGACTTGCTGCCTCCTGGCTTTTACTTAGCTGTGCTCATTCACCTGGTGTTTCCCTTCCACCGAGGAGCTGCCCTGGGTTTGCTTTTCCCCATCCTGCTGATCAATTTTTAGTCGAGCGCAGGAGCCCAGCGGAGCTCTTCCACTCCCTCGGGTTCATCTCCTGCCCGTGCTGAGGGAGCACAGCTAATGCACAGGCACAGCCTTGCCTCCTGGACAAGACTTCTGTGACACGGCTGGTTTTCTCCTTCTCTTCTTAACAGTGCAGTGAAAACAACAAGGACTGTTTCCATCAGGCGTACTCCTCAGGGGTGGATGCCGTGCGGGAATGGTACAGCTTTCACTATATCAATATCCTGGCTCAGATGCCTGATGCAAAAGCCCTGGATGAGTCTGACTTTGAGAATTTCATCTACGCTTGCCGCTTCAATGAAGCAACATGTGACAAGGCGTAAGTGGTGGAAAGAGCCCACCAAATCTTCCTGAAAACACCCCTATTTTGTGCCTGGGTCCAAGGGGAATCAAGAAACCCACATTAGAGAACCTCTTTCCCAAGGTGGGATCGTGCCTCGTTCAGTTCTTGTTGTCTCAAATGATGTTTCTTGAGTCTTTCCTGTGGGTTGTGCTCAGCAGGGTCACAGTTTCTGTGACCTGAAACGACCTTGGAGGATGGTTTTGCCTTTTCCTGGGTTTCACACAAATGAAATAGTAATACTGGTACAAACCCCGGAGTGGGTACAGATGTACAGTGTAGAGGTCTCTTTATTCTACTCTCTACAGTGGTAAACTGGTACATATCAGCCCATGTACAAAAGGAGAAGAGAGAGTTGTTACAAAAAGACAGTAAAAAAATATCCCACTTCTCTGCTGCCATCATTGGTCAAAAAGCCCCAAAGACGTACTGGAATGAAACCCCATCAGCATGGGAGGAGGAGGGGTAGGAAGAGCTGAGAGTTTTGTCAATATTAGGAAGATAATACAGTAATTGCTAGTACTGCTAAAACCCATTTGGGCTTTCAAGGGTTAGCAGTATGAAAAACCTGTCCGGGTCCAGGATATTTTTTACAGCACATTTTAATTGCTTTTCCCTGTTCAGGCAAGTTTACATAACAAATACTGCCCATCTGCTGTAAGCCCCTCTCCCTGCAGGTGGAAAACAGAGTTGTTCCTTTCAGAAAGCCCTTCCCCTTGGTCTCACAGTCCTTCTCACCCTGTGTGAATGTTTCTGTTCCCCTCTCAGGAATTACACCCACTTCCACCATCCCTTGTACGGGAACTGCTATACTTTTAATGACAACAGCAGCAGCCTGTGGACATCCTCGCTGCCTGGGATCAATAATGGTGGGTGAGAGGCACTCATTGGTGAGTAAGAACAGCTCAGCTCTGCTTTCCCCAGGAGTTACAGGCATCATCCTGCTGTGCTTAACGCTGGTGGTGGCAGGCTGCAGCCCTGCTCTGTCTCGCCCAAGCTCTGTTTTCACCCATGTGGAGCTGGCTGTCTCATGGACATGGCTGTCCCTCGCTGCTGCCCCATTGAACTCTCTCTCTCCCATCAGTGCCTGATCCTTATGTTCATTGCTCCCTCTGGACCCGTGCTGGCCCTTCCTGAAGTCCCCTGTTGAGGTGTAGTGCTGTGCTCCAGAGACCCTGGTCTTCACCTTCTCCTTCCCCATTTTCCTGTTTCCAGCCACTGACCTGTTTGTGTTCCCAAACCCCCTGAAACCTCTCTACATCCAAAGTTCAGGCTTTTCTTCCATCTGGCTCCGAGTCTTTCCATGAAATCTCTCTCAATTCCCAGTTCGGCTTTTGCTAAGCCCCAGTGAAGAAATCCAGTTTTCTCTGGCCTCTCCTGGAGCCTCCAGCTTTGGCTCTGGTCTCTCTCCAGCCACCCTCCACTGCTTCCCAGCTTTGGTGCAGCCCTGGTTGATGTTTCTCGTCCTTCATCTCTTACGGACTTACTTCTAACCATTCTGCTCTCTCTCCTCTCCCGCACGACGGCCGGCCGTGACCCCCCTTGCTCTCTTGACATTTCCTCAGGTCTCTCTCTGGTGGTGCGCACCGAACAGAATGATTTCATCCCTTTGTTGTCCACGGTGACGGGAGCCAGGGTCATGGTCCACGATCAGAATGAGCCAGCCTTCATGGATGATGGGGGTTTCAACGTGCGTCCGGGTATCGAGACCTCCATCAGCATGAGAAAGGTGAGGAAGCAGCAGGGGTAAGAGCTGTGGACGTGAGGTTATGGGGGAGCTTTAACTTGGTGGATAGATACAGATGGGTTGTCATGGGCCCAGTGTGTATTTAAGGGAGGGGATTAATCACATGGAGTGGAGGGAGGGGAAGAAGAGCAGCTTACTGGACTAGACGAGAAGCATTTGGCTGCAATTTATCAGTGAACAATGAAATGGAGGAAAGCAGGGGGACCTGGCATCCTGAGGAGAGCATAAAAAGCAGATACTGATGGACAAGCAGCCTGTGGCTGGGAAGCGTAGAAAGAGAACAGCAAAGAACCAGTCGTTCTGAGTAATGACTGTTCAATATTCTAGGAGATGACTGTGCGTCTTGGGGGCAGTTACAGTGATTGCACAGAGGATGGCAGTGATGTGCCAGTGCAAAATCTGTACTCATCCCGCTACACCGAACAGGTAACTCATTATCACTGGTCCTGTGCCAGCTTGTGTCCCTACTTTCCTGAAACGCTTCAGTCCCCTAACAGCCACGCTTGTCCGTGGGCTCTGTTAATAGTATGATGTGATACAGGCTGCAGTGGGTTTGGTTCCCTTGTTCAGCCTTTTCCACCTCATATGCCTCCCAGGTCTGCATTCGCTCCTGCTTTCAGCTCAACATGGTAGAGCACTGTGGCTGTGCATATTACTTCTATCCCTTACCCGCTGGAGCAGAGTACTGTGACTACACAAAGCACGTAGCCTGGGGTAAGTGGACAGGAGGAATAGTAAAGCTCATGCCCACCTCAACCTGTTTGGTCCACCTCATGTCCCATTACATCTCCTCATTGTCTTCAGTGACCTTCCTGGTGTGGGACATCCAAAAGACACTCTTGTCTTGGATGGCTAGTCCCTCTGAGCTTGTGGAAGAAAATCTCCCCTGGATTCCCCTTGCTGTCGCCCGTCACCCTTTGTATACAGATACTGTGAGCTTACCTGGATTTACTTTCTCTGCTGCTCAGGCTACTGCTATTACAAACTCCTGGCTGAATTCAAAGCTGACGTGCTGGGCTGTTTCCACAAATGTCGGAAACCTTGCAAGTAAGTTTGATTGTCAGGCAGACTGGAAACTCTTTATTCCTAGAGGTGTTGGAAAGCATTCGCTGACCAGGGCAAATGCTTGAGTCAATAGCTGAGCTGCAACCTGAAATGATGTTTCTCCCATCAGGAAGCCGAAATGGCTGAGGAGCATCAGTGTCAGCTTGGGGGTGAGCTCCCAAGGACTGTGCAGAAGCTCAGTGGGAAGTGGGCAGAACTTCAGCATGGGAGGGAGTTTCCAGGTGTGCCTGGGGATTGAGAGACCTGGCCTTGTGGCTCCTACAGCTTCAACAGCTAACACGGCCTCTTGTCTTCCAGAATGACAGAATACCAGCTGTCAGCTGGATACTCCCGTTGGCCTTCTGCTATCTCAGAGGTAAGGAGAGGGTATCCTGGCTCCCTAGCGCTGCTCTCACCTCCCATTTAGTCCTTCCTCAACTGGTACTAAACCTACAGGAGGTGACTGCGATCATGTAATGCAATTTATTGCACTTTCATTTCAGGACTGGGTTTTTTACATGCTTTCACAACAGAACAAATACAATATCACATCGAAGAGGTGAGAGCCCCTCAGCAGAAGTTGCATCCAAACCAGAAACCATCCGAGTGGCGTGTGTGTGTTGGGGTGGTCAGAGTCAAGATTAAATCACAGATGGGAAGAGATTAGGCATGGGACCCATGGACAAGGCCAGTGGATTTGAGTCACAGTAGAGATAAACTGAGACTTCAACAAGGACTGGGAATCCAAGTGAAGAATCTGAAAAGGGTCACATGCTAGTATGAAAATAGTAAGCCCCAGGCAGCTGCTGTGTGGTCTGGAGTCATGGTAAGGGCTGATGGAAGAGTGGGAAGGAGAGTCATGCAGGAGCTTGTACTTAGCCAATGTAAGATGCCACAAACATTGGGTTTCACAGTGCAGTCTCAGAAGTGCACTGTGAGTACCAAAGACTGTATTTAGTGGAGAATGATGGAACAGCAGAGATGGGGAAAAGCCTCTGGCTGGTATATGTGGGAGGACAGGAGGGCAGAAGGGGACAGAGAAGACAATTACACTTGGTGAAGAAATGCAGGGATTGCAGATTTGGGATTGCTGAGCCCCATCTTTCATTTACAGGAACGGAGTTGCCAAAGTGAATATCTTTTTTGAGGAGTGGAACTACAAGACCAATGGGGAGTCTCCTGCCTTCACGGTACATACTTTACTGCCACGTCCTCTCTACTCACCCATTCCCCCACGATGTCCCTTCATATTGGCCGACATTTGTTCCAGCAGCATTGCTGGATATTGAGTCTCTTTTCCTGTGGCAGGGTGGGAAAAATTCTCCAGCACTGCGGGGGCACTGCTAGTGGGAGCAGGCAGGGAAGCAAAAGGCTCAAACGAGGGCTGTCCTCACTGCCCTTTCTCCATCTCTTGCAGGTAGTGACTCTGCTGTCCCAGCTTGGGAACCAGTGGAGTCTCTGGTTCGGATCCTCTGTCCTGTCTGTGATGGAGCTGGCAGAGCTGATCCTGGATTTCATCGCCATCACCTTTATCTTGGCCTTACGCTGGTTCCGTTCTCGGCGGCAGCATCTCTCTCCACCACAACCTCCTCCAAACAGTCACGATAACACTGCTTTCCAAGACGAGGCACCAGGTCTCAGTGCTCCACACCGCTTCACCGTTGAGGCTGTAGTGACCATGCTGCCATCCTACAACAGCCTGGAACCGCGTGGGCCGAGCAGGGATGGTGAGGTGGGACGCGAGTGAGGCAGTGGCTTATTCCACAGTTCGGATGGATGGCAGTTGGAGCAGAGGCTGCACACTTTGTCTGTGGGACCTGCATTTCCTTCTTTCTGGGGTGCTCTACCTGGACCATAGCAGAAGACTGCACTGTGGTTGGCCTGGGTTCATTGCTTTCACTACTGTAGGTGAATTCTTCAGTCTCATAAAATATTATTGCTCTGGGGATCCCCAGGCATGAGACTTGATCTAGTATATGTATGGGGGAGATGTCCACTTGGTTTCCTTACGCTCCTTGCATGTGCACACCTACAGGTGCATGCATGCTTTCTTGTCCCTGCAACAAGGATGCTGCCACAATTCTGGTCTGTTGTTAATTAAAGAGGTTTGGCAGGCGTGACTGGCCTCCTCTGTGGTACAACAAGGTACAGGAATGTAGTCTCTGGGGTACAAGTCTCTCAACAGGCTGAGCTTTGTTAAGCTTTCCTTAAGGTTGGAAACTGGTTGCTCCTTTCCTAGTTCTTAATGTCCAGCTCTGATCCCAAGACCAAGCCACCCACCCTCTCTTCTCCCTGAGGAGAGGCTACTTGTATAGCCCTGAGAGATTACAGCCACTGACATAATCTCAATCTATATTACACACAATACACCGGGGAGGTGATCGATGCTTGCTGCCACTCTCAGGTCAGGACAAAACACCCCTGGCAGAATGAGGTCTCCCTTTTCAAGCTGCCTATGTGGCACTGATAGATCTTAGCTGTACAGCAGTCTCCTTCCTTGTGATATACTGTACACATGTACGTTCAGCCATTTGACTGTTTGCTAGAGCGTTGGGGATAAACTGATCTCTACATAGGAGCTATGGAAACTAAGTGGCTATGCACACCCTCAAAAACATCCCAAACAGTATCTCTTGCAGGATCTCATGGCAGGAAAGAGGATCAGAATAGCACAGGTCACGCAGTGCCTGCTCTGCTCCACTCTTCTCTGGCTCACCCACAGAGGCTCTGCTGAGGATTGTGAAGCACAAAAGTGCTGCAGGCTTTAATCTAAGATCCTTTCAGGGAAAGCTTCAGCCTGTTGGAATGGACCACATAGGCAATCAAGGCCAGGACAAAGATGGTCCTCTTCCCAGGAACCAATGGAATTTGGGGGTCTTTGCGTGAAAGCACACATCTTATTTCTTGCAGTAAGCTTGCCATACTATTTTTTACAAATACTCAGACCTCTGCTGCAATGGTATTTACACAGCACTTTATGGGGTATCAAGAGAGCAAGGGTGATGTCCTTAACAAACAGGATTATCCACTTGAACGGACACAAACACAGATACCGGAATTTAAGCGTATCATTTAGGCAAATAGCTGTGGTACTATGTACCCAATCACACTGCAAACAACCTCTTCTGAATTTAAAAACTAGTTAATCATAACAAAAGAAAAACTTCAAATATTTTAAAAATTAAGGTAGATGCACTGCCCTTGGGAAGATGGAGGATTTTACTGCAGTATATAAACTGTTGCCCAATTCTTCCCTTTGAGATGCTAAACACATGCTTGTTGTACTGCTTTTGCCTCAATTACCTAAATGCACTTTTCACTTCCCAGCAGACAGTGATTTTCTTCCTCCTCATAGACGTGAACGCTGTATTCTTTATTACACAAATATTCATGGTTTTTCAAACTTTACCCCAGTGCTCAGCTGAGGACCCTTGTTTGAAAGTGAAGATGATGTCTCTCTGCTGGGAATAGGAGGGAGTGATTCAGGGGGTGTACTTCAGCAAGGGGAGCAGCCCAGCAGGAAGGAAAGCCCTGCAACCACAGGCACTTAGAGCTGTGGGAACATGTATTCCCCCGGGAGGCTCCCAGTGGAAAAAATCAGGACTGCTACAAACAAGAAAAAAAAAAAATCCACTTTCTGTGTTTATGGGAGATTTTAAGTGAAGTAAAAACATGACACTGGACACAAAGGTGTTTGCTTCACAAAATCACCTCCAAATCAAGAAAGAAGAGCGAGCAGGTGCAACTTCTAAAACAGTCTCTGTATATCATAAACGTACGATGATTCATATGGTGAGCATGATCTTTCCTGAATATCCAAAGAGTAAGACACGATTCCTCACATCACATGGAACCTTGTGATAACCATAAAATTGATGTGACCCACTGCATCACACGTAGTTAAGTGGGTAATTAAAGGAAGATTAATCAGATGCATAACTACTTGAAACATTAAATTCTCTTCACCATCATAAAGAAATATAGCTGTAGAAGGTGGTGATGTATTCCCTAGGGGAAGCTTGCACCATATTATCTCTCTCTTCTGTAAAAGTGTTAAAATGCAAAAAAAATTAGCTTTGACTGATGAACTCAAAAGTAATGGCCCCATTCTGGGTAGCTGTAAATCCAGAGTTAAAAGCCTGCACAAACACAAAGCTGTTATACAAGCCGATAAATAGATTAGCCCTCCCTGTCCTGAGGATCAGGGCAAAAATCACCATCTTGGGAGAAATCAGGTGATCCTCCCAGGAACATCCCTACACTTCTTGTAGGCTGACAAGACCGCAAATTATCAGCTCAACAGATGTATAGTGAGCTTGGTCTGGCTGAAAACAAGAGGCGAGTCCAGCAGTGCTGGAGAGAGAGTGCAGAAAATGGAGTATTTCACTGACAATGTGAAATATTAGAGAAAAGGGAAGGAAGTGTGCATTTAGAGTGATTTGTAGGTCAGCAAAAGGCAAATTAAAGGTCTAAGCTGGGGAGAAGGAGAAAGCTGAGGGGATATAAATGCTCTGTGGTCATAGGTATGTTAGAGGCATAGCACAGTTATTTGGACGACATGGAAAACATGCAAGGAGCAACTGTAGGTCACAGGACACTGAAGAAAAGCAAGTTGTGTCTTTTTGGACTGTGAGCATCTGTCATGCAGGGAGAAGGCAAGTTGGGGACAATCCTGGGGCAACTTTCAGCAGCATCTTCAGCCCCAGTTCTGTGCTCCAGAGCAGCTGGCCAGCTTTTGAAAGTGAGCATTCAAGTCCCTAGGTTTGGCTAGGGACCTGGGAGACTGTGTAGTCAACAGTCTGGAAACACATCCATTCCAAGAAAAAGTTTTTCCTATCCCCCTACATGAACAAAGCTGGGAACTAATAGGAAGACAACACACAACTTGGCAGGAATTGTAGCATGACTGGTTCATTCAGGTTGTGCAGGCCTGATCTGTGCTGAAGTTTAGACCGTATGTGCTGCTTTAATCCACCAGCCAGTCCAGACAACCTCCTTTCCCAGGAAGGCTTTCATCTTTCAAAGAATTAGCCTGGCTGCACCACTCCAAATCCACCACTGACCATACATTGTTCTGCCATGATTTTGATGTTTAAGACCGGACAAAGATTGATCGTAAGGGAACCACAAGCCACAGGGAGTACTGCTTTACAACCTGAAGTTTGGAACAGCAGGGGCAAATAAGGCCACAAGTACCTCATTTTAAAATAAGTCCACACTGGACAAAGCTCTGTCATTTCTTTTTAATGAGTTTCAAGTGTACAGTGAAGCAAAACAAGGGGCCACTTACCTTTATTCCAGCCATGCTCCAAGATATGCTGTGAGCTACTCTTGGAGGTCTTCATCTGGATCCTGAACGTATGTCCCAACACCAATGGAGAATTGCTTTCTGGGTTTAAGGATCCTAGGATAGGTTATTGAAACCCAAAGGCATCACAGCCTGAGGAACTAGAGCTACCAGTAACACACCATCCGATGCAGGGGACTACCTCCTCATGCATTACACAGCAGGTAGACATTTGGTGGCTGGAAGTAAGAGTTCGCTTGGGCAGCCTCTTCCACAGCTGCTGGTTCATACTTCGTGTTACAGACTTACCAGAGTCAGTCCAGCACACGGTTCCAGTACAACTGGAACTACCATCATTTTAATGGAAAGCCAGCCACTGCTTTGAGGGCCAGAACTTCAGGTGTGTGTATAGTATGAAAGTGACAAAAAAAAAGAGATGTTCCAAAACCAGTTTGGTATCCCAACCCCTCCCCACCCACTGACAGACCAGACAGACTCAGTAAGGTGGCAAATTGTGTTTCTTAGAGACCATTAACAGTACATGAGCTGATTAGTATAACATGCCAGAGGAGATTACAGTTGTGTTTATAGAGGAAGGAAATAAACTGCACGTGCGTGAGTGGCTGTAATGCTGTGAACAGCAGAGTCCCTTGCTTTTACTCAGAGGGCCTTGGTGATTTTTTTCTTTGCCCATGCATAGAGACACAAGGGAGGGGAAAGGGAGCAGAAGAGGCAACATACAACATTTAAGAGAAAGAAATGGAAGAGAGAGCCTAGGGGGACCTCAGCCCCCAAAGGAACAGGAAGAATGTGGCACCAAAGGCTTGTTTAGAAGAGTTCAAGAGAATTGCTGGTCTGTGGGCCTCAAGCTTGTATGCCCACCCCCTAAAATGACAGCAGTAAGTAGTACAAGCAGGCCCTGGCTCCTCTTCAGTAGATGCACTTCTGACCGTCCATCACATCTGTTCCACAGGGAATTAGGGAAGTGCTCAGGGGACGAGGGCTGCTTCACTCCAGATCTTCACCTCTGCCCTCACCCAAGGTGGAGAGGGATGGAATTGCAGGGAGATGAACTCAGTGCAAATGAAATGCTGGGGCATGGAAGTGAGCATGCAAAACCTAGTCCCTTCCCAGATGCCCAGTGAGGAGGAAAGGGGCTTCCCCAGCACACCCAGTGAAACCAAAAGCATCTGCCCTTCCCATCTTTGCTACTTCACTCCCATCTGGGAACTCCAGTGATGTTCTCCCCTGCCTCCCCATATCCCCTTAAGCCTAGGCAGATGCCAGTGTATTCTAGAACTGAGGCAGAGCTTCCTAAACTAAAGGAGTTCCCTCTTCCCACTCTAGATGACAGGCTACAGCTCAGCTTGTGAAAAAGAAAACAAACAAAAGAACAAAAATCACCCAAAAAAACCCAACAACAAAAACCACTAAACAAACGTTCTGCAGTCAGACTGCAGAAACTCAGGAACAGGGCAGCTCACTTAACCCCAGGTTTGACAACACATTCAAGCAATTCACAGCTCTTGTTATTTTTCATGGAGGAGAACAAGGGAATTGCTTACAGAAAGCCACAGCATTCCACACTGCAAGTTTACTTCCAGCGGAGACCACCTTGGATCTAAATTCAAGAGAACCCATGGCAAGTAGGAAGATTTCAGTTTGATAGGCAAGATCTCTAGAGATCTAAGCTGCCAGACTGGGACATCTGATGTCACTTTGCAATACCCATGCCAAGAGCAGCATTTTCCTTTGAATCCCCTAGCTAGCCATTCCAAGTATTTTCTAACTCCCGCTGAAAGTTCAGGCTTTGTGGCAGCACAAACAGAACAGGTATTCTTAATCAGAAAGCTGTGTGGCTCATTCAGTCTCATCAGGAATACCTCCAGTCTCCTTCACATCTCCAACTATGTAGTGGATTTCCTTCGACATTCAACCCAGTAACACAAAAGCAAAACACCCATTCCCATTCTGCCACTACCCCAAAGTCTTCCAGAAAGCTACAAGACAGTAGAAAGCCACAGGGTCCTGGCTTGTGTCTGCATAGACGAAAGGAATATCTGACACCCCCCACCAGACTCCTTACTGTTGTTCCTTTGTTCCTTCTGGCAGGAGATTTTACTCCCACATGTGCCTTTTAGATAGTAAAAAAACCCCTCCTTTCACTTAAGTGTGTTTAGTCTGTTGCACTTGACTGAGGTAATCACATAGGTTCTCCTTTATAATAACTGAAATGGCCACGTTCAAACAGCAAGTCATCTGAAAATAAGGACAGGCAGAATAAATCATTTAAGTGCTCATCTCCCCATGGCTAGAGAAATCTATATCACTACATCTAGCTCAGTCAGATGGCTCACAGTCACTGACCAGCACAAACTAGCCTTTATTTCAGAAGCTCACTGAAAAGCTTAAGTCATGCTGCCACTCTTTCTAGGCAGAACACTAAAGAATCTCACATGCAGAAGTCCTTCATCCCCAAAGGCACTGCATTAAGGCATTCTTATTTTGCTAGAGTCCATACAGGCACTATTTGAGAAGCTCACACCCAAAAATAAACCACATAAATTCCCTGCAGAAGAGCAGCAGCAAGAGCTACCCACTCCTCCTCTACTTCCCTTTCCTCAAAACTCAGATAACCCTCCCTAAAGCTGCAGCAGCTGTTGAAGAGTTTAACCATGTTCAGTAGAGTGCTTCAGAGTCCTATACAGAAGACAAATCAAAACCAATAAAGAAATCAATGAAGAAGCTAGGTGGAAGGGAAGGAAAGATTCAGGGGCAAGAAGAGACAGGCAAGGTGACAGGGGACAGTAGGTTGCAGACTGAAGGAGCTACATTCAAGTAAAAAAGTAGACTGGAGACAAAGCAATAGGGGAAAAAAAGGAAAGAACAAAAGGGCAAGTTACACCAAAGGTGCCCCCCAAGACCTCCAAATCCCCCACCAGGGAAGGGACTTGCCAACCCACCCACTCCAGGGCAAATGCCCCTCATACTTACATGTTTACCTGACCTGGCAGAGAGAATTGCCCATCTCTACAATGATGGCCACCCCCAATTCCTTCTGCTACTATGTAAAGCATACCATTTCCAAAATAAGCGTGGGAGTTCCAGCACGCCCTCCTCCCTTCCCCAAGGACTGAAGTTAACACTTATGCAATCAAGACCCTCCAGATCTCAAACCAAAAAGTTTAAAGTACTGGAGAGTTGGTGCTTCTCCACCCTTGATCCCGGGCTTTTTGGTACTTACTTACAATCACCGCCACCACAATGGCACCAATCACTCCCATCATGATCATCATCTGGAGAGAGAGATTGGCAAAGAACAATACTCAGAACAGATTGACAAGTTCACATATTCCCTGACACCCAGGGAACATCAGCCAGACCCTGAAGGTAGGACAGCCAAGGCCTCAAAGTCTTTCCACAGTAAAAGAATCCTAAGCATTTGAAATCATTATTAAGCCCCAACTATCCTCTCAAAGCCCTGCAGGAGAGGACCAGCCCAATTTCCTTCTGATGAAGGAGGTCAGGGCACTAGGAAACTCACCTTGCAGTTCTTCCACCAGTACTTCCTTTTGAGTTTTGCTGCGCTACTTTCAAATTGTGAGGCACCGGCCTGAAGGGCATCTGCACGGTCATCTAGCTCTGACAGTTTCTCGTCTCGTTGCAGCACCTTGTCTACATTTACACACATTATATCAACCACCTGCAGAAGGAAGAATAGTAGCAGCAGTTGTATTGGTAAAGAGAGTTGAAAAAGTAAGAGGAGTAACTTGGCCAATAACTAACACTGAGATACTAACAAATGAAAGCTCTAAACAAGGAAAAAGGGTCAGGATAAGAAACAGTTTTCAAGTCATTGCCTACTTTGAAGTGGGGGAAAAAATCCTAGACCCCGTGTTAAAGTATCAGTTCAACTACACTTAAACCAGGTCCTTGGCCCCACATTCTCATCACCCATCTTTAAAAGCTCTCAAATCCAGCAAGTCTAATTCACTCCCTTCATGAGAGTAATCATATGCTCACTCCCCAGTAACTGCAAAAATAAGTTAGAGCTACATGTTGCTGCCCCAGTGAGGCATAAAGGCGTTACTGCATGTCAGCAGCCACACCACAGACACTGACCCTGGAAAGTCAGACAAGGTTCCCCCCACATCACACACTGAGTCTGCACACAGACTGTTCCCTTGAAGCAGCAGGCAGGGATTAAGATCCAGTTGTTCTGGATGCTGTATAGCTTTATTTCCATAACAGATGCACGCTAGGAGGTACCAAAAATCTAACAGGCCCACTCCTTAGAAATCCTATCTGGAATTAAGCAGCTTTTAAACATAAAGCAATCTCTCCTCCAGCCTCTTTATAGATCTGCCATCACCTTTTGAGTATGAATGCGTTTCTGGCATTGGCATGACAAGAGCATCCACCCCCTCAGCAACAGACGCCTGTCAAGAACATCGCTGCTGCAGAGCGGTAGGAAAAAAAGAGCGCAGGCAGCCTACGGGAAGCCAGCGCGGCTGGCAGGGTTACCAACCTCCTTCATTTGGGCCTGCGTCTGCTGCAGCCGACGGTTACTGCTCACATTGGTGGCTTGTCCAGGGGGGGCCCCACCAGGGGCTCCCCCTTCGGGGGCCTCGGGAGCAGGTTGCTGAGCTGCATCAGACCTAAGGAAAGAGATGAGTAAAGAGAAAAACCCAGACACTCAAGAGAAAGGACCCCCACACGCACACTCTCCCCAAAAATCCACCTGGACCCCAGTACCCCCAGGGCTGGGGCAGTGCTGGCTGCTGCCCCGATGGCCTGCACCCTTTCTAGACACCCCCACACACCGGACAAGGAGGGGACGAGCTGAGGGGAGAGCCCGGAGCAATAGCAGACCCAGGAGGGCAGCGGGGGAAGGCCAGCCCCGGGGGGGGGGGGGGGTGGGGTGGGGTGTGCCCGGCGCTGCAGCCTCCCGGGAGCCGGGAAGGGAGACCGGGAGGGGGACCCGCAGCGTGCCACAAGGACCGGGACGAGGGTCACGCTGACGGGGAGACACAGCGCGGGGTGGGGGGGGCACCCCGGGGACGGGGACACGGCAGCCCCCGGACGGCTGGGCGCAGCGGTGGCCGCCGGCCAAGTTGACAGCGGCAATGCGCCACTCGGACCTCACCGGCCAGGACGCGGGAGTCGTCTACTATGGGCCTGTTCCCTCCCGTTCCACCCACACACACACCCCCCCCAGCCCCCCAAAGCCACGGCCGGACGGACACTCACATCACGGAACCGGACCGGGACCCCCCCACGGACGCGCCGCAACACCGAGCTCCACACCCCACCAACTAAAAGCGCCAGCGGCAGGGTTCCCGTACTTATAGGCGGCGAGGCCCCGCCCCTAGAGCCAACAGCCACTCACAAGCGGCCGCAGGAAGGAACAGCGAATCAGCGCCCCCTTTGGATTTCTCGGCAGCCAATCAACGCTCCGCCGCCCTGCCGGAGCGAGGCGCACTGTGATAGACGGCCGTTTAGCCGAGCCCCGCCTCCTCCCTCGCTCCCGACTTTCCACGGGACAAACCCCGCCCCACCCCGTGACTGGCTCTCAGGGTCGCCCAATGGGAGCAGAGCCCGCCCCCGCCCGGCACCCCGCCCCTGCGGCGGGACCGGTGGTGCGTCCGCCTCCCGCCACCCCCGGGGCTACCACGGCCCCTCTCCCGGTCGCCAAATGGGGCCCGGGCGGCCACCGGACCCGCCGCCCGCACCAGCCCTGAGGGAAAACCCCCTCGCCGCCACCCTCCGTTGGGGTCACGCAGGGCCTGAGACCCGTCCCCGTTGTTTTCCCGGTTCGAGGCCAGCCCCGCGGCGGTGCCGTGAAGAGGCGGGGGCCGTGGAGCGGCTCCGTAACTCCCACCTCCGTAGCCCGTTGGCTCCGGTTAAGCCGCCGTCCCCTCAATTAAGAGATGGCGTCGCTGGCCAGCTTCCACCCCACCGCACGGCCTCAACAGGGACGCCAAGGAAGCAGCCGCGGCCCAAGCCCCGAGAACAGCTACTACGCATTTGGTTTCTTTTCCCCCTCTAAAGATTTTTTTTTGAGAAGCCTGCTGGATCGGAAGGGAGGATTCTTCAATTTGGGACAAACAGGGAGGCAGGAGCACAGCAGAACAAGAAATCTCCCCATACGGCGCTTGGTGCGGTGAGTGGGGTGAGGAGCAACTGGTTCACAACTTGTCCTTTCATAAGGTGATACAGGCCATTTAATAAAAGTTTTTAGCATCAGATCCGATAGATTAGTAGATACACAAGATAGGTTATAAATTATAGCCTGGGAGCCAAAAGACTGCAGCTACAAGGAAGGTGAAAACTTAAAACAGGGTTGTGACTACAACCAGGGGATTTGCAGATAGGACTACTGGGGGTTAAGGAGCAGCCTAGCACTAGCCTCAGCAGAACTGAAGGTTTTTAAGCTGTGCCTTCAGACAAGCTGAGAAGAAGCTTCTGTAGCTTGGCGACCTTCCCGCCGCAGCGCGAAGACCGTTCCAATAACAATTGCGAATCACGGAGGATGGAGCTTGTGGAACTACCGGTCCACAGAGCCCTTGCCAAGTCGGTGCTTAAGGACTGAGAGGCGACAAAGGCTACGTGATGCTTTTCTCTGATGCTTTTCCAGTCACTGATATACTTTCAGCTAAGGATTTACTACACCTGTGGTTTACATATGTAATAACCCCTAGCTGCTCTCTTCCAGGTGCTTGCTCAGTCTCCACTTGGATCCGTGGACATTTCTTGAAGCCAGAACAACTTCTGGCAAAGAGTCCCACAGGTCTGCCACCCTGCTCTGAGAACATGGACTTCAGCTGCCTGAACAGAGGCTTTGGCTTCACCTTCCTACGGCTTAGACCTCAAAGGAGTTCTTTCCATTCCCTGCCGCTTCCAACCAAGTACTTTTAAAAGACAGGAGTAGCATTGCTGTGTAACAAAATACATCAAGTCAGCAGGTAACTCCCCAATTACCTAGCAGCCAAATTAACAACTAAAGGAGAAGAGAGAGGCAAATACCTGCTCATCGTACAGATTTTTCTGAAGTATACAACAGTCTTTGACTTACTGTAACTTCTCCCCTAAAGGAACTGGTAACAGTTATAGAAAACTAGAAGCTAGAGTTTTTTGAAACAGTTAAGTGCCTGAACAACTTTTGCAAATCCTGAGTAAATTAGGAGGAAAAGGCCGCTTGGTGAGTAGGTGTCATTAGTGCGGGGTTATGTCATCATCAGCGTGAAACAGAGACAAATCCTGTTCTTAAGACACATTTTGATGCATTTCAACTAATGCTTGGATCGTTCACGGTTTAATATTAATCACAGATAAATGGAGGGCAAGGAGGCAAGCAGTGAGCAGGAAGACATATTAGCAGGCACTCTTAGCACTAACTTGAAAATTTGGCTATGAGCAAAAATCTAAGCTGGAGCATACTGAAATTGTCAAGCAGGACACGAGGACCTGGGGCTCACAGCAACCGAAAGGATGCTAGAAGCCTGGCCAAAAAATAGAGGACTCTCAGGTCAAGTTCTGGGATGCAGACTGTAACAGACGTCTGCGAGAAGTGTGTCAGAAATGATTGAGCATGCAGAACTTGCACAGAGGAGCTCGGGCCTGGAGCGGCAGCAGGACTTTGGGACTGGGCCAGAAACGCACCGTGAAGGTTGCAGAAAGCACTGGGAACCCAACTGTGTGAAAGCCGGCTTTATTCTGACCGCGATGCCGCAAAACCACGCTCCACGTGCTGAACCCACGGTTGTTCCTAGCGGTGCTTCCCGGTACGATTGAAGCGCCTGTACAAGTATCGGATCCTCTTGCTGAGTTTGTGGTAGTCCTCTACAAACATCCGATCTCCCACCATCTGCTTCTTGCGGATGCACCTCTGCAACTCGTTTCCCTTCCACCCTTGCAGCCACTTGGGCCCCACGATGAGGTTCTTCGGGTGGAGCTGGAAGCCGCCTGACAACAGGAGGTCAGAGAGGATGAAGCCAGGCCCTGGAGGAGGCTGTTCCCGGGGCGGCCGGCCCCTGTTTACCCCCCTACACCCCCCTCCTGCCTTCTCGCTGCTGGAGAAACCGCCCAGGTGGGTCCGGCCTCCCTCCCCTCCAACCGCAACCGGGAGCGGGGTCTTACCCAGGATCCCCACGTTATCGTAGACCCCGAACAAGGCCCGTTTTTCCGTCCACCGATCCACCTCCTTACGCTTTGGGGGTTCCTTGATGCGGAAGGCTCGGGTCAGCCCTGCCAAGGGTGAGGAGAAGGGCACGGGGAGGCCGGGCCGCACCGGCCCCCAGCGGGCCCCGCCGCTGTTAATGCTGCGTTCGGTCCGGACCAGGGGAGCGGTCCGGCCCAGCAGGGCTCGCCCCACCGTCCGCACCAGCACCGCCATGGGGGTGACCCGGCGGGCGGGCCAGTTCCCCCCCCCCCGCTACCGGGGAAGGGGAAAAAGGAAGAGGAAGAGGAAGAGGAGCGGTTCCGTCCGCCCGCCCCGTGGCTCCGACCCGGGTCCTTCCGGTCGCTGTGGCCGTCGGGAAAACGGAAGGAGGAGGGTGTGGCGTCACGCTAACGGTCGGAGAAGGGGGGGGGGGGGAAGGGAGCCGGCGATTGGGCGAGGCGCTGGCGGGCGGCAGCGCTGCTGGGCGCTGATAGGCTGGGGAAGGAGGGGGCGGGCCGAGCGCGGCCCGCGTGCGGTGTTTTGAGTTACCGGGGCCCTGCCTGAGGAGGAGGCCGCGGCCTGTGGGCTTATGGCGGGGGCTATGGCGGAGGCCCGGGAGTTCCACCTGCCCCTCTCCCCCGCCGATCTGCTGCGGGACTGTGGCCCTGGGCGCTACGTAGTGCAGGAGGTGCTGCCCGCCCGCGAGCTGCCGCCCGCCCTCACAGGTAGGGTCGTGTCGTCCCCCCCCCCCCCCCCCATACACATATACACCCCTCACGGCCTGGCCCGGTTCTACTGCCGGCTCACGGCCGTGATCGCATCTCCCCGTCCCTCTCCTTTTTTCCCCGCAGCCTTCCGGACTGCCTTTCGGGCTCAGGGCGCGCTGGCAGTGCTGCAGCATTTCGACCCCCTCTACAGCTTGCTGCAGTGAGTACAGAGCGATGAGCGCGGAGGCCGGGGGTACCGGGAGGGGAGCGGGTAGAGGAGGGTTGTGGAGAGGCTGGCGCACCTGAGTGTTAACGCCTTTCCCTGGTGGTGTTTACTCGCTGCCCTCACACGCTCTGCTTGCCCTGCAGCCACTTCCAAGCTGTGGGGACTGATGTCAAGGAGGATGCCCTGGAGCTGATGATGCGCGGTGGGTATCTGCTGTTTCCAGCTGAGGTGGGAGTAATAGAGAGGTTGATGTCCTGTGGCAGCTCAGTGATGATATAAAGGCTAATGTGACTCGACCAGTTGGGTTGCACCCTCAGCCCATTCCAGTAATACGGGTCTGTAATCTTGGTGGACAACGCTGAGCTGTGCGTGTTCGCTGTAAGGGCAGACCGACAGAAAATCCCCTTCCCTGCGTCCCTGGAAAATACATCTTGGGATGCGTCAGCTCTAAGCGAGTGTTTCTATGAGCTGATGAGAGGCTGTGGGGATAGGATAGGGCAGTGCATCCAAGGTTTGGGTTGCAGGGGGCAGCCCATGTTACAGCTGGTGAGATGTGAGCACACGTCTTTGGTAATCTGATGACTGCTCTAAGTCTCCAGAAGAGCGGATGGCTGAGGGGCCTGGCAAGGAGTGCTCATGACTTTCTGCCTCTCTTCAGTGGTGTCCCATCATTCCAATGAACTTCCTGCCATCTTGGGTGATTCTGGGCTAAGCCGCGCAGACCGCACTGCTCACCTCAATGCTCTCAAGATGAACTGCTACTTGCTGACTGGCCTGGTGGATGCCTTTGAAATGGAGACCTGCAAAAGTGGTTTGTTGGAGGTGGGTCCTGGTGGGAAGGTAGGTGGGAAGGTGAGGGGACTGGGGGGAAGGGAAAACAAGGTGATAAAAGTAGAAAACGTGTAACCTTGCTGATCTCTGTGATTTCTATCAGATGTTATAACTGGGTTTATTTAAACACATTACCAGCAAGAGCAGTGCATTCATGTGGAGTACTGGTATTTCTGTGAAACTGTAGACAGAAAACATCCAAAGGGACAATATTTGTCTAAACGTCAGCAGGCCCTCAGATGCCCAGGCCTCTCTCTTTCACTCTTCAGTGTCTGGCTGGTACTTAGCGTGCCCGTATTTTCTCAAGAGTTCCTTTCTGTGCTCAAAGATGACAGCAACGGTCGTTTGATGTGGGCATATAAGCTCCTCATACATCTCACTGTATGTCTCTTAATTTTGTAGAATTTGACAGTCATTTTCTTTTTTGAGGGAAGCAGGGTGGTGATGGTGTTTTTCCTCTTGTCAAGCTGCTGATGTATCGCATTGTGTAATCTTCTTTCTAGAACAAGAAGAACCGTACCAAGACCTCTGGATCCTTGTGGGAAGAGGAGAGGGAGCCGCTCTTAAGGCTACTCACGCAGCTGCTGCAGCTGGATCTCCATAAGCTTTGGGGTGGTTCAGTGATGGAAGAAGAGTTTGTCAGGTATGGGATGGAGTGGATGTAGAGGTGGGATGAGTGACAGTGGTTTTCTGGAGGGGAGGATTAAATGTTAAATCTGCCAGTGAGGTGGTATTGCAGCCCTCTGTGGGGTACAGATCTCTGGGAAACTGAGGAAACTGTCTTGAGGCAAAAGCAATGTGTTTAGGAATCACTTCCTTTCCTCGTGTAGACCTCTAAAATTCAGATGTTGTTTTCTCAGGTTTTTAAGGATACTGGAGAATCTCTCTGGTTTGCAAGAAATGTGTTTGCCTAGTGCAGTGTGCTAGCATGACGTTGGTGCAAGTTGTGATAGTGAGGTTCACTGTCTCTCTTCTGTGGCTTTAGCTTAATGACAGGAAGCTGCTACCGTATCCTGGAGAATTCGAGTATTGGTCTTCAGAAGTACCGGGCCACACGGGAGGCTGTGACACATCTGCTTGCCACAGCTCTGGTTCATTATGATCACATGTTCAGTGAGTTCCTGCTCTTCTGCCTTCTTCCTGAAGCCATTCCCAGTTACTTTCCCTGACGTCTTTCTTCCTTCTTACATGAGAAAGGTGCCACTCTGAAGATCACGCAGATGCTGCAGCACTTTGAACACGTAGCCCCAGTGTTTGCACAGGCTGTGAGCCTCTGGGCTACAGAGTATGGTCTGAAAAGCCTGGTGGGTGAATTGCTAAGGTGAGAAACATACCCCGAGGCTTGTCCTTCTATCCCTAGCAACACGAAGCACCCTATTCCTTGTTTCATCTTTCTCTGCAGGGAAATTGGACAAAAATGTCCGCAGGATCTGACTCGCGATGCTTCTGGTATCAAGGGTTATGCTACCTTTATAACTGAACTGGCTGAACAGATTCCAGCTCTGGTGCTATCCAACATGAGCGTTCTCCTGCGTCACTTGGATGGGGAGGTACGTTTCTGCAATATTGCCTGTCTGGAGAAGTCAAGTGGTGGAGGTGCTGCTATCCAGTCTTTCTGTCTGAAAACAGAACCTCTTTCACAGAGATCAAGTAGCCAAAACCTGCCCTTTGGAATAGGTTTTGCCCTTACCTAAAAGATGCAAAGGAAACGGAAATTGTGACATCAACTGTCTGGTTCTTACTCTTGAGTATCAGAAAATGGTGGGAGACTGCTTACTGGTCTGAGATGCCAGCCGCTGTCCCTTGTTCTTCAGTACTTAATGAGTTTGTCATTGTGTTACCTTTTTTTTAAAACTGCCCTTAAAAGCCATAAGTGTTTCTCATATCAGTTCTTGGCTTCTGTGAACCTAGCTGGATAGCAGGGTTGGATTACTCTATCTTGCAGGCATATCTGTGCTCTCCCAAGGTTAATACAAACTCCATAATGGAGAAATTCGCTTAAGGCTGGAGCCTGAGACTTAGAAAGCCCCAACTCTGGGCCATCCTTCCCCTTGGCATATCAAGTTGTGTCTTTTTTTCTGTTCCTGGTTCAACAACTCTTCTTTTTGCAGAGTTACATGATGCGAAATGCCATTCTGGTGGCTATGACAGAAGTGCTGGTGCAGGTGCTGAATGGTGACCAGCTGGAGGAAGCTGCCCGTGGTACTCGGGACCAGTTCCTGAATATGCTGCAGGCCCATGTCTGTGACATCAATGGCTTTGTGCGCAGCCGTGTGCTGCAGCTTTTCACTCGAATCGTTCAGTGCAAGGTAAGTCTGTGCTAGGGAAGTGGCATTGCTTCAGTCATCCTTTCCCCTGTTGTGTTTTCTAAGGGAATTTCTGTCACCCTGCTCTTTGTTTGCAGAGTCTGAAGTTTAATAGAGAAAGGTATTGTCCCTGTGTACTGTGGTGTCCGCAGTTCCTTTTTCCCAAGAGACCAAAGATCCTAAGGGCAAGGGAACTGGGGAACAGAAATTAAATGCTGGTTTTCATTACAGGGACAGACTAGAAGGAAGAGCATAGTATGCAAGCTCTTTTTGAACATTGGTATGGGAAAACATCACCCTTGCTAGATATACTAAAACTTGACTCAAGGGGACCCTGGATAGCCTAACTGAAGTCCTTGCTTTCAACAGAGGTTGGACCAGAAGATATCCAGAGGTCCATTCACACCTAGACTTTTCTATAAATCTATAATATATGCCTTTTAGTAAATTAATATGTCTGCAGTAAAATAACTTTTCCTGAGTCTCTAGGCCTTCTTGCTAACTTTGTCTATGCTCTCATTGTGTGCTAGGCTCTGCCTTTGACTCAGTTTCAGACTGTGGTATCGCTGGCTGTTGGGCGTCTCAGAGACAAATCTGTGGTAGTAGCTAAAAATGCGATCCAGCTCCTGGCTGCGTTTTTATCCAACAATCCCTTCTCCAGCAAGGTAATTCTGACTAGCATGTTGGCTATGCTAGATGTCTGTTTGCAGGCTGAATATCCGCAGCTTGCTATAGGCAGGGCAGCAGCCTTTCTGTGTCTTGTGGGAGGGACAATGTAGCCTTGGAATCTGCAGGTGGGAGCTTTCTGGCTTTCCCAGGTTCAGATCTTGCTTCCTCTGGCTCTTCCCTCACTTGGTGTAATTGGTAGGTATGCTGAAGGCCAGAAGGGATGTGTTTGATTGTGGAAAAACCTGCAGTAGTTTGATTTGAATCTACTGCGGGGTTTCTTTCCTTAGGATCAAAATTAGTCTTTTAGAACATTCTGCACAGAGCTGCAGCTCTTTGTGTTTAGCTGCACCTTCTCCTGAGCTCCTGAGCCTTAGACTGGCAATTTATAGTACTTCCCCTTCTAGGATGATGGCCAGAGTCCAGTTTCCAAAACCAGGGTTATGTGAGGGGATTGACAACTTAAAGCAGGGAGTGGAAGAGAAAGGAGAATTCTAGCATTTCAGAAAAAGGAGGATAAAGTAACATATTTCTTCTCTTCCTGGCATCTTCAGCTAAGCTGTACTGACTTGGCTGAGCCACTGAAGAAAGAGGTGCAGAAGCTGCAAGAAATGAGAGACCGTGACAAATCCACAGCAGGTAATTTCCCTTCTTCCTCTTTCCCCTTCCCAGGGCATATCAGGGGTTTTTTTTTTCCTCATCTTAAATTTGCTCCCAGGTTGTAGTGGCTTTTGTCTCAGATCTTACTTGTGTGAGATGGTGAAGCCAGATAACTGGGATTAAACTCACAACAGTTTTTCATACAGTGGTGTTATAAAAGGACAATTTCAATGTCCATGTATAGATCAACAATTAAATATCCTATTTTCAGGGTAAGAACTGAAAATACCTATAAATACCCTCCCAGGTTTCTATTTTCAACCATTCAAGGATTGCTTGAGCCATAATTTTGGTCAGATATTAATTCAAACTTGATTAGCTTTGGACTTGGTGCTGCCTACAAAACAATAAATATCAAATGATGGTTCTCTTACCTGTTTTTTTGTTGTTGTTTTTATCCTCAGTGGTTTCTTTTTTTATGCCAAAGAGTTCTTGCCTATTCTTGCTGCAGTCTGGGTGGGATCAGCAATGGGAATAGTGCCTGCCTGCAGGGAATACAAAAAAAAAAAGTAGAATTCCTAAGTTCCATATGAGTTTCTCTCCCCATTTAAGGTGTCATTTGAGCCTCCGTATTCTTCATTCCCGCTGCTGTTTTTTTTTTTTTTTAATAGCTCCAGTGATCACCCCAGAGGAAGAGTGGGAAGCGATGCTGCCAGAAGTTAGGGCTGCCACACAGCAGCTCTTTCAACCACAGCAGGAAGGGGAAGAGGAGGTGCTGGAAGTTGAGGAAACAGCGGAGAGTACATCGGAGCAAATCACTAGGCTGCTGAGGAAGCTGAATTACAAGTAAGAAGACTCTGTAGTTTGAAAGAGTGTTTATCCCAAGGGATGTGTTGGTCCCTTGTTCCCTGTTCAAGAAAGGTTTGAGCTCCAGGGTGGAGGGATGATTTCCAGTAAGATTTCTCTGTACGAAGAGATTGACATGGGCACCCAGCACAAGATGCTGGCAGGAGCTGCTTTCCCAGGTGTTCAGGGCAAAGTTGGGTGGTTTCCTTTGTGTTCTGCCCTAACGGGTTGCTGACGTTCTTCTCTTGGGCAATGTCATTGTCCAGGAGTGCAGCCCGCCTTACACAGAAGGCCCTGTGTCGCTTCCAGGGGAAGGAGCCCTTCAGTGGCCCCACAGAGGAAAATGGGGAGGCAACAATCCTGGGTGTTCTGAAGAGACTTTACACAGGTAACTACTTCAAATCACTCTGTCTCTTCCCTAAGTCCAAGCTGATGCTGGAGCTAGACCAAAACCCTCTGGAATGCCCTGTCCGTCCTTCTGACCTGTGGGGCTCAGTCTGTGTGTACTTGACAGCTCACAGAGCTGCACCATCTCTGAATCATTTGCTCCTCTAGTGGCCTGGCATTTTGGCTGGATCACATTAGTCCTGTTATTTCATTTCTGGTTGGAACAGTTCCACGTTCCCAGTAGAAGTGCATTTCTGATGCTTTAACTTATGTAATATCTGCTGAGGGGAGGGAAGCTAGCATTATCCACTCACACCCTTCTGTCCTGTCTGAATTTGTCAGGAGTTCTGCTTCCTGAACAGGTGGTGGCACATAATGCTTACCCTTAGCAGCCTTGACCAAGTATCTGGTTCAAGCAAAGTCTTGCTTATCTGAGGCTCAAGCCTCTGGGTGTATTTCATGTGCTTTATCTTTGGTGTTTGTTTCAGAATAAGGTTTCCTAGCCAATCCCCTTGAGCTCATTTCTATCAAAAGTCTACCATCTAAAAAATCTTCTTAACTTTGTCAACTCTCCACACTCGCACAAACTTTGCTAGGGAGTAGTAGTGTTTGCCTTCTCCTTGCTCTGCCCTGATTCCCTTTCAGGGCCTCATCCATCTTTGGGTAGCTGTCAAGTTCAAATTAACCCCTTCAGCATTTTAATGGAGTTTACCCCAACTGGACCATGCCTTTCTCCACCCCTGTATTAAGTTGGCATTTCTGTGGTGCATCACATTGTAGTACCGGAACTTGCTCTACAGTGTGCTGAGATTTTGTCTTCGTAGCTAAGTCTGATGGCAGACTTGGATTTTTGTCTCCTGGTTCTTGGAAGGTGTCATGGGGTGGAGAGGGAAGGGTGAAAATGCCCTGAACCGTACCTGCTTTTCTTGTACTTTCAGTACTGCTCACAAACAAGTATTCATGCTGTGCAGGTTCATGCCCAGGTGAGAACAGTGAGGATCCTCCACATGGCAACAGTACTTGTAAGACCAAAGAAGTTGTACCAGAAGAGCAGTCTCAGACAGAGCTGGTCAAACAGGAGATGTTGGTGCAATACCTGCAAGATGCTTACAACTTCTCAGTGAAAATTACAGAAGCCCTGAGCCTGATCAGCAAGATGATGTATGAAAACTGTGTCTCAGGTGTGTGAAATAGCCATGGGGCCCTTTCTCCCTTGTTCAGTGTTTCCAGATCTTTCCCCTTGCTGGAGAGGAGACGTGGGAGTGGTGGAGCTCCAGGGGAAGGGAAAAAGGTTGGAGGAGGTGCTCTTCACTGAGCAGATGTTGAAGGCACTTCCAGGCTATCAGAAAAGCAAGCACCATCTAAATGGGTGTCGTGAAGGGGTTATGTTGGGGCATGAATGGGCTTTTTGGGAATCAATTTTTTTAAATATCAAGGTTGATAATGTTTTTAAAAGCCAGGTGACCAAAATGACTTAATTTATGGAAGCTCCTCCACCTCCTGTGAGAGGGGATGTATGCTTATCTCGGCCGAGGTTCTTCCAAAGTAAGCGTGGCCAGTGAAGCTGGGTTCTGTTACCTGCTCAGTGCCCTGATGCAGCTTCAGGTGTTATGCTGGCCACAAGAGGGGAACTGAGCAGCTTGTTTCATCCACCTCACCTTTCCTTAAACTTTATTCTGTAGCTAAAAGTGATCCTGATCAACAGGTTCTACAGCCTGGTCCTCGTCAGTGCTGTAGTGAAAGGTGGTGATGAGTAGGCCTTTGAGTTAATTCAGCCATTCGTATTAAATATTAGAACTACTGTAACAAGTTAGACTTTTTTTGGAGGGCTTATCATGAATCAGCACCCCTGAGGGGGCTGGGGCATAGAGGGGCACAGCTCCCTCCTCTCCCATCCTCCCTGGCACATCCACATGCCAACCACTTGCATAGTTCGGGGGTACAGATGGGTCTGCGCACTACAGCACCCCAGCTTCATGCAAACACTTCTGAGGCTTCATCTGTATTAAGGACTCATATGTTACCCGTGATAAGCATGTGGGCTTCCGCAGCAAGGTTTAGGTGTCATTAGCTGTTTGCACACACAAAAATGAACTCCTGAGTTCAGTGTCTTTACAGGTCATTTGAAGTTCAAGGCTGAGAGGGTGCCCCTCACCTGGTACTTAAACACATGGGTTTTGGCTTACTTTTTTATGGCTGTGCAGATTTTAATAATTTTTCACCTCCCTGTTGTCCTGTGCTGTAGTTAAGGAAGGCAAGTTGGGTGTCTGGACAGCCAAGACATTTTGAGACATTGTCTTCATTTAGAGACAATACGCTGCTGGGTAAGAGGGTGGTGGTAAGGGATGTGTGTGCTCAGATTTAGGTTTTTTAATTAAAGATTTAAGATTTAAAGATTTTATTTTTTTCTGTTGCAAATATGTACCTTCTGGTGTGACTGGGCGCAGGGGAAGCATACCAGCTTGTCTGATAGGGGATCTTTATTCAGATTTGTAAGTTGGAGCTTATACTGGTGTAAGCTCCCACTTAACCAGAGGTCAGACTCCATGAACTGTTCATTGTACAGTCCCTGTAGTCATTCCTGTGGGTCTCTTGTGAATACTCTCCAAATTAATGTTTTTTCTTGTCTTAATGAGCAGAAGACTGGGCAGTATATTTCAGGAGTAGTCAAGCTGGAATCAGATACATTATGCCTTAGCCCATTTATACATCAAATAGCTTAGTTTCTCTGGTTACAGCATCTCACAAGGACTTAGATTCAGCTGCTCTTGTCTGCTGTGACCATGAGATCTTTTTTTTCCAAAGCTACTGTTTCCCAGAAGAGAATTTTGTTCTTTCTCAAACATGGTCTCTGTGCTCTTCTCCTAAATGTATCACATGACCAATATTACAGCTAAATCTAACCTGTGCCCATTTCCTCCAGGAAATCTATGTCTTTGTACTAGTGACCCCATCCTGCAGTATGCCTATGAATTTGTTTTAATGGCCTCTCTAATGGGGATTAGGAAAGAACTGCACTAACGCAACTGTTCTCTCTGCAGTGGTGCAGGAAGCCATTGAGTTCTTTGTGACAGTCTCGCAGTTTGGTGTGCCCCAGGCACTGGTTGGAATCCGCAGGATGCTCCCCCTCATATGGTCAAGAGAGCCTGGTATTAAGGAGGCTGTGCTGAACGCCTACAGGCGGCTCTATCTGAGCCCCAGCGGGGATTCGGAGAGGTATGGCTCTTCCTAATCAGAAGGTTTTTTTCTGTTTGGTTTTTTGGTTTGGTTTTTTTTTTTTCTCTTTCCCTTGCTACTCCACCCTTCCTCTCCTTCTTTTGGGGAGTTGTTGTGAATGGGATATAGACACAAAGAGAAATAAAAGTTGCCATGCTTCATGCTGAGCTGAAACGTAAGGTTATATATCTGTATCCCAATCTTCCTGTGGGACCCACTGCTGAGCTTCCGCTCTTGGTTTGTCATAGTGTTCATGTGTAGGAAATTCATGCAGCAGAACTCCATGTGAGACCTTATGGAAGGAGAAGCTGAGAATTATTTTAAACTAAACTGTTATCAGGCACTCACGCTTAACATTCTCATCCATTTCACTCTCATACAAAGCACTGCACCAAGATACATGTGCCCAAATGATCTGGGTCGGGTCTCTATGTGATAGGAAACAAGGGGTGTCAGTTCTGAATGTTCATCTTGTCAGCAGGGTTCTTGATTGGCAGCAACGAACTGATTTTTTGGATGGCTATTTCAGCCCCTTTGGGAGTCAGCGGTTGTTACAGACTCATCCCATATCTAAGAGTCTTGCATGCTTTACCCTCTGTGGCAAAGTTGTTGCCTGGTGTCTGTTCCCCCATTTGGGGTTTCTTATGGCTGTAGTTGCTCATCCTGTTGGAATAAGAGGAATGGTATACAGTGAGGTCTAAAGTTGGAGCTATCTTTCTATTACCAGAGCTCAGGTTTTTTGCTGACGTGTCATACATTCTGTGGCCTTATCTGATTAGAGGCATTCTGCTTCTGATGTACATAACACATTCCTCAGTGTTTACTGGTTTTCTTACTGTCAGTTCTGTCCTTGATTTTTCAATGTACACCGTTTCTTTATCCCTCACACTATACAAGGTTAGTTCTTATTATTGTTTGGGTACTTTCACACACATTTCTATTTGTATTTCATTCAGTCCGCTCTTAAATCTTTATGTAACAAATCTCTACATGTGGCAGGTGAGAGGATGTTAATGGGGTCTTTGTTGCTGATCCTTAGTGAGGATTTGGGGGTGGGAGCTGGGTACCACTTGCATTCTTGTTTCTTCCACGCTAGAGAGGAGCTGTTTCTCCTAACTACTGTGGCACTTGCTCTTTTCTTCTTAGCACTTGCCCACATGTAAATCCTGTTGGATACACACACCCCAAAATAAGTGTGATTCCCTGGTGAGATGCACCATACCCCACCCTCATTTGTGCCATCATGGCAATAAAAAGCACCCATTGCTTCATATTTCTTCTTGATAGTTGTCATGGTTTAACCCCAGCTAGCAACTAAACACTATGCAGCTGCTCACTCACTCACCCCCCAACCCAGCGAGATGGGGAAGAGAATCAGGGGGAAAAAAAAGTAAAGCTCGTGGGTTGAGGTAATAGAACAGAAAAGAAGAAACTAATAATGTTAATAATAATAAAATTACAATAATAATAATAAAAGGATTGGAATATACAAGTGATACACAATGCAATTGCTCACCACCTGCCAACTGATGCCCAGTTAGTCCCCAAGCAGCGATTCCCCCCAGCCCCACTCCCCCCAGTTTATATACTAGACATGACAGACATCACACGGTATGGAATACCCCTCTGGCCAGTTTGGGTCAGCTGTCCTGGCTGTGTCCCCTCCCAACTTCTTGTGCCCCTCCAGCCTTCTTGCTGGCTGGGCATGAGGAGCTGAAAAATCCTTGACTTTAGACTAAACATTACTTAGCAACAACTGAAAACAGCAGTGTGTTATCAACATTCTTCTCATACCGAACTCAAAACACAGCACTATAACAGCTACTAGGAAGACAATTAACTCTATTGCAGCTGAAACCAGGACAATAGTATTGCCTGGAGATGACTCTTCTGCAGTTTGAGCTCTGGCCTTATTTGTTCATAGAGTGGTTTTCCATTTCTTATGCTCTAGGGAATAGTACTTTGAGTTGTGGTTGAGAGCAAACTGGGAAGTGTCTGGTGAGTGCCTCTTGTTGGGTCTTTGAGCACCAGGAGGAGCAGCAGTGGCAGTGGCAGTGCACAAGGCAGTGGACTTCTGAGCCCATGTCACACTCACTGGCAGCTGAGCTGGGTGACTTGGAGAACTCCAGCTTGTGAAAGGGGAAGTTTTCCTGTCCCCAGGGATCAGCTCTGTTATCTAATAGATGTCCTCAGCTCTCTGAATAAGAGAGTAATTGTGACAGTTGCTTTTTCTTTTTCTTAACCTTTAAATTTTTTATTATTATTACTTTATTTTATTTTTTCCCCCCTTCAAAGGGCCAGAGCCCAAGGCCTGGTGCATTCTCTCTCTCTCATCATGGTGGATGCATCACTAGGAACGATACAGTGCTTAGAAGAAATAGTGAGTACTTGCCTTGCCTGCGTTTGGATTGTATTTGTGATCTAAGATGTCCATTATATTAAAATGGTAGTCATTGCAGTTAATGTCTTTGCTGGTTTGAAGTCCATCCTTATGCCTCTCCCTACTTGTTTTATTGCATTTCTTTTCCAGATCTCGGAGTTTGTGCAGAAAGATGAAATAAAGCCTGCTGTGATCCAGCTGCTTTGGGAGCGATTCACGGAAAAATCTCAGTGCTCATCACTAGAGCGACGTGCTGCTGTGATGCTGCTGGGGATGATGGCACGGTAAGCCCAGGGCCTGGTCTAATCCTGTAAGTGGGAGGATATACAGGGAGTCGATTTTTATCGAAGAACTGTGGGTGCTGCATCAGCTGACCCTTTGTTCTGCAGCTTCAAAAATAGTAACCACGTCATGGGGTAACGAAGCCTGGAATTAAACATAGTTGTGCTGGGTCCCACCAGCATGGTCTCTGAATGAGTATGACGACATTACTTTCTTTGTGTTCTGAATGTCCGTGCCGTCTCAGAGCTTACCATGTCACAGTTCTGCAGCTTTGTCTGTGTTTGGATAAGACCAGTGAGAAGCTGCTGAGTAGAGATGTCTGGAGCCTTTAGCATGAAGAGAAATGAACCTGCTTCCCTTTCTGGGGGCAAAAAGAGTGTGATTTCACTATAAGGTTTTAATTTCCTCAGTCTCCCAGCCTGGTAACCCTTTGGCATTTAGCTTACCTGCTGATTTCTTCTTGCTCTTCCTACTTCAGTCCTTCATCAGTCAAAAATAGGCCTGCATAACGATGATCTTAAAGTTCTTGGCTCTAGAGCTGGAGCCATTTCTGGAGCTTACAGCCAGTTCTGCAACTTGAGTATTAGATATTCCTTCCAAGGTATTTCTACCGCCCCATCCCATGTGCTTGTGGCAGAATTGTAGACATCGTCTCAAAATTAATACCCTTCCCTAAAATCATGGGATTTAAAGAAAACTGTAGGTTTCTAGGGTATCCCATGAGATCCTGCGTTGAGTCCATGGGTATGTGTGTGTGAAATAAGAACAGCATCGCCTTCTTCACAAATCTGCTAAGTGAGGTGATTTTGCTTTTTTCCTATAGATGCCAGTTATAAACTTCTTAGATTCTCTTCTTAAATACATTAAATTCTGTTCTTGCCTTCTTCACCCAGTTAATTCTATGTACCTCAGATCAGGCCTGGACTGAAGAATATACAATTCTACCTGTCACAGGTAGAAAGTGGGGGGTGGGGGTGGGTTTGGGGTTTTTTTTGTTGTGTTGTTTTCTTTCCCACAGTAGGGAAGGAAGTGGCACATGTCACCAGTCCTGAGCTGCTGGACTCTTTTCTGTTTTGCAACGTTTTTCTTTGTCTTACCCTTTTAAGTTTTGGTCCTTCCTGATAAGAAAGAGGAGTCAAGAATCTTCTTTCTTTACAAAGAGACAGTGTGCCGAGCGGTGTTCACTTTGAAGAACCTCATCTCTTAGCCGAGTGTGGATTATACTGGCTTCTGTGGAATATTGGTTGCTGCTCTTATAGCTATATCTTGAATTTGCTGCTCTTATAGCTATATCTTGAATCATTGGATGGATTTGGGTTTTGTTTTTTTTTTTTTCCCCCCCTCTTACTCAAACCACTGCCTTCCGCAAGGTACAAGGAGTATTTCTCTTGGTTATCCACACTTCTGTAAACTTTCAGCAGCAACTCATGTAATACCCCCATCCCTTCCATTCCATAGAGGGAAGCCAGAGATCATAGGTAGCAACTTGGACGTCTTGGTGACAGTAGGGCTGTCTGAGAAGGTATGCGAAGACTATCGCCTGGCTCAAGAAGTATGCAGTGCCATCGCCAAACTTGCCGGTAAACCTAAGGTAAGATTTTTAGTTTGTTCTTGAGGTCATCCAGAAACAGTTATCCAGAAACAAAGAAGGGGTGGAAATTGAGAAGAGAGAGAAGTGATTAAATTTTTACTGATTTTTGAAATTAAGTAGGTTGAGACCGTTCAGCAGCACTGTCTGGAAAGCTTAGCACACATCAGTGAACATGTAATAAAAGAATTTTCATTAGGCAACAGGCTGAATTCAATTAGTAAAGAGTTCAGTGCACAAGAAAATCTGTTTTCCTTTCAATTCTCTTCCTCAGACTCCCAGTTCTAAACTGATTTGTGTTTCCTCAACCATGAAGCCCTTTCCTCTACTGATGTTTTCTGGTGGTGTGATTCTTTTGCCCTCCCTATTAATTGATATTTGGGAGTTGTCAGCTGTACAGCTAAATATAAAACATGAAAGTTTTTCAAACCTGTCCATGTTGTACTTGCAACAACGTGATGGTCGATGGCTTCTTTGTCTGGGGAACAATTTATACTTTTTTTTTTTTTAATGCACTTGGAAAAAAAATCTCTTTCGTTTTTGACTCAAGCATTTTAGGGCATTGTGGTTCAGCAGTTCCAGCATAAAAGCAGCCTTCCTTCACACAGCACCATCATTCTGTGTTTGCCCCTTCCACTGGGGACACTACTGGAGGACCTTCATGAATTAAGGTGTATCACAACATTTAAGAATGTTCTGAAGATGATTGTAGTTCAATTTTAGGTTGACTTAACTCTGCAGTTAAGTTTGTATGTGAGAAGGGACTGAACTGTAGATACTTGAATGACTGTGGTAGCTCTTCCTTTGTTCTGCCCCCAATCAGAAATTGAGTACGGAGAGTAGGGTTGTAGTGAATTGAGAAATTTTGTTTCCAGCTACTGAAAGCTTGTAAATCCTCAAGCAGTAGCTCATTTTGGTCAAGTATATTTTTATCAGGCAGCCACAGGTGTGCTGGGATATCTCAGGCATTGTCATACTTGGTTTAGTAGTTCTCTGGGTTCTTTTATTCCCAACCTAAAACGTGGTGAGACTGCAACAGCCTAAGTGTGAGGTGGTGTTGGATCCAGAGCTATCCTCTGTTATTTCTACTGATGATACTTTGCTTTTAAACAAAACCTCATGGTTCTGGAGAAACCCCAGGCAAGGTCATCTAGCTGCCTTGCTGTTGATAACTCTGAAGATGCTCTAAAAGTTTCCCTCTTCATTTATTGTGGATAATGAGGAATCATATGAGATTTCAAAAGAGTTATTTTGCTTTAAGGTGAAGTAGTGGAACTGTCTGGGTTGGCCTGGGATCATCATTTGGCCAAGCTTTAAACCCACCCAGTGCTGCCACTATGCCTTCAAAAGTGACAGTAATGTCCCTGCTGTGTGTTCAGTTGCAGAGCAGTACTGGATGTCCCTGCCATGGGCCTAGCATGGGTTTGATTAGCATTGTGCACACAGCAAGGTTAAGTACCAGGAGGGTCATGGGGGCATCTTTTATGTGGTAAAAGTAACTCATCTATTCTCTCTACAGTCAGCGCTGGGGAATAACAACGCACCTTTTCGACTGCCACAAAACCATATGCTCTTTGGTTGCCTGAGTAAGACTGTGAGTAAAGGTGAGCTCATGTCAGCAGTAGGTTTGGAGGAGATGGAGTTGGACTGTGAGACAGCCTGTGTTGTCGCTGGTATGTGCGGTACAATGCTCCCTCTCCTCAACAGGCTTTGACCAGCCAAGTGGTCACTGGATCCCCTTCATGGAGTCAGCGGTAATGCTCATCTACCAGCTAGCGGAAGGGGCGGAGGAGATATGTGCTCACATCCTGCAGGAGTGCAGTCAGCAAGCTCTGGAGAAGTTGCAGGAGGCTGATGGGCAGAAAGCTGGTGAGGAAAAAAGCTGGTGGAGGAAATCTGTACCCATGGTTTCTAGTGCTGTGCTTGGGTGGCCTAGAGTAACTGCAGAAGGAGAACAGAACTGAGGGGCTAGTGGAGGTGTTGGCATGGAAGAGTGCGAATGCTGTGAAGGAGTCTGTGGAGCATGGAGATGGGTTATACAGTGAGACTTGGCAGTAACTGATGGGGGAAGAGGTCTAGATCAACACTGAACTGTAGTAATTTCTCTCCGCTAGATCCAGGAGTTCCTCCCAGCAGAGTCTCTGGTGGTGCTAGCAGTCTCCCCACGTTCCTGCTGACACACCTCGTGTCCCTTGTGGGACAGGTGGCACTGCAGCAGGTAGCACATTTGGAAGTGTCAGTGAGTGCAGAGCTACACAGACGCCGCATCCTCAGAGAGGAGGAGAAGACCAAGAAGCGTTCTGACAGCAGCATGAGGCAGAAGAGACTCCGGGTAAGAACTGAGGTTTCTTTTCCTGTGGGCAATTTCCTATTTCTTCTAGTGTCCCAGCTACTGCTACAGCAAACTTCTGAAGAATGCGCTCCTGAGGATCCACGAGGTCCAGTGTAATGCATGTTTTGGTAATAGAAATGGACACGTGTTGGTTAGGATTAGCAGGGAGAGCTGAGGTCCTTGAATGACCCTGTTCAATAAAACTCACACTGGTCTTGGGTTTTGAAGAGGCAGAGAGGAGGGAATGAAGAGTGATGTCCTGGCCATGCTTATCTTTGTGCTTCAGGCAAACATTTCCTTTCTACTCATCACCTCCTTTCTTACCAGTGCAATCTTTTGCAATTGCTGCTAGTGGTGAAGAATACTCACTTGTATCCTGAGTTTTGGAAAAGGGCTTCTGGAACCGTGGGTTCCAGTCCACAGGGTTTGAAGGTGCTGTCCTCTCTCAGGTGGTAATGATAGAAGTTTAATAGTAGCCTTCTTACTGGGACCTGTATGATAGAAATACGCAGTTTGGTTAGGTCTACCTCGGAACATATTCCAGAGTGTAGTGAGGCTGACTTTCTTGAGTAAGAATAGAGAAAAATGTTGTGTGTCCCTAAGTATCTAGTCTCTATTAGATGCCTATACTGCTCTGTCCAGAGAGATTTGTAGTTCATTTCCTCATCCACCCTGCTTATCAGTGGCACTATCACTTCCCACACAGGAGGAGGTAACTGAGATTTTTCCAATAAGCAGCAGTTGGATGCAGATTTGGTCCCCATGCAACACTCATGTCTGTCTTCTTCCCTTGTGTTGCTTTTGCCTTTCTATAAGGTTTCCCGTAATCTTGCTCAGAAGACCAGCAATTCACAGGCTGCTTGGAACTTCTTTATTTTAGGATTTGCATGTCCCTTAAGTTGTGCTGAACTCAGGTATTGATGCCAGATGTTTCCTATGCCTGTCTCAGCTTAGTAACTTCAGTAGCTTAGGTGTTCTTTTTCATTGATGTTCTGTGACATGTGAAGTGGCAAATCCTGGACTAGCCTTCACAGTTTCATTCAGTTCTCGGGGGGAAAAAGTGGGTTATAAAACTCTCCATCAGTCTGTTGTTCTCGACTCTAGTCACGCTGCTGGTAACATTCATGCACGTCTCGCCCAAGAGAAGAGTACTTCATGAAGGAAGGGGTTATTGTTGCCTGTCATCTTTTTTACAGTTTTCCTTTCTGCACAGAGCACAGGAAATGAGACGACTATGGAGGAGGAGCTGGGCCTTGTGGGAGCCACAGCTGATGACACCGAGGCTGAGCTCATCCGCAATATTTGTGAGAAAGAACTTCTAGATGGTAAGTGTGGCTGCCACCAAGGAGTACTGGTTCCTTCTGCCTGTGTGAAAGAACAGGTATGGTGGGTAACAGATCCAGAAGGAGGAAGGCTGTTTCCTTCAGAAGGAAATGCTGTTATTTTTTGTCTGGTGTCAGTTTCTATGTAGGCTGTTTCTTTGCTCTGCCTCTCTGGAGGTGGTTTTTCAATGGTGAAAGTGAGTCAACCAGTTTCTATAGTTTGCAGGAGTTCTGGGATATATTAAGTCATTGTTCTTAAAGAGGGATGCACCAACAGTGCTCTCATACTTGCTGTCTTTATCCCCGCTCTCTAGGGAAGCACCTGTTCTCTGCCTTTGTTCCACTGGTGCTCAAGATCTGCAACAACCCTGGGCTCTACAGTGATTCGGCGCTCTCGGCTGCTGCAGCCCTAACTCTTGGCAAACTCTGCATGATCAGGTAATGCCTAGCCATGCCAGTGTTCCCTTCCCAGCCTTCCTAGTACTAAAGCACAAGCAAACGTTGCAATTCCTTTCCTGTGGAGAGAACAAACACAAAAGAGCGTTCATAGTTTTTTATTTTTGTGTGTTGTGTGTGTGTGTCTGCTCTCTGTGAGATGGGATTTTGGTATCTATGCCGCCTTTTCTGTACTGTATCTCATCAGCTCCGAGTTCTGTGACTCCCACTTGCGCCTGCTGTTCACTATGATGGAGAAGTCCACTCTGCCTGGTGTGAGATCCAACCTCATTATTGCAGCAGGAGATCTGGCTATCCGTTTCCCCAACCTGGTGGAGCCTTGGACATCGCACCTCTATGCCAGGTAATGCTACATTCATTGCTGGGAGAGGACAAGTGATGAGAGCTCCGTGGAAGGGTGACACTGGGCCTCCAGATGGTAACAATGACCCAGGAAACCAAATTTAAAGGTGTCAGTGCAGGGAGACAACGGACCTGGGCTGTGGAGTAGGCTGTGGGTATCGGTAATTTAAAGATACTCAGCTGCTTTCTGTGGTAACTATATGCTTCTGTCAGGTTGCGGGACCCCTGCCCAAGCGTGAGGCAGACAGCTGGACTGGTGATGACTCACCTCATCCTCAAAGACATGGTAAAGGTGAAGGGCCAAGTGAGCGAAATGGCAGCTCTGCTTATAGACCCAGAGGAGGCAATCATGGGAGTGGCTCAGAACTTTTTCAGTGAACTCTCCAACAAGGCAAGTGGATGCTCAGGGACCTTAGTTCACAAGTGTGGGGAAGGGCTGGTGGAGGCTGGGTCAATGACACAAGAGTTGAGTCCTGGAGAAGGTGTGTTAGTGGTGTAGAGCAGCTGTCTGTCCCTCTATGTTGCCTAACTGAGGGTAGATAAAGGAAATTTTGCAACATGAGTTTTGTTGGAACCCTGATGTTGCCGAATTTGACTTCATCTGTTCACATGGGAAGGCAGGCTCTAAGCCAGTGCTTTGTCCCTTTGCTTTCTTGCATACACCCAGCACAGGGTTGGGAACAGTTTTCTGCAGGTTACCTTTAGGCCTTACAAAAGGGTTCCCTGATCTTATGGCTCAGGCAGTGCACTATCTCTGAAACCTTTCAAAGTTGTTCTTGGCTGTATGACATTGAGATACTTAAATTGAAGCAGTTACAGCCCAAGCAGGGTAAGAATAGCAGCAGCATTGCCCCCTGTTACTGTTCATTCAACATGAAGGCTGCTGTGGGCACTTCAGAGTCTGAGATTTACTGCCTGAGAAGCTGCAATGATACTGGGGCTTTACTATCTTGGCTTGCTCTATTAAAAGCAGAGCCAGCCACCTGACTGCCCTGACTTCCCATCTCTGCAGTGTCTATGACAAAACCACGTAAAAGCAGTGGAAAAGGAATCTGAATTGGACCTTTTCAGGCAAGATGGGAGTCAGTTCCTTGAGCTGAACTGCTGTGCAAGTTTCCTTTATCAGGAAGCTTTTGTGTTGGGTTGTGACAAGGCTGGAAAGCAAAGAAACTGCATCCAAGTCTTCCAAAGAGCAGAGCTGTTGCAAACCAAGAGTTGTTGGTTGGTTGGGTTCCCCCCTGCTGCCCTTAGCTTCAGCCAAGTGGTCCTGGATAGGTTTGGCTGGCTGTGTACAGCTCGTTTCAAAAAGCTGGTGTTTTCAGTCAGTAGATTTGGGGTGGGGAGAAAGGAGGTAATTTTAAGTGGGCAGCTTATTTGGCTTGACTCCAGCTGTCCTTCACAATTCTGTATCTCATGTAGAACCTTGTATTCTGCACAGGGTAATGCCATCTATAACCTGCTTCCAGACATAATCAGTCGCCTCTCAGATCCTGACTGCGGCGTAGAGGAGGAATCCTTCCACATTATTATGAGGTATTCTGGGGTTAAAGAAATCTCTTTTGACCAGGACTATGTTTATGCAAAGAGGATGTCAGATCCAGGGAAGAGAAACTACAGTGACATATTGTCGTGATTTAACCCCAGCCAGCAGCTAAGCACCACGCAGCCACTCACTCACTCCCCGCCCACCCAGTGGGATGGGGGAGAGAATCGGGGGGGGAGGGGAGTAAAAATAATGGGTTGAGATAAAGACAGTTTAATAGGAGAGAAAGGAAGAAAATAATAATGATAACAATAATAAAATGACAAGAATAAAAGAATTAGAATATACAAAACAAGTGATGCACAATGCAATTGCTCACTGTTCGCCAACCAATGCCCAGTTAGTCCCCCAAGCAGTGATCTGCCCCCCTGGCCAGCTCCCCCCAGCTGATGTACTGGGCATGACATCATGTGGCATGGAATATCCCGCTGGCCAGTTTGGGTCAGCTGTCCCGACTGTGTCCCCTCCCAACTTCTTGTGCCCCTCCAGCCTTCTTGCTGGCTGAGCATGAGAAGCTGGAAAATCCTTGACTTAGTATAAACACTACTTAGCAACAACTGAAAACATCAGTGTGTTATCAACATTCTTCTCATCCTAAATCCAAAACATAACACTATACCAGCTACTAGAAAGAAAACAAACTCTATCCCAGCTGAAACTAGGACACGTACAAAATGCTTTTTCCAGTTGTTCTCCTTGATCTGACTTTTTCAGTCTGTATCTGAAATGGAGTCATGCTGGGGGAATCAATTCTAAAGCCACTAGTTGGGAGTGAGGAGAGACTCCACAAAGAGTTTCCACTAGCCCATTCAAAATGACTTTCCCTCTAGAAAAGCAAAACAGTTGGTTTTATGCATGGGAATGTGGCTATGCAACATCGGGACAACACAACAGATTTTAAAGACTGCCACCTTTGTCAGTTTGGTGGCTTACTGGATTTTTGTAAGCAATTCTAGTAAAGCTGTAGTTAAAGTAACAGGTTTGGGTTTGGTTTTCTTAGTTTTGTTTTTGGTGTTTGTTGGGCTTTTTTTTTCCCAACAAAGCCTTACTCCATAGTATAGAGTCATACTGGAATATTTTGGTTTGAGGGTATTGGTTGCTCATAGACAGCACAAAGAATGTCTTTAGTGGTAAATTACAATAAAATCTCCAATGATTTTTCAACTAGTCTTTCTGTCCACAAGAATCCAGTACCTTTAGGAAGACAGATGTAATTTTGGACAGGTAGGAATCGCAAGGCACAGAAAAGGTCTATTAGGCTGAAATTGAGACTGAAAATAATCTATGGCTGCAAAAGTAGATGGATGTTTTGCTTCAGCTTTTAGTAAGGAGGGTAATGTGAAATAATGGGAAATGCAGCATGTGGCTAGTGACAGCACGTGTAGAAGGGAAAGTTAGTGTCTGAAGTGGAAGCAAACCAGCACAGAGAAACAAGAAGGTGGCATGTAAAAAGAATGGGACATAATTTTGGAATTTTCAGTACAATTTTTAATAAATGTCAAACTGGAGGTGTTACCACATACCTAGAGAATCCTAAGTGTAGCACTTGCATTAAAGTGTGATTAGTGTGGTTAAGACAGCTATAGATGGACTTTTCAGTCTTCCAGCAACATGCAGGGAGAGAACTGGAGGTGCCTGGCAAATAAGAGAAAAGGCAGTATTGATTTCACAAAGTAGACGGGTATCAAATTAGTCTAAAGCTAACTAATTTTAAAGAAGACCTCATCATCACTTAGCACACCACATCATAGCTTTTAAATGGGAAAAAACAGAATAGTAGTTGAAACTGAACTATTTCCCCATGCAGCACTATATGAAATGCTTACATTGTGGAGAGGATCCGGTTTCACTCAGAAGCCGTGGTGGACAAAAGCACAGGCTAGGAAGGAAGCAGTGGCTTATGCTCCAGGGATACTTGCCAAACTGGAGAATAGGGAGGTGTAAAAAAGATAGGGGTAGTGGGGGGACCGTCACTGTTAAAAGACTCTTGTGGAGAATGAGAGGGTTACAGTAATAACTGAGATGAAAACTAGCAGAAAAAGCATAAGGTTGAATGTTTAGAAATTGTTTAACCTCTTCTGTAAAGCTATGGCTAAAGTTAGAGATGTATTCCCCTTGCTATTTTAGCAGTCAAGTTATTTCTGGTTTAGGTATAGGGAAGCGTTGGTAGTGCTGGTGAGACCTTGCCTGGAATGCTGCCATGGTCCTGGTCACTTCAGTTAAAGAAAGATGAATTGATGCTGGAACAAATGCAAAGGGAGGACTCTTGAGGATACGGCCTCTGTTCCGTATCTAGAAAAGAAGCTTGGTGTGATGGTGGTAGATATAACAAAGACTAAACAAGGATGTGCTTGGAGCACTTATATCAAAGCCAGTGGCAACCTGACTGAGCTTAAGTTAACAGAAATGTTGGTACAAGAAAAAGGGAGGCAAGCAGGACCTTCTTAATAAATAGAAGTTATTCAGTGATTTCTATGAGGATGTCATGCAAAATGCAGAAGTACTTAACTTAAAGTTCATGTCTCTCTATTCCTCAACAAGCTAAGAAGAACATGGGATCGGGTCAGCATGTAAGTTCTGTTAGGCTTTGTTCCCACTTCAGTGCAAAGTAACGCTCACTTTTCCATTGATCCAAAATACAGCAACACACCTTCAGCAAATTAATAATAAGCAAGTCACAGGAATGGTTTTGAAGGGAAAAAAAAAAAAATACTGCATGCCACCCCACTCCCCTCAAGGTCTGCTCGTCAGACATACTAGTCTGCCAGCACAACTTGTGAAGTGAGGAGATTGTCTGGAGGTGTTGCATGCTCTTAAAACTGGATGGAAGGAGCTGATCAGAAATCGACACTGCAGCCTTTTCAGCGTCCCTCCTACCTCAGACCCTACACAGACATTAGCACTTCTTACTCTGGTCCTACAAGGGTCTTTGCTTTAGATGGGTTTCTTAGTTTCATCCTAGACAGGTGCTATTATGCAAATATGCAGTTTTAATTACATGTTATGCCATAGCAGCTGTCCCCCAACAGGGAAATATATATATGCTTATACCTTCTCCTGAACTGAGTCTGAGGCATGCAGAACAATCTTGCCATCTTTTGGAGGACCACCTAGCTGATCACTGGATAGGATAGCTGCAGGCCTCCCTTGGTGTAGGCAGAAAGGGGGTTTCCTCTCTGGGCTCTCAACTATGGCATTTTTTTTCCATTGCAGACATCTATTCTCATATATTACAAAAGACAAACAGACAGAGAGCTTGGTGGAGAAACTCTGTCAGCGATTCCGGACTGCCAGGTGGGTTGCAATCCTAATTTTCCTGACAAGCAAGTCTGCTTCTTAGGAATTGTTGTAAGAAGCTAGCTTGTATATGGTGGTTGTAACAGGTTCCCATCATATCTTCATGTGCCAAAGTGACAAATGCCGAGATAACCTGGATTAGGTCCCCCCCCTTTTTTTTTTTCTATCTTCCTCCTAGAAATACATGAATAAATATGTATAAATTAAGGCTTCTGGTCTTATTATACTGTGATTGGCCCCTCTCCCTTCACCCCTTTCTTAGGGAAAAGGTTTTGTGATAATTTAGATCTGCATTAGAGCTGAGCAAGGAGACATGCCACATGTGGCTCTTATGCACCTTTGTGGTCCTTCTCCACAGGCTATTCCCTTGCATCTCAGCTAAGAAATCAGTGTGTTCAACTGAGAAGCTGGGATCTCCCCTGCAGTCCTGTCTGTTGATACAGGCCTGTCCTTGTTCTGCATGCGTGGGCTGCTCAGTACTAACTCTATGCCTAGAACTCTGTTTTCTTATTCAAGGGCTTGTGTCACTACACACTTGGTCCTTTGCTCTGTTCTGTCTGCAAGATGTGTATGCCTTGCTTATGGTGCTGATTATGGAGTATATAGTGCAGGACCCATCCTGTGAACCTGGGATATCATTTTGCTTCCTGGGTTTTGGGGCTATTTTTGTTGCTTCTTTCCCCCTGCTTCCCAAGCTGTAACTTCACTGACCCAGATGTCCTTCCCACCCCCTCCCCCCCCCCCCCCCCCCCGAAGAAAGATAGTAGAAATTTATCTGCCTCTCTGTCATGTACTTTCAGTGATACCTTCATTTTACCTTCCACTGGCTTTGGTGCATCCTGCCTTCCTCCATTCCTGTGGTTTTCCTTCTCCATCGTTGTGGCTTTGCCCTTGAGGTTTAAGCTGTGTCTGCTTATCTTGGCCACTTGTACGCATGCCTGAGCGTGTGACCTGCTCAGCTGCCTCAGGGAGTTGCATATTCCCCAGAAATATTTGGATTTCGTTTCCTGAGCTGGAGTGGAGAGTGGCCCCTCTCTCCAAAATTGTCTCCCAGGAACGCTGGTGAGCTCTTCACATCACAGTCGTGAAGAGCCATGTCTAGACTTTACTAAAATGTCCTAATATTTCTGTACCATGAAGATGATGAGTTTAATGCACACTAGCAGTAATGCTAGAGCAAGACTCTCACTCCAGGCTAAAACAGGAGCTTATCAGAAAAGATTTGACAGCCACCGTCACCCTCCTCAGCATTTCTGGAGATCTAAACATAGCAACATGCCAGGTATCGTTCAGACTTTATATGTGGAAACACCTGGATGCTGCAGCTTTGTGCTCCATCTGTCTGCATTTGGACAGTGCGTTCTGAGAGAGCACATGCAGGACAGACTTCCGGCCCTCTATTTTGTATGTATTAATAATAGGGGCTTCAGCCTCACTTTTTTTCCTCCCGTTCTGTCACAGTGAGCTACATTAATGATGTTAGTTTGCTTTTTTTTTTTTGCCCCCACCCCCCCTTTTTTTTTTTTAAAGTAACTTTTGCTGGAATTTAAATGTAGTCCTCCTTTGATACAGCAGTTGTTATTTGTTCACTTTCTATGTTAATGAAAATGGCCTTCTTTATATAACTGGCCTGTAACTGGCCAGGAAAGAGAGAGAACATCAAATACAGCTTCTGCTTGAGACTATCTCAAACATGCAAAAATGAGCAGCCAGGGTTTTTTATTATTTGGTTGAAATAAGGCCCTTCAAGAGGAGTTCCCACCTTACTGAGTGCATTTTTTCATCATAGCCAGCAATAACTTCTGACACTTTTTAAACAAGTGACTGTGTTCTTTGACAGTGAAGCCTTCATGTTTTTCTGACAGACACTAAGTCAGTGTCTTTGGAATACAGCCGTGGCTGCGTATGATACGGCATGGCACTCCGTAACTGATCTATAACAGAACAACTTGAATCTCGCGTCCTGCAGGGCAGAAGCACCTGCAGGAAATGCTTTATCTTCATGTGCTGTAGTTCTAGGTAGGATGTACTCATCCTTGCACCCCCCTTTTAACAAGAGCTAATGGCAATCTTTGTCTTTCCCAGAACTGAGCGTCAATATCGGGATCTGTCCCACTGCCTTACTCTGCTTCCCCTCTCAGAACGGGGCCTTCACAAGCTGCAGGACAACTTTGACTGCTTTGCAGACAAGCTCCAAGACCCAGCTGTCTACAGTTGTTTCCAAACTGTGCTGGTTCGATTCCGCAGAGCAGGTGGCAAACCTGAAAATAAAGTAAGGATGGGGAGCAAGTGTCCAGGCCAGGAAAACAATTGCTTTTTACACACAATGATTGGAAAGCCCTGCAGTTCTCCGTTTTAAGCAGGCTACTCCTCACCCTTACCAATTTACAATTTATCAGAGAACTTGATGGCAATTCTGCTATGGATGTAATACTTCTTTCCCCCCTGCCTTCTCTCTCTCTCTCTCTTTTTTTTTTTTTCTTTTTCTCCTTCTTTCCCCACTGTGTTACATCTCCATCAGACTCTGGCTGAAGAGCTGGAGCAGAAGCTGTCTGCCTCCCATAACCGAGGGCTGGATTCAGCAGAGACATGCCAGGAAGGTAGTAGAACTCCAATGCCGGAGCCAGCCAAGCAGAAACCAACAGGAGGTATGTTCGTTTTGTGAGACTGCGAGACCGCAGCCTTCCCCTGATCTTGCAGTCCAGCAGAGACACCTAGGGACTTCTCCTCACCCTTACAGACAGAATGGCTGCTACCTTTCTCTTTTTTTTGTTGTTGTTTTTTTTTCTTGGCAGGTTCACGCCGCCAGCCCCTGAGCACAGCCAACAGGGATGATGATTTTGTCACACCCCAGCCTCGCACCTTCCGAAATCAAAAGCATGCCCGAAAGCGCCCTCCACCCAAAAAAGCTGTTATCACCTTCTCCAGTGATGAGGAGAACAGCTCTGAGGATGGTAAGGCATTGTACATGTGTGCTCAAAAGGTGAAAGTGGAGAAAGACTGTAGATTTGGTCCAACAGGGATGTTCTTTTGGTAATGGGCAGAAGGTGTGTGGGGCTTCAGAGCACTGCCTAGGTAGTCTGTAGCTTTCCCTGTTCAAGGCAGTGGAGTTATTGACACATTTTACTCTCTTTAGAGCTATCGGCAGAATTAACAGAGGAAGAAACCCCCACCAAAACAACTCCCATCACCAGATCTTCAGCCCGCCGGCTGCGCTGAGGGAACCATCTGCCACTGTCTTTAAAAATAAAACTTCTTTTTTTGCAGCAGTCGTCTTCTGTTGTCTGAACTACCCCATAATATGACAGTGCTTTAAATTAGGACAAAATGGAAGTTACGCAGCAGGCTAAAGCAATTCCAATCCTGTCTTTGTGGAGATTATCAAAAGAAAGGCAGTGATGAACATAGCTGCAGCTTTGAGTTGTTTTGCCCTGGCTTTGCAGGTGAAAGTAAGTTGCTCTGATTGAAAAAAAAGAAAAATCTTTGGAAGAAAGTCTTTCTAAGAAGAGTCCAACTAACCACCGAGTACAAAATGCTTATTCCCTTCCCATTTTGTACATGGTTATAAGTATACCATCCAGCTTCTCTTAACACAGGACCAATATAATTTTGCTGAGTTTAGGCCCTTTTACATCTGATCCTTTTTGAAGCTCTTGCCCTGCACAGCCCAGCAGGGCTTTGAGGGGAAGTCACCGGCATCTTTTTCTTGTACAGATCTCCTCAAAGAAGAGTTGAGCGACTGGGGGGTGAGGAGAGAGGGAGAGAGAGAAAGGCTGACTTAGACTGTAGCTAGGGTGCTTCAACAGATAATGTGCAAAGTGAGTAGGAAAAAAATACAACATTTTAAAGTTTTTAAAAGAAAAAACAAACAAACACTTTAGAATTATCTTTGTTCAAGTTACCAAGTATACTGATAACATTGGTTGTCTCACTGCACTTTTTGGAATGTATTTGCTGTGAATCCAGTTACGTTTCAAGTAAGACTGGTACTTAAGCTCTTTCCTTCCAGGAATGCCACACTGGTGTTCAAGTCAGTCCTGACATTTCTTGGACTGCCATGTGAACATTAAGTGCCCTAAACTTGAATTTGTGTTAATCACATAAACAACCTTTAACCCGCCTCTCTCACAGGCAAACTGGCATTTGTCCCAGAGCTACTAGTACAGAATTATTTCCTCTTACCTGCCAGTTGCCTAGAAAGCAGACTAGGCGCTAGCTGGACAGGTTCCTGCAGATCTTCCGCATTCTCTGTCTCTGAGGATCTACCAAGTTCCTGCAGTTGTCATGGTTGCCCTTGGTTCGCCAGCAAGTAGAGCCTGCTGCTCAGTTCTCCTCTGGCCTGGCTGCATAAGTAGTGATAAAAAACTGCTGTAGCTTATTTTGATCCCTATATTTAAAAAAAAAAAAAAAAAAAAAGTATTAGAAATTGCATAGCTTTGCATTGACCTGGGAATATGGGGGTTTTGTGCTAATACCTGAATGGACATAAATACGTCTACTTGTTTCTACAAGCTTTTAACAAGGGAATGATTCTGTGACAGGTGTATTTACTGGGCTGGGACGTGTGGACCAAACACCACACTTGAGTCCCAGAACTGGGTAGAAAGATCTGCCCCCTTGCCGCCACTAGTGTAATAGCCAGATACCAATATACACCCCCCCCAACTCCAGAGCACCCCAGTAAGAACCGGACAATCGTGAAATACAAAGATCAGAAAGCTACAGCAATGTCCCTCTCTCCCATCCTCCCTGATAAAATATTCAGTGAAAGCTACAGGAGACAGAGGCAGCAGCTACAGCATTAATGGTAAATACAACACGGAGTCATACATGCTGTATGTGATTCCACCACCACCACCACCCACAGGGTATGTCACTCACAAATGGGAATGAAAGAAAAAGGATGGCATATATGGATTTCTACCCAGGCTCAAGGCTTGACAAGTCTGCAATAAATCTTGCATATATATGAGATAATACATTGACAACACTGCAGTGAGGGAGATGGGAATGGGTGGCTGGAGGGAGCGAGGTGGCCATAAAAGTGTCTAAGCATTGGCTTACCTTCAGGCCATGCTTTTCCACTACAAGTGGCTAAACCTTTTCCTTCAGGAGAGCTGCGCAGCCACCTTTCTGAGGTGGAAGGAGGGTTTGGCAGTCAACGACTGGACTGACACAGCGGCTCCTTCACTGCTTTGCAGTCCGTCTTTTGGTCTTTCCTGGGCACAGCACTGCTTGGTCAAGCAAGAGCAGAAGGTCAGTGAGTGGGAGCTGCTGCTGGTCCCTTTCTGCAGGCTGTTTAGGTGGAGCATCCCCCTCTCCTCACTGGCCTCTCCTGGCATCGGAGGAATTAGCGATCCTGTGTCATGGAGAAAGAAAGTCCTGCTTCATCCAAAGATGAAGCAAAAAAACCAAGAGGGGTTTGAACAGCTACGCAGCAGCTGCTGCCTTAAGCAGCTGGTTGCTGCCCTTCTGTTCCTCGCAAGCGGCTGTTTCAGTGGCTGCCGCGATGACCAGGAATTGCTACTGAAGGAGTAATCCCATTCCCTCGCTTCTGAGGCAGTGGGATTACTCTGCCAAGATCAGTGGCGTTTCCAGTCTCCGAGGAACTCCTGACCACGGTGGGCTCCAAACTCCTACATGTGGTACCAGCGGAATGATGTGAATATCATCCTTGCTTCTAGAGCCTGCATAACCATCAGCCCTTTCCCTCACTGTGGGCCAAGGGTTGTTCCCCCAGGGTACTGCACCCAGTTCCTAGTCCTCCCACTCTCCAGTTGCCCTGCTCCTTTCCTTTATAAGCAACTGTTTGTAAAAGACTGATTGTGATTCAGCAGGAGACCACTTTTCCAGTGGTCTTGCAAGCTCTAGAATCGGTGCCCCAGCATCAGAGGGGGAAGGGTTTTTACAGAGGAAACTTGTTAGCACTAGAGAGGAAAGGACAATAACCTATTTGAGTCAGAAAACTGGGGCAATCGGGGACTCGTCTGCCAAAGCCTTTTCACTTCACAGTCATTGCCAGGACATGTCAGAGCAACTATTCAGTTCTACTGCAGTCCCAGCAAGGATCTGGGACACGGAGCAGCTGCAACTTCACGGCACCTGAGTCATTGAGCACCTGCAATTTATCCAAGCTTTGCTGGATTTGCAAATTTGCAAGAGAATTTGCAAACTTTGTCTCCAGTATCTAAAGTTTCTTGCTTGGCATGGGACAACGATCACTCCTTCCCTCTTGCTAGCCTCAGCTTTTGGTGGACCCAAGGAGGAGACCGGTCACTTGAGAGCTCGGAGCCTGTCCATCCCTGCAGGGCTCAGTCTGCGTGCAAGTGGGCTGGAATTTGGAGCAGTTGCAAACACATTTCTGGCATTCTTCTTGCAGTATGGGGGCTACCACGTTCAAGGGCTGCCAGATCAAACCACCACTACATTTCCTGTCAAAACCAAAGCATTGTTGCTTTTATACTTACCTTTCGCTCAGGAAAGAGCTGACTCCTGGAAGCGGTACGTTCAACCTGAGATGCATCTGCCTGCAGCTGTCTTGGCAGGAGCATGAATACTCTAGTGGACTGACTCAGCTGCTTCTGGATGGTTGGATGTGACTGGGAAGTACAGAACAACATCCTCTGAGACATCTTGCATGTGGGATGAACACGTGCTCGCTTCCCATCCTCCTTCCTCTCTCTCCCACCCCTCCAAAACTTTCACACCGCAAAGCACCGTACCCTACCGCATCCAGCACACGGAGGGGCTGGCTGTGCACACGCATCCCACGCTCCGTTTGTGCACGAGCACCCCGTCCGAATGCCCACGTGAACAGCACATCCCGTGACTCTCCAGCAGTCACCTGTGCTTTGTAGTTTAAAAAGCTGGTATGAAAGTAATCCTGTTCCCCATTAAATGTCTTGCTGGGGGCTGTTAACCGGGGCCTAGGGAGCCCCTCCATTTGCCGGCGTGCCCTCGAGAGCTGTCCCAGGCGAGGTGGTGACAGGGGACTGCCAGACAGGATCAGCAGAGCATTGCTCTGGAACCAACCAGCACCACCCACGGGTCGCAGGTATTGGGTAGAGCTAACATACTTGGATGCCCCCACCTGTGCAGTCTCTTCTGCTTCCAGTGTCAATGCTCCGGACTGAAGCCTGAAGACTGAAGTTTCACTTTTCACGGACTGGATGCAAAACGGTTCGTAAAACTTTCTGGCTCCTTGGGCAGGGAAGAAAGGGACCCACAAATCTGCATCTTTGAGTGCAAAATGCTAGGAAGGAAGGGAGGGAAGGAGAGGAAGAAAGACAGGGCAAATATCTGAACTGTGACTTTTGTTATCTCTGCAAAAGACTTCTTTTTTCTAATTTTCTTCTTTCCTTAAAAAAGAAATAAACAAAAGCAGGCAGCAGAACACTGCCTGTCGAGTTTTGACCCAACGGCTCTGTGCAACAGTACTGAAGAAAGGGAAGTTGACAGTGTTATTAAACTCACCCCAGCACACCCACTACTCATCCTGCACTGGGGTACAGTCCCCCCATTCCTCTCCCCTAACAAACTTTCCTGATTAGTTTCTGTCTTCACACCCAGGCTGACTTCTGCACCCTGATCTCCAAACAGTGACCTCATTGCCTTGTTCAACTGGTGAGAAACTACAGTAAAATGGGAGAGGTAAACAAAGGGGGGGGGAACTAATGGCCAGAAGATTTAGGAGGTAGGAATCTGCTCCTTGCCATCCCGCTTCCATTGTGCGCCTGAGCTTGAGAAAATGCAAGCTGAACCTCAACAAGCTCTTTTCTGTGCCGGTTCCTCTGGAAACTCAGCCCGGCCCTCCAGATGGTGACTCAGGACAACCAGCCTGCAAGTTATATGCCCGCTAGTACTAGACCCACACACCCGTCACCGCTACAAATCCCGTAGAGTTAGCGCTGGAATTCACACACCTTCTGCAGCAAGAGCTCTTCATTCCCAGGCCAACCGGCTCACCAAGAAATAAATCTTAAAAACGAAAGCCTGTATTGTCACGGAGCTGAATTTGTGTCAGCTCTGTGCAGCCAGCAGTGTGCCTACCACTAGCTGAGCTGTAGTTCATGCTCACGCTGATTAGAGAAATAGCATTAACAGCACTCTGTCTACAGGAGTATGTTCAATATCACTATACAATCCAGCCTTCAATATCCTCCTTTGGGACATGTTTCAAAGTGTCACCCCATTCCTGACCCTGACAGATACCTCCAGGTCCTGGCCAGCAGCAGCTCAACTCACATCTATCTTCCCAGACACTCAGTAAACACCTTTGTGTCCTTTTTCTTTAGAGGAAGGGGTCTTGCTGAGCTCACCCTGAAATATATCACCCTGGACAAAAGGGCTGAAAGGTTAAGGAGCTCCAGGGGGTAGTTCAGCAGAGAGCTGGGGGCCAGGCGCCTGCCAGAACCAAAGCTATAAAGGCGAAGAGGGGCTAGGGACCGCATCCGACACGGATGCTGCAGGTCCTGCCTCACCTCCCGCAAGCCCTGGGATAAGAAGAAGATGCTGGGGCTCCAGTCATGGCCTTGCTCGCTTTTCCTCCTCTTAGTTCTGCTCTCTGCCAGCGTTCAGACCGTGTCCTTACCAGGACAGAGGCTACAGGTAGGACGGACTGGGAGAGAGCTGAGGGAGGTTTCAGGAGTGGAGGGGCAATTTGGGGAGGTCGTGTTTGAACCTGGAATGAGCAGTGGTCCCAAATTCCAGCTACCGGGGGCTGCTGTCTATTCCTACCGCTCCCTCCCTCCCCTTCAGTCCAACAGCCTCAGCTCCAGGGTGACTGCATCTTCATAACCCAGCTCTTAGGGAGCAGCAGCATTACAAGACAGCGGGCAGACAAAAGCTTTTTAGTGCTCTCTGGTCTGGGGCAGGCTGCCCGTGGGACTCCTCACATTGCCTGCAGAGGCTTTTAATGGTGAAGAGACTGGTCCTGTCTAACTCCGCCCTGTGTCAGCAGCCACCAGAAATTACAGTCGTGTCCCTCATCATGTTCAGTGCCTGGTTCTGACGTCCCGGATGGAAGGTGCATCCTGCTAGGCTGGGATTTTCACTCCTAAGCTCGTTATTACCCCCCAGTAGCCCCCCTTTAAGGCCAAGAGCGCCGGTCAGGATGCCAGCTAAGGGCTTCTTCACTTGGGTAGTAAATCTTTTATCCTCAGCAATTACAGCAATACTTCTGGCTTTTAAATCTACCCAGCTCCCTCTTACTCAAACCATAACCTGCGCCCCAACACCTTGCCTTCACGTCACCCTGGGAAAGCTACAGGGAAGTAGTTAGGACGTGAACTAAAATCACAAGACTGATCCTGCTATGACTCACCGCTTTCACTCCTCGCTGAAGATGCCCGTGTCCGCTTCAATTAACTCGCTACTGAAAAGAGCTGCACAAAGGCATCTTCAGCCTTAGCTCAGCACCCACGTGAGGGACAGATGTGGAACGGCTACCGCAGGCTGCTTCCCTGGGCAGCCATGCCATGCCTCCGCTGCGCCCGATGTACTTCCCAACCCTCATCTCCCTACAGCCGGAGGCTGTCGGCAGTGCCGGGGGTGTACGATCAGCACGTACGTGCCTGCACAGATAACCTAGAGGATTCCCAGCAGATGGGGAGTCCCCCTTCCTCACCCCTGCTCTGCTCCTGCCTCCCCCTCATCTTTAGCAGCAGGTATTTGAGGCTGGTCCGTCCTCCCCACCAGCCCTCTGGAAAAAAAAAAAAAAAGAGATGCCACACAGCAGCCTGAGCACGTGGAGGTGCTCAGCATCAGCAAAAAGAGCAAGGACTGAAGCCTGTTACCTTCCAAGTGTGGGGCGCAGAGGGGGTGCTTTGACAAGAGCAGGGCAACCTGCAGGCAGGCAGAGGCTCACAGCAGCTGCCTGCCTGCTCTTTTGGACAGCAAAATCACTTCAGGCTGCAGGAGGGGCCGGTCTAGCCCTTCCCTGTGTCTGGATGCAAGGTCACAGGCACAGCGCCTGTGCGCTGGCACCATTTTATGTCCCTCCCGAGCCCTAAGGAAGGTGTGAGCAGTGGGGTGCGAGGGGGTACAAGGCTTATCACCGGGAGCACAGGAGACCCTGCTCTCATCCCCTTCTCCTCTGTTTATCCCAGATGCTCCTTTCCCAGTTGCTGCCCCTGGAGCCCGAGTCCACGCTGGCCGAAGAGGACGCGAAGGAGGGGTCCAGCTTCGGCCCTCCGTCGCTCTCCTCCACCCTCCCCTTCCTCCCCTCTGGGGCTAGAGCTGCCCGTCCCTCTCTCTGGCGCAAGACCCTCGCCGGTCGCAAATGGGCACTGCCTGGAGATTGGGCCTGGAAGGCCGTGCCCAGGGGCTGCTTTGGGCTGAAACTGGACCGGATCGGGACCTTCAGCGGTTTGGGGTGTTAGTCTCGGAAGGGGGGCCGAGGTGAGAGGGCCAGCAGCGAGGGCTCAAACAAGCGGGCAGGGAAGAAGTAAGGGGAGACCTGAGAGCACGGATAGCGGGGAGGACCGGGAGCGAGGGGATGGGGCCAGCGGGGCAGGCTGCGGGACCACCACCTGCCTGCAGCCGGGGCAAAGGCTGGGACGTGGGACCACCCGCGCTTACTGGGGTTGTGCTGGGGCCCCAACCCTGGGTGTGAGAGCAGGCAGGCTGCGCGCCGCTGGGCGGCTCACCAGCTCCGCTTCTCCGGAGAAAGCCGGAGAAGGAGACCCAGGCGCCCGCAGCACCGGCTTGGGAACCAGCGCGGCGAGCCGGCAGCCGAAAACCCCGGAGCTCCTGCCCCAAAGGAGAGTGGCCGGTGGTGGTGGCGGGGGAAGCGGCACCGGTGGTACGAGGAGGAGCTGCCCGGCTCCACGGCTGCCCCTCGACCGCAGGACCCCCTGCTCCGCCGGCAGCCCCCCTCCCTCCTCTCCGTGCTTGAGGACTTGCTTGCTAATTAAACAGAGCTGTATTAATTTCCGCGTCCCAGCTCAGCGGCAGCGCCTCCGCAAGAGGCCCGGGGGGGGGGGGGGGGCGTGCGGAGGCGAGGGGCTGGCAGCGGGGGGGGGCAGGCCAGGAGATGTCAGCAGAACCTGCCTCCCCCGGCCCCCACGCGCGGGGCCATGTTGGGTGCACGCCGCCATTCCGAGTGGGCCAGGCGGCACGCGCGGTTGCAGCACGGTGCCGCCGGGACTGCGGCGGCGGCGGGGGGGGGGGTGGACAGCAGGCGAGATATCGGCAGCAGGCGAGATATCGACCGCAAGCCAGGCACGGGGGCAGAAAGGCCACGTTGGCTCATCCCAGCCGCACTGTGCCCCCCCAGCACAGGGCGGCCGGTGCTGGGGTGTTTGCCGAGCAAACACAGGGGCCTCCTGTTTGTGCAGAAGCTGTCCCTGAACGCCCCCCCCAGCCCCTCGGCGGGCTTCAGCTGGGGCAGCACGAACCCCGGCACGGGCTTGCACACCTCCAGCCCCACCGCAGTACCATGCGAGCCATCATCTCCTGGCCTTTAAGAAAAAGGTCGTAACCTCGGCCGGGTCTAAACTTAGCCGCCGGCTCCTCGGCGGCACCGGGAATAGCAGCGGTATAAGGAGAGTTGGGTTACGTTCGAGCTGCGTGACCCCTCTCTGCCCCCCACCCCCGTACCTGCACGGCTCCCCCAGCCTGCTCCTCCCTCCTCATCCTCACATCCCCGCTCAGCCGAGCAAGCCGGAGAGACAGGCCTGCTCCCACCACCCCGGATCTGCATCCCCGCCGCTCCCACACCTTCCTCCGGGACCCCCTCCCCAAGGGATGGAGGTTTTCGGGCACGCTCTGGGCCTCGTGCCTATAAACGCGGGTTCGTCCCGCTGCACCCGGGCTGCACGAGCCCTGCACCGAGCCGGGGGGGTGGAAGGCGAGCTGTGCAGCGGCGACGGCCGCCATGCAAGGAGCGCTGCCTTCTCGCAGGCAGCGGGCGAAGGCGGGCCGAGGCGGTGGACGCGGGCCGGCAGACGGGCAGGATTTCCGCCGTCACGTCCCCGCGGGTAGCGGCGGTGCCGCAGTGCCTCATTAAGATGGTGCTCACGCTGCGGCGCGTGGCCTGCGCCGGGCCAGTGGTCCCATCCAGAGGATGCCTGGCTAAACCCACCCAGGGGAGCCAGAGACAGGCAGCTGGGGGGGGGGGGGTCCCCAGCCTGGGAGGGGGGGGTAAGCGAGCTCCCAGCCAGCACCCGCTGCCTGCCAGCGCTGGGAGAAATGGGAGATGCTGGTGGACCCTGCTGCTCCCTGGAGGTGTCCCCAGCATCTCTGCGGCCCCCTTTGCCCTCGCCGCCGTGGCTGGGGGAGCAGGAGGGTTGGGAGAGGGGAGCAGGCTGCAGCCGGGGGGGGCTGTGTGTGTGTGTCCCCTTTGTTAGCAGGTAAAAGCAACCCACGCCGTTCCCCCGGGGTGGGCGAGCCCCTCACCGGCCATCACCGCCGGGGGGTGTGTGTGTGGGGAGGGGGGTGTGTGTGTGTGTCCTTCCCGCCCCCCCAGGCAAGGTCCCAGCTGCCCTTCCCCACCCTGCGGACACCTCCCGTTTATCCTCCGGGACCGCGGCATCCCTCCCCACCACCCCCCCCGGGGGCTGGCTCGGAGGGAAGGTACACCCCGCACCCCCAAAACCGGGACCTTTGCAGCCCCCTCCCCTTCCCTAAACCGGCTCGGGGCCTTTGTTACACGTGGGGGGGGGGGGTTACCGGGGCGGGGGGGGGGAGAAGCAACCGCACCCGCAGCTCGGGCGCACGTAGCCCGGCCCGGCCCCCGCGTTCCCATTCGGTGCCGGCCGGCCGGGGCGGTCTCCAGCCCTTCCCCTCCGCGGCTATAAAGGGCGGCGGAGCGGGGCTGCGCCACCTTCTCACTGCGCGCCGGGGCGGCACAGAGGCAGCAGGTAACGGGCGTGGGGCGGGAGGAGGAGGAGGAGGAAGGCGGGGGGGGGGGACGGGACACGGGCGACCACCATCACCCCCCCCGGGGGGAGGGCCGGGCTGAGGGGAGGAGGAGGAGGAAGGAGCGGGGCCGGACCGCGTGGCGGCGGGCACAAAGGCGGCGCGGAGCGGTTCGCCTCAAGATGGAGGCGGCGGGGGTGGAGTGTGCGTGACCCCCCTCCCCCCCTTCCCTTCCCGCCCCCCGGCGGGGGGTGAGACGTTAACGGTTGGGGGGGGGGGGTGTGAGGGGGGGTGGCCGTTTCCCCCGCGCTCACCGGCGGTTTTTTTCCCCCCTCAGGAACATCCCGAAGAGGCGAAGATGGTGAAAGTCGGAGTCAACGGGTGAGTGGCCGGGAGGGGGGGCGGCTACAACACGGGGGAGCGCCCGGCGGGGTTGTGGGGGGGGGTTGTGTGAGGGCCAAGGTCGCCTCAAGGGCGCGGGGGGGGCTGTGGGGCCCTCTGGGCCCGCTTTACCGTCGCCCCCCCCCCCCCGGTGCCGGGCTGAGGGACCGGTCGCGCTGCTGAGTCACTTCCCCGTGTAGATTCGGGGTGAGTCACCTCGGAAGAGCCGCCGTTCCCCGCCTGCCCCGGGGGTGTCCCGGCTGTGGGTGTCCCCCCCACCCCACCCCGGGGGTCCCCACACCCCCCCCCATCACCGAAAGGTCGCCCGGTGGATCGTGTGTCGTCGTCGGTGACCTTCTCCCACCGGGCTGAGGAGTAACCGGATCCCCGGGGCCATCAGTAAATTTAGCGCTTGACCTTTCCCGGTGCGGGGGTCGGTCTTAATCTTTAACCGAAGTACCTCGGCCTTTGGACGGGGCCTGACGGGTTCCCTCCCGCCCCGCCGGGCAGGGAGAGGCGGATGATCCCGAGGGAAGGCAGCGGGCCGTGCCCAGCCCGCCACGTTCCCTGTTGCTCGTCCTCACCCGCCTCTGTCTCTCCCCAGATTTGGCCGCATCGGCCGCCTGGTCACCCGGGCTGCCGTCCTCTCTGGCAAAGTCCAAGTGGTGGCCATCAACGATCCCTTCATTGATCTGAACTACATGGTGAGTTGTCTTGCAGTGCCCCCTCTGGGCTTCTCCGAGTAGAGCTCCCTCTCCTCTGTTCTAGTAGCTTCCCAGGAAAACCGGGTGTGGGCTAGAGGCGCAGGGCTGGGAGGTTCGGCAGAGCCGAGTAGAGCTCGCCGAGGAAGTGGGGAGCTGAGACTGCGGCGTAGGCAGGGCGAGGGCTGGGGAGATGGCAGCCAGGGTGCCTGACCTTCCACCCCCCCCACCTCTCTTTGCTAGGTTTACATGTTCAAATATGACTCGACTCATGGTCACTTCCGGGGCACTGTCAAGGCTGAGAATGGGAAACTTGTGATTAACGGGAACGCTATCACCATCTTCCAGGAGTAAGTATCTCTCTCCCTCTCGCCCCTCTGGAGGATGAAAGCGGGTGTCTCGTGGAGAAGCTCTTACAGTTTTGTCCCTTCTCAGGCGTGACCCCAGCAACATCAAGTGGGCAGATGCTGGTGCTGAATATGTTGTGGAGTCTACTGGCGTCTTCACCACCATGGAGAAGGCCGGGGTGAGTATGCTGCAGTGGCACACGGGAGAAGGGACTGCCGCTCCTGCCTGCGGGGCACATCACCGTGTACAGAGTTGCTCAAGATGAGGAGGAGATGGGGCTGGGAGGGAGAAGAGGTGGTCTGAAGAAGTGAGCTGTTGGAGGATTCTGGGTTATCTAATCTATCTAATCTCCTCTTTTTCCAGGCTCACCTGAAGGGTGGTGCTAAGCGTGTTATCATCTCTGCCCCCTCAGCTGATGCTCCCATGTTTGTGATGGGTGTCAACCATGACAAGTATGACAAGTCTCTGAAAATTGTCAGGTAAGGAGAGAGGAAGATGCTATCTGGCCTGGAGCTCTCACCAGCTGCGTGGGGTCTCATCTCACCTTTGTTAGATGTGCTGCCTCTGGCTGATGAGCCTTCCTCTCTCTTCCCCAGCAATGCCTCTTGCACTACTAACTGCCTGGCGCCCTTGGCCAAGGTCATCCATGACAACTTTGGCATCGTGGAGGGTCTTATGGTAGGTCTGGAGCTTGCTGCTCAGAAGGGTGCCCAATCCCCAGGTCCCCTCGTGCGAGAGGAAAAGCATCTGTACTCCCTTTGTCCCCTGGGGTGGGGAAGAGGTGCCTGGGATGCTTTTTCTGGAGAGTATCGGCTGTATTCTGAACTCCTGTGCTCTCTTTTCCCAGACCACTGTCCATGCCATCACAGCCACACAGAAGACAGTGGATGGGCCCTCTGGGAAGCTGTGGAGGGATGGCAGAGGTGCTGCCCAGAACATTATCCCAGCATCTACTGGGGCTGCTAAGGCTGTGGGAAAAGTCATCCCTGAGCTCAATGGGTGAGCGTTGTCCCTTCTTGGGTGTCAGGAGGAGGCAGTCACTCCCTGGCCAGCTCTGACCCATTCCTAGTAGAATGGAGGGCTGGCAAAGGGGTGTTGGGTCCTGTTCCCTGCTGACCTATGTCTCTCGCAGGAAACTTACTGGAATGGCTTTCCGTGTGCCAACCCCCAATGTCTCCGTTGTGGACCTGACCTGCCGTCTGGAAAAACCAGTAAGTGTTGTGGACAGGGCCCTACCAACCTCCAAACCTGCCCCCGCTTCCTCTTAACTCCCATCTTTACCTGGATTTGCCCTCTCTGCATCGCTCTGTTCCCTAAGACTTGATCTTTGTGAAAATAGCACCTGCCGTGGTGCTCCCATGTCTCTCCTCCCTCCCCTGCACCCGGCGGACATTTTGTGTGAGTTGGGATCTGACCATCTTAAATGTATCTCTTCTCAGGCCAAGTATGATGACATCAAGAGGGTAGTGAAGGCTGCTGCTGATGGGCCCCTGAAGGGCATCCTGGCATACACAGAGGACCAGGTAAGTAACTCCTAGTCTCTTGGCCTGTGGTTATTGGCGCTTGCCTCATTTTTCTGATGGTAGCAGCCTTGCTGGGATCCCGGTTTGGGCACTTCTGGTTCAGGCTGCGGGTGATGGCGTGTGCTACAATTTCCTCTCTGTTCCAGGTTGTCTCCTGTGACTTCAATGGTGACAGCCATTCCTCCACCTTTGATGCGGGTGCTGGCATTGCACTGAACGACCATTTCGTCAAGCTGGTTTCCTGGTAGGCAGAGCCTGAGGGGTGGTGGTGGGGGGACTGTGGGGTCGGGGCCGGCACAGACAAGAGACAGACTTCTGTCCTGTTCATCACTGCCGGCTGGCAATGCAGGGTGATACGCAGACCCCTGCTGAGTAGGGTGGCTCTAACATGTGATGATCTCTGTGGAGTGAGATTGCTTCTTGCCTGAAGGGGCTATAGCCGCCTTCCCTTACTGGAAGGATGGGTGGAATGCTTCCTGCTTTCTTTACTGGAAGTGGGTGGGAAGCCACCTGGTTCAGCTGTGTGGGTAGAGGAGCAGAAACCATGGAGGAAGGGGTGCAAGAAATGGGTTGGTCCTGACTGTTTCTGTTTCTCCCCCCAGGTATGATAACGAGTACGGATACAGCAACCGTGTTGTGGACTTGATGGTCCACATGGCATCCAAGGAGTGAGCCGAGCACACAGCCAGCCCCCCTGCTGCCTAGGGAAGCAGGACTCTCCTTCGTTGGAGCCCCTGCCCTTCTTCACCACCGCTTAGCTCTGCATCCTGCAGTGAGAGGCCAGTTCTGTTCCCTTGTCTCCCCCACTCCTCCAACTTCTCCCCGAGCCTGGGGGAGGTGGAGAGGCTGATAGAAACTGATCTGTTTGTGTACCACCTTACATCAATAAAAGTGATCACCATCTGAAATGCCTTGTCTGTCTGTCAGTGGGAAATGGGAGCAAGTAGTAGGGGGGTGTAAGGAGCAAATGGATGTGCCTGCTTCAAGATGGGCCCTGGCTGCAACTGCTGGGCCAGCTCTTCGAAGCAGTGCTATGTGGACACCGGGTTGAGGCTGTGAACCCAGGCCGCAGAGACCTGGGAAATGCCAGCGGAGTCATTTTGGACAGCTTGGGTCGTGCACAGGCAAGGCGGACTCCTGGGATACCAGACTTGCTTCCAAGAACAGCGAGCGCCCATCTCCACTGAGCGCCAGGCTGGAGCGAGCGGAGCTGTGGTATGCGGACTGGTGAGCTACGTGTGCCAGATGTGAGAGGCAAGACTCCTGCCCGTAAGCCAAAATAAGGTGTGGTGCAGGGCTGTGCTCGTAGGACTGCTGTGTGGTGGAATGGAAGGCGGCTCTGCTGCTCCATCCACCGTCTAGCTCTGGATTTGCTTGTCTGGTGGGTGTATGCAGAATAAAGTGCTGAGCAGATGGCTTCTTTCCCATTTGGTTTGGCAAAGGGGCACAAGAAACAGGAATTATTTCTTCTGCCTTAGCAGAAATATTACAAGGAAGATTTTTCATTTTCTTTTACCTCTTAAAATGAATCAACTTGCCCTAGAGGAAATGGCTGCCTAGGGACGTGTCAGAGGCCAGTGTTACCATGGTGGTAGCTAGTCTTAATTCTGGCTTAATTCTATGCAGAAGGAGGGGCAGTTGCAGTTAAGCTCCTGAGCAGCAAATCTCTGCAAGGTGAGTGTCAGCCCTCTGCCAGGGACTGTCACCTCCTCCTGGAAGCACAAATGCTGCTGGGCAGGGGCTGAGCCTTCCGAGGGTGGATAAGTGATGCACTGCATAAACTTGTGCGGCCCTCCATTTTTAGCAGCTCATTTACTGTCTTGGGTGCTTTGTCATTCTCTCCCTAGCAGGCAGGGTTGGAGCTGTTGTCGGACCGCAACTGCTTTAGACCCTGATCTGGAGCAAGGACTTAAGCTGGAGGATTTAAGCTCCCAGGATCAAGGTATGTTGGACACAGTTTCCTGGAGCCGCTTATCTCCAGCGGTTGGGCTGCGTAAAAATTAAATGTTTACTGGACTAGAGGGCAATGACTGAAAGTTGCTTTGCAAAGAGAAAAAGGTTGAATAACCTGCTTCTGGACAGGAGCTGGGACTCTGAGCAGCTTGTTAGCCCTGGGACAGCAGCAAAACCTGGCTTACCCCACAAACGGCCCTGCAGGAGCTTTAGGTAACTCTGGAGTTAAATGGGAGCTGCCTGATACTGGAGCTAACTGGAGGCAGCCCTCCTGTGGAGTTGGGTTTCTGCTGGGGAGAGGTGTTGCCTGCAGGCTTGTCAGCCTTACAAATGAATCTTGGGTTGATCCCATCCTGTCCTCGATTGCTGTGCTTGGGTGCTTTGAATGGCTGTCCTGTGTGCTGCTGCCCGAGTATTTATGTATGGGCCAGCGATCGCCTTGATAATCTGGAAGTGTAGAGAGGCTACTGAAACACCTTGTTTCGGGGGGAGGATGCCTCTTATCCCATGTAAAACAGAGATATTTTGAACTGGGTTTAAAGTAGGGATATTTCAGTGAGTCACCTTTTTCTTCTAAAAAGCCTTAAGTTTCCTGAGCAAGATAAGGCTGCCTGAAAATTCACCTAGAGCAAAGAGCTCTTGTTATTTAACAAGAGCGAGCCCTATCCAACCTGAGATCAAATTGCTGTGGGAATGAGCAAATTCATACAACCTGGGAGGTGGGGTGGAGGAAGAGTATGTGCTCTCAGACCAATAATTGCTGGGAATGTCTGAGATAAAGGTTCACTGTGTTTTGAAATAATATTTCAACTGGTTTACAATCTGGCTTGAAATTCTTAGAAAAATGATACGGCATGCAGGCGATGAGGCAAGCCAGGAATCACAGAATTTAAAACATGGTTGCTCTTGTACGGAAAACAGGGAGGGCGAGTGTGGCAAACAAGTCATGCAGCCTTTGGACCACCTGGAGGGCTTGGTTTCCTCTCTCATAAAAGCTCCTGAAAAAGCACAGCTCTTCTAAATCCTCATTTTATATCCAGACGCTGTGCCTGCAGATGGCACCACAGCAAGGCCCCTCCGGACAGATGGAAAAGCTAGCTCAGTGGCCAGCCTGTCCAAGAACTGCAACCTTGTCCTAAAACCTTCCTTTTTTTTTTGTTATTTTCAAAAATTGACATATACAACTGTGGATGGCATTGGGATAAAGATGGGAGATCTGCTGTGGCAGCTGCTTTTCTCTCTGGAGAAGAGTTTTTCCCTTAAGTAGGGCAGCTCTAGGTTTGCTCTTGAAGCATTTCTAAGGAAAACTGATAGAAATGCGTGGTGAGGGAAGGCAGGCGCTCAGACATAAAGAGGCTCTTGTTCAGCAAAAGTGATCGTGCCACTCTGCCGGGACAAACCAGCTCTAAGAGCAGCTGCGATAAACCAGAATCCGCCCTGCTTTATGAACGCTTTGCAAGGGGAAGGTGTAAAAAGACACCGATCCTGGCCAAAGGTTTGATTCTGCCTTCCTTGACCGGCCAGGCACCAGGGCTTGCTGTGCTGGGCCATCGCGAGAGAGGGATGCACCCGAGATGGATACGGATTCACTTCTTTGCAGGGCTGTGCTGACGCGAAGGTCTCCAGCTGACCCAAGGGACAACTTCTCTGATGGGCAGCCAACTGTTTCTAGGGGTGGTAAGCTGCCCCTTTTGTTTTCTTTTTTTAAGACGGAGGAAATGCAAGTGATGCTGCGGTATGGTAATTAGCAGTGCTGTTTGTTACAGGAAAATTCCCTTTTATGGCAACTCTGAATGTTTAGAGAAATTATTTAATACTTCATTGGCGTTTGCACACACTTGCCACATGTGCATTACTCCCCCAAGAAATGGCAAGTTGTCCTCAGACCACCTTCTTCTCAAGATGCCAGCATGAAACTTCAGCATTGAGGAGGATGCCGTATAGTAAAACCCTCTTGAGCAGATGTGGAAACTAATTAAGCTTGCTTGAAAAATCACACCAAAATGTAACAAACAAAATGATGACTGTATAAGCACAGTAAAAGAAGTCTTGGACATATAAAACATAACTCTGTCCACTTCTGAAGTAAATGAGTCTTTGAGCAAAGCCAAGATCTGTGCAAGGAAGAGGAGATACAGGTCTCTGATAGGAAAGACTGACACAAGGCATGTATTGGATGATTGTATAAGACAAGCATCTTAAACGATAATGTTCCAAACTCCTTTGTCATAGATGCCATTCACAAAAAGCAGGTTCATGACTGACTTAAACTCAGGGTACGCAAATACCCCTGTGGGCACCAGCAATACTCATAGAAAGCGGGTGTTTCATCAAAACCAAGCTGCCTGCCTTTGGGCAATCGTACTATATACACACTGCAAAACCAAATAATTTGTTACTTACTTCTCTGAGCTGAATGTAGTTTCTTACTACAGGACAGCTAACTTAACTCCATATTTTATCTTACTATAGAAGTGTCATCTTCTTGGGGGAGTTATTCTCAATTAAATGGTCATAGAAGGAACAGTAGTACTGGGTTATACTTTACTGTGTAAGATTTGAAAAGGCAGCTGTCAAAAAGCTGAAGCTGTAGTCAAATGAAAATAGAAGAAAAACTCATAACTACTAGCCAATTAAACTTAAGAGCCTAAAAAGGGGTGGATTTTTAGGCAACTATGTGACAAATAGAAAAAGTAGTATGAAAACCTTTTTCAAATGCATCTTGGAGAAAAGAAAGCTGCCAAAAAGCCGTAAGATGGTGTGGGAGTGATTAGGGAAGCTAAGGCCATGGCAGAAAAGTAAAATGGATGTTTTGCTGTCAGAGGAGCTTTGGGGTATTCCCAGGCAAGAGCTTTTCCTCAGCGGTGATGACACGAAGCCACTCGCAAAACATTTTTCTCCAGCCTGGAATCACGGTTAGGAGGAGTCTTTGCTCCAGCTACTCCAACTTGTGATGCAAAGCAGGACAAAGCACACCGATGTCACACGGGGCTAAAAGCTGTTTAAAGATGGCATCAGCTTCAGCGGCTGGCTGAGAGCTCACACGGAGCTGCTTGTGAGCCCTGCTCCCTCAGTCTTTCCAGCCCTCCTGCTGTCCTGGGGATGGTTAGTCACTAGTATTTCTTGCTCTTAGACGTACCTAGGCATAGCTTAAAAATTGGCTATATATGTATGACAACAGAACCTATGTTCTGACCCTATTAAAAAACATTTTAGTGTCTCTTGGCATTTTTGACTGAGCTATTTTCTCCTTTTGAAAGTCTGTATCATGTCTATGTATCAAAAAAGGTACCAGTTTTGTCTGTCAATTCTCTGTTCCTCCATAAATCTGTGCAGATTTTTTCCCATTCCTTCGTGATGTCTACCCTCCTCCCCTCTCCGCTGGTTTCTCATTGGTTTTCATATGTGGCCTGTCAGACTAATCACTGACGTCATTTGTTCACCCGTCCACCCAGTCTTTTTTAAATGTCTCCCCCAATGCATTTAAAAATTGACATCAGCAAACCATGGCTTTCAGCAGCCAACACTTTTTCATCACCACTGAGCTTGAAGTGCTTTGCAAAACACCATTTGCAGGAACGCAGCGACAGTGCTGTCTTTTTTTTTTTTTTTTTTTTTCTTTTTTCTACAGCATCACTTATTCCATCTCCCCAAGCAGCCTCAGGCTTTGTGCAGTGGCTTGTTCTGTGTACCTTCCTGTATTAGCGGGCTCTAGGTCATCTGTGCCTGGAAATGTAGAAGTGTTTATTCTGAGAAGATCCTGTCAAGGATCCTCCTTAATTGCTAATGGCCTGGAAAGTGCTTCATCATTCCCCTCTGACCACATTCTGCTCTTTCCAAATAGAGAACAGACATATCTGGTGAGTACTTCTCCTTTTTTTGCCCCCTCTTTTTTTTTTTCTCCACAATTTATTTCAGCTAAGAAAAAAGGTTAGTATTATTGCCAGGATTGATTTTTCTTTAAATATAACCAGAACAACTTGTTAGTGTCCTTAGACATCCAGCTATTGTTATTTATATGAGTAGCTGAAGACCTTTTTTATACAGCTGAATTATTTTGTTGTCCCTCTATTCCTTTTCCCCACCCACAGTTGCTGTGGTTGTTACAAGGTTTATTTTCATTAATTAAGGTCAGGCTTTATTATTATTTTTATTAGTTATTCTTATTTCTAAGTACTATAGTCACATGGCCACTTATTCAAGGAAGTAGTTTACTGAAAGCTATCTTCTCACGCGTACTGAATCACAGCTTTTTGAATAACTGGAAAAACTCTCTTCTTTCCAAAGATCTCCCACTTAATCAGACTTTTTTAATACTTCCCCTAAACGATTTCACTGTAAGAAAAGGCTACATAACACCATGCAGTTCTCTGTTATGGCATTTTTGTCCTGGGTGTTGTCTTGATTTGTTTCTCAGTTGATCCCTTGTCTTTAGGCAACCACCAATCCTAACCCAGTCTTCATCTGTCATAAGGACATCTAAAATCATTGCCTTACTTGGGCATGCCATCATCTGTAAGTTGATGAGAAACTCTCCACGGCACAGCATATTCTTTGGTATCCCCAGCCAAAGTCTCCCACGACAACATAATTTTGCTTTTCACATACAGCAGAGAGGTACTTGCAGAATAAATCACCATGTTTTGTTTGGGGATTCAGGAGCATATAAAAGACCCTTCAATAATGCCTTGATCAAATTGTGTGTTAGAGCACGTTGTCTGGCTGTTAGCTCTAGAGTGAATATGATTTTTAGCACAACTTGCGACCCCAATTCATAATTGCTCTTGCCTATTCCACCTTTACCCAACAGGTTAGACTCGTGAGCTAGCAGTTCTACGATGCAGCCATGAACATGAAAAATATCAATTAACCATATTTCTTCCTACCCTGAGAGCTTCTCTTTCCTCTTGCACCTTGCCCACATGCAGTCTGCTATCGAAGCTGAAAATGCTCCTTCTTCCCATCTGTTGTGATGCTGGTTCAGTTTGATCATGATGCCTTTTGGTGGCCGGTGGAGCTCCTTTTCCATAGCGTTACCTTAGTACCTTCCCAGTTCTTACAGCTGTTCTCCAAGCTATGAAATCTATACCCCCCTCTGCCAGAAGACCTAGAGCATCCTCTCCTTGTTCCCATCCCAAGAGAAAGTAGTCCAAGCATTTAGAAAATTCACAGCTAAAACACCTCTTGCAGTCTCATACATCCACTAGAAGATTTTCAAAGGTGACTGGGCTTCCCTAAAGCTGTCTGTAGCCTATCCAGGTCTCCATGCTGTCTCACTATTGCTCCCAGCATTAATCACCAAGGGTAGGAGCTTGCCAGATGTTTTCAGGAGCCTGTCCATGCATCATCCAGGTGTACCTCCAAGGAGACAGCACTCTGCTGTTCTGCATTAATTCTGACCTCTCCTCTTGAAAGGTTTCTCACCAGTAACCAGAGTATTATTTGACATACTTGATCAGCAGGTGTGGTCACTCTGTGCCACAGGTACCTGAGATAGCAACAACCATAACCATATAAAGAGTATATAGCCTTCTCGAGAACAAGCAAAGCTTTTGCAGCAGAGGTATGAGGCTTAGGAAAGCCAATCTCCCAGCTCAAATTTACAAACAACACCGACTTTTTCTGCAGCTTGATCTCTCCTACCTCTTGGCTAAGAAACCAGATAAACAGAATAATAGACAGGTTACCAGAGAATCAAAAGTTGCTCTAGTGAAGGCTGTCAGCATCACGCTTAGGGCCCTCTAAGGAATCCTGAGACAGGGAAAAGCTAACGTGCACAAAGCCAAGTCGTGTGGGACAGGTGACAAAGCGCCTTCAGCAGAAGGGTGCTGGGTGGAATACACGGGACCTTAACTGAACGGACAGACAAGTCAGACTCTTTCAGTTCTGAGATATGACATAAAATAGATGGGATCCAGAAATGAGTGAAGGGAGGGAGCAGGCTTGCTTAACACAGGGAAGAGGAACTGGGCTACTTAGTGCTTAGGTTGACTGAACCCTCTCTAGAGCCAGCAAGAACATCCCACATCCGTGTGGTGATGTGCAAGGAGGGCAATGCTCCCCATCCTCTCTGCGGGAAAAATCTGGTAGTCTTCATCAAAAAACTCGGTGAGCCTGGTCTCACAGCTATTTTGCCAGGCAGGGTCTCTGAGGACGAGAGCTCACCTTTCAGACGAGTCCTAGGGAATTTCACTAGGGAAGGGGCTGGGGAGGCCACTCTCTACACGCTACAGGATCAGAAATGCATTCAGCAGGGAGCCAGGGCTCACTTCTGCAAAATGCCTGGCACCATCTGTTGAAGTTCCTTGCCAAGAGGCTGATCTCAGCCCAGGGAGCGTGGTGCACAGCAGCCACGGCAGAGAACTGCATCTCTTGCCCCGCTCAAAGGCTGATCGTGTCCCTCAGCGCCTCGTGGAAGCGGGATGCTCACAAGTGGGTCTGTCCCAGCCTAGGGAGAGCTCTTGCCTCAAGGGAGGGATTTTGTGCCGCTCCCACTGCTGATATGAAAGTTGTGCTTGTCCTCACCTAGACACAACAGTCCAAACATTGGAGAGGGAGAAGCCAGAGCAATCGTTAGCACATTTCCAGACTGCCTGAGTAAGTCTCTGCCAACATGGACTTCTGTAAAGTGAGGAAGCTGAACCAGCCTGCCTAAATATTCAATTGGAGGACCTCACTGCCAGCCCAGAGAGACATGATCCTAAAAGGATGGTCTTGGACAAATGTTCATGGAGGTCACCAGACAGTGGCCACAGTCCCGAGATGGATGCTGACAGAGGGACTGCCTGGATGCATTCTGCCATGGAACCCCATTCAGTCAGACAAATCAGTGCTCCGACTGTACTTGGGCAATAAACATTCACATTAACGCATGGACACCGAGAGGAGGCCTTTGTCCCCTGCATGCCAAAGTCTCCTCTAGTGCACTAAGGACCATACTAGACTCAGCTGCAACAAGCTCATGGATGAGCACGGTCAGCTGGAAAGAGTAACTAACCTGCTCCTCCAAAGTTCATTTCATCAGTTCATCATCTTGGTCAAGAGTAGGAAAAAGCCCACTCCGGCCACAGCCAAGCTGCCCCTGCAAGCAAGTCTTTCAGAAAATTTAGGCCAAACTAAGATTTTTGAATGGGCTGGGGTCTAAGGGTAAAAGAGGTACGATTATTCCCTGTGAGAAGAATACAGACCAGCAAGTGTTCAGAAGGATCAAGCAGCCAAGACCTGGGTCTTCACTAGACAATTTCTTCTGATACTTCTTCCTGAGCAGGCACTGCCGAGAGGTGTCCTGGAAAAGGGATGAGGTTAGGGACACGAGAAGCGACACAGCGCTGAGCAGTTCCTAGGTACCACAGTTCCCAGCAAGGCTCATGGTGGAGACAAGCAGGCTAGATATTCCCCAAAGGAGCCCACAGAGAAGAGTTAAACAGATGGGAGGTCCATACCTCCTCATATCCAGCATCAAAGATGTAGGATCACCACTGATGGACAGGTAGATGCAGGTGAGATGGTCTGGCTAACACTGGAGTTGGGGCTGTGCTTCCCATGCTGAGAAATTGCTGAGGCAAAGGATCGGCATTGCCCGTCCTGCCAGTGAGATCTCAGGGGCTGTCAAACTGGTAGGAGAACGGAGCCTATTGCTGGTGACACAACTCACCAGAGAAGAGCATCTTGCACACGCGGGTGGGGGAGATCTCAGTTTCACTGCAAATGAAGTCCTGAGAAGCAGTGTGGGACTGGGGTCCCCGCGTGTCCTGGCACACCAATGTCTGGCAGCACCAGCTGCTCCTGTGGGCAATGACTGCTCGAGGCAGAGACGTCGGTCCTTGCGTGCTTCATGCTTGAAATCTCTCGGGGTACGTGCTCTACAGTCCTGTGGGTTTCTTAAGCAGTACTGAGAAGCCGAGGTACACATGTCATGGATTATGCATGGGGGGAGCCAGACTTAGCCAGCCACTCACAGAGATCTCCGCAGCAGAGAAAGAGCAGAAAACTCCGCAAATAGACATACGGGAAAGGGGATCTGCATGAACCAGAAGAGCCTGCGGGCAGGATAGAAAGCGATCCCTGATCTACTGCACGTGAGGCATCTATCACTTGAAAGAAAAAGCCCAGGGCCTCACCTCCCCACCGGCTCTAACTGGCCAGCTTAGCCCGCGCCGAAACACCAACACGTGCCTTACCGTGTCTCGCAGGGGCAGGCGGAGGACCTCACCCTGCCCAAACGCCGGGTGGATGCACTGATGCTCGCAGCCCAAGCCCACAGCAGCGTTAGATACGGAGATAAACCGTTGCATCACTTGGCCCCCATTTTATCTGCCTTACCTAATCACTGGGGAATCTCGTGCAACGGCCACCCAGGCAAATGCTACAAGAGACGGGGGGACAGGGAACCCCCCACCGTGGTTAGGTTGAGGCTGGACGTGGGGCTGAGGGCAGGCGAGAAAATGCTCTGGGATGCCCTGGCGTGGCAGAGGAGACCAGGCGTGGGGAGAGGAAGGTCCACGAGTCACGTTCGGCTTCGTTTCCAACCCCTCGGCCTCGGCCCTGAGGATGCTCCGGGTTAAGAACAAGGCACCGGTGCTACGCGTGGCCCGTCGAGGGCCAGCGGCTCCCAGAACAGCGACCTTGCTGCTGTCCCATCCCTGGCACACCCAAGGGACGGCAGCATCCCATGGGAGACCCCCACTGACGTGAGCTCGGGGGTCCGAGGGAGGACGCCCCCCCACACTTCAATCTGCGCGGCAGCACAGGGAGAGCCCGCACCCATCGACGCCGTAGAAAAGGAAACCGTCCCGTTTAATGAGCCCTCGCCCCCGTAACACAGACGCGAGCGCACCGACAACGTGCGGCAAAGCAAAGTGCACGGTGAGCGGGACTTGGCCCCCGCCCCAGACGAGGCAGAGGTTTTTTTGGGGGGGGACACAACTTAGGGTGCCCGGCACGGGGACCGGCCGGAGCAACCCGGCCAGCAGCAAGGATAGAGAACGCGCCGGGCTCGGTCCAGTTGGCACCAGTGTGAGGTCCAGTTTGCAGGGAGGTACGGCTCTTGTTCGGCTCCGCGTGGTGCGGGGAGGGCAGGGGGCAGGTCAAGCGTACCTGGACGGAGGGAGAGGAGGGGGGTCTGGGGGTGAAGGGGGGGCCTGGGGTCAGGTCCCGGAGAACTCCGCCGTGGCGGGTTTGGAGCCTCCCTGCCCGAACCGCGGTTTAACCAAAGCAGGGGAAGGGAATAGAGAAGGGGCTGGAGGCTGAGCAGCCCAGGCGAGGGTGCTCAGGTCTATCTAGCTATTCCCATTTGCGAGATATTCGGTGGCGGGAGGGTGCGGGATCTGCCAAGCACCCCAAAAACGGGAGTGAGCCTGGGTGACAGACGTTTACCAGCGGCTCCACGTCCCTGACAGTCTCTCCCAGGCGTGCCAGGAAGGGGGTCCGAGGGAGCAGGGCCTCCCCTCATTATCTGATGGAAGCGTCGCTGGGTGGGTCGCGGTCGGACTCCTCGCTCTCCTCGTTTGGGGCCGACTCGCTGTTGGAGGCCGGGGTGAAGGCAGGAGACTTTCTGCAGAGAAGAGCAAAGGGCAGCGGTCACAGCACTGCCCAGGGGGAGGGAAAGGACCCAGTTCGGCATGGGCAGGGGGCACGGAGCGAGGGGGGGAGAAGCTGAAGCGGGTACGCTCCCCTGGGGCATCCATGGGAATCCTTGGGTGCCAGGGAGGGTGTCCCCGAGCACACCAGCCGAGAGGTCCAGAGCATGAAGCAAGGGCTGGGGGAGATGCTGGAGGACCCTGCCAAAGGCATGTGAGGCTAGGGGTCAGTGAAAGCCCACCACGGAGGTCCCCAGCCTGCAGCCACCCTGGCTCCACACGCCCGTGGGGACCCACGCGATGTCCCTGCGCAAGGGCAGCTCCTCTCTCCATCAGGGTGTCCGGCTTCACCAGTCAAAACTGACTCCTGCAGAGGTGGGACCACGACCTGCGTGGAGGCTGGCCACCAGGCATCCAACAGCCTCTGGGAACTGCCCTCTCTCCGTGCCGCACCAGGGCAGGGCAGGAATACTGCCCCGTGCTTCAGCTCCTGCTCACCACCACCCTCGGCTGCGGTCCTTGCGGAGAAGCACGGGTATCCCAGCTCTCCCGCTGAAGCTCACCTGTCCCCAGACTGGGTGATGAGTCGCCGGCAAGTCTCCATCTGCACGTCCAAGCCTCGCTTCATGCTGCACATCTCCATGTACTCGTGCAGGTGCCGGTTCATGTCGTTCTTGGCCGTGGCCAGCTCCAGCTGCGCGAGGGCAACGGTGCGGAGATAAGCCCGGGGCACGGCGCGGAGCAGGGCAAGGGGGGCACAGCCAGACCTGCGGCTGCCGCCCCCCCCATTACCAACGACCTGCTCCAGCATGGTGTGTCCCTCCCCCGGGGACCCACTCCCCCATTTCACCCCCTTCTGTGCCATGTCCCCCCCCGTCCTCCTCCTCCTACCTCTATTTGGTCAATGGTTTCCTGGTACTCCTTCTCACGGCTCTTGAACAACGACTCTGTGTCCTTGATCACCTTCTCCAGGCTGTCGTCCTGCTGTTGGGGAGAGCAGGAGGCATGTTTAGAGGCAGGGAGGCATCCAGCATGAGGAACCGAAGGCAAGAGAGAGAGAAATCAGAGAAAGAACTGGCAGCACCGGGAAAAGAGGAAGAAACGTAAACGGTGTGGTATAAATAAGGCACAAGTCAGTCCTGCCAACACAGGGTAGAGACCCAGGACTCGCCACGCTGGGCAGTGAGCACATCGGCCCAGAACAAGCCCAGCAATGGACAAAAGCTTTGGAGAGCACAGAGCATCCCCCAGCACGACACGTCCCCAGGGGACTGCTGAGGGCTGAAAATACGGGATGGCGAGGGTTTCGGCCAGACACCAAGGCTGCTGTTTGGGCAGTGCTGCTGCACGGCAGGCAGGTTGGCTGGAGAGCCCGAGCAAGGGACCACCAGAGACCAGACCAGCCAGAGAAGGTCTTCTGGGAGGGCTATGGCTTTCCCCATGCATGTGGGCCATGCCCTCAGCATATCTTTCAGGCTACAGGTCCCCGGTCTGTGTAACAGGGAGACCTTCACAAGGATGCGGTAATGTATTCACATGGAGAAGATGGGAAGCATCTGTACAGGCCTGCAAGGGATGGAGGGGCTGAAGTCTGGTCTTTGAGGGAGCATCTTCCCAGGCTCAGACAGGACCAAGTGTCCCAACCCAGGGCTGGACCCCCGAGAACCACCGTTACCTCCCCCTGCGCCTCTGCGGCTGCAATGGCGTATCCGGAGAAGTCCTCCCAGAGGAGCAGCGTTTCTTCTGTCTCCTCCCACGTGAGGCTGTCACAGTCATCCTCAAAGTCATATTCCCTCCTGGGGGTAAGGGAACAGCACGTCAGCACCCAGCAGGAAAACTCCAAGAGACAGGGCAGGCAGGGGCCACGTCGGTGCCGAAAGCCTCGTCCCCGCTCACAGGCAGGGCTGCAGCTCTCGGGGGTCTGGCCAGGGTGAGCTCAAGCGTGCCCAGTCCCAAGAGGCGATGGGGAAAGGGCTGGCTTTATGGTCAGGAGCCCCAGCAAATCCAGGCAGGGACCCCCAAGAGATGGGAAGAGGGGCAAGAGGAGGGGAGCCAGACCAGCTCCCACCCACGGCACGGGTGGGCTCAGGTCTCCCAGGGGGGTCCGACCACCACGGCGCAGAGCACAGGGCGTACGTACCCCGTGGCAGCGCCTCCCTTCTCGCCCACCCCTGCCCTCCCCATCCCGGGCACCGGCAGGGAGCCCGGTGCCGAAGCTTCGCTCAACTCCGTCAGCAGAGAGTGCGGAGCAGCCGCACTCACAGCTGGTTCAGCATCCTTTGCATTTCCTCATTGATACTCATGGCCGTGGTCTCGTCCTCCTCTTCCTCTTCAGGTTTTCGGGAGGCATCGCTCTCCGACAGCGAGGTGTCTTCGTCGCTGACCTGCTTGCGCTCCCGCTTCCGCCCCACCGAGGCTGGGACCTTAACGGGAGACAAGTGCAGAGACTACAGAAACGAGGCCGGGTCCGAGGTGGGGAGCAGGTAGTTGGGAGGAAGATGGAGGGGAAAGGAATGGCAGAGGGACAGAAAGGCAGGGAGAGAGAGAAAGACAGAAAGACAGAAAGAAAGGAAGGAAGAAAAAGCAAGAGAGAAAGAGAGAGACGGGCTCATTATGATCAGGTTAAAGATGGTGCAATGGATAAAACATGGCTTTAGCATTTTCTGAAATTAAAACTAAGCAACTAAAGATGGAATCTATGAATCTGATGAGAAAAAACAACGTGGTTTTACTGCAGAAAAACTCAAATTGCCCACCACCCCAGTCCAGAGACAGGAAAACACAGCGACAGAAACAGGAAAAAAGAGACAGAGTCTGAAAAAGGTGAAATATGTCAATATTTACAGTCCGACCTTACTTATAGAAAGTTTAAAATTTGTACACTTTCCCAACTGAATGGAACTAACCAGTTGCTTCTGTAGGGACAAAGAGAGCGAGACAGAAAGGCAGCAACATCCAGAAGGAGAAAAAGAGACAGAGAAGAGAGACAGAGAGAAGATGACGGAGAGGGGAAGGGGAAGGAAAGAGATGGAGTTAGAGACAGACACTCGAGCAACTCGTCTCCCTCCTGCAGCTGCTCCCCTACCACTGCGGGGTCCCCGGGCCCAATACAACAGGTCAGCGAGAGGTTGAGGGGACTCTCGATGGCCAAAGCAACATCTGGAGCTTTCCACCTCCTCTCCGTGCCCTTCCGCCTGGTCCTCCCGAGAGAGACGGAGAACAAGGGACCGCAAGGAGCGAGGGTGAGGGTGACCAAGCGTCTCCCCTAGCAGGGGGCTGGCGTTGTCTCTGCTACCTCCTTCGGGAACTCTCCTCCCCAGAGCCGGCGGCTGAGCCTGGAGCAGCAGCAGGCGCTTCTCACCTGAAACATCTTGATCATGTCCTCGCAGTTCCGCTGCTGTGCCACGTCGCACAGCTTGGCAGTGATGTCGATGCGCCGGCAGATGTCCATGTCCACCTTCATGGCCTTCTCCTGGATCTTGGTGTCCAGCTCCGTGATGTTCTGAACCCACAGCGCCGCAGGAGGTGGGGGACAAAGGCGGAAGATTGGGTGAGGCAAACGGCAATCAAAATGGCTGCAGGACCGCATCTGCATCCCCACTCTGCTCACTGCACCCTGGACCAACCCTGCAAGACCCTCTCCGTGCTGGACATGCCCCACCAAGAGAACCACTCTTCTACACAGCCCCACCGCTCGGGTAGGACGCTGCTGCTGGGTTGGAGAGGGGTGAGGGACTCACGTTGCTCATCAGTCCCTTGAAGACGACGAGCTCTGCCTTGAGCTGCTCCACCTTCATGGCCAGCTCCTCCTGGCAAGCTTCAGCCTCCTGGGCTTCCTGCGCCGGGGAAGATGGAGACGCGCAAATCAGCGTCAGCGCGGGGCAGCCGGGGTGCAGGGGAAGGGGGGGGGGACACGGACAGCGATGCTCACCTCCTGCAGCTCAGTCACCCGGTCCTGAAGCTGGACACGCACCGTGTACTCCTCTTCCCATCTAGGGAGACAAACGCGCCGGTCAGATCCCGCCGGCATCGGTCAGATCCCGCTGGCATCGCCGGCTGCCAAAGAGAATGGAGGGAGCGGCAGCTGCTCGCCCCAAAGCTATCCGAGAGGGGGTGATGACGGCACCGGGGCGGGAAGGAAAACGCGCCCAGGAATGCATCCCCGCTTGTTTCCAGACCGACGGCAGCTGCCAAATGCCCGTCGGCCCCCCACCCCGGCCACAAACCCTGCCGCGCCGCGTTCTCCGCTCTCTCCGCCGCAGGCTGGCCCGCTCCATGACAGGGGGAACTGGGGACACCAACCACAGGCTCCATGCAGCCCACCAGCCTCTCCGTCCACCCCCCGAGCTTTCAGCCTTGGGTCACGTTAGGTTCAGCTCCGACGCTCAGGAACGGGCTTGTGGATATCGCAGGGTTGCTGCCACCTGCATCGCATTCGTGACCGCGTTGGCGCGCCTGCAGCGTTGCGGTTCAGGCTGCACCGATGCGGAGGGCTGCCCTGCGCCAGGCCACCCTACCCGGGCAGGGGCACAAATCTCCTCGGCTGTACTGCTGCATAACAGGTTGGATTAAAGAACGTTGTTACATCCTACAAGGAAGCAGGATGGATGATCGCAATTCACGCCAAGTTGGCCGGCGGGTACTGTATTAGGCTCTGCAGCTTTGCAAAAGGCTGAGCTGCAAGGTGCCCGGCCTTCCTATACAAAGACACATCGCCTAGCAATTATTATATTATATTTCGCTGCATGAGATCATCATTTTGGGCCACGCTGCGGTGTTGGCCCAGTCCACAGTCTGTTGGGAGGCCACCAGGCTGTACTGCTCTTTGCTAAATGACTATCCCATAGAGCGGACGGGTTGGCACGCGCCGCGGTGCGGCACGGGGCAGGGCTGCTGCATTCTTACCCGGCTTCTGGCTCCTCTGGGAGAGCCACATTTCTCCGAGAAAGCGGGATTTCTCTGGGAAAGCAACCAGAGCTGGGCCCTGCCTGGTGCTATGGTCTCCGGTTTCTATTTAATGCTTGCAAGCACAGACACGAGCACTGCGACCCTGCACGAGGACGGGAAAAATCTCTCCTCTCGCTTACTTGCGCCAAGTTTGAAAAATAAACGCAAGGGTCTAGGAGACCAGAAAGGGTATGAAAAGCCCTCACACTTTTTATCTCGGGGCATCGGGACAATCTGACGACGTGGGAGAGTCCTGCCTTATGAATTTCTAAGCTCTTAAGGCTGGCAACGCTGCTCCTCACTCAAACAAGGACAAAGCCTGCAGTCCTCGCGTTGGTGTTGGCTCCACACCGCAGCTACAGAAGGGGAGTCACGGGGGGTTCCCATCCCTTTGGGGGAAGAGGGAGACAAAGAGAGAGGGAAGGAGAAAGTTAAAAGGTAGAATTGCCCTTATATGGGAACCGTTCAAACAAGGCCTCCCTCCCCAGGGAGAAAAAAACGCTTTCCACCAAAAGAAAAAATTTTCAGCATCTTTCTCGGCGTGGCGCTTCCTCTCTTTTTCGGTCCCCGCCTCCTTCCGGGTCTCTATATAGCCCGGACTTACTGGGGAAAGTAAAGCATAGCTGCAAATCCCTGGAAGAATTCATTTCACACCAGCGCTACGGAAGACGAGCGCCGATCAGAGATAAACACCGCTTTAAAGGCGGGCGGCAACGGGGATTCGCCCCTCCAGCGGCGAATCTGCACGCCCACCCGTTACGAACCTCTCTCCCGCTCACCTCCTGCCTGGCTCCTTCTTATTCTCCTGCAATGCACCACTCCTAATAATAACCTGCCTGCAGCGCTGCACCCGCAGCCCAGCGCGCCCGGCGGCCGCTGCCAGCTCGCTGCCGGCTGGAAGCAAGGCTGACCCACGGCAACCCCACGGCCACCGGCGCACGCCAAGGGGAGACGGGCATTTTTTTTTTTCCCCTGGTGCCGCAGCCAAGGTGGCGACCTGCCCAAAGGGCTGAAATACAGAAGGGTCCCAGCAGCAGACGGACCTGGCCGTCTCCTTGCCGGCTACGTGCCAGTCGTCCCAAAGCTGGGGACGTGACAAGATGCGGTGCTGTCCCTACGGCCCCCCCCCACCTCCCCAGGTGCGTCCCCTCGAGAAGTTCACTTAGCGAAATAAACATACACCCACCCACCCATCTTTAAAAATCCCGTTCACTGCAAAAGGCGCTGGGTGCCTTACCCGATGGTGCACAGTTAACGCACGCCAGTGCTGCGGGGCACCCTGCGGGCTGCTCGGGGCTTGAGGCTGCACGTTTCCCTCTCTTGCCACGTTCGAACTATGTTTGAGCTTCACTTCGTTAACACATTCATAACACAGGGAATGCTCTGCAGCCTGGCGCACCTCCTTGGGGGGCAGTTACAACAACAACAGACCTTCTCGTGGCCTTTCAATATGTAAAGGGGGCTTATAAGAAAGACGGAGAGAGACTTTTTACCAGTGCCTGTAGCGACAGGATGAGGGGCGACTTGTTTTAAACTGAAAGAGGGTAGGTTTAGACTGGACACAAGGAAGAATTTTTTTATGATGAGGGCGGTGAGGTACTGGAGCAGGTTGCCCAGAGAAGCTGTGGATGCCCCATCACTGGATGCGTTCAAGGTCAGGTTGGACGGGGCTTTGAGCAACCTGGTCTAGTGGAACCCTACGGCAGAGGGGTCGGACTAGATGATCCTTAAAGGTCCCTTCCAACCCAAACCATCCTGTGACTCTAACACACTGTGCCATCACACTACTCACCCCACACCTCCAGCATGTCCTCGCAGCATCCAAGATAAAAACCACTTGGGAACACAGGCGTAGCAGACAGCACAAACCTGAGGAGACCCGCAGATCCCCAGCTCTTGCCGGGTCTGTAGGATACTCACAGGCACGCTCTGCCCCTCTCCAGCCCACCTAGCCTCAGCCTGCCCGTCCCAAGTGCGGCTCCTGCGAGCCTCTCTCCCGCTGCTGCATCTCTTCTCATCCCTCCCTAATTGCCCCCGCACCCTTCCTAGATCCCAGACTTGAATTTCAGGCCCTGCATGTCCAGAGAGAAGCTCCTCCTGCTGTTGCACCGTTCCGAGTGCCGCGGGGTGCACGGCGGCAACGCTGCCCTGAAGAAAACGCAAGCTCAAGCACCCGCGCCGTGGGTCAGAGAACCGGGAATTCCCGCTTTCAGACGGTCTCTTCCCTCTGTCCCCAGGCAGGTGGCAAAGGGACGACGCCGGCCGCGCTGTCCCCACGGCAGATGAGAGCCCGCCACGGCAGGGAGGTCTCTGCTCCCGGGGGATGTCAGCCCTCAGCATGGGGAAGGGTGCGGAAACGGGATCCTCCTGTCCCATTCCCCTGTTTGGGACCTGGCTGCACCCGTCAGAAAATTCCCTGGTGCTGGAAAGGGTCTAGGGGTGGGGTCTGCTTTCCCCCAGCTCCTGGTAACACAGTCCAAAAATAGACCCCACCAACAACATTGGCCCGCAGCGGCTCGTGATGCCCCCCTGCCTGCCCCCGGCATCCCCGCTCCCTCCGTCGCTGCCCCCCCCCAGAGCCCGCTTGCCAGAGCGGGACAGCCCCGGAAAGCTCTCCTTTCTCCCAAAGTTTCAACAGCACTGACAAACCCAACTCGGTCCCCTCTGGATGACCCATTTTGAGGGGGTGAGGCTCGAGCCCTCCGGGCCAAAAAGGTGGTTCCAGCTCCCCACTGTCTGACCTGAAAACGCAAGGCGAGCTGCCCACCCCTGGAGAAGGAGCCCAGCCCCTGGCTTAATAATAAAAGGCCTCAGGTAGGAAAGAAGAGATGCCACCTCTTCCTTTCCCTGTTGGCCAAAGCCTTATAAAGCCAAAAACATAAGGTGTCATCTCGGATCCCCAGCCTTGATCTTGGCGGCAGAGCCCGCGGCTGTGAAGCGCAGGTCGGCGGCGCGGCTCCCGTGGGCAGAGCGCACCATTTCGCTCCTTTGGGTACGTAACCGGTTACTTTCCGATTGCTTCTAAAGCATCCGAAAGTGACTTTTCTCCCAAAAAACAAACGTGTCAGTCGCCAGCGATGGTCTCGGCCGGCCCCGCGCCCTGACCCAGCGATGCCAGCCGCCTGCCTGATCTCATCCTACGTGCGGATCTGGGAGCAGCCTCGGAAACCGGCCCGAAACAAAAGCGCCACCAGTGTGACGCGAGAGCGGCGGCCGCCCCGCACGGGAAAGAAGAACCGGCCAAGAGATTAGCTTCGCATTCTGCTTCGCCCTTCTCCGAGGCGCATGCCAGGCCGCAGCTATTTTGGGTCGGGAGGAAAGCCCCGGAGGAGCGGGGTGCTCCCGCACGGCTCTCTGCCACTGAGGCGCCGGCTGGGAGAGCACTGGGGAGGGAAAGGGCCCGGGGGGGGCCAGCCGCCCTGCCGAGGGGCTTCTCTCTCCGCACCTTCCTACGTATCCCGAGCGGCCTCCTCCTCCTCCTCCTCCCGGCAGCCTTTTCCAACCCAAACACCTTCACCTTCCTCACCTACTTTCTGGCTGCTCCTCCTTCCCTGTGCGTTTCCAGATCCCCTCCCCTTTAAAACGCCAGCTCCCGGAGTCACGTTATTTTCTCCCCCAGCTTCGCAGAAGCGTTCCTAGCCCCTCGCGCCGGGTTGACAAGACGGAAAAAGGCGCCGCGAGCATCCCGAGGGTGTCCGAACACCGCGAGGCAAGCGAGGAGACCCAGGCGTCGGCGAACGCTTGCGGGGGGTCCGCGTTTTTGCCTTACGACCTCACCTCGCGCCGTCCGGAGCCCAAGCTCCCGGGGAAGTCAGGCCGGGGCTGCCTCTCCCCGCTTGTGCCCTCACCGGGTGAAGCCCCGGGTGCTGGCTGCGGACCCCCGGGGGGGTCCCTCGGTCCCGCCGTCCCCTTCTCACCTACGCTTGTACTCGTCGCGCTCCCTCTTCACCTTGGCCAAGACGTTGTAGAGGGCCCGGATCTCCGGGGTGATGGTGTCGATCTGGACGCCCACCCCGTCCGGGTGGACCCAGGAGACCCCCGGTCCTTGCACCAGGGTGGTCTCCGGCCCCGGCCCCAAGCGTCGGGCTTGCGAGAAGGACCAGATGGTGCCGGGCACGAAGCGGGAGGCGGCGGGGAAGGGGGGAGGCGGCTGGCCGGGGGTGGCGGGTCGGCAACCAGGAGAACCCAGCGCCCGGGCCGGGCTCAGCCCCAAGCCCAGCCCCAGCCCCAAGCCCAGGCTCCGGATGGGACCGACGAAACCGGTCTGCACCGCCTGGTCGCGGCGGGGGGGTCCGCGGCCCCGGTTCCCCCCTTCCTCCAGCGCCTGCTGCAGCTGCTTCTCCAGCTGCCGGTTCCGCCGCTCCAGTTCGTGGACCTTGGCCAGGAAACAGCGGAACCGCAGGTTGAGCGTCTTCAGGACGCTGATGTTGGAGCCCAGGTCGTTGCGGAGGGCCATGGCGGCGGGGGGAGCGGGGAAAGGACCGGCGGGGGGCGAAGCGGCCAGCTCCCCCCCGAGGGGCTCGGCGGGCCGAGGGGCCGGCGGCGGCGAGGAGAGCTCCGGGCCCGGGAGCCCCTGCTGCTCCTGCGGCAGGAGGAAGAGGTTGGGGCCGAAGAGCGGGTTCATGGCGGCTGGGACGGGGAACGGAGCGTATGGGGGGGGGGGGGGGTCGGCACCCGGCCCCGGCAGCGGGGGGTGCGGCTTCCGCTGCGGCGGGGATGCGGCGGGGCCGGAGAGCCGCCCCCCCGTCCGTAACCCGGCCCCGCCGACCGGAGCGAGCAGAGGAGGGGACAAGGCAGGAACGGGAGGGGACAAGGCGGAATCCTCCCTTTTCTCCTCCGGCCCCGGGGGGGGCGGTTCGGGTTTTTCCGCCTTCCGTTCCGGTGGGTTTACGGACCCCCCCCCCCCCCACCGGGCACCCCCTCCCCAGCACCGCAAGCCGAAGTCCCGCCTGGTTCCCGTTCCCCTCGTCAGCCCAGCGCCAACCCCACGTGTGCCTGTGCCGCCTTTTCTTGTTTTTTAACGATTCTTCTTCTTTTTATTTTTTTTTTGCAGAGCCTTTAGGATTCTTCTTCTTTTGGTTTTTTTGTTTGTTTGTTTGTTTTCAGAGCCTTTAGTGCTTGCCCCCCGCCCCTTTACAAACGGCATCGCTTTCCCCCTGCGCCCCCGAAGCCCCCCTCGTTATCCTCACTGTACCCCCCCCAAAGGCAGCCCTGTCCCCCTCCATCACCAGCCGCCCACGAGAGCCACCGCCGGACAATGGCGAGCCAGAGGGCAGAGGAGGTTGCGTGGGGGCCGCCAGCCTCTCAAATATCACGCTTGGCTTGCGACTGGCTTTCGCCTTCCTTGTTCACAAAGCGGCCTCAGGTCTTCTTTCCTGCCCCCTATTTTAAGCCTTCTGTACGTCTTTTCCCACTGTCTCTCCCCGATCCCCAACCTCAACCCCGGGTCAACATTGCAAAAAGCACTGGCACGGTCCCTCACCCCGTTACCCGGTGGGAGGAGGCTGCGCACAAATCCCTCCGTACCTCAACGCTCACGGATGCAGACACCCGTGTTACTTTGCCGTCTGCGCCCTCGTGGCCCGTTCCCCCAGGATTTCCAGCGCTCGGCTGAGCGCGGCGTTTGCGCAAACCGGCCTCCGAGATCTCAGCTGAGCCGTCGGCAAAGGGCGAGCGAGCGAGCAATGGGTTTAAATTAAAGGAGATGCCCAGCGCTGCGCTGCATCGAACTCTGTGGCAGGAGCTGGGCAGGCTCCGGTGGGGCGATGTGCTGCAGCCCTTCCCTTGGGATCTGAGGTACGGCTTGGTCCACGCTTCCAGAAACTTCCCGGACCCACTGAGGATGGCCAGCTTTGCTAGTCTTGGCCGGGAATCTGCCTATTGCATTTTCCCCGCTGCTCCTCCTCCAGGCCTACAGGGCTCCTCCATCCCTCCATTACTCCTCTGACTTCCTTGCCTGGGAGCAGACCAAACCAAATTTGTTGCCCTGTCCTGCCTCACCGTGTCCAGCATCAGTTTTGTCCTGTTACCTGCCCGTCTCTCCTGTCACCTGCCCGTCTCTCCTGTCCTGCCCTCAATGCTGGGCTCCCCGCAGCGGCCCCCGTTTGCATTTATAACACCTCCTCTCCCACCAGTAACCCGCCTGCATCCTCCCTGGCACACCCATGACCGCTGGAAGTCCTAACTGGATTTCAGTCCCTCCCATACTGGCTAAGGGTGGGAAGCAAAGGGAGCTTTCCTTCTCCTTCTGTCACCTCCTTTTTAACAGTTTTCCTCTTCTGAGGCAGCTGTTCCCTTGCTCTGCCTCTGACCCGAAAGGCTGAGCCACGTCGAGCAGCGTCAAGGGAGAGGAGGGCAGGAGATCCCCATCTTCCAAAAACCCTCGCTGCAACAGCAGCCTGTAGGGAGCCATGCGCCCAGCAGCAATACTACCAAATAAACAGCCAGGGAAAAGGGAAGGACAGATGGCCAAGAGGGATCCCAGTCAAAAAGCTTGTTTTGAAGCAGCAGCTCCAGCTCGCAGACCTCCCAGCACGTGCCCTGGAAACCATCGCTGACTCCCTCCTGCCTGCTGCCACCTTCCTTCACCCACCCTCCCCGCCGCTGCCACAGCCGGCATGCACAGCAAACCGTGTTTTTTTCTGCCAGCATCCTCCCCCCTCGCACCCCCCCTGATTTTAGCCCCCGTACCCGCCAGCCTGTTCGCAGTCCCCTCCTGTCGCAGGCGAGCAGGATCCAGCAGCGGGGCGATCTGCTGCTGCGCGCAACCGGGGGGAGCACGGGCAAGAGCAACCCCACAAACCGTGGAGCAAGTGCTCTCCCAAGCTCTGCTTGGCCTGCTTCTGTCCTGCCGGGGAAACCCGGCGAGCAGAGCTGATTAATGACACGCCAGCGGAGGAAGGCATCACCATCCATCAGGAGAAGCTCCTTCACCGGGAGGCCAGCGTGGCGCCGGAGCAGGTGGCGGGATCTCCGTCCTCGGCGGTCCTCAGGGCTCAGCTACGCAAAGCCGCAGCGATGTGACCTCGTGCTGGGACAGCCCTGCTTGCAGCTACGGACCTCCAGAGCCTCTTCCCATCTCCTGGAGAGGACAGGGCAGCCTGGAGCCTCCTTTTTTTCCTAGCTTCCCTTCCTCGGGATACTTGCTGGGATAAAGGATTCCTCCTGAGACGGAAGATGGCTGGGGCAAAGGGCCAACCTCTTCTAGTTACTCCTGAGGAAGCCCAGCGCCTAGAGACAATCCTGCTACCCAGGGGACCACAACACTCCTCCACCTCACCCCAGCACAACAACTCCTCCTCCTCTTCCTCATCTTCCCTTCTTGGTTCACCAAAACCTCTGTCACTTCTCCAGACCCTCCAACAGCTCCAGCCCGGAGTTCATCAGCTCGGGCTCAGCAGTGGCACTGCCGGACCCGACCTGCTGACATCCAGAGCTGCAGCTCTTACAATTGTACCCGTAGCCAACGTCAAAACAGACGCTTATTCGCGAACGTGCTGATATTTATCTTGCTTCCACAGATTTTAAGGCCGAGAAAAAAGCACTGTGTTTTCTGACCCCGTGCAAGACACAGTGCAAATTTCTGTGGCTAACCACCTATTAAAATGGCAGGCCTTGCCTCTCATTTGAATTTGCCTGGCTTTAACATCCATTGCCAGTTTGAGATGCTCCCCCTCTCCCAGATTACGGAACCTCTTACTAGCCAACGCATCCTCCTTGCAAAGGTGCTTCATAGGTGAAACCTGTTCAAATTAGCTCCACAGCTTTCCTCGAGGGTCTTTTTTTAAAGCATAAGTCACAGTAGTAACCCCACCTCCCTGCTCTCCTTCGCTCCGAGTACCCCAGTGCTACCTTCTCCCTTGTACCACACTGCTGGAACATTTCAGCGTAAACTCTCCAGGTCTTCCAACTTCCAGGATGCTTCACTAAAACTGACCCCTAAAATTGCTTCTAGTCCCAGAGGCAGGTGCTGCGATGAACATGCAACTTTTGGGCACCTTGCTGCCTAGCAAAGCCGGCAGCCCAGAGTTAGCTGCCTAGATTTGGGTGTGAATGGGGAGAAATTGGCACAGAAGAGCAGCTGCCAACAGAAGCTGGGTGATCACCACACTAACACACACAGAGAAATGTCCCTGCCTAACAGCAAAGGAGGGAATGGGATTTTCTCTTAAAAAAACCAGACGCCAGTCCAGGAAGGAGTTTTGTAAGCCAGGTCTTGCATGTGAAGCCTGTTCTAGGTAGTACAGCCAAAAGCCAGGGACCTAACTGACCTTACTCTTCTCAGCAATTCCCCTACATCAGGCAGGCACGACTCGCAGGCATCCTCTTCGGGGGCTCTCCGCATCCTAGCAGGGATGGACAGCTCGGGGGAGCAAAACTTACTGATGTGAGCTTGGGCATTTGTGGGTTCAGCCCCTACAAAAGCGTATATATCTGTGGAGTTACGTGCAACGGGGTGTGTGCTCGAGGATCTGAATTTTATACCCAAGTGCCTGAAATGTGCAGTGCAGGATTTCAGTCCCTTCCTCTAGATACAGCCTGACACGAGACGCGGAACAGACATTACAGCATATGACATCACTGGAATTAGCGACCGACCCGCATTGCTGCTGGAGTCTCTTCTCGTTCCATTACGCACTATTGTCCCCAGAGGTCTCCGGTTTCCTTCCTCCGCCGTGCCGAGGGTGCAGCAGCGCAGTGCCCGGCGTCTCCCTCCCGCTTTGCAGAGGTGAGCTGGCCGCGCTCCAGAGCCCGGCAGGCAGGAATTGCCAGCTGGCCGTCCTAATTGTACCCTGATAAGGCTCCTCTGGTAGACTTGTTCCTCTCTGTTTTGGGGAGAAGGGTGTGCAGAATCCCCACCGAATTCAAGATCTTACAACGCGCGTGGTATTTCTCCCGCCGCACTGGCTGTCATTAATGCAGGACCTCACCTCTCCCATGCACCACGTTTGTTTTGCACGGTTCTGGCCTTGTTTGGCCTAAATAACTTTACAGCACGTGGCAGCTCTATCACAGAACTGCTTACCCTTTTTTTTTTTTCCTCCAAGACATTAAATGCCACCTCAGTCGCATTTGTGCACAGCACAGTGGAACGGATATCATGACACATTACACTGACTTCTCTCAACCAGCTTTTAATTTACAACTGCGTTTTTACTCCTCAGATCTGCTTTCAACCCTTGCTTTGCCTCAGTTCTTGCTTTTGCTCTGCCTCAGCTCTCGCAAGCCACGTTATCGGCAGCTTTCAGATATTCAAATACGTTAAAGGAAGGTGCTGAAAGATGATCCAGTAGTCACGTTTTCCAAAAATCTCAGCTTTCAGCTAACAAAAAGATTCCCAGAGTAAGAAGGCAGCTGCAAACGCTAGTGTGACCAGCAGCCTCGTACCAGAACGCCGCGGGAAGCCACCAATCTTCGTCCCCAGCTGCTGCGTCCCCAGCACTGCCTCCGAAGCTCGATGGCAGCAGCGTTTCAATGTCACGCTCAACACTCTCTCCCTGAGCAGTGGTAACTGCAATGGCCGAAATAAAGAGCAGAAGGGGAGCGAACCACCGAAGAGAGCTGAAAGTTTCCTTTGTCTCTCCCCAGCTGTAGCACAAGGTTTGCAGGCAAACAAAGCGAGTGGAACGGTGCTCGGTAAGAGAGGAGTTTTATTGACGTGGTTAAAGCAGCATCTATTCCCACCTTTCGGAGGGGACTGACGTGATCTGGAGATCCACTAGAAACCAGACGGTTAAGTTGGGATCCCAACCAAGAACTTTCTATCCCTGCTGCGGGGGTTATCAAGATAAACGGGTTATCAAGCCGAGACTATGCGCTAGCATAGGAACCTCAACAGGCAGCAGCAGCAAAGCGGGAGAGGTTAGCATCGCTCCTGAACGGGCAGGCTCACGGCTTGCCAGAGGTAAAAGCCCTTCTAGGTACAAGTCACCCGACAGCTGGAAGATTGCCATACGGCTGCAGTTTTGAGTTGTATGCTTAAAATGCTGTCTTTCATCACTCCTGGGGAAATCTGCTAGAACTGGAAAAGAAAGAAGGCTGGAGGATATATATATATGTATATAAAATACAGCTGGGTTTTCAAGCTGCGTAAGCTTCTAGCATCCACCGTATCCTGCAGAAAGGAGTTTCACAGCTACCTACACCTTTGGTGCATTTGGTGGGTCCTACGGTTTTGGGGTTTTGTGTTTATTGGAAAAGAACAAGCAGTTGTTCCTCATTCATCTTCTCCACGCCACTAACAATTTTACACATTGTTATATCACTTCTTTCCCCATGGTCACTTTTTCCAAGCTTAAAGAGGCCTAGATTCCAGCTGTTCCTCTCACAGAAACCATTCCATAGCTCAGGATGTATTTGTCCTCCCTGAACATTTCCCAGTTTTACAATCCCTCCTCAGATGGAGAGCATTAGAAACCCAGTATTGAAGTGCACACACAGGGAGGTAATTTTATACAGGGAGGCAATCATTTTCTCCATTTTGCTATCTAATAATTCCTTTCCTAATAGCACCTAGCATTTATTTAATTTTTTCTGAAAGACCCTGGAAAACGTCCCTTGGGACCAGGCAATCCAGAGCCCCCACCACACAAGCCTGGAGTGAGATGGTCGCATTCAGAGGCTCCTCCCTGCCCTAATTCACTGGGAAGCATGGGGAAAAAGTAATTTTCAACTACAAGGATACTTGGTTAACGGCTATTCAACACAAAAAGACAGAGTCAACCCCCCCCCAAAACCAGAGTCATAATAAATTCAACACACAGATACATAAGCCCTAAAAAGCAGAAGATAACACGGGCTGTAACAAAGACCGGGACTCCTGAGACACTGACAGATTGAACCATTACAGAAACCACTCAAGCGCAACCCTGAAGAGCTTCAGCCAGAAACTTCACAACTGATAAGAAAGCAAAATTATCGTAGGCTTCATGGGAAAGAGCAAATTTATTATGGGATGTTTGAGGGGAATTGTGGGACTGCGTAAAGTTCATCATGCAATGTTTCAGGGAAGATTACGGGAGCAAAACTTACTATGGGATGTTTAGGGGAAGGATGGAAGGAGGGGAAAGAGAAGCATGAAGCTAGATCAGGGAGAAGCGCACATGGGAAATGGAGAGGAGGAATAGAAGGGGCCAGTCACACAGAGACCGGCTGGTGGTCTGTGTGCCTGTCTGGCTAAGCCCTGCACCCCATTACCACCACCTGTCCTGGCCTCGTATTAAACTAATCCTAGCTGTTTCCTCTCCAGGCATGCGCATTTGTGATCTGCTAGCAAACGGTGAGCTGAACTAGCCCAGAAATAGGATAAGAGGTCCGTGAGCCAGATACCGGAGAGACCACAAGTCTGAGGACCAGCTACCAGCGATCCACAAAAGTGTGTGTGCACGATCCACTAGCATGCTCTAGGTTCGATGGGCCGGGGAGTAAGAACAGGATTAGGCCTTTTTTGCCATTCATGTTTTGCGAGTGCCATTTGTGTTTTCCTGGGCACCCGCCACAGCACTTTTCTTCAGTTTCTGCTAATCAGTCTGCGGCTGGTTGCATCTGTAGTATGTGTGCATGTGTCTGAGGGAGTTGCTGGAGTTCGCACTCAGCCTCACCACTTGCTGAACCTGGTAATATGGGAAAGCAGCAGCCTCACACGTAGCAGACCAGGACAGAAAGGATTCCCCGGATCTTACAGTCCACTGTGCTCAGCTGTCCTTAACACCAAACACTGGAACAGCGCATCAAGTTCTCCCATGAACCCAAAGCTTGGCGAGGAAAACGAAATCAAGGCAAAGCCTCACATAAGCTGAGCCAGCAAGACAATTACAGAAACAAGAGTTATGGCTCAGGTCTGTTACACACCAAACTCCACGCACACTGTGGTGGAACAGAAGCTGGAGAGCACACTTAGTAGAAAGCTTATTAATGAATGGTCTCTAGAAAAAGATTTATTCACTGGAGAGCAGAACCAAAGAAGAGACTATCAACTCACTCTGACAAGGGTAAAGGACCTGGGCTGACGTTTAAACAGAAACAGCCCAGACCACTGCTTGTTACATCTCAAGGAGAAGCAACCATATCTAGGTGAACAAAAAGGCAAAAAGAAAGAACGTGATTGTACAGCTCCAGGACCAGCCGCAATCCCTGCTGCAGCCCGGGAGGCCAAGAACCAAGAGACTGCTGGGGACCAGCACAAGGGTGAAACGGGGACGATCGCAACAGTGACCTGGATTAGCACACAGTGACAACAGGGAACTAGGGACCAGCACGGGACCGCTGGCCTATGAGCTCCAGCCCTGCCCCGACGAACCACTCCGCTGACAGGCACCACACAATACACCCTTCATCCAGGCAGCTAGGATTTCAGCTCCCGCTGCTTCTTCACAAACATCCATGTTGCAGAGCGTTAAGAACAGACACCAGAAATGCCAGAGCATCAGACAGGAACGGACGGGGTTTCTGTTGCAGACAAGTAAGGGGACACAGCAGAATTCTGTATTCTGTGTTCAAGGGAAGAGGACAAGACCCGAGCGAGAGTATAAAACTTTTAATGGGTCTGTGTGTCAGTCCTTGATGCATAAGGAAAGGAGCAAATGGGGCTATAGCTGTCCCGGGCGCTCAGTGCTGCAGAGATTATCCGCACAGAGCAGGAAAGACAAGGCAGTAGACGCATAGCTGCAGCAGCCTCCCACCTTTGCTCTCCGAGGGGACCAACACCCGGAAAAGCAGTTCCTCTCACTGTCCGTTCAGCTTCACTCTATGCTTCTTCCTGGTAGGGACTTGAGGACGCATCATTTTGGGAGAAGGACGGCCAGCCTTCAGTGGTCTCCTCTGTGCCTGCAGTGAACGTCTCTTCTTCAAAGCAGGCTGTGGCGGCTTCTGCTCTTTGTCAACTTTTGATCCCTCAAGTTTCCTCTTCTTTGTCTGAGGCTCCCTGACGGTATCAGGGACAGCAGATGGAGTTGCTGCTTTCACAGCAGGTTCTTCATCTGAAACGAGAGAGAAAGGTGCTGTAAGAAGAACTTGCATGGATTCTGCAGGGGAAGCAGCCTGTGAGAGCAGGCCCAGGCAGCTCGGCTGAGCGCCAGCACTAGGTTACCTTTTTGCGCCTGGGGGATGGCATTAGAGAATTTCTTGAACTTGGCAATGAAGAACCCATCCATATTGTGCGTGTGGGGATAGAAACGCCGCGTAGACTTGAGGGAGGGGTGGAAGCGACGGTCCTTGAACCTGGAAGAGGAAGCGGGGTGAGAAGTGACGGAACGCCTTTGCTCAAACCTGGCCACTAAAGGAACAGTCACCTGTGCAGGTGTGACCTGGCACGCACCTGGTGAAGCCTTCCTTGCCAAAGTCCAGGCCTGTGGCCACCAAACGAACGTTGCGTTTCTTCAGGGCATAATCCACAACCCACTCATTCTCCTCCACCTACCAGAGACTAAGCATTAGGATCCAAAGCTCGCCAGTCCCCTGAGTAGCAGATGATCGCAGCAGAGCGTGGAGGGGACTTACCATGATGGAGCAAGTGCAGTAGACAATGTAGCCCCCCGTCTCTGAGGCAGCATTGACCGAATCTATAGCACTAAGAATCAGCTCCTTCTGCAGGTGAGAACAGCGCAGGATGTCTTTCTCATCCTGAAAGAGATAGATAGGTTAGGATGCCAGAGGCACAGGGAAGCACCCCAGACCTCTGTTGTGGATGGGGGGATGACAGGAGAGCAAAGCACATATGATATAGAAGGTTCTGGAGTCTTCTGCTGAGCTAACCTTAAAAAACCTAGCCCTGGCACAACATGCAGAATAAAAAAGAGAAAGAAAAAAAAGTGTGTCTCTATTGCAGGCATCTCTCAAGAGCAAAGCTGCCCTGAAGTTCTTCCTCTCATGACATATACTTGAGTCCCCATCTTGTGTCCCCACTGGTCACTTACCTTGTTGGTTTTGACAGCAGGATCCTTGGAAATGACGCCTGTTCCACTACAAGGAGCATCAAGCAAGACACGGTCAAACCCTCCAAGCACCTACAAGCAGATGTACATTTGGAATTATGCTCACAGGTGAGAACTCAGAACAAAACCAAGACTAGAAGGGGAACCAGAAGACCAGGAAGGCAGGAAAGATCTCTCACTCCTCCCTGTCCACCTTCCTGTCTCCATATCAAATAACAAATACACTCCCCAGCAGCTCTGCTCATTCTCCTGTGACAAATGGCTTTGGAGAACACAGCTTTACTAAAGGGACAGCACAGCAGCTCTAGGTAAGCACGGTAAGGACACCCCAAAGCAAGCAGGAACATACCTTGGGGAACTGGCGTCCATCGCAGTTACTCACTACAGCATTGGTGACTCCCAGCCGATGCAAGTTCCCTACCACGCTACGTAACCGCTCAGCGTTGCTGTCGTTGGCCAAGATCATACCTGTGTTCTTCATAAGCTGAGCTGCCGGAGAGCAAAACACATCAGCAAGGGGCTGAAAACCTCCTGCACTTTTGCCCATGGGGACAGCCACCCCCCTCCTTTCCCTGAGCTCAGTCCCCCTCTGTTCCCCCTTTCTGTATAGACCAGTGGAAACCCATCACTTTACAGAACATCCGTCCCTCCCAAGGCTTCAGGGTGGTACCTATGTAGCTGGTCTTTCCTCCCGGGGCACAGCACATATCCAGGATGCGTTCGTTCTCCTGTGGAGCCAGAGCCATGACAGGGAGGAGACTGGAGGCTCCTTGCAGCATGTAGTGCCCAGCCAGGTACTCAGGGGTGGCACCTGGGCAGGGAAGGCAGAACAAAAGATGACGACATGTGAAAGAAAGGGAGCCAAGAGTGGGTCAGCTCAGCCCTGCGACAGGAAGGGTGATCTCACCAATGGGCACAGAGGAGTCATAAATAACAAGTCCCGTTTTCGACCACTTCCCCAAGGGGTCGAGATTCACGCCACGGTTGATTAGAGCCTGCAAGACAAGAAGATGGGACTGAGATGCCACCTCGTGTGACAGGCGGCGCAGGAGATAACCATGGGTTCCTGCTCACCTGCGCCAGGTCCCGTCGCCGCGTCTTGAGTGTGTTGGTGCGAATGGTCACAGGGCGGGGAACCTCATTGGCTTCCAGAAAGTTTATCAGCTAGATGAAAGAAGGGACAGAGAATAGAGATAAAAATTAAGACCAGGGAGGCAGCCAAATCCTCGTCAGTCAGCAAAGACACGGGCAGGGCAGGATCCTACCTCAGGGAGCGGGAAGATGTCCATGAGCTTCATGAGCAAGAAATCACTGTAGGAATAGTAGGCAGCCATGTCCCGGCGCAACAACGCGAGGTACTCCTGTCGCGTTCGTCCTTCCTCCCGCTTCACCACAAAGTCCTGCAGCACCTCCATGTTGCCCTTGATGCGTTGGTGAATGATGTGCAGGTCAGGCGGCTCAGCAGGTAGAAAGATCATTAAGGAGTCATCAACAGCCAATACACTCACGCACAGGCTCTTTACAAGCACAATCAGTCATGCAGGACTCCTGCATCACAACAGCACCCGCAGCAGAAAGGCCTCGCTGGAATATGCTTTCATCAGGGCTCAGCAGAGGGGGGATTCAAAAGGTGGAACCGGACAAAAAAGTTTACAAGGCAGGAACTACAAGGTACTTAAAAGAATCTGGTTAGCTACTTTAGATAAACAGAAAAAACTAGGAAAAAGACGACAACAAAAAAAGTCTTTTAATACTGAAAGCATCACTTATAGCAGAAAGGAGACTACAAGTTCTCCAAGGGCGACTAAGGGGTACAGAGGAGAATGAGAAGAGGCAAAATTAAATTGTACTGGGGGGCAGGAAATTAAAACCCACCAAAGCCCAATAGCAAACACTTTGGATGCTGGAGTGGCTGTTATCAGAGGCTCTAGGAACGGGTTAGACAAACACCTGCCAGGAAAATCAGGGTAGAGAGGAACGAACTACACGATAAGATATCCATGCGCATTTAGGACCAGAAAGGAAATTGGGGCAGGCGCCAAGCTCCATACAGGGCATAACAGATTTCCTAACTGTGCTGTACAGAAGTGCAGCGTTGTATGCTATCTATTAGGGCAGCTCATCTAAAAATACCTTGTCATGCACAAAACACTCTCGCTAAGCAAAACTCATGATAAAGTCCAAATTAAGCTCTTTGGTTGTATCTAGGCCCCGTGCTGCTGCATGCATATGGCTTACGGATGTTGCAGATAAAAAGGATATCCTCTCTCTCAATCTGTTCATCAGTTGGCAGTTTAAATTGTTCGTCTATATCCAGGTTGAGCTGCAGATCTGTGCTCTCTTCCTCCTTCTGTCCCATTTTCTGCCTGCTTGCCTCCTCTGCTGCAGCTTCCTCTTCCTCCTCTTCCTCCTCCTCCTCCTCTTCACTATCATCTTCACTGAGGCCTCCCCTAAGGACAAAGAACAGGACGGATGTTTTACGCAAGAATGGTATCACACAGGCACTTCACAATTACTGTTTCTTAGATGGCAGAGAGGACAGAATAATGAACACAGGCTCCTCATCTGACCAGGAAAGACTCTGCGGACTGGCGATGTTCTCGAATCCTCACCTGTCAGACTTCTGCTTCAGGGCAGCTTTTTCAATAGGCAGCAACTAAACAGAGACAAAAGATTAATGAAACAATATCCCCAGGTTCCCCCTTACTTCCTGCCATCAGTGAAATTTATCTGCTCTGTTTAAAAAGGATAACAAACAAAAGCACCAAATATTATTATGCTGGGATCAATTGCTAAACTTGAAATTGTTCTTGTGAAGGAAAGAAGGGGAAAGCTCTCTGCCACCTCACCATCCACCCCCCCAGTAAAGTCACCCTTTTTTCCCCAGGCCTGATGGGTCCTTTCAGCCAGCAAAGTCAAGTATTCCTTGCGCAAAAGCTCCTACCTCTTCTTCCTCTGATGATGAGGCACCATAATCATCCACCATCTCGTCGCTGCTCCCATCCTCCTCCTCCTCCTCCATCTCCCAGCTGCCCTCTTCCACCTCACCATCGCTGGATAACTCCATGTTGTTTCCTTTAGAGGGGATTTTCTTGGCTTTGGCCGGAGCCAGCAATTTTGAATTGTCATCACTGAAGCCAGACCGGCCACGGGGGGGTTGTCCTGCTGCCTTGAGGGCATGTTTCTCCTTCTGTGAGGATACCTGCTCTTTATCTACAGGCAGAAGAAATGGTTAGAAGTTAGGTGTTACTCTCAAAAGCAGCTGCCCTATTTTTTTCGTTGTTATACAAGAGAGGCCTTCATCCTAGTCCTGAGATGCCTGTCCAAGAGAAGGGACTGCTGGCTTTCATCAGTTTTCTTAATCACAAACAAGAGCGTATTCTCACCTCTGCTCTGAGGAAACTTTAGAGATCTAACTAGAATTACCAAAGAAAAACACAGCTACAAAATTCTTATGGCATTTGCTCTGACGTATTACGGCACCCTCATTCCCAAATCTTTGTCTGTCCTTCCTTCTTCCTACTGCGACAGCTTCCCAGGCTAGGCGGGACGTTAACGTGGGGAGCGTAGAAATCCTCAGCGACCCCACCTCGCTGGGGTAAATCAGAAGCGGCTTTAACACGTGGAAAAGAAACCTTTTACGGGTCTGTTCTTCTGACAGCACCGCAGCGGCCAGAAATCATGAAAAATCCGTTTGAAATAATGACATTCCGCTTGTCCCACACCGGAGCTGGCAGCAGAACAGGGTGGCTGCCGGCCCCCGCCTGGCACTCACCTGCCGGCTCCGGCCTTCCTCCTCCTCCTCCTCCTCCTCGCAGCCTCCTCCCCGCTCCCAGCCGCCTCTTCGCAGCCCTGGATGGGGAGGAGATGCGGCGGTCAGCCCCAGCCCGGCCCGGTCACCCCCCCCCCGTCCCCGCCACCCTCACCTCTTCCTCCCGTGACTGGAAAGCTTCTTCCTACCGGTCTCCGGTTCTGAGGAAAGACAGGCGGCGGGTCAGGCGGCAGCCCCGCACCGGCGGCAGCGGCAGAGCCTCCGGGCCGGCTCAGACGGGACTTACCTGGCGGCAGAAAGCGGGCCAGCTCCACCTCGGCCCCCCGCTGCTTACGGGCCTTGCGCCCGGGGCCGCGCTTCTCCTTCCTGGCGGGGTCCAGCTTCCGCCCCATGGCGCCGGCCTACCGGGACGGCCGCCGCACGTGCGGAGCTCCCCCACGCACCGGCGCATGCGCGGGGCCTCGGTCCCGCCTCCCTCCCCCCCGCCCATTGGCTAACGCCACCCGCTGCTGCTGGCTGAGTGGCTTGGGAGGTGACGTCAGGGGACGGGGCGGGGCGTCAGGAGAGGCGGGGAAGGCGCCCGGTCCCCGCGCCGGCGGGCAGGGGCTCGGCCGGGAAGGGGGCGGGGAGAACGGGACGGGGAGGGCAGAATTCCAGGAGAAGTGGAAGCCCGGAACCGGGGGATAGCACAGGGAAGGGTAAGGGATCCCTCTCCCGCTTCTGTTCAAGAATAAAATACTTGGAATAAAATACAAGGAAACTTTATTTTTCAGTTTTACCAAGGTTTTGCTCTGTTTTTTTGACTTTTTTTTTTTTGTACGGTTGCTTTTTGTCTTCAAGCTGCTTATTAGTGGACAAGTCCGGTCAGTTTTTGTATTAAAAAGGATCTTGATGGAGGTAGCTTTGTCTCTGTCCTGGCTTTTGCTTGGTCTTGCCTGCGCACTCGTCTCAGTAAACAAACTCAAAATAAAATTAAAAAGGAAAACTGGAATTCCAGGCGGAGGCAGCGAGCAACGCAGCCAGGTTCTCCGTGTAACAGACATGGCGCTGTGGCCTCCAGTCACTATGTACAGAGTCCATCATACATCCCCCTCTCTCCTAAGCACACTCCTTGCTCCAACGGGCTGGCTGCAGGGGAAGGAGTTTCTCCTCCTCCTCCTCCCCGGAGACCTGCGGCAGCAGCTTCCATGGAGGGAAACAGCACCCAGTCAGGAATGTCAGACAGAGGGGTAGATTGTGAAGGGGTGGGGCGGGGGGGGTCACTTCAGCTTGGCCAAAAGGTCAACAGCACTGGGCCAGGGACTCACTGCTGCTGGGCCACCTGTAGGGCGAGAGAAGGCGAGCTGAGACTTGAAGGCTCGTCAGTGGACCCCAGCTTTCCCCACGGAGCCAGGTAGCTCCGCTTATACTGACCAGAGGGGGTACGTACTTGTTGGGGAGGTGGCGGCGGAGGGGGCTCGCTGCTGCGGTTGGCCAGCCGGCTGAGGATGTTGCGCTCAGACATCTGGAGGCGTACTGCCACGGGTGGGATACGGGCAATGGTGGCTGGCAAACGAGTCACATCGGCCTTCATGTCACTCAAAAGCTCCTCCAGCTGCTTCAGAACTGGAAGAGAAAGGGACATCTGTTCAGAGGGGAAAGGGACACCCCACAGGGAAAAAGACCAGAAGGGGACAGCGATGCAAAAACACCTCTCCCAATTACCTTTGTGCAGCACAGCGTTGGCCGGTTTATTCCCAGCCATTGACTCCTTGGATAGGTGCTGGTGGCTCTCAGCCAGGCATTCCACCTCTGCGAAACGCGTGTTCAGAGCCATAGACGGATGAGATGGGTCCTCGGACATGTTCAAATAGGCGGCTCGCCGCAGCTGCTCCTCGATCACCAGCGCTTGCTCCAGGAGCTGCAAGATGGGGCAGTAATGAGAAGTTTCTTCTCAGCAGTTGCCTGCAAAGCAGCCCATTTGCACCCCCAGTCTCTCCTGATCCAGTTCTCCACTACCTCAGGCTGCGAGATTCTGCAGCTGAACTTCCTTTCACCAGCTTGTTTAGGCTTTACTCAATATAAAGAGCCCAAAACAATTAAGGACTCCATTAAGCTAGGCCAGGTACACAAAAAAAGCAGGCTACATTTCGTTTAACAGAAGACTACCATAAATCCTCTAGGATTCTCATTCCTTCTCAGATTCTTTTTAAAGACCAAGTTGTTTGCCATTTTACTCTTTCTTTATGGAGCAAAGTGGATGGAGCTTTCTCTTTGAATCCAAGTGAGAAGTATCCCACGCTACTTGCAGGGAGTCCACAAACCGTTAAGCATTTCAGGGGCATTTGGAGAAATCAATCTGAATCGTGTTACTGCGGAACTGATCAGCCAGACTACACTGAATTAATGTTTTGCCCCACAACCGAGAACTACATGGCCTTTATTTGGGTTGGTCTTAAATCACTCCCAGAACTAAGCTACAGTCACTCCCAAACAGGTTGAGGCAGAGACTGAAGGCAACCCTTTCACCAATCCATACAGTGTTTCTAAGTTCTGCTTAGGCACTCTGAGTGGGTTGTAGCACACCAGGCACAAGCTGTGATGCAAACAGCCACTTGAACCTTAAGCATCCCGCATACCAGTTGTTGAATAAACATTTGGAGAGAGAGTGCTGAACCCAGCTCCCCAATACCATTTCTAGAGTAAAGGGAGCTCCTATCATGGAGCTACTGCATGATCCTGAGAGATACTGCTGATCTTTCTCCCCCTAAAATGAAAGGCACTGCAGAAGCCTTCACTTTCTTAGCAGAAACTCAGAACAGCAAGCTCTTGTTCTTAGAGGTGCAGCTGGCTGAAAGGCACTTACCACACTGAAGAGAAATCCTTACCTTAAATCTCCTTGCCAAGAACTTATTCTTTATTTCCAGGAAGTTGCCCCTGTTCATCTCACCCTTGAAGGGTTCATTGAGGATGGCGTAACGTGGATCATTCTGAATATCCTGCCAACGGGCATAGCCATGACTGAGATGGGATGAGCTCAGGCAAACAAAGGCAGTGAGAACAAGGGAATACACAGCCCAGGCAGATACAGTTCTCAAGAGGGGGTGGGGAGAGGGGGTGCAGAGAGGGGAGGAACAGGAGCCAAGGAAAAGGAATGAGAACTATGTCCTGCTAAGTCTTAACTATGCTGGCAGGAAACTCCTCCTCCCACCATCACTTTCACTCTTGTGAAAGAAGGTAAAGCATTCTCTCACTTAATGTACTCCAGTCAGACCCCCGGATGGTCACCTTCACCGTGATAGTTCATGTACAAGGGGAGAGAACTGGTCTGTCAGGGCAAGGATACTTGATAATCCCAGCAAGGAGCCAGTAGTCATGACGCCGATGCCAGATCTCGTAGGTCTTCTTTGTGACAGTTGCAGCCCGCTCTTCATTCTGCCATAGGGAGTGTAGTTCTGGGAAGGCGAGAGACACCAAAACAGTTGAAAGTTATTTCACAAACACAAGCAGGGACATATAAACAAGTTCAAGCATATGAAGACTTCTCGTACCAGTGAAGCCACCATCTGCTATGTTGAACATGAAGCGCTGCTTTACTGCCTTCTTGTGCCTTTCATCTACTGACTCTTTCAGCATCTCTCCATTCTGCAGCATCACGACATCCCTCTTATCATCATCCTTTTTCTCATCTGTACACACAGGAAATTATTAGGAAGAACATGGCAGATACTACAGCAAGCTGGACCCACAAGGGATCCTTGCAGGAGAGGAGTTAAGGAAGAGAATGGAATTACTGTGACTCACCTTTCTCATCCAGAGTGATGATAGGAGGTTCAGGGGGATTCTCAATAGGTGCTCTGTCTTCCACTTTCTCCACATCAGCTACAGGAGAGAAGGGGAACATGAGACATAGGGGAACATGACAAGACCAAGGTTTTGTTCTTCAGCCTGTGAAACCTAATACTGTTCCCTAACTCCCTGTTCAAAGTTCCTGGAATAGCCCCACTGACTGTCTACATTTACACCTGTTTCTTTACATTGAAGTGCTGAAGCAAAGAAGATGCAGCTTTAGGAAAATAATATTTGAGGTGGAGGGGGAGTTATTGCTGTTCAAGGTATTAAACAACCTCCCTAGAGATACCTTTGCTTTCTACTTCCATTGGCTCATCTGGTCTCTCCTTCATCTCCGGTTCCTCTACTTTTTTTTCATCTGCTTCTGTGGGGTTCACCGGGGATTTTGCTTCCTGTGGTGGCGTCTCCACAGGTTGGGCACACTGCTGAGGACAGAAATCAATGAGAAGCGAGGTAAAGCAGTGCATGGCAACAGAAGACAGTCACAGCAGTCTGGAAAGCAAAGACACACAAAACTGTCAGGCCAATTCTGAGGACCTGAGAACTATCCTTAACTATCATTCCAAGAGCTCACCTCTGTCTCAGCAGCTGAGTAACACAGAAGAAGGGGCAGAAGTAGAGATGTTTCCAAGTGCATGAGGCAAACAAGCAACCCAACACTCACCTCCATAGGGACCTCTGTTTCAGTAGCAGCAGCACTGAGCTCTTTCTCTGGTTCAGATGACTCTCCTTGCTCCTTAGCACTGGCTCCTTCTTCTACTTTTATTCCTTCCTCTGTGTGTTCCACATCCCAGAGCAGCACAGCAGACAAAAGAAGAGAAGTCATCAGTAGGGTCTTTCCCTCACTGTTACCAAGCACACATCTCCTTTGCTCCCAGAGACTAGGCCCATCAAAATGGGACCAACACCACTCAAGATGACCTGCCCTTTCCAGCCCACTTGAAATGCTGGGCTTCTCTTCTCCCTGATGTCAGCTCATCCATGGAAAGCTAGTGTCCTCTCTTGCCTTTAAGGGCTTGCCACATGTCTTTGGCAGCCCTCCTAACATGAGAGGTAAGTTGATCTGCGTCCACCCCCAGACCCCACCACCACAGCTCCGGTGAGGGGAACAGCCAGGATGAGGTCAGGACGCAGGACTGTACAAGAGGGGAGCTCTCACCGGGTGGAGGGACAGGGGCAGGCGTATTTGGCTGCGTATCGCCTGGTGTCGAAGGAGTTGGAGTTTTGGGAGAGGGCGAGCTTGGCTGCGAAAGTTTCTTGTTCTCCTCTATCTCTGCCAGTTCTGGCATACTCCAACGGCCATTCACATGCTCAAACTCCTGTACCTGCACAAGAAGGAGAGAAAGACATCATCATCGGAGGAGTCACACAAAGCTTGTCCTCAAACCACAAGAGACAGACCACTCAGCACACGACAAAAATAGGTGTGAAAGGAGCTCAGGATGCCAGTGACTACAAGTTCTATGAAAAGCAAAGGCTACATTGCTCTGCTAGGCGCCTTACCTTTTTGCGTATAAGTGACATAACCCCAATGCGAGTAAGGACATGCTGTCGAGAAAGACCTTCCCGTGGGACCCCATCCGCAAAGGTCTCTGCACCATCAGCGCCAGGTTCACATAAATGGCGCATAAACAGTGAGACGTAGGCCCTGGAGCAGTTAAGAGTCAAGCAGTTAGACTATAAACCAGGTTAGCTGCAGACATGCATTGTCAGACCCCTTCCAACACATAAGGGAAACCACTGCAAGACTCCTAACCCAGAGTAACACAAGTTCTGGGGTTGGGTTTCAGGCTCCTTTAAGGGAGAAGTTCCTGACAAGAATTACTACATGGATAAAGGACACACAGCTGACTCAGAGTCTTGAGCCAGAAACAACCGTAAGCCCAAAAAGGACTCAGGGAGAGTATTCATTACATGCTTGCATGGCCATGCTACTCCTCTAAAAGCATTTACTTTTGGTGACCGATGAGTCCAAGGAAGAGAACTAGGCACAAGCCCCTAGTCTCTTCCAGCTTATACTTCATTCCCCCACATAAAATCAGCTAATACATTAAAGGAAATGTAGTCTCTAAGGAAAGGCCCAAAAGGCCCAATTCTCATTCTTCCCCAAAGGGTCTAGATGTTGCCAGTCTTCCACCCCTGCCTAATGCAGACTCACTTGAACTCTTTCTCTGACTTGCCACGGAGGTCCCGAACAAGCCACTGAGTGGTGAAGGCATCCTGAGGTGGCATTCCATAGCGCATGATAGCATTGAGGAAGGCTTTCCGCTGGCGGGCATTGAAACCCAAGACCTAGAATGGAGGAGAAGACAGACAGATACAGCAAGAGCCATACAGAAGCAGCTAGGATGCAAATGCCTGCCCTGGTACTACTTACCTCAATGTTCCCTCCCACACGGGCAAGTAAAGGAGGCAGAGGCTTATCCTTATCATTTCTCAGGCCTTTGCGGCTAGGCCGACGAGCTGCTGAAGAGAGAAATGCAGCTAAGGAGGAGAGACAATGCACAGCATATTGTTGTGTGAATATTTCCCTTGCAGAACAGCACCACAAAGTGTATAAATCACCCAAATCAAGTCCCAGCTGTTTCCACACTCAGAGAAAGTGACCCAGGAACTCTGGCTTCACCAGAACTTACCTTCAGACCTCTCATCAAAGTCCTCATCTCCTTCTTCAGAAGCAACTGAATAGTCTGACTGATTATCTGACTGGTCATCCTGCCAGTCTGAAAGAAAAACAGCACGTGAGCCTGAGACGCTACTCCGTTACTTCCCAGCAACATATACTTACACCCATTTCTCCCTCAGGTTCCTGTGGATTTGTACCTCTATCCTCCTGTGAGCCATCATTGTAGTTAACTTGCTTGCGAATACGTTTGCCCTTGCCCAGATTCCTGGCCAGATCTTCCTGTTGCTGTTCATAATGGTGACGCAGTAGCTTCTCCCAGTAATCAGGATCCACTGACTCCTCCTGCTTAATGATCTCCCGTTCAACCTCCTCTTCCTCCTGCCACAGAGAAGTAACAAATTTAGATCCCTATGCTCCAGATCCCAACCTGCCTGAGCAGATGTATGTCTGCTCACCCTTAAAAGCATCAGACCTCAGCCTGCTTAAATGATCTTCCATCATCCAGGAGAAGATACTAGCTGACATCCACCTCATACTCACCCCCATCTCCTCTTCACGAACCACATACTGGGCCACCTTGAAGGAGCTGAGATACTCATTCATGCCCTGAAGTTCTGTATCTTCCGTTTCATCCTGGTTCCGATCCAACAGACGCTCAATTGCTTTATCATCATAGTGGATGACACTGCTGTCCTCACCTTCTTTGTTATCCCCTGAGGCAAGAGCACAGACACAGTTGCTGTGTGGCTCTCAAGGGACTAGGAAAGGGACTGCCACCCTAGACCTCTCTGTAGAGCTATAATCAGCACTGTGCCTACAGTCACTCGCTAAGTAAGGAGCCAGACCTCCCCACCTCCTTCAGTTCTACTCCCAGGCACTCACCCCCCTCAGTAGCCTCATCCTTGAAGAGCTCTTCAGTGCCAAATTTGAGAATGTCATCAAGTTCCTGTTTGGACATGGAGCCTGTCTTGGAGCCCAACCCTGGTCTCACTACCAGATGAGTTAGCATCATTTTCTTCTTGGCCACCTGAGTGATACGCTCCTCCACTGAGGCCCTTGTCACAAAGCGGTATATCATCACTTTCTTGTTCTGTCCAATTCTGTGTGCACGACTGAAGGCCTAGAAAAGAGATGCGCTCAGAACAGTCTAGAGCTACACAAGTAGTAGTCTGATACACCCCGCCTACCTCCACAAGTTTCCCAGTTGCCTTCATGGTGGCTCTTAACATCAGTGAAGGCTGGGCCCTGGAAGAACCCTCCACTATTTCACTTCCCATCCTCACTGCTCTAATTTTGCTTCACTTCTAAAGGGGAACTCTCACATTCCTTCACTCCTCCTGATGAGTTCACTTCCCCTCTTCCTCAGGGTTACTCCACAGTGAGTGGTCTCATTCAGACTCACCTGGATATCATTGTGGGGGTTCCAGTCTGAATCATAGATAATCACAGTATCTGCTGTGGCCAAGTTAATACCAAGACCCCCAGCTCGAGTTGAAAGCAGAAAGCAGAACTGCTGAGCACCAGGAGCTTAGATAAAAAGAGAGAACAAAAGTAATCAAGGGTGAGTGCATTACTCAAACAAGGATTTCTATCTGATCCACATCACCTGAGGGGGAATCGCTACTAATTTAAGATTCCAGGAGAGCAATGGAAGACTTGGGCCACAACAACCCCATGTTGACCGCTAAGCACATACAAGGCAACAGTTTTCATTTTGCAAAGAAAGTAGGAGGATCCATACCATTGAAGCGATCAATAGCTTCCTGACGCATGTTCCCTGTGATTCCTCCATCAATCCGCTCATATTTGTACCCTTCGTGTTCCAAAAAGTCTTCCAGAAGGTCCAACATTTTAGTCATCTGCGTAACAGAAAAACACCACCACAAAAGAGTGAGGGACAAGGTGATACCAGATCAACAGGCTCCTTTATCATTATCAGAAAAAGAGTTCCCAGCCTTAAGGTTTTCCCCCATATACCTGAGAGAATATGAGCACCCTGTGACCTCCTTCCTTCAGGTTCTTTAACATCTTCTGGAGCAGCAACAGCTTTCCAGAGGCTCGAATAAGAGCACTCCCATCATACATGCCATTTGGCATTTTTGGAGCTTCCTGAGAAGAAGAGAAAAGGAGTAAGGGGTGGAGGAAGAAAAAAGCTTGAAGGGATGTAACTTGGTCTTGGTCCCTAGCTGTGTCCATCAGATGCTGACTCACATCTGGTCATTTAGCTTGGCACAACCACAATGTGTACCACATGGAACACCAGTGCTACCCTGTGCCTCCTTCTCTTGCGGTTTGACTCCTAGATGCCCTCCTTTTCCTTACTGACTTAGTCTCGACTCTTACCGTCTTCACCATCTTGCATGAGTCACAACGTAGCTCCTACCTGTCATACAAAGATACTGGAAAAGGAAAGGCCTTCCAGAATGTTGGGTCTACAATAACAACAGGATGAAAAAAAACACAGAAGCAGAAAGAGAGGAAGGGGAACCCCTCCATGCTTTGCTAGGGAGCTAACTGGATCCCCAGAAACAGCCAGCAGGGAATTTGCTTATACAGAATAAGTGACTGGACATACCATAGCAGCCACAGGAAAGAGGTAGGGGTGGTTACAGCACTTCTTCAGATCCATAACAACATTGAGCAAGGAGACTTGGTTACCACCACCCCGTGCATTCAGTGCCTCAAAGTTTCTTGTCAAAATGTATTTGTAATATTTCCTGAAAAGAAAACAAAACAAAAACCAAGTCAGACACCCCTCATAGAATAACAAACATACTCTCTTGCTAAACTCTGCACAGCTCCTGGCATTACCTGCCAGCTACCTAGGCTCTGCCAGTGGCATTCACTATCTCTTTATCCCTTACATCAGAGCACAGGATTAGTCCTCCCTCTGCTATAGCAGCAGCAAGAAATCTTCCTCCTATCCACTGTGTAGAAAGCCCTATAGTGAGGATGAGGCTGTTTCTGCATCCTCTTTGAAACAGTGGCAGAACAGAGCAACAGTAGTTTAAGCAGCAGGTGCTCTCTTCATCCTCACACTCACTTCTGCATGGGGCTCAACTCCACTCTGACAATGAGTTCAGTCTTAGATGGCATATTCTTGAATACATCAGCTTTGAGACGCCTCAGCATGTGTGGGCCCAGCATGTCATGCAGTTTCTTGATCTGATCTTCCTTGGCAATATCTGCAAACTCTTCTAGGAAGCCCTCCAAGTTACTGCAGAGAAACAGACACTCAGCAAAAGCGACAAAGGAAAAAGAGCAAAAAAAATGAGGAAGGGGATAGGAGTGACAAGACAGGCAGGCTGACTTGCACTGCAAGACATACTGGAATCTCTCTGGTGTCAGGAAGTTCAGCAGGTGGAACAGTTCTTCCAGGTTGTTCTGCAGGGGAGTTCCTGTAAGCAGCAGCTTGTGCTGGAGCGAGTAACCGTTGAGCACACGGAAGAACTGGGAAGTAGAGAGCAGGGAAGAAATGGTGGGGGAAAAAAACCAAAACAACAGATCACATGAACTTGTCTAAGGCTTATTAAGTCACAAGCCTACAAAAAAAATAATTTCTCCTAGAAAAAAAAGTTGACACCAAGCTAGGGCTCAATTTAGATCACATCAGCTGTTTAGACAAGAGCTCCAAGTAGTTCACATTCCAGTCAGGGTCACTAGACTGATCTCATTTGGATCATTGTTCTGCATACCTAAAACATGACTGTAGCAAATCCTACAAGCCATCAGGTGCTGGTAGGGTTCCTTTGCTCTTTTAAGTTACAAGCTCTTTCAGACCACCAATAATTTCCAGACTGCTATACTACGTACTTTTTCTTGCTAAATTAGTGTTCCACATTCTTACAACTACTCCGCCTTGAGAATTCTAGAAATAGCTAAGTCACTCTTCCTATTCATATCAATCCTGGCAATGTTCCAGAGCTCTGAACAAGCAGAGGAGAAAAAGAGCTAAGGGTTTGCCAATCTGTCTTTAAAGTAATTTGTGCTGGTTTTCACAACAATGAAGTAATTCCAGACAGAGGTATTGAGCAGTTAAAGTACTGAACCGAAAAGCACAAGTGTACCACGTTCAGCAGCACAAATTAACAATAAGGCAGTAATTTATTTATTAGCTTGGCCATTTCTTTGCTTATTTTACACTTAGCACAATACAAGGTCAAATTTAATATAAGTAGCTTGTACTAGGTGGCAAACAAACAAACAAAAAAAAGAGAAACCCACCACCACCTATGTTTTGGTTATCACAGCAGAAGGATCCTTCTAGTGGCCTCCACAGGGATTTATCTTTCTACATAGTTACAGACAAAAAACATTCTTATTTTGGAATCAATGATTATATCTGCAAAACTTTGGTAGATAACCATAATCTGTCAAGAAGCATCTGACCTGTTTTGCAGCGAAACGTCTGAAGCTGTCCTTAGGGGACAGGAAGCTGCTCAAGAAAAAGGTAGATTTAATGGTCTTGGTGGATAACCAATTGTAACTATTAGTCATAGAGCAACCTTGAGCCTTTACATCCTTTTTCAATTTATGAATATTAATAGTAAGCATTCATTACTGCTTCCAATAATTTCAATGCTAAGCATAGAATGGCATCCAGTCTTAGTGCCTACAATAAAAAAGATCTGGAAATTGGACTGCAAGCACAGCTGTGATGTCTCAGAAAGATGCCTCATGCCAAGATCCAAAAAGCTAAAGCCATTTAAAAAAAAAGAGAAAAGAAGAAATCAAGAAGCAATTTTTTTTTACACAGTCTCCAAGAACCTCTAAAACCAGATTTCCAATAACAATTGTTTTTAGCCTAGTCAGCACTAGAACCCAGCTGGAGACAGAAAAAATCGATATCAGAATTAAGGCACAAGGGATTAGGGAGGGGCTGGATTAAGAAAGTATAGTCAAGCCTACTGAACTCAAAAAAGCTTAGTTAAGGTACAGCCTCATATAAAAGCAGCTATATAGCTTTCAGCATCTACTCAGACATTTTTGAACACCTCTGTCCACCTCTCCAATTCCTATAACATCTAATTAGTTCTGCTACAAAGCTAGATGAATGCAGACAGCAAGCCTACTCTGGAAGCAGGACAATTATGCTCATGCAGCTTGTTTTATGCTCAGTATAGTAAACCTTTCCAGAACAGAGGCGGCACAGATATATGATCTGCTTTCAGAGAAGCCAGTCTGTATTTGAGAGCAACAACAGCATCCAGGTTTTTCTGTTTTCCAGTCTACACCAACTGCCTATTCACCCAGAGAGAAAGCTGTTTTAACCAGTGATATGTATAAAAGTGAAGTTGTTGCCAATGATAATCAATCTTCAAATGAAGGCTGTTGATTTTTTTTTGTTAAAGAATGCATCAAATTTACTAATGAACTCATGACTAAAGAGTTAGCAGACAAACTTATGTGCTTAGGAACAGCTACCTAAACTCCTGAACACTCTCTGCCCATGCCCCCCTGCAACATATGCCATGCCTATAAACCACCTATGCTTCTCTGTACCTTAGACTGATTGTTCTTCAGTCTGTGAGCTTCATCCACAATGAGACAGGCCCAGTCAATAGAGCCTAGTATGGCCATATCAATTGTGATCAGTTCATAGGAGGTGAGAAGCACGTGGAACTTCACAGCAGCCTCCTTCTGCAAAGGAAAAAGATGAACATGGTAATGGGATAGGGGAATGCCCCAGGACAAAAGTAGATGCAGTGTTTCTCCAGCAAGTTATTCTGATGAGCCCTGGTCAAACAGCACATCAGAAACTTTTCACACCCACAGTTTCCTGTCACAAGATTCAAAATGCTACCCAAACCATTCTAGCCTTTTAATCCCCCATTTCTCTCTTAACACATAAGTCTCCTCAACCCCCTCAGTACCTGCTACTTCTGGACAGTTGCCAAATGTTGTAACAGAGAAGTTTAACAAATAAGCATCAAATAGAGGCATGTTAAGGAAATGAGATTTGGAGAACAGTGGCTCATCAAAAAGCTAAGACTTAAAAAAGGTAAGTAGTTTATCATGGAACTTTAAATTACTGTTAGTATTTAATGCAGTTCAATTTCAAGGGAAGCAAAGAAGTCCCAGCTATCTCTGCCACTGGAAAAGCTTTAGCTCCCATCTTGCTTCTACCAGGAAGACTAAAGTTCTACAAAAACTAGCCCCCTAGATCAGGCTCTTCACTCCTGTCAGGGCAAAGAATGCCATTTCTCAGATGTCTAGGTATGGCCTCACTGTCTGTAATCTCTGAGGAACCGGCTAAGTTCACACTTCTTTGTATGTTTGTCTTATTCATAGAGTGGCAATTCTGACATTGACTTAGATCTGTAGAAGTGATGCGCAACTTCACAGATTAAGTAGAAGAGATAGAGGGACTTGCCTATGGTCAGTATTACCTTAGTCAACTCTTTTTTCAGTACTAAATTAGTTCAGACTAGTAGGAGTGTTTAAGCAGTCTAGAACGGGAGCCTAAATGCCCACTAGTCATCAATTTGCAGTTATTTCCCCTTGGAAACTACACGCATAATCAGTTCCCAGAGTATCTGAATCTCAGCTGCCAAAAGCCAGTCCAGTGCATCTCTTCTTTCAGTTCAGGCTTGCATTACAGCAGAGTTCTGTACCTTCATTCTGGATGCTTTTTTGCCTCCACGTATGGCATTATCCTCAAATGTGAACTCATTCTCACGGATAATGGCTCGGCTATCTTTGTCCCCAACGTAGGTCACTACATACATATCTGGGGCCCACATCTCAAATTCTCGTTCCCAGTTGATGATTGTGGACAGCGGGGCACTCACCAAGAAGGGACCCTTTGAGTGGCCCTACAAATAGAGTCAGTAAGAGCATTAGATGAATGCAACCACTAACACAGGCAGCATCTCCCTGGGTAGTGATCTCCCAGCTCTCACCTCTTTGTACAAGGAATATAGGAACACAGCTGTCTGCACAGTCTTTCCCAGACCCATTTCATCAGCCAAGATTGTATCTGTGCCCTGGGCCCAGGAGAAGCGCAGCCAGTTCAGTCCTTCCAGTTGGTAGGGATGCAAGGTCCCCCCTGTTACATCGAGGTACTCTGGTTGCCGGTCATATTTCACTGTTGGCTACAGTAGGGAAAAAAAGGAAGAGTTGAGATCCTTTACCTTAGCTAGGCAACTACCAAGACTCCCTTCCCAGCCACCCATATATTCCCTACTGCAGATGAGACTTCACAGATGACAACCAGACTAGCACCAGACAAAATTCCCAAATGGCCAAAGGTATCAACCAAAAAGCCCTTTTTTTTTGTGAAATCCTTTTGCCAAGAGCCAGCCAGCATCTCACCCAATGGACAAGATGGGCCTTTGTCTGAAGGCTCTATAACCTCTTTGTTCTTTGGGCCAGGAAGGAACTCTAAACCATATGGCTCTTCACTCTTCAGTTTCCCATTTACCTGCCTCCCTCCCCAAAGTAAGCAACTGTATCAGGTGGTTCCTAAGCAATAAACAGTAACTTACATCTACTGTGGGAGTCTCAGGGGGCCTTTCCAGTTTCCGCATCTTCACTTTCTTTAACTTCTTACCAGGCCTGCCCTCTTCACCTCTCATCAGCTCCCTATGCAGACAGAGTCCCAAGAATGTGCAAGTTTAATGGCTTTTGTAACGGATCAAGGGAAAACTACTGCAAAGAACAGGAGGGTGATCACCCAACTCAAATAGGCTCAAGAGAACAGGGCTGGAACTTTCATGAATTGGTGGTGGAGAGGCACAAGGTCCCTGCCCAAAGGAATAAGGAGTCAGCAACAAGAAGATGCTTCTTTGCTATTATCTCCATATATTAATCCAGCCAGTGCTAGGGGCTGACATACTCCAGTGTTTTCTCTTGAGGGAAGGGAAAGGAACACCACCTCTAGATACTTGTCTTACCTGTGATTCCAGTAGGCTTGCTTGTAGAGGTCATAATCTTGGATGTCCACATCTTCACTTTCCCAGGATGCCTGGTCATAAGGTAGGTCTCTCCATTTAATCAAATAGTGGACATTCCCCTTCTTATCCACACTGCAGAAGAAACCAGTCAGTCTTAAGCACAGTGAAATGACAGTATTCACCCAATCCTCTCAAATGGGAGAGGGGAAAAGGATTCCTTGATGAAGCAACAGAAACAGAAGAACAGCGTCTGTCATACCAAAGGAGCTCCTGCTGTTTCCCCCAGTCATATTGCAGTTTACCTTATCCATTCTCCCTTAGCCCTGCTTAAGGTCTTTGCTGAAAATCCCTTTGCTACTTCCCCTACCTATGGTTAAGGATCCTGTGGATCATCATCCACTCGGGCTTGATCCCATATCGATAGAAGCGCTCCTCCATCTCAGCATATTTGGGGTCCTTGTTTTTTCTCTTTCGGCTTTTCTCCTCTTCCCCTCCAAAGTCCCCTGAGGGTGGCTCATCCATATCATTTTTGCGTTGGTAGTTACGAAACATGACCTGGCAGTGCAGCTCCAGCTGGAGCCAGGACAGAAGCAGTTAGTAGGTGTTTTCCCCTCAACCAACCAACATACCTCCCCACAACTATCCACCCTTATGATGTGGTTAGAGTCCTCCGCTCACCTGCAACTCTGACACCCATGAGCAGTGCCAGTAGGACATGCCCTGCCACTTGACAAAGAACTGCCTTTCAGGCCGACCCTCCAGAGGCTTAGGGGGAGGAGCATTAGGGTCTGCATCAGGTGGACGTGGTGGCGGGGGGCCAACCGGGGGCTGACCCCATTTCCAGATCAGGATCTTCTGCACCTTTCCTTTCAAAGCTGGGCACTGAAAAGTTAAACAAAGCTTGTTACATCAGAGTGTACATACTCTTAACACACAAGCACCAAGTAGCAGAAACATACAGAGTCACAGTTCTCTTCCTTCATTACAGCTTGGACTTGGAAGCTTTCATCCTCTTATCTCCAGCATTTCTTTGAGCTTTCTCCAGTTTGTCTTTTCTTCCTAGGACTGACAAACCCCAAACTGAATTCTGTATCTCAATTTAGTTGTCTCCCCAGGGCCACACCAATTCAGAAATTCTACAGGAAATACAGAAATTGCTAGGCTTTATGAGCCCAGTAGTCTATCCAACCACAACTCCATTGAAAGTTTGTAGAGAAAATATTTTGCTGTAGAACTAATCAGCCCAGCACAGGGATATGTCCTGAAGCAGCTTCTTTTGTTCATCATCTTAAAAGTCCTTATCACCTAATGAAAGTACCTAACACCATTTATAATACTTCATTTCAAGAACTTCCTGGAAAAGTGTGACATTTCTCCCAACCATCTACTACAAAAGGGCTTGGCATTACAGAGCTTGCAGTGCAAAAAAACTGTTTGGCTCAGCATCAAAGTATTTTTTTTAAGCACTGGATTTGCTTGCACTCATTGTCCTGCTTCTACGTACATACAGGATCCAAGAAAATTAAGCCTTTGGCATCCTGAACCCAAAACTGCACAACTACTCAGCACATGGGCAAACCTCATGAGACTCAATGCTGTAACCCTGTGCTTTCTGCTGTCTGGAGAAAGCAGCCAATCGACAAGGTGCAATCCAGCCACAAAAAAATCAGCCCTCGCTGTTTCATGACAAAAGTGTGAGACGACATAGACTCTTCCGAAGACTAATCATTTCTGGGAAAATATGATGATCCAAGGGGATTAGATTGATCATCTCTTGTAACAATAGGAGAATGGTACTAGCAGAAACTCACAGTGCAACGAGGACACAGCCACTCTCCATTAGGAATCTCTGGCAATGGGGGATTCAGACAGTGGATGTGATAGGATGAAGGACAGGCATCACAGCACAGCAGCTCTCCTCCATCCTTGCAGACTCTACAGAACTCCATATGATGGTCATCCTCTTCCTCAGCATCCCCCACAACATCTTCCAGGATTTCCTCACCTTCAGAGTTATCCTCTTTTGCTTCCCACTGAATGCCCTCTTTTTCCTACAGGAGAGGGAAATCAGAAAACCGAAGTCACACATTTGTGATTATTTTATGACCGCAGAAGAACGGCCCCAAGTCACTTGACATCCCCCTCCATGATCTCTTGCACAGTGTGGGGGAATCCAGTACTTACACAGTGTGGGCAGCTCCATTTGCCCTCTGGGGCTTTCTCCATGTCTGGGTCCAGGCAAACCATGTGGTAGGCACGAGGGCAGGTATCACACAGTATAATTTCTCCTCCCTGCTGGCACACCTCACAGTAGTCCTGGTGATCAGTCTCATAGCCATCCACAGCCACTGTGGAGTCCTCCTCACCTGCAGAGGGTGGTGAGGAGTTACAGCAGTACAAGCCACAGGTACAGGCTTCCTATAGCAAGGGAGGGTACTCACCCCACAGCCTATGTAGTAATATAGAGATCCAGAATCCAAAACTCTTGCTCCATCTATGTAAGTAAATAGGGCAGGGAGCAAGAGCAAAACAAGCCCCTTTGTGCCTCCTTCCACCCATGAAATTAAAGGTGTAGCTGAGGCCAGGAAAACTCAGCACTGTGTCTGTTCCCCTACCAAGGTAAGAAAGAACTCCTGAAAACCTTTTCCTTATTAAAAATAACATCAGGTTCTTCCTTCACAAACAATTTTCCTCCCTCAAGCATGCTGTTAAATACCCAAATTCTGCACAGACATTCCTCTAATCTTTCTACACACTTAGCTGCGCTTCCAACTCCAACTGACAGCAAGCATCAATACCTTTCTTTTTCTTTTTCCCAGCTTTGAGTTTTTTGCGACTGCGGCTACTACGGCTTGTAGACCCATCTGAAACAGAGTAGCTGTTGATGCTGGCATCATCAAAGTCTGACTCCACATCCAGATCATCATCTTCACTCTGAGGTAGATTAAAAAAAAGCTATGCTACTGAGGCACCCATGCTGAGGGCTGCAATCAGACATACATCCTAGCATTTCTAGCACATCATCACCTCCTCCTCAGAAGGTCAAGGAAGGAGCATCACTTACTGATGATCTTTTACGCTTGGAACCAAATCCTCCCAGTTTGATTTTCAAAGGTGCCACCTTCTTTGTTTTAGGTTTCTTGATATCAGGAATACGAGGACTGGCCTTTGGCTTCCGCCGGGCATTGGGTCCTGAGAACAAAGGAGCTTGCACGTCAGAAGGACTACTGCTTTGGCACCACTCACCATCTACCATTCTGTCAGATTCTCCATCTCACCTTTGCCCTCCTTTGTCTTGGCTTTCCTGAGCGGCACATCTACAGGGGGCTGCGGCAGGACAGCATCCACATTTGTCACCATACTCTCCACTACTGCAACAGCTGCAGCTGCAGCAGCTGCCACAGATGCACCTGAACTTCCCTTGAAGGGGTTGTTTGTGCTAAACTCCCTCCATTTGGCTCCCAGTACCATCATCATCTTCGACACTGCTATTTTAGGGTTCTTGGCTGCAATAAGTGGCCTGTGTACAGTTAAGGAAGGAAGAGTTACTGAACCACCCTGAAATCTAGATCAGTATTCCTCCCTGCCGCCACCCCCATCAGCACCTCTATCTCAAACTACATTCCTTTCTAATCTCTGATTGCCACAGCCAATGAATCTCTCCACTCCAGTACTTCACTCTGTGTGGTGGATGCAAATGATCAGGGGCTTGGGAAGTGAAATGGAATTTAGCATACTAGGAAAGAAAAAGGACTGGGAGTGAGGACTTGCATCATCTCAATCACTGCAAACAAGAAAGATAAAGATTGATTATTTTACTGTTGCTTCAGTTTCTGCTCTAGGTAGGATGCTACTGTCTCTAATGTGCCTTCAGTTTCCAAAACCAAGGAACCTAGTCCTTGTCCCATCTCTTTTTTTGTTCCAGAGTCCTTCCAAGTACAGCCTTGCCGTTCACCTGACAAACTGGCTGAAAGCTTTGTAGTTGGTGAGAGTGCGGTAATCCTCCTCTGTGAAGATATGATCAATATCCTCCATGCCCCAGTCTTCCAGGAGCTGAGCAGATGACTTCGGCTCCTGTGCAAAGATAATCATAGCAACTCTGAGAAAAAGCTCTAGTTCTGCTCTAGGAAAGAGTAGAACTTCCACACATCTACAAATGACCCAATGGGTCAGGACCAGGGGACCCCCCTCCCTGCCATGGGACACAGCCTCAGTAGAAGTGGGAAAGTCTTTGGATTCAATACACATTCTAGGTGTGTTTAAAGCAGAAGGGGGGAAGGAGTGCAAGGTGGGAAAATGGTCAAGTCAAGCAGGTCTAGTGGAGGAAGAAGAGACTGAACATCCCAAACTCCATGTGCCATCACAGATGGAGAGCACAACGATCCCCAAAATCAGATACAAAGGAATGAGGAGCAAACAGTCAGTCAGCAGGGTAGCTTCTCACCTTTGAGTCATCATCTTCTTCCTCCTCTTCCTCCTCCTCCTTCCGCTTGGCTTTGTTTTTCTTTTCCTTCTTGGGCCCTAATTTCTTCTTTTTCTTCTTCCCAGGAGTGTAGTCACTGCCCTCACTGTCAGAGCGCAGAACCTCCTCTTCTTCCTCCACAAACTCATTCCCCTCACCAGAGCTGTCCCCCAGCTGGGGAAGGAGGGAGAGAGAAGATCAGGCAGCTGTGAGAAAACACCCTGGATAAGCACTAAACACCACACTCTCCCCAAGCTCTACAGGGTTCATACAAAGGATTGCTGCCATGGGCCAACAGCAACAGTAAGCACCCTCACCCCATATATCCGTATTTTAGAGCATGGCCTTAGGCATCCTTTTCCTTACCTCCTTCTTCTGACGCTTGCTGAGCTTGGGCACTTTCGGTTCCTTTAGTTTCTTGGGCTTCTTCTTCTTCTTGATTTTGGGTGTCTCAGCCTCTGACAGAAGCTCTTCTTCTGGCTCTTCTTCAGGCTCTGGAGGGGAAGAGGCAACAGGTCTCATTCAAACTCCATCTGTGCACTACAACATAGCCCACTTCTCACAGAGATCACTCAACTTGTAAACACTTCTGTGTTTGTAACTATGTAGCAAAAAGTAGCCAACTGCTTGCTTTGTTACTCTTCACAACAGATACTAGGAAATCATATCATACCTTACCATAGCACATGGTTTTCCCCCTCCCCACAATACCACCTATTTCCACAACATGCCTTCTCCAAGCAGAGCTGCACTCAGATCTTGGGGACCAAAAGTCTGCCATAACCCAAGAATAGGAGGAAAGAGCACAGAATAGATGGCCATCTCTAAAGGAGACAAAACAGTGAATACACTTGCGAACCTGACTAGGATACTGTTTCAGTCCATGGGTCTTCAGGAAAGAAACACACAACTACCTAGCCTCTTCAGCAGTACAGAGCATCCTACAACCGCATGCAAAATACAGGCCAATAAGCCACTAACTTGTCTCCTCCTCCATAGGAAAGTTGTTCCTCAGCAACTCTATTCTGATCCGCATTTGACACAACCTTCCCCCAACCCCTTCCCTCTGCGCCAACAGCTAGGAAGCTCGCTGCCCGGCCAGAGGAACGCGCGCCAGCTCCCCACCACCTCCCCACCACCGCAGGCTCCCATCTGTGCGGCTCCCCCCCGCCCCGAGGGGCAGCCAGACAGCCCTTCCCTTTGTGGCAGGCTGCGGGAACAGCCCGGCCACCCGCCCTCCCCCTGCCGCCCCGCCCACCGCACACAGCCAGAGTCACTCCTTCTCCCTCCAAGGGAAAATGGCCTCCTGACCACAGGAGCTGGGCAGGATGGAGGAAGCCACAGGTCAGAGGAGCTACGGCAGCCAGGGGTGAGACAGACGAGGTCCGGCGCTCAGAACCTGGGGTGCCGCGCCTGGCCCCTGCCATATTCCCAACCGATGGATCCCTCTTCACTCCCATGGTCCTGCAACACCAGGTCCTTCAGGGATCCCACCTCTTCTTCTCCCCCAAGTTCTGATTTAGAGCCTCTGGCGTCCCATCCTTCCCAATGTATTACCTAAAGCTCTCCAGTTGGCAGGCATTTTAACAGTTCTTCTTCACCGAGGATCTCCCTATGAGGCTTACTTTCTGCCTAAGATTTCAGAGGTGCCAGAAAACCCTAGAGTCAAAGCTTAAGAAAGATGCCAAAAACAAAAAGCCAAAAAGCTCACAACACCATTTTCCCTTTCCAGTTGCAACAGTTCTCTTATGCGACACTACAACACTACAGCGTGAGTTAGTAGGAAAACTCAAACTTGTCTTGCGATCTGGCGCATCAGGATATATGCTATTCCTTTTCACAAGGAAGCAGAGAATCCAGATGTAGGTCCACACAGCAAGTCATCAACAACAGCAGCAACAACAAAAAGAAAAACCCAAACCAGAAGAGTACCCGGGGCTCTAAGTCAATTCTCACGTTGGTGATGACGATGAAAACACGAGGGAAAAGGCAAGGTACAAAGACTACAAGAAAAGCAAAGGTGAGCAAGCAGCACAGAGCGAGAACCATAAGAAAACTCAATAATTGGGTGTGGTGATGAAGGAAAGTGGGTCACGCAACAGCCCAGGGCAGTTTGCTCTGGACGTCAGCCGGTCTGAACTCCCAGATGAAAGAAAGCCAGGCACCCTGCCCTTTCCCATACTACCCCCCTTTCCTCTCCCCATTCACAAAATATGAAACTCGCAGGCATTTTGGTACCCCGTCAGAATTGGACACTCTGCCTCCACCCCTTACACCTCCTCAAAGCACTGGCCCCGACAACCTGCAACGGCTTGGAACAGCTCCACCTGACACAAAGCCGCAAGCCTTGCACTTTGAAGTAACCCTAGGACTCGGATATCAAAATCAAAAACATATGCGCGACTTGTAGTAAAAAAAAAAACCAACAAAACCAACCCAAAACCAAAAAAACCCAGACATTCCCCAGCACATTATGTATTTCACATATTCAGCTTGAGACCAGCATTATCCCCATTCCACATGCATTCCCTGCAGGCTCTCCATACCTGGATGCTGGGGGATAGCGTTGTTCAACAGGATCTCCATCTCATCATCATCACTGCCCCCTGAGCACGGCGACGGAGAACCAATGCCCGATGCCATGTCCTCCGACGCGGGGGAGGCCTGGGCTTATACAGGGTGTCTTCTTCTTGCCAGTCAAGCCAGTACTTCATCGAAAAGAAGAGAAAGTTATAGCAGACCTGAACTCCGTTTTCCCAAGCAATAGTGCTACCAAGAGGATCCGCGAGAAAGCTTAGACAGCAACTTTACTGCATTTGGAGCCTACAGATAATAGAAACACTGGCAGCAAGTATCAGCTTAGAGTTGCGATGAAGCAGGCTTTGAAGACACTAGATATTAAACTGAGTCAGCAACTCCTCTCTGGCAAGGAAGCCAAAACAGCTGTCCTATAGGAAAATTCTCCGGTCCCCTGCAGCCGGGCGCCCTCGGTTATTTCTACCTTGGGCCGGGAGAAGGCGGCGAGGCAGGGAAGACCGCTGGGCTTCCAAAGGACACCTTGGGCCAGCCGGCAGGCTGTCAACGAGCCGCGGCGGGCAGCAGGCGGTCCCGCCCGGTGCCCGGTACGGCGGACAGCGGCGGAACCGGCAGTCCCCAACTCGCCCGCCCAAACTTGGCGCGCCGGCCCCGGGGCTGACACGGCCGCAGAGGCAGAAAGCCAGCGTCGCCCTCCTCCTCCTGGGCCGCCGGCCCCACACAAAAGGGCAGGGCAGGCTCTCGGCGGCGCCGGCAGCCCCGCTCCGCTGCCCGCCGCACCCGCGCCCCCGCCCGGAGCGGGGCTGCGCGGCGCAGGGCGGGGGCGGCGGGAGGGGGCGGGGGGGGGGGGAGAGGAGGGGGGGGGGCAGCGTCTCGTCGGGGCACGGTCTCCCGGGCGGGGGCGCGGGGCGGGGCCGGGGAAGTCCGGCTGGCATGAGGCGAGGGGCCGTTTCTCCTCAGGGACAGGCGGCGGGCGAGGGCCGAGCGGCAGGGGCCGCGGGGACCGGCGAGGGCGGCCGCTCCCCGGCGCGGTGTCGGGTGGAGGAGGGGGAGGGAGAAACGTCCTGCGGCCGCCCGGGCAGGGAGACGGCGCGGCACCGGGGGGGGTGGTGGGGGGGGGAACCTGCGACCGACAGAGGCGCCCGGCGGCGGGGACGCTCCAAGAGGCGACGGAAGGCCCTCGCCCGCCCTCGTCCCCTGCCCGCTCCTCACCCGGCTCCAGACCCCGTCTCCTCTCTCGCCGTCGCTGCCGCTGCTGCTGCTGCTGAAGGGAAAATGGCTCCGGCCCCGGCACCGCCTCTTAAAGGGGAAAAAACCCGGCCAGGCCCCGCCCCGCTCCCGCCTCCATCCCATAATATGCCCCCGGACCCCGGCAACAGGCCCCGCCTACGTCTCCCCGGCAACGGCCCCCCCACCCCACACACACCCGAGACATCCCATAATACTCGCCCTCCCCTCAGAACTTCCCACTCACTGCCCGGCCCGGCATCCCATAATAATAACCCCTCCCGCCGGGAACATCCCATAATATACACCACACGCTCCCCCCCCCCCCCAGAGAAACATCCCATAATACGCCCCGCGCTCGCACCCCTTCGCTCCGGCATCCCATAATACTCGGGACCCCGCGCCGGGGCAGGGCGCCCCCCGCGGCGCGGCCCCGTGCCCGCACGCGCGCCGCCCGGCCCTGCCATCCCATAATAGGCACGTCCCTCACTGCGGGCGGGGGGGGAGCCCCCCCCCCACTGTAGTAACCCCCCCAGAACATCCCATAATAGTCACACCCCGGGCGCACATCCCATAATAGTCACCCCCCCTCCCCGCCCAGGCAGGCATCCCATAATAGTCGCCGGGAGCCACCGTCCAGCCAGGCATCCCATAATACTCGCCGCCCGCCCCGCAGCCCGCGGGGCTCCGCCGCGCCGCTGCCGCCGCCGTTGCCAACCCCCCCCCCCCCCCGCCCCAAGCCCACCCTGGCGCCCGCCCCGCCCCGCCCGCCCCACCTGCCCGCCGTTCCTCCCGTTCCCTCCGTTCCCTCCCCGCCGCCGTCAAGGTCCCGGGGCACCGGGCCAGCCACGCAGCCCCGAGCGCTCTGGCATCGCCCGGCCCCCCTGCGCTGCCCGCCCGCCCGGCTACCGCAGGCCCCAAGCGGCCCGCAGCGGGCACCACCCTCCCCCGGCAGAAGGCACCGGGGGCCCCGACGGCCACCGATTTTGGGGCTGAGCTCCCCTCCCCGCGCCCCGAGAGGGGCGTACGGCCTCTGAGGCGCGTTTTCGCCTTCGCCCGCGCCCCGTCCCGCACGCTCTGCCCCGCGGGGCTGCCGGGCCCCTCCGAGGCCGGCAGTCCCCAGCCCGCGACACCTGGCAGCCGCCCCTGCCAGCATGTCTCTGCGTGGGGAGCCCGCGGTGACTTCCCGTTGACCCCCCGGCCGCACGGGCAGGCCTGCAACGCCAAGCCTCCTCCTCCTCCTCCTCTCCCGACCGCTGGTACCTACAGAACTGTCTGCACCCCGGGGATGCGCGGCGTCTCTGTGTTCACCGTTCCTCCCTCTCACCCCGCACCTCGCACTGCGACGCCGCTCCCCGCTGCGGCTCTCCGCCGGGAAACTCACCGCCGCTTCATACGGACGTGAGCAGTCCATAGGTGTAAATAGACCCCAATTACGCACGTGCAACTGTATCATTAATTTCCCATTAAACAAAACCACATCCCGTAATGCCGCCTATCCCCCGTTTAGCATTGTCACAACACTATTAATCTCAACAAAGAGGCACGGTCCTGTCCGCCTCTCCTGGTTGCGGGGTGAAAACGTCAACCATGAGGACGTGGGTGTCAACGACTGCGCTTGTTCCTCCTCAAACGAACGCCTCCGCTGTCCCGCGCCTGGTGGCCCACGTGCACGTTTCATCCCGCCGCAGCGAAACATCCCGGAACACGAGTGGAGGATTTTACCGTTAGGGACTGCAACAGGCCGTTACAGATCCTGTAACACGATCCGTGCTTTGTCTGCCAAACCACACTAAAACTATGTCCGCGCATACGCCGGGCACGCAGGTATTCCATAATGCCATCCCATCGCCTCTGCCGCCTGCCGGAGTGTATCGGACTATCGGCAAAATCGCCCCTACCTGCACGTGCAGCCCCCCACCGCCCACCTCCTTGCGCCAGCACCTCTCTGCCAAGACACCGCTAAGCTCCGCCATCTCATCCGCGTGCCCGTCACCGCCACGTGCTCCAGTGCGGTCCTGCCACACCAAATACGCATGGATCCCCCCCACAGCACGAGCCGCCCCTCCTGCGCGCGTCCTTCCCGCCTTGCCAGCAAAGACCGTACGTCCCGAAACGCTGTTGCGTTATTCACCTTCCCGCACGTACAGAAACCCGCCTAACCCTCCCACCATACCCCCTACGCACGCGGGCGCTGTCCCTGTCTGTATACCTTCGCCCGAATGATGATCTACCTCAGCTCCACGGAGGAAAAGCGGTAGGAAAGAGCCGTGCTACTATTCCACAGACGCTATCCATCCTCCGTACAGATCAAGCGTAACGGAATATCCAGCGCTACGGAAAATGTACAGTGGGAAACGCCACCGCCAAACTCACGCGGACCCCCGCAGGACTTTTCATTCCCTCTTTTGTGCGCTGAGAGCCGTAATCCTCTCTCAGAGGAGCCAGGCAGACAGCCGCGCCAAATTCCCGTGCTGAGCAGCCCGGCCCCAACCGGTTGCCGCCGGACTCCGTGTGGACCTCTTTTTTTCTGGTGTTTTGGTGGCATGGTGAGAGGTATGATGCGGGCGAAGACCCCGCAAAGGGAGTTAGTAACTGGGGCTCTCTACAGGTGCTCCCCGACGCTCTTGCCGGCAGGGTTATGATCTGGAGAGGGCTGTTCGCTACCGGTTAGGCAGCGTCAACCCCAGAGCCTCGGTCACTAAAGTGCCAGCCGGGATTCCCAATGAGCCGCCGCTTCCCTGAAATCTTTCTCTGTACAACACCTGAACACGTTTTTATCATGACTCCCTTTTCTTTGTAACTTGAAGTTTCTCAGTCGGCAGAAGCCTTAATTTTCATGCTAAAAAACATCCGTGCAGGATATAAGCGATTATGATTAAGGTGGTTTTAGTGTTTGTGAGGACCACGTAGATTAAATGGATTTTAAAAAATGAGGCTTCTGAATGTTTTCCTTCGAGGATAACACCGCGAGATAGATTTCCAGCTGTTTGGCTGCTTTAAACCTGGAAGTTGCCCTACCTTACTGTGGTTAGATTACTTACCTGGTTTAACTGACTCTTCTGAGTTGATAGCACTTGGCTTGGAAACAATTACAGCAAGATGTGCGTAATACAACCTTCCCTACCTGCTGATGGGTGCCAATGCCTCGAACAACCCCAAGAACACCTCCGTTGGGGAAAATGCCTGCAACGTCCCCCTCGCTTCGGCGCTGCGCCCGTGTTTGGGAAATCCAAACTAACCGGGGGACACTCCACGCACCCCTGCCCAGCTCTGCTGCCGAGGTCAACGGGGTGAAGTGGGCTCTGCATCCCCACAGCACCATGCCGGCGCAGCCTCTCAATTATTTCTGTAGTTTTGTGCATGGTCCGAGTCACTCAGGGTTCAGGTCCCAGCCTGGGGACCCAGGAGAGAGTCCCGCTCCACCTTCCTCCACCTTGCGGGCAGCCTTCCCTGCCCAGGCTTTTATCAGGCCCACAGCCCTTTCTCAGTTTCACTTTCAAAAGAAATACATTTCTCCAAGGTAACAAGAAGAGCAAAGTATGACATTGTTTCACCCTGGTACTCCTTTTCTATTTTCACTCGGGCATGGATGGAGGCCAGAAACCTCCGTCCAGGGTATTTCAGCGCTGCCCAGTGTGGGAGGCAAGGGGGTGGGATGGGGAAGGGGCTCCAGAGCATTTTGGAAAGAAGGGAGACTTTCCAGGCTAGGGTGAACCGTTCGTGTGCAGGACACAGATAACAGACTATAAGCATGACTTGCTGGCGCTGCAGACAATGTGATCTTGAAGGTCAGTTTATGGTTTCTCAGGTTATTTTTTGTTAGCTCCTTTCGTGTCCAATAACAAAGCAGAGGTGTTAATGGGTTTAGATGCTGGACGTTGCGATGCTGCCACTGTACTGCTTCATTTGGGTTCTGGAATACAGACGTACTTCTGTTTTACTCTTCTTCATTTTTGCTCTTCCTCTGACTGAGGGTTGCTCTAGCTTGACTGTAATATCTGTTTTGCCAGGTTACATACAACTAGTAATGTGAAAAATGTCTTTAAGTATCTGTGTAAAACCGGTAACACCTGATGTACTCATAAATGTGATGCTGTTCCTCAAAGGCTGCAGGTACATTTCATTTCCTCGCTTAACCTCACTGTGACCATCTTCAGCTAATGTGAATGGACTTAACCCTTGTGTTTCCTATTCAGCAGCCCCGTGGGCTCTCCTGATCGTATTGATGCTTGCTGTGACTCTGAGCTGAGGTCTTATGGCTTCTGCCAAGCAACCTTGAAGATGTCAGGATTTCTGAGAAGTCTTGCCTTTTGTTTTTCTTTGGTAAGGCAGACAATTTTGCCCTAGACCATTTTGAGAGGGGAGGGGTATCAAACTCCCAGATAAGTAACTTTTACTTTGAAATTAGTAAGAAACTGGTCCAAACTTTCACTCAATACTTGGTTATTGTCCCACAGTCTGTATCTCTTCACCCCCCCCCCCGTGCTCCCATTTTAAACTATCTTGTGAGAATCCTGTGTCCCCAAAGCAATTGTCCTGAATTCTGCAAGTCTTCCCCAACACTACAAAGCTCTTTCCTCTGGCTGAGATACTCTTCTCCACTTCCAGATTTCTGCAAATTTTCCATGGCAATCTAAGGAAATATAATGATCCATTTTCATTGTTGCTTTCTTCATCGTGCCCCCCCCCCCCTTCTATTTTTGTTTGTTTTTTCACAGAGAAGCCTGAACTTACTTGTTTAGCACAACGGAAGTATCTTTGCTTTGGTGTCAGACATGGAAGAAAATGCCACAAGAAACAGTCTCCTCATTTTGTGGAGGAGAGACAAGAGCCCCTCCTGTCACGTCCGAGAAGCTGCTCCTGCAGCGAACAAATGCCACGGGAACAAGAGGCAGAGAGAGACTTGCACACAGAGAATTTGGGAGTATATGACCAGAACAAGATCAAGAACCACTGAACAGGCGACGCGTGCTTCTTTTTTGAGAACATTCTAGTGCCAATGGAGGATCCAGTCTCTCTCTAACAGCCACCTAGGTGAGGACTGCCCATATGCCAGCATGACTCTGCATCTACTTCCCGTCAGAAGAACAGCAGTTCAGACTTCGCTCGGCACTCGTCATGAGCCTCGTCTCCTGTTTGGCCAGGAGAAGGAGGGGGCAGGGTGAATGGCGCGGCCATGCAGCCAGAGCCACACCGCGTCAGCCAGACGTGCAGGGTGCATGAGGCAGTGCTAGTGGCGGCGAACTGAGGCGGGGGGAGAGATAGAGAAGATTGGGGACTGCTCAGCCCCCTGTAAATCTGAACTGTTGATCTCTATCTCTGTATGCTTCGCTAGTTTGCTTGCTTTAAAAAACATCACAGACGTACTTGGTACTGACACCTATAGCTAAGGTTACTCGATATTTTCCATCACAAGTCTGTTTTCAGTTACTCAGAACTTTGCCAGATATCAGACACTCAGATTCGAATTTTCCATGTTTATCTTCACCTTTTTTTCTGAAGATGGAGGCACTTAGTAAGATGTAAGAAACAAATGTTATTTTGCAATCGTAAAAATTTGCCTTTGCAACACTGCCAGTCTTTTAACTAGAATTTTGTATATAATGAATAATGAAAGCTGGAAGTGATACTCAAAAGTTAAGGATGCTTAGTAGTTATCAATTTTAGGTTCCCGTTTCCCTAAAGTGCCTTGGATAGAGATGCCCTGCTCCCCTCGTCATGAAACAAACAGTTGTATCCAGTCAGAGAAGAAGCAAGTGGTCTCAAGGGGACTGCAATAACAGCTTACTGGTTCGAGCTGCCTGGATTGCAGTTCTGCGATACCTGTTTTTGCATCCTGTATTAAAGCTGGTGCGTGCTGGCAAAAATCACTAACACTGAAACACATCTCCTCTTGAGCTCGGTTAGCAGAAATACTGAAAAAACAGGCTGGGACAGAATTCTCCTTCATCTCCTACCTCCAGCTGGATCTGGGAGAGGCGTTTCCAGCGTTGCACCCAGCAACGACTGTGCTACAGGGAACAGTGCAAACCAGCCCAGAGGTTGTGCATACCCCATTCGGCTGGGTGTGAACCCCACTGCTGCTGAGCAGAGCTGATGGACGGGGGTTTGCTCAAGAGGAGAAGGACGTCCGAGACTCAAATCTCAACGGTGATACCTACTAAGTCACCTTCAGCTCAAAACCAGCCAGAAGTCTGCAAAGCTGCTAGAGCCGCAAGTGTCCGGAGGGTTTTTTTTCTCTTGTCCCGTAACAGGCAACAACCAGCCAGGTAACTTTGGGGCTGTGCCCTCAGTGCAGAAACCAACGATCACGTATCAGGTCCTGCTCGGAGGTGAACTACTCGGGGACGGGTCTTGCTTTGTGCCACACACGTGCGCCTTTCCCAAATGTGAAGCTGCCAGCTCCTAGCTTTGCAACACTCGGACTCGCACCGCCAAGTTTTTTTTCTTAAAAAAAGAGAACATTTGTGACCAATGTCTAAGCGCCTTCCTCGCTGCAAGTCATTGGGATGCTCTGGAGCCCCAGTCTGAAGGGCTGTGTGCTTTTTTCCCCCCTTCCTCAACTCTGTAGCGAACAGAATTTGCTCTGCGAGCGAGCAGAAGCCCGCAGGCTCCCGGAGGCGGGAGCGCCCAACGGCAGCCTCACCATCCCGGCCACCCGGCCGAGGGTTTCTGTAAAACCCCCGTGAAGTTGGCAGCCATGGCCCCCACCGCCTTCTTCTCTCCGCCTGTGCCTGGTGTGTCCCTCACTTCCACCCTCCCGCCGCCCTTCCCCGTCTCTCTGCCCTCTCCCTCCCCTGAGGGGGCGAAGGCCCCCAGCAACCCTCCTGGGCGGCCCCACCCTGCCGAGCCGGCCGCATCCCATAATAGTTCACAAAGGCGACTCCATCCCATAATAGCCACCCACGGGAAACGCTCCATAGCAACCACCCCCCATCCCCACACCGTGGAGCAGCCATCCCAGCATACCCTGGCCGGCTTTATTGGTTATGACTGCTGAGAGCCAGCGAAGGCGGGGAGGGGGGAGAACCGGGGCGAGGGGGCCCCGGGGCGGGTGGGACGGGGACACGGCCAGGAGGCTCCGGGCGAGCGGCGGGACGTGGAGGAGGTGGCGGGGTGGGGGGGGGGGGTGTGTGTCCCAGCGGGCACCGCCAGGAATCCTGACAGGGGCTGCAGCCTCCCGCCGACCCGCCCCGGGGCCGCACCGACATCCCATAATAACTCCCTTCCCCTCCCCTCCCTCGGTCCGCCGCATCCCATAATATTTCCCAGGCAGGCAGCCCCGCCGTAGGTACTGAGGCATCCCATAATAAGCCGGCCCGGTCACACACGCTGGGAATGGTGCCATCCCATAATACTCCTCCCCTCACGCCGGGCTGCGGCGGGCCCTGCCATCCCATAATAGCCGCCCGCTTCCCCCCCCCCCCCGTGCCTTATGGGGCATCCTCATCCCATAATACTCCCCCGGCGGCAGTAGGGCCTGCCATCCCATAATACTCCCCGCCACCCACCTGCCCCCCTCCGGTCGCGGGAGGCCTCGCCATCCCATAATAGTCGCGGCTCGCCCTCCCCCGCCGCAGAAGGCCTCGCCATCCCATAATACCCAACGCTTGCCCTCCCCCTCTCCACTCTGCCCCCCCCCCACCCCGCCCTCCACCCCCGGGCCTCGCCATCCCATAATAGCCGCGGCTGAAGCCTGACCCCGTGGGCCGGACCCCGCTCGGCTCCCGCCCGGCCGGGCCCCCCCCCCCCCCCCCGCACCCCCGCCGCCACCGGGGCCGCCTCGCCCCGGCCTCACCGCCCGGCTCTGGGCTGCCTTCACCCTCACCTGGCGTGCGGGCCCGCCGCCGCCCTCAGCTCTCCGGGGCTGCCCGCCTCAGCCCCACGCCCTCCCGGGAGCCTCGCCCGCGGTGCCACCGTCCCACGCTGGGCCCCTCGCCCTCGGTGTCCGCTGCCCGGCCGTCCTTCACCCCCCCCGCCCCCCCCGCAGCCACCCCTCGAGTCAGCAGAAAAGCACAAAGCCTGAGCGTTGCTCCCGCGTGGTGCCGCTCAACGGCGAGGTGGTCGCGTGCCCGCGCCCGGTCCGGACGGAGCCCGCCGCTGCCATGGGGCGCCGGGGCGGCGTTGGCACCGTGACCGTCGAGCCCTGACCTAGTTTGCCGGGTGCAGTGCTGCCGGCCACAAGGCCTCCCGCTCCTCGCCCACTGCCGCCCCGTGCCGCGTTCGGGTCGGCTCGCCAGAAAGCTTTGCGATCCGCTCGCATCTGCGTTATCGCGCGTCTGCTGCGGAAGATAACTCCGCACCTTGCCCTCCGCTCGCATGAGCCTATTTTACTTCTGAACGCGGCGTCTTCGGGTTTTGCTTTCAGCCCCATCGCTGCTTTTGTGTCCCCGTTCTCCTTAATGTTTATTACGGGCTCGTGGTAGCGTTTCTGGGCCGCTCCGTGGTTTTACTGGACGTGCTCATACTGGACGTGTTCGTAAGTGCGGCTCCGCGCTTGCAACATTTACCTCTTGTTAAAGCCAGCAAAAGCGACCCAATATCTAAGGGAGGAATAGAAAGTGCGAACCCCCAAAGCCGAAATGACAACATGGAAAAGGTTTGCGTGCAGGAAAGAACCAAACCCCCGTAATTTCTCACACCCTGTGAGTGGAGGCTCCACAAGGATACACTTTGGGGATTAAAAGTATCTAGGCGGGCTGGGAAACAGTAACACGTGGGGCAAGGTAACCAGGCGTTTCCTTGGCACTAGGTAGGGCGGGACGCAGCGAAGGCGCCCGCGTCCGTTCAGTCAGATCCCCGCGGAAAACGCGCAGGGATGAGGTTTTAGAGCAGCGGCAAGTTTGGCCACCGCTGCGAGGAAAGGCGGGAAGGGTTCTGTTTTCCCAGCGAGAAACCCGCCGCTGCAGGCTCTCCCCCCACCCCCACCCCGGCCTCGTCCCGGTGAAACCGGAGAAGGGGTCTACCGGGTGCACTCCTACGGCCGCGCGCCCACCGGCAGCCCCTGCGCCGGTCACCGTCACTGGCAGTACTGGCGAGGTGTGGTCCCTTTGTCTGGTGGCTTTCCGGCGGCGGATGCAGGAGCCCCCTTCGCAAACTCCGTGTTTTACAGGGAGTCCCCCTGTGGCAGATCTGTTAACGGGGAAAGCGTCTGCAGGGGAGCGCAAAGGCGGCGGAGGATGCAGCCTGCAAAGTGCCGCGCGTTCTCTTCTGCCCGTCATACGTTTTATTCGCGGATGATCTTCTGGCGTCGGCTAGAAACAAGCAAGCAAGCGGACGCACACAGCACTCCACGGTCTTGGAGAAGGAGCTCTGGGCTCGGAGCCTGGGAGCACTGAGTCCGTTCAACCATCCTTCCCGCTTGCCGTTTTTCACGTTTCTGTGCACCTGGGCACCCGCTGAGTAGGTGTCAAATCTGCATTCTCAGGAAGAGAGCTGTCTTTCGCTTCTTCTACACAGAGAGTAACTGAAGGGCCGAGCGAGGTCACGTCAGGCTGAGCTAACGCAGAGCTTTAGTTTGTAACGTATGGTCCGTACTACACCATCTGCACGTGACGTGTTTAGATCAAGGTTACATCTGTTTAGTAAAACATCGAGAACGCCTAATGCAGAGGAGGAACTCGAACTGCTCCAAGCCTGGTTTTAATTGGATAGACCTGTGGTTCGGGCACACACTCAGGGGAAATCTGTCGCTTTTTGGGTGCTCCTGTCCCCTGGCTGTCCTCTACTGACCCACTGCAGTAGAAGTTGCTCCTCTCCCGGCTGTGGCGACCGAGCAGATGTGCGTGCTCGCTAAAGCATTCTCCAGCGTGAAGTCCAGCCCTTCACGGCACGACGGCTGCAGGAGGAGGTCTGAGCTAAGGAAGCCGGCCCGACCTCAGCGTCCGTGCTCGGACTCCGGTGGGGCATCCCGCTTTTCAGGGCCCACCTGCTCTGCCAGCAGCCGTTCTCCTCCTCTCCCCTGCACGCCCTCCTTCCTCACCTCCCATCCTCCTCAGCCCCCGCAGCAGCTTCCGTGCCGTGCAGCCTTCCCCCTCTTGCACCTTTCACGGAGAAACGGGGCAACTGCTACGGCTGGGCTGCTGCCCCGCGGAGCAGGAGCCATATTTCTGCGGGAGCGATAGCTGCCGCTCAGCGCTTGCGAGCTGCAAGCGGGCACAGGAGGGGCGTTAGCGTCCCGGGCAGCGAGCCACGCCAGCCCACGGGCTCTCAGTTTGATTGCACTAAGTGAACAGGTGCCTCATCCTTTACTTTAAGAACTCACCAAATGTAATTTTGCCACTTGAAAATGTTCCATCTTAGGTGAGGCTTGAACATGTCCGCATTAACCGTTTTTAGAGGTGTAACGAGACTGTTTTTAAATGATTTACGCTGGTGACACTGCTAACAGACCAACCGTCATCTGAAAAACTCCAGGTTTCAGGTTTGCCCTTCTCTCTTTCCGAAGAAATATTGCAGGCTTTGTGCGTGAAGTAGCTGTTTCCAGCTATCGGGCCTCATTCCTCCATCCGCCTCGCAATTCAGACAAAAGCTTCTGAGAAGGCATGACCTACGGCAAAGCAAGTGCTGTATTCCTGCCTTATTCTGAAGCTGCTAGGGACAGCGATGTGACTGATCCCAGAGTGGCGAGTTCAAGCTGCAGATCTTTGCAAGGAGAAAGTTACCAGCAGAGCTGGAATTAGACTGTCTGGGCATTCCTGCTGTAAACCATTCTGTTGCTTATAACTTTTACGATTGGAGTTGAAATTTTCCATTCTGGCTGTCTGCCTACACCTGATTCTTTATAATTTTTTTTTTCTTTTTAAATATGGCTTCAGCCTGAACATTTCATCTACTCAGGCAAAAAAAAAAAACAGAGAAAAACATTTTGGTTTAGACTGTTAAAGTGTATGTTAAAATGAACAGCCCTTTACTATGAACAACTCCATGAATGAACATCCTCATCCGCTCCCTTTCCAGACTCCTTGGTAATATCACAGAGACTGAACCAAATGAATGAAGACTCATCTGTTTTGAAGTCTTTGGTTAACAAATCCTACACTTTTTTTTTTTTTCTTGGGGGGGGGGAAGTTAGCAGACGAGATAGAAACCTCTTGATGTAAAAAAGGGCAAGGTGCTCCCAAGGTCGGTGCTGTACCTCTTCCTAATTCCTACACGCTCTGCCTGCTTCCCCTTACCATTACCATACCTGCCCTCCACACTGGCTTATTGCCCAGGCTGGAAGGGGTTTCACCAGAACTGCTAATGGGGCAGGTGACCGGGATGCCAGAGCTGGATGGGGTCCATCCAAAATCTGCTGGAGGCTGTGACTCTTCTCCGTTACCCATCCTCTTCAAAAAACGTGATGCCACAGAGGATAAAGTGGGACAAGCTGAGAGGGACTGAGCCCTACAAGGTGTGCCATTCCCGGACATGTTTCTGTCTCTCCAGCAACACCTGATATGTTTGCTGACAGATGCAGTCACCTAGACTTGAAGTAGAAACAAGGATGGCTTTAAGAACCGCCCCCAGAGCTGCACATAGGAACAATGTCTGACGTTAAAGTTGGTCTTCAAGTCTTTCTGTTATAATCTTCTTTAAACTGGTTCTTTCGTCAACAGCTGAATAAAATCCACCAGCCAGCCAAAACAAGGATATTGTACCTTACCAAGTTTCCATGCAGGAGTTGTGTGTAGAGCCAAGTGGAATCTCTCTTTCTGTAATTTGACCCCTTTTATGGATGCTCAGGCTTTTTTTTTTTTTTCTTTCTTCCACTTCACCCTTCCGAAAAGCCGTGGGAGCAACAAAATATAAGAAAGAGATGCTGACTTTCCTTGACCATCTCTCTCTTCAAAACTGTAGCCTGGGAATCACTCCCCAAGCTATTTGGGGAAGGAACTTGAGCTGGATTTGATGCAGGTTTGGTGCAGGATGAGGAGTATTAACTGGCACTCGTGAGCTACATGAGACGGGGAAGCTGCAAGCTCCAGGTGGCTGCAGGTTCAGGCACAAGCAAAGCCCCATCCCAGACTCCAAAAGCATCCATCACTGTGGCATGTGTCCAAAGAGCCGAGACAAAAGGCCGTTCTGGACATTTTCCCTGCCATCCAAGCACAGAGACGGTGCTATGAAATCCTGTGTTATTGGTAGGTTCGCTGTGCTGCCGGTGTCTCAAAGTGTTCCTCTGGTGGGTAGGAGCACAAGCATCTTCTCCGGTAGGTCTCAGAGCCTTTCTTGTTCACTTCAGGCTTTGTTGCAGTGCAGTGCCTGACGTCTCACGGGCAACCCTGGCAATCTGAACTATAAAGCAGGACAACTACCCTCCACAGCACTCAGCTGCTAACGAGAACTCTGCAGGGGGAAGAGCTGTCTGCCAGACTCTGAGACCCCCACCCACCACCCCACTCAGCCTGACAGGCAGGAAAAGTGATACAAAGCTCAGACGGATCAAACCTTCAGCGCTGAGGAGGTTATTTCTCAGGACCACTAACGCCATCTCCACGCTAAACCCATGCCACTAGGAAAGACCTTTTTTTTAAAATTGTTTTTTAAATTGGTGAAGGCTACCCCCTATAGAGGGCTACAGAAGTCACCCCGACAGAAAGAGAAGTGGTGGAAAAGGCAGGCACAATCAGCTTCATCTCATGTTTTGGTGTCCCTGGGAAGTTGCTCTCCCAGCTGAATTATGGTTTTGGTGCAAAGTGCCTCAGGTTTTTGGAAGAGAGTAGTTTTTCTTAGTACTTTCAGACTGCATGTCTAGAAAATGACATGAGGAAGGACAGCATGGAGGGAACAGAGTAGCACAGGGTCAGGTTTGAAGAAAGCAAAATGGAGAATTCTGTGTACGACAGGGCCTTCTCAAGCTTCAAAAATAGCTCAAGTGATGAGCCTGACCATTTCCCTCTGAAGCATTGATGTCACCCTGCCTGTGGCAATGATCTACTTATCAGATTGATGATATATTGCTACTGGCAGTTACTCTGAAACAGCTAAAGTCAATAAATACCATTTCTAAATTAAGTAGCCAGAGAATTTTCCTATTGCTTCTCCTATATTTAATTCTTCCTTGTCCAGTAAGTCACGGTGTCTCACCCACTGGCTTTCCTTTCCCTCGCCATTAGAAAGTACAAAGTGCAGAATGACAGAATGACCTGTGTCACATTTCTGTCTGTCTTACTCTTTTACTTTCTAAATTTCTCATTCATATTACCTCTGAACTAAGATGGCATTTCCCCCTCATTGCTTATAGCCGTGGGCTCTTTGGCCAGGTAATAAACTTCATGCAACCAGCTGCTAAATCTCACTGGTATTTTTCTATCACTGTGTTTCTTCCCAATTCCCCACATCGCTTCCCTCCTCCGGAGGCAGGTCCTTTCGGAGCACCAAGCGTGTGTGTTGGTGGTTCAGGTTCCACTCCAGATGCGCACATAAGGCAACCAGATCACGAAGACAACCTCCGATTCCCAGGCCAACAACTAATGCCTCGCTACCCATTGCAATGCACCCCAAACCCGAGCCAGCCTGTGGCAGCGCCGGTCCTTTCCCTGCTTACAAATTGTCACCAATAATTTCGGCAAGCGCTAATGAAGCACCCTTACTGTGGCTGCAGGAGTCTCTCGCATGTCTCCCGGATTAAGGTCGCCCATAGCACCCAGATTCAGGTCTCCCATAGCATCCCCCCGCCCCGGCCGCCCCTGCAGCTCCGCAGCCTGCCGGGCACACGGCGATGCTTTCAGCAGCTGCACAGCAGCGACTGCTGTCCCTAAGCCATAGCAGCATGTTTCCCCAACACTTCTTTTTTTTTTTTTAACCTCCCTGTCCCCTCTGAATAGGCCCTAACCAGGGGATTTGAGTGCTGCAATCATGCAAATCGTCCCACCGGGTTTTTTGTAATGCTAATTATATCAAATGCATGCTCGTCAATGAGAACGCCTAATTCCCCTTGCTCATTATCTAGATGTTGCACACTGATATAGAAGCATCTGAAAAAATTCATCTCCTCGCAACACAGCATTTGTGAACCCCTTGCCGCCACCTTCGCCGCCCCTGCCTCTGCCCCAGAGCCCCCAGGTGATACTGGGCATCAGCACATGCACCAAATTGTCTCCCAAAGTCACCAATCCTTTGCCCCTTCTTGCAAAGGCTCTCGGCTTGAGACTTTGGCCTTTGATTCGCAGAATTGCTTAGGTCTTGTATTTGTGACTGAAATCAGTCGGAGCGACACAAAGAATGTATATGTGCTATATAGCACTCTGAAAAGTGACATCCAAAGTAATTCAGAACATACATTTTAGCTGCTGTTTCCTGCCTATAAAACAGTAATAATACCATATCGGCTTATGGGCCTCTTGTGAAAGAAGTTAATTCAAATTTATGAAGCTGTTGGATGCAGGGATGATAAATACTACAGAAAAGCATGAGAAGATCAGTAGCCCCGTTTGCAGAATGGAGTTCAGCTATGTGCATGCAGTAAATAGCTGATGGATTTGTATACTGCATGTGGGGGAAAAAAAAAAAAGAAGAAAAATAGCAAATAGCTACTTTTTTTTTCTCTTTCTGAGTGGTGTTCTTCCTACGCGGGGAACAAAGAAGGGACTTCGTGGGGAAAACAATCTGTCATTGCGTAACCAAGGACAACCGTGACACCTATGCACAAGGAGCCCACAAGGAGAAAACTAAGTCTGGCATTTCTGAACCCAAAGTGCAGGGCTTCGAAACCTTTTTTTTTGGGGGAGGGGTTGTTTTCATTTATGGCAGCGCTCCCTAAATGCGCGAGTTCAGCATTTGCCAGGCTCTGATCAGGTAAAACCCTCACGGAAGACGCTGGCCTGCGTGATGGGCGAGATGACTTTCAGATCCTTTTACTGGTGTTGCTTCTCTCTTCTTCACCTCGTACTGGGGTGCTGCTGTCCTGACGGCAAAATTGACTCCCCTTCTCCCCCTGCTCCCGGGCAAGAAGCACTCGCACCCTTACTTCCTTCTGGTTTACAGCTTCTTCCCTTTATTACCAATTTTTTTTTTTTTTTTAAATTGCTTTTCCCCAAAGGCTGAGAGGACAGAGCAAGAATCAGAGCCGTGCCCTGCTGCACGACAGCGCAGGGCAATTAGCCTCGATGGCCGCAATCCTGGCCACGACCCCCCCGGCTGGCAGCCACTACCCCCCCCGGGGGACACTGGGGGTCCCCCCCGACCCCAGCCCGCCCGGGGTACCCGCTCCCCCCCTCCCAGTAAAACCAGTTCCTGCGCCCTCAGGGTCCCCGCTCCCTCACGGCTACATCTCGGAGGGGGCCGGTGCTGCGGGGAGCTGCCCCCCCCCGATCCTCCTTCCCCTTCGGCCGTCTAACGGGAGCCCCCCCCCAATTTTCTCGCCGCCCCCCCCGGTTGGGCCCCGAGTCCCGCAGCCGCCGCCGGGGGCCGCTGTCGGCCGCGGAGAACGCGAGTGGGGCGGGAGCGGCGGGGCGGGGGGAGCCGTGTTTCTCTATAGATTGGTTTGGATTTGGACACTCTTTTGTTGTTTCAGATTAAAAAAAAACAACAGCGAACCAACCCGGATCAGAAAGCCAGCGGTAACGTTGGTCACAACGACGTTTTTCGCCGCAAAACGTGCTTTTGGGGGAAAGCGCTCCCCTCGGTTCGGCTCGCCCCGGCTAACGGCTGGCGGGGGGGTTTTGCCCACGCAGGGACTCCTGGAGGGCGAGGGGTAAGAGACCGCCACCCTGCAGGGATCCCTCTGAACCCGGGACAGCCTGTTCCAGGTTTGGTCCTGTCATCTCTGTCCGTTCCCGATGCGGCGACAGGTTGCTTTATAGCCCAGTGATGTCTGTACTGGTTTTCTCCTTTTTTGTTAACCCCCCATCTTTTTCTTCTTTTTTTTTTTTTTTTTTTCCAGACAGAGTCAGAAAAGGTCTTTCATCATCACTTTGTGGTGAAAAGTTTGATCCTTTCCCTCCACCCCTTCCCCTCCCGGAGAAAAGTACTTTCTTGTTCCCTTGTATTTCAGGGAGTGAAGCGAAGAGTGACTGCCTGCGCTGCAGGCGGTGGTATTTGCAGGGCAGGGACGTTTTATAGCTGGCATGGAAGACTAGATCGCCGCTGCCTTGTCACTGTTACTAGCTGAGTGAACTAGGTTAAAGCAGTGATAGCTATGTCTGGCTCCCAAATATCCTCAAAGAAAATCAGCAGCATAGCAGGTTCTTCAGTGATATGACGCTATTTCTTCTTATTTTGCTTGGGAGCCCTTAGAGACCGCTATCTCGCCGTGCAAGATGCTACGCAAGCCAAACAAAAAATGATCCACGCCCAAAGATCTCTTCGAGTGTAAGAGCAGAGACAACGGATGACATGGAAATGTAGGAAACCCTGAGATGATTTTGGTCAGCAGGTCGTACAGCGGTATCAGCGCAGCAGCAGCCTGGCCTCTGCCGAGATTCTGTTAGCATTGCAGAACACACGAGTTCGAAAGAAAGGCTTCAAAATCAACTCATGAAACGCAAAGCTGAGACTGACCGCTCTCGGTCACAGGATCAAGGACTCGGGCTGCAGCTGGAAGGCAGGCAGGGTACACAAAGTATAGATAATCCAAGCGAGAACAGCTCTAAGAGGGAATGATAATGAAGAAGCTGGAAAAATGCTTGGGTTATCCGATCAGCATCTAAACCACAAGGTCAGAGAATCATACAATTATTTAGGTTGGAAGGACCTCTGGAGGACATATGTTTCAACTCCCAGCAACTGGGGGGGAGAGGGAATAATCTCCCAAGCTCAAAGCAGGCACAGCTTAAGTTGCTCAGGGTGTTTGTAATCCAAAAGACATGTTTTGTTGGAGGGATACATCAAGCGGTGGGAGGCATACACCCAGTATGTGGTGGAAGGAATACAGACAGTAATAAAAAGAATTTGAAGGTTAAGTCTGGCTTGCTCTGGGACTTCTGAAACAACTTTTCAAGCTGACTTAGAGAACACAGAGCGTCAGTGGGTTTCTAGAAAGTGTAAAATACATTTAAGATCACGATTAATAGTCGTAACAATATGTTTCGATATCATCCAAATAAGGCACCATTTCCAGAAGTGACTGGCACGTCTGTTCTGGAAGCCAAAAGACTTGAAATCCTAATGTATTTATGCATTTTTGCAGATACCTTGTCTGAGCCATATAGAATAAGCATTCTGTGCTCCTTTGCCATCTCTCTGACCTTTCACTTGTTTAGTCTTACTTGATAGGAAGACATTTGTTTGATGTTCACATCTGAGAGTGACACAAGTGCAGGGAAGCAGCAAATGGCATCTTTTACCCCTGACATGCTTAGGAATACTAATTCAAGAATAATCGCAGTAGGACGTAGAGGGTCAATTATAGAAGTTGAAAAGGCTTTGCTCAGCTTATATTCTCATTTAACTTTCCTTTCTTGAATACCATTGCTTTACGTAGTTTGTTCCTGTTGTTTTAAACACAGGCTTTAAAGTGGTTCCGTTTTGTAGCAGTTGGTATTGTTGGACACCATCATACCCTAGGACTTCCAGATTTGTTTGTTTGGCTTTTTTTTATACATACTTGTTAAACAGAAGCTATAAAGCAAGATAGGGTGAGTGACTCATTTCACTGAGAGACAGTACATGCATGTTCTCTTCTTTATCACCGCGTGATGGAATAAAAAATTCAGGCTAAGAAAGGCAAAAACGCAGAAGCAGAAGACCTAGCAAACACTGATTCTCTCTGGCAGACATGAAAAATATCCAAAATCCCCTCCAGAATCTAAAGCGATTAAATTTGACTAGAATCCTCAAAAATGAAACAAAACCAATGCAAGCTGAAACAGACTGAAAACCCAAAGGACAAAATGCAACAGCCCGCACTGGGCACACCATTGCCTATATATAACAATTAAGGAAAGCCTTCAGAAACCCAAAGTCAGGAACTTTTCTGCTGTGTGTGGCATGACCAATAGCCCCCATTATTGTTAAACTGGTTGATGTGATTCATTAAGAGATGAGCTTTTCAGTTATTTATAATTTTGTCAAAATATTTGAGCTAAAATTTTCTCTGCTGGAGGTGGAATATTTATAAAATGTTCCAGGTAAAAATAGTTCTGCTATTTTCAGGAATTAAACTATAAGAAAAGATGATGTTTTCTGATGTTCTTTTTGAGAAGTTGTGTTTTGGCGGGGGGGGGGGGGGGGGAGGAGTAGCCTCTTCCGAAAGAGTGGCGTCCGCCACCTGACATTTCATTCATGCCTGCCAAGAGAAGACGGAGCCAGACTCTGCTCGCGGTGGTCCCTGGGAAAGCACAGGAGGCAACAGCCAGAACTTGCAACAAGGGAAATTCCTGCAGAGCATTAGGAAAAGCCTCTCCCCAGGGCATGTTTCAGCACCGGCTGTGCTGTGCGTGCCCCGAGAGACGCTGAGGAATCTCCATCCTTGGAGGTGCTCAGCACACACCTGGATGAGGCCCTGGCCAACCTGAACTAGCTCGGGGTCCTGGGTGCATCCTCCCCGCTCCTGGGGCTTTGGCTGTGTGAGCTCGGGGCCAGGTCAGAGACAGGGCAGTTGAGGCTGCCCCTTCCCTCTGGTGACTTTGGGGAGAGTTTTCAGAAAGCTCTGCTGGAGCCTCAGCCAGGGCTGATCCCCTGCCCCAGGAGCTGCTTTTAAGCTGGTGCTCTGGCCCTTGCCTCCTGCCTGAGCAGTCTTGCCCGTGCCTGGCCGTGCACTGTGTCGATCTAGACCCACGGACAACCTTCCTGGCTTGACCCGAGACCTGCCTTGTCACGACGGACTCATCTGGCAATCACCGGACTGTGGCTCACCCGGTTACTGCCTCCAGACCTGACCCTGATGCTGACTTGACTTCTTAGATTAACCTTGGACCTGCCTCGTCACCACAGGCTTGTCTGGCAATCTAGATTCTCGGCTGAACCCGGCTGTCATCACTCTACCAACCACATCTACCCCTTGCTGGGGAAGCCCTTTCCTCTGCCTTGTCACCACGGTTGGCTCTCGGCTGCCGTTCCTTTGGGGAGCAGCCAGCCCTCACGGACCCCAGCAGCCTGCTGTGAGCAGGGAGTTGGGGTAGAGACCTCCAGAGGTCCCTTCCCACCCAAATCTTTCTGGAAATTTATGACAGTGCTCTAGCCAAGTTAAAAGGAAAGAAAAATTCAACTTCTCTGGGCAGGGAGGAAAACATAGCGGTGAAGGCTCTCGGTGCTCAGGTGCATGGCGTATTAGATCTGGGGAAGGGAGAAAGGACCAGAGGAACAGGGACAAGGAAAGGGGTCTAGGTAATAGGAAGGTGGAGGACGATGTGGAAACGGACAGCAGTGCAGCTGCTGTAATATCGCTCCACTACCCCGTAAATCCCAGAACAAAAGGGTAACATCAGACCCTAGCAGAAGGTACGCACACAGCTCTGCTTCCTCTGCAGCTGCACTATGTCACAAATGACTCACATTCACATGGCAGTCCTGAATTTTCGAAACAGAAATACCTACTGCCCCGCAAGCCCTCCTCCACCTTTCTCACTGCATGTCTCAGACACAATTAAATGTCCTTCCTCTGCAGACATATTTCAAGGCTGGTCTGCTGGTGATGCACGGGCCGAGAAAGGGGACAGAGCTGGACTACCTGGGGTGTGTGTCTCCCAAGGCAGCCTGTGACGCAAGGATCTCTCTGTGGAGAGGCTCATCATCTTCTACAGGTCTTCTCAAAGACCTGCTTCTACAGTAGTAGAGATCTGCAAGGGAGACTGGAAAGATGGATTTAAAACCCCATATCACCTAAACTGTATTGTAACACTAAACCACAATGCATTGCAATCCATTTATTCCCGCAGCAGTGATGAGGTAGGGACTTGAAATAAGATTCATTGCTCTTTTAGAAATCTAAGAACCAGGCCTTTACTCTGAACAGCATTTCTTGTCACTTTCCCTTACCATTCTTTTAACGTTTTCCAAAAAATTCAAATACACCCTAATGGACCCACTCTGGGATAGCCCGAGTCCTGCTGGAAGCCACAGAGGGGCTGTTTTGCAGTGCAAGTGGAAAGGCAACCCTTGGTCACTAGCAGGAGAGCATAACTGGGGGTTCTGGCACTGCCGCTGTACAGCTCGATCTCTTGCTGCTGGGGAGATTTATAGGGCTTTCCCATACAGTGTGGGCTGAAAAAGCATGTACAAACAGTGCAAGCAAATATATTTCACTGCAGCCTCATTCTGTGACATCATTTCTTTTTAACAGTGCGAATCACTCAGACCTGAAATCAATCACCCTAAGGCCAAGCGACAAGGAAGGCCAAAGCACTAGTGTTAATGGGAGCTTCAGAAATGACGACAGTGTTGGTATCTTGTCTTTTTTCTGGGGCCATTACGAATGTCGGGTGTATTTTTAAGTACGCTAGCGTTTCCCAAGACGTTTGGCTTTAGGTAAATGTATAGCCATTGTATGGCATGTGTGTGCACAGCTGCACAAGCGCATTTGACATACCTCCTAAAGGTTGTTTTGCTAAGGTCTGTGACTTACTATACAACTAGGAACCTCTTTTCTGCAGGAGTACTAAACACTCAGCTATTCTCCTTGACCCCAACAAGGGTTGCTAAATACTTAAACTCTTTTGGAAAACTAAGACACTTATTTAGGCGCCCCAAGCTGGACTTAAGACCCAAATCAAAGCACCTAGTTAAAAAAACAACAAAGTTGCCCTCAGTCATTATGACTAAATTCATTCTGTCCGCAGCGAGTACCCATAGCTGTGTTCCGATTATCCCCAGAACTGCTTCACGCTGCAGTGCGGCCAGGAGGTGCTCAGGCAGGGTGGGCTTGCTATAGGAATCTATGCTGACCAGAGCTGGATGCACTAGGTTTGCTTCAAGTCCTTGTTCCCCACTATGTTTCCTGTACCAAAAGAGTCAGGTGAGACCACGTCACCAAGACATCTCCGTTTATTCAAAACAACCTTTCATCTTTCAGCTTTGTATCATCACGTTCACCCACGTACAGTCTGCTGCGCTCCCTCAAACAGTTTGCTAAGTTACCCTGAGCTGTTTCCCACAGTCTTGCTGTAATTATTGAATGGGTGACTCTGCAACTCTGCAACGGTGTGACCTTTCTGTGGTTATATTTCCGAGTCCTCGATAGGGCCATTCAAAAATACTGCAGTAGGAAGCGATGGCAAAGATTCATTGGGACAGATGAAGTCCCCCAGTGGGAACTGTTTCACTTTTGAGACAGCGTGGCCTCGGGCTGACTTATTGTGCACAACCTGCTTCTTAAGCATCCCTATCTCTGAGTCCCAGGCTTGTCCCCGCCGCAGTTTCTTAAAGGTGTTACGGAAACCCTCAGTACTGAAGTAGTAGATCAAGGGGTCCAGTGTGCAGTTCATGCTGGCCAACAGCATTGTTATAATTAATACTTGGCGCACGGAGACCTGTGTTTCTTGCTCAGCCTTCACCACCCGGGCCTTTATCATCCCATAAACTGCCAGGGTAGTGTTGTAGGGCACAAAGCAAATGATGAAGATGACCAGATTGACCAAAAGGAGACGGATGGTCTTCTGCTGTCGCAGGGTCTTCGTCTGGCTGTCCTGGCAGAGCTGCTGAAAGATCCGAATCGAGCAGTATGTCACAGAGCTGAGAGGCAGGAGAAAACCCAAAATTTCAGCCAGGACGACGAGGGGAAAGAGGTTATTCTGCCACATGTTGTCACTAAAGCTTTCAAAGCACAGATAAGCAGTCTGGTTCTGCAGCTCGCAGTGGTTTTGCTTGTGGACTATGGCTGTGGGGATGGAGCCCATGAAGATCACAACCCAGACGATCAGGCAAAGGAGCTTGGCCACCTTGGGGCGCCGCAGATGCCGCCAGCGAAGCGGGTGGACAATGGCAACGTAGCGATCCAGGTTGATGCACATGAGGAAGAGGCAGCTACCATACATGTTGATCTGGAAGACAGAGCCAGAGACCTGGCACAAGGTGTTACCAAAAGGCCAGTGGTGGTTGGAATAGTAGTAGAGTCGCAGCGGCAGAGGGAGCGTGAAGGTGAGGTCGCTCACGGCCAGGTTGACCATGTAGATCATCACTACAGACTTCAGGCGCAGGTAGCGGATGAATATCCATAGGGCCATCACGTTCAGCATCAAACCTGTAATGAATATCAGGATGTAGCCGGGCAGGAGGAGGTAGTGGTGAAAGCTGTAATCCTTGCATGTCCGAGACATATTGGAAGCTGACATGCCCAGCGGGAATCAGGGGAGGGTCTTGCTGAGATGGTTGAGCCTGCTGGTGGGCTAAGGAGGCACAGAGAAAAGCACTGAGAGAAGTCATTCCCCTCTAAGAAGCGACAGGCAGGTCATTCCCCTCATTTGCAGCTGGGAGGTGGATGGGCACATCTCTCTCTTGACTGGTGCTGCTTTGGATTGCTGGTCCGTGGTCATCTGGCAGGGGTGGTGATGTAGTCACCTAGAGTCAGCTTCTGCCGCTGGTTCAGCAATTCTTTCTGGTGGTTATGGGGAAGCTGATGCGATGGAGGGTCATTGCCAGTTGTCAGCACAATTCCTGGTCAGAGTGGAAGACCAAGACAGAAGAGTTTAAGTTAGAGAAGGAAATCTCTTGAAGTATTAAAATCCCACCATGGTGGCTTCTGCAGCAAGAGCTCACAAAAAACCCACAAGACTAAGAAAAATGGACAGTAGAAAAGTGAGTAATTATATGGCAGAAGAAGCCAGAGCACAGAGGAGGTAATTGTTGTACAGAATCATTTATTGCTCAGCCCCAGAAAATGAACGTTGCTTTGATCACTGCTGGAAGCACATGTATACAAGAAAGGGACAGCACAAGAGCACACAGGGGAAGTAGTCAAGCCAGCTCCAGAAAAAGAAAGAGAAAGAGAGAGAGAGAGAGAAAGAAAAAGAAGAGAGCAAGCGTTTTGAGGGAAAAATGCTGACTGGAAGGAACTTTAAATAAAAACTGCATAGTATTGTTTTATATGAGAGAAACAGGACTTTGTACATCCATTGCAGATAAAAAGAATTATAAAAAGAATTATACTACAGTTAGACTTGACTCCACCCTAGCTCCTTTTCCTAGGTGAAACAACCCACACATACCCGAGTCCCAGCTAGTTGGAATTCCTTACTTTTCTTACATTCATACAGTTCCTTTAGTGTTCTCACCTGCATGGGACCAGTGGTATTTATTTGGATTGCATGTCCTCAGATCGTTTTCCCACTTACAACACCGTAAAGCATGTCGCAGCCCATGTCCCACAAACACCGAGCAGCACAGCCAGGTAAGGGAGCGCACAGTAAAGAAGGAAGGGCCATGGGATTCGTGTGGACAAACACACCTGTGACTCCAAAGTAGCATGAGGCTGGTAACCCCTTTAGATACTAATGGTAGCACTGTCCTGCCAAACGCTGATCAACTGGAATGAGTCCAGTGGAAGGCCACCAAAATGGTCTGGGGGCTGGAGCACTTGCCCCAAGAGGAGATGCTGAGAGAACTGGTCTTGTTCTGCTGGAGAAGAGAAGGCTCCAGGGGATATAAGAGCAGCCTCCCTGTATTACGTTTGCATGGCAATATTTTGGTAGTGGCGGGGCTGCAGGGGTGGCTTCTCTAAGATGTCAGAAGCTTCCCCTGTGTCCGATGGAGCCAATGCCAGCCAGCTCCAAGATGGACCCGCTGCTGGCCAACGCTGAGCCCATCAGTGATGGTGGTAGCACCTCTGGGAGAACAGATTTAAGAAGGGGGATAAAACCTGCTGTGCAATAGCAGCTGGAAGAGAAAGGAGTGAGAATATGTGAAAGAAATCCCTGTGCAGACACCAAGGTCAGTGATGAAGGAGGAGGAGGAGGTGTGCCGGAGGAGGCTGATGCCCCTTCAGCCCGTGGTGAGACAGCAGGCTGTCCCCCTGCAGCTCATGGAGGTCCACAGTGGAGCAGATCTCCACCTGCAGCCTGTGGAGGAGCCCATGCTGAAGCAGGTGGGTGCCCGAAGAAGGCTGTGACCCCGTGGGAAGCCCACGCTGGAGTAGGTTTGCTGGCAGGACTTGTGACCCCATGGGGAACCCATGCTGGAGCAGTCTGTGCCTGAAGGACTGCAGCCCGGGGAAGGACCCACGCTGGAGAAGTTTGTGGAGGACTCTGTCCTGTGGGAGGGACCCCACGCTGGAGCAGGGCAAGAGTATGAGGAGGAAGGAGCGGCAGAGAGAATCTGTGACAAACTGACCGCAACTCCCATTGCCCATCACTCTGCAGTGCTGGTGGGGAGGAGGTAGAGAATTTGGGGGTAAAGTTGAGCCTGGGAAGAAAGGAGGCTTGGGAGGAAGGTGTTTTAAGATTTGGTTTTATTTCTCATTATCCTACTCTAATTTGATTGGTAATGAATTATGCTAATTTCCCCAAGCTGAGTCAGTTTTGCCTGTAACGATAATTGGTGAGTGATCTCTCCCTGTCCTTATCTCGACCCATGAGCCTCTTGTTGTACTTTTCTCCCCCCGTCCTGTTGAGGAGGGGGAGGGATAGAGCGGCTTGGTGGGCACCTGGCATCCAGCCAAGGTCAACCCACCACACTCCCCATACCTGCAAGGTGGCTACTGGAAGAGGACAGAGTTAGCTCTTCACAGTGAGGCATGGCAGGGGGACAGGAGGCACTTGGCATAAATTGAAGTAATGGAGACTCAGTCTGGATATAGGGAAAAATGTTTGCACCATCGGGCATTGCAACAGGTTTTCTAGAGAGGTTGTGGAGTCTCCATCTTTGGAAGTTTTCAAGACCAGACTCTGTAAAGTCCAGAGTAACCTCATCTGATCTGCTAGTTGACACTACTTTGAGTGGGAGGTTGGGCTAGAGACTGCCTTAATTATGCTGTGATCCTAAAATTAGACATCTGCTCTCAAAGCTGTCACGGTGGAGCAGGGGTTGGGAAGTCTGACACAGTTCCCCACAGCTGTTTGCAGGGGTTAGATAGACACTCCCTCACAGAGCCCACGTAGATTGTGATTTACTTCAAAAGGAAAGTAGAATTATCTGTCTAGAGGAAATCTTTATGTAAGGTTGATATTACTGTAAGAGGAAGCTACTCAGCAACTTGACAGGCATGACAAGCGTGTCAGATCTCCTGGATGGCATTGTGGGGCAATGTACAGATCTAGAGGGAGGATCTATTAAAGACAGAAGCGTGTGCTGACCTCACAGGTAGGAAAAGATTAATTCTGGCAACAATACGTTAAACAATGAAAGTGGAAGTCTAATACGAGAGCAGATAGCTATCAATTTGCCCATTCTTTCCTGGTGTTGGGCAGGTCCACCACCAAGACAGGTTTCTTAGAGGAACTTCTACTGGTTTGTCAAGCTGTTCTGAGTGGATTTCACCCTTCTTGGTGGATGAAAACTTTGTGTGAAGACTTGCATAAGTTTAAAATATAAGATAATCCAGCAAGACAAGGCAAAAGTGCAAGAATGTTGTTGGTTTCAAGTGAAAAGATTAAATGCCTCAAAAAATCTCTAAGAGGATATGCCAGCTTTTGCTAGACCCAAAACCCTGCAATGACTGCAGGCTGGACCGGTGAGACCTTTGTCTTGACCGAGGCAAAGTGAGTGAGGCTGAGACTCTGTGAGAGACCACGACCTGCTCTAACATGTGTGCCTAGACCAGCCAGGTGTCAGGTGAAGGTGACTTGTCTCCACAGACAAGCTATTTTTATCAAAAGGTATTCAATAAACACCTCTAGAGAATATAATACGTAAGCACAGTCCACACTGTGTGAGATCAGTGGTCTATCTACAATTCGTATTCCATCTCAAATCATGGATGGTGAAGGGATAATGTAAGAACAGCGCAATCATGTAGTGATGCTCCCTCAAGTTCTCTTCCTCCTTCCAGCCTATTTTAGCCCAGGGATTTCCCAAGCCAGAGGTGACCTATTTGTATTCAGTAGTCCTCGGGGAACTTTTCCTTCATGACTTTTTCCAGTTGCTTTTTGAGTTGATGTACAATTTACCATCTACAACATCTGTGCCAGGAGTGTCAATGAGTTCCACAGCTTAATCACATCTCAGGTGGAGAACCACTTCCTTGTACTAATTTTTGAATCACCACCTGCTAGATTCAGTTCAGTGCTGGAAGACAAAGTGGAAAAAACATACCTGTTCACCTTCACCTTATCACTGATGACTTTACAAACATCTATCATATTCCCCCTCAGTAACCTTTTTTTTTTTTGAGGCTAAAAGGTCCTTGTCTTCATAGTTGTTCCTCACAGAGGAGCTGTTCTGTACTTTTGAATGTCCTTATTGCCCTCCCCAGCACCTTTCCACTTCTGCTACAGCCTTTGTGAGCCCTGCAGTGGGGTGCTCAAAACCCACATGATATTGATAATGTGGATGCACTGAGCTGAGTAGACATAGATCTCATTTGCAAGAGGTAATGGTCAGTTCAGTTTGATTTTTCTCATTACTGCTAGATGAAATTTCAGCTGTTATTTTAAGGCCAGTCACTCACACTTCTCTTAATCTCTGCAGTTCTTCACAACCAACCCTCGTCTTTTCTAACTTGAATAATTTTGTCTCCAACAGATTTGTTATTTTATTATTCATCCCTCATGAATAAGTCAAACAGTCCAAGCCCCAACACTGGTGTCTTATAACTCCACTGGGAAAACCAACCATCTACCCGCATTCTCTGTCTTGTCTTTTAGGCACCTTTTATCCAGGTAGACACCTTTTCGCTGAATTTCTTTAAGCACCATTGGTGCAAGCCCTTTTGAAAGCCTTTTGGAAATCAACATGGGCCACTGTTCACATGCTTGTTGACTCCTTCAAAGAAGGACTGAGAGACACAGCATCCCTTTATAAAAGCCATGATGACTCTTCCCCAGTAATTAGATGTGACTGCATGCCAATTGATTTTTTCCTTTATTATAGCTTCTACTAATTTCTTCAGCACAGACATCAAGCTCCCTGGTCTGAAATCCCCCAAGAGCCTTTTCTCAAATTGTGTCTGCTAGTGAGCCTTTAAAAGCAGTTTTAAGCTGCCATAAAGAGAGTTTCTGCTGTGGAAATCTCCCAGGCTTTCCTGCCATCAACATCAGTGCAAGAAATCTGTTTAGTTTTTTGCCCATCATCACCTTTTCATTTTTTCTGAGTGGTCTTTCCTGACATACTAGCCCTTCAACCTTTGAGACATCAAACAGCAGACTTCTAAACTGGCAGCAAAGATCACTGGGAGTGGAAAATAGATTGGGTTTTTTTGAGGGGAATTTTTTTTTTGGCGGGGGGTGAGTGGATGGAAACACAGAAGTAAGAATCTGCTAACAGTGGTGTTATTGAAGCTAAGCTGATAGTCTCAAATTTGATGTAACAGATACTGTAATCAAGACCTCAGAGATCTGTAACGAGATGAGTACATGCACGGTCCTTGGAAGCTGTGGGAACGGAGCGTTTCTCTGCAGAGCTCTGAAGGTACTGTTTTGACTGTCCCTCGCTGAAGAGGAAAGCTACGGGTAAAGCAGGCTGGTAGCAGGGAGACAGAAGAGCTGAAACTGGTTAGATTATCCTTGTTGGTTAATGCCTGAGAGCCACAAGCCATGTTCTTTGTGGCTGCCTCTAAAAGAACTTCAAGTACTCGTTGTTCTACGCGAAAGCCGCTGAGAGGTCTCAAGTTATCAGCTGCGTAAGGAGGCAGGGGTACCACAGCTGAATCGTCATCCTCCTCGTGATGAGATGCTCTCTTGAAATCCTGAAGGAACTTTCTGGTTTGTGACTGACCTTATGTGGCCCAGGAGGTGGAGGAAGCATCTTTTTACCTCTCAATGAAGACCAATATGAGCCCCTGAAGGCCATCTGCCCAGACCATGGCCTTTTCCCCAGCAGGGACAGAAAAGAGCAATTCGAACTCTGTACTTTTGAACACCCTTATTGCCCTAGGTGGACAGATGCTACCTAGGCAGATGCTTCTTTCTGGTTTTCAGTTGGAAAATGGATTTGTTGCTAGTATTCTTGCTCTGGGAGGGGGGAATGACATAGACATGACACGTGCACGTGCACGCACACACACACACACACGCTATGAGCACCCGCTGCAGGGATGTGGAGCTGCAGAAACTAGAAGGAAAGGAAAACACCCAAGGAAAACACAGCAGTGAGGGAGGAAGAGGTGCTGGTATAGGTGTGCGACAGGGGCAACATCAGCTCCCGTTGATGTCTGAGGGGAGAGGAGAACATGATGCTGGAGGACGGGCAGACAACCCCGAAAAAACCTAGCTGAAAAGAATGCACCATCCTCCCCTCCCACCCACCCCCCTCCTGTGACCACCCCACTCCCCCAAGCGCTCGGGAATTGCCCAGGTCCCTGGCTGGTGTAGGGTGCCGGACTGAGATGAGCCGGAGGTCGGGCCCAAGGTGGGCACCTCTTGCCAGAGGCAACAAAAGAGCTGCTAGGCAGGGAGGCCCCACGGGACATGCAAAACCCACGGGGATTTTGATTTTTTTCTTTTGGGGGGTGGGAAACCCTAGCTGAACTTGCATACAGGGGCTGGAACAGGCAGGCGTGCCCTGAGATTAGATGTGTGCCTGGCATCTCGTTGCCCGGTCCTGGGCGTCTTCTCTCCTGACGCTATCTCACCAATAGGCACTGCCTCCGAGCACCGTAAAAATGACGAAGGAGCACAGCGTGGTGGGATACAGGCTTATGCACGGGGTTGAGAAATGAGGTGGAAAAAGACAGCTAGAGAAATCTTGCTGAGTATGCCGCAGGGTCAGTGTTTCCAAGAGCGACTTATTTAAACTCTGGAGCGCTTTGGGACTGCACTGGGGATGCAGACAGAGAATGTGGCATTGGGGTGCAGAGCAGTGCAGCTGAAAAAGCAAACTGCGTGAGCTCGCTTAGTAAATCTGAAACTAAGAGGAAATAACATGAGGAGACCAAACCTCAAAAAACCTACTCAACTTTGCTTTAGAGATAGAAGGTATATTTTTTCATAAATGTGGATGCTTTTTACCTGCTGTAGGTGATATTTAAGCCCCACTTTTCACCTTTTTTATAACCAATTAGGTTATTGTGATGATTAGAACCTTGAAGACATTAATTCAAGACTTAGGATGGCTTGTTTTTAACGATAGATACATGACATCGAAGCTGAGACCTTTGTATTTAACTCGTGGGATCTGATCACACTGCTGCTGCCTACTGCCTAGAGGTGTCACCCCCCCTTCATCTCCTGAGGGCCTCATGGAAGAGGACTTCCATCGTGGGCGCCTTGGCAAGTAAGTTCTGCAGGCTGCCTGTGCTTCTAGTATCACAGGATCCCCAAGAAAGCCTCCATTTGAACAAATACTGAGATTTACCTTGCACCTTGAGGTTCACTGGGCAACTGAAGAGGCGTAGAAGGTTCCCCCCAGTGCCCCGTGGTCAGGTCTGGCAGCACATGTGCAGCAGCTCAGGGGACCAGTGCCCAGTGTGCCCAGACCATCCAGCTCCCCAGATGTTTCCATCTTGCTTACCTCTCTGCTGGTGAGGAGCCAAGGGCGCACGAGGGCTCGCTGGCTAGCAATCGCCGTCACTGCGGAGGTCTCGATCCAGGCACCGCAACTGCAAGGAGCTTGAATCAAAACAGAACGAGGCGGGCTTTTTGGCTACTTGTTCATCCAAATCACAGCTGTCCCCTACCGCACCATGGCTGGTTCAATGTCTGCCGTGCCGCGGTTCATCCCCCCTCCTTTCTCACTTCCTGATGTGCTTCTGGCTGGCCACAAAGCATGAACTTTGCTATCCAGAGCTGATAAGCTAAAACACATCCTATGCAAGCAAATGTAATCATGAAAGAAGCAACACCCAGCTGTCCTTGCAACTGAAGGAGACCTGCCCTGGGTCATAGTGCCAAATTCTCGCTCATTTTTGCTCCCATGCTAACTCGGCCAACCCCAGGACTGACAGGGGAAAAATTAGAACATCCCCTCCCCAAAATATTGCCAAACAAGAGGTAGAAGTTAAATAGAGGAAGTGAGAGCAAAGTTGGTTTAATCACCAGCCAGTGCAAAGGCTCGGAGTCCTGTCAGTCCCCCCATGGGCTTGGGCACTTTGGGGCTGAGCTCCTGCCCGGGGTCCCAGCTGTGCACTGCTGGCACGTGGCAGGGACCCAAAAAGAACCGAGCTCTGAAGAGGTGCCAGCGCCTGCGGCAGGCAAAGGCATGTTTGCCACAAATGTCAATCCCTGTCGTTCAGTGCTCCAGGAGGCACGATGTTGAGAAAGTACAAGGGCTGATTTAGCAGGACATCTGCAACCTAGCACTGCCAAGTAGAGTTGGGAAGGGATCTGCCCTTCTGCAGAGCCCATCTGGCACTCTGCTGCTTCAAGTCCTGTTTCTGCTTTGCCAGTCCCAGCACACCTGGAAGAAGATGCGGGTCATGGGGACACTCCGAATCCTGCTGTTGTCCTTCCCCGGGACCAGCTGCCCCGAGAAGAAGGTGCCGTGCCTGTGGGCTCCCTCTTTCTCCGCCATCCTTGCCCGGCTCCTCCATCTGCTGGCTGTTGCTGCTGGTGTTTGACTTTCTCACTCCCTGCCTGCCTTGTTCTGCCATCACTGCCTTCTCATTCAGGGAGTGACATGCCAAGGGATATATGTTCCCGCTGCTCATAAATCCTCGGAGGGTACAATAGCACCCGAACTACTGATCTCACCCTGCTGCTTTTTAGTGCCTCTCTTTTTTTAACCAGACCCTCTTTCTCACTTCCTAGTTGCTGGGTTTTTTGTTCTCACAGCTTTTTGTCTTTCTTCAGTTCCCATCAAGGCTCTGGTACTGATTAAGGCTTGCAGATATACCGGGGGCGGGGTGTCCTTCTTCCTTTGCAAAAGGAGTCTCTGACAGCCCCTGTGGGAAATTTCACCCCGCCTGCAGCCTTCGCCCCCCGCACCCCTGTGCACACACCTGGCTGAGCCTGGCAGCCCTGGCTTTACCGTGTGTGTCAGAAAAGGAGGACACGGTGGCACTTAGCCCGGGCAACGAGCCCGCGCTGCCCCACAGCATCCCTCACCCAGCCGGGTTGACTCACCTCGCTCGGTCTCGGTGCATCAGCCCGTGAATTCTGTCTCCCCCCGCCCGGGTGGGTTCACACCTCTGCCCCTCGCTGTCTCTTGGAGGCTCAGCTTGTGGGGGAAGAGCAGCACAACCCCCGGCATTTCTTCACCGCTCTCTGAGTCGACAGCAGGTAAGACCAGATTACCGGGGTGTGTGTCGGAGGCTACACCCTGATGCTGCAGATCCCAACACGCCTGCCGCCCCGGAGTGCTGGCTCCAGAAAGCAGGAGCAAGGACCCAACAGAACGAGGGATGCGGGTAGCTGGGAAGGCAAGGAGAAGGGTGGAAAGCGTGCTACAACAGAGGGGCTGCTCAGGTTTGAAAGGATGATTGATAAACCCCAATATTCTCCAGCTCACTCCATGCAGGGAAATGTGGAAAAGCACAGCAAAGGGGTGAATCCACATGCAGGGCCGTGGTGGAAGAACCATAGCAGGGCCAGAGCAGCCGTGTTTCACTTTCTGAATGATTCAGACAGGAGAAGGAGAAACTTCCAGGCTGCGTGAGAAGTTTCTCCTTCCAGGGCAGTGGGGACAGCTGACACTTCCTAGGCCTGCTGGGGGAACGGCAGGCTTTCCTCCCAGGACATTTCAGCTCCCCAGCCACACAACTCACATTTTCCTGGACTCCCAGGGGCTCTTAGGAAAGGGCTGGCCACTGAGAAGAGGGGCAGCTTAGGAGAGCTTAGTTATGCCTGCTTAGGAGAAGGACAAGGACTGTCCCTCTTGCCGTGGGGAAGAAAATGAGGGGGGTGAAGGGAGACCTGCCAGGGAAAGAGTTAAGAGAGCCGGGGAGCAGCCGCGTTGCGTCTGTTTGCCGTAGCTATGTGGGCTGCAGGGTAGAAAAGAAGAATCTCCAGTCTGGAGGAGGCAGATGAGGGAGGGTCCTCAAGGACGGCGGCTGGGGATGAGGGAGGCGGCAGGTCTTCCCCTCTCTGCTCCCCTGAGCTATCACCGCAGGGAAACTCTCCGGCTCCCCAAAGGGCTTGGTGAAAAGTGATGAGGAGTTGATGGTTCTGCTTGGTGCTGCCAAGTTTTTCTTGTGTGGAAGGATCTGTTTACAGCTGACTGGGTCTTGGGCTGCTCTCTGCTGCTGAAGTGACTTGACTGGGGAAGAAGGCAACCAGATCGTCTGCTGACAGGACTGCAGAGACCGGGGGTCTGACACTGATGCTGTCCCCGGCCATGTGAGGTCATTCCAACGGATTCCCGCCCCACAGCCCCAGTTCAGAGCTCTCCCACGATGCTGCCCCAGCTGTAGGTGGGGAACAGCGCCGGCGTGGATGCCCTCACAGGGCCAACCTGGCAGGTTTCTGCAGGACGCTGTGTCTCCGATGCTGGCAGGCACACCGTGGTCATTGCCCAGGGCAGGGGCTACGCGTGCTTTGCAGTGCCGGACCGGAGCTGCCGGGAGAGCAACTGTCAGGCAGAGGCAGTGGGACATCGCAGGAGGGGATTCAGGCGGCTGCCGCACCGTGGCTGAACGTGGAGTTTTGCCAGGGACGGGATGGAGATGGTGTGGCTGTACGTGGTGCTGGTCCCAACGCAGCACGTCCTTGCCGTGACCTGGCTGTGAGTATGTTTTGCACTTGTACTGTCTGGATTGGAAAGTCACCTGGGGTGGTGTTGCCTCCCAAGAAAACAGACAGATCTGTGAGAAAAGGGTGGAAGGGGGAACCTGGGCAACTTGAAGGCAGCACATTAGAAGGGGCATCTCTGGGAGCGTGAAGGGAGAGGGACGGCGAAGCTGAAGAGGCGCAGACCGGGATGGGGAGCAGGAATGTCCAATTCGGCACAGACAGGAGGCGGCACATCCCCTTCCCTGCCCTGTTTCTGCGCTAAAATAAGGCTATAGAGGGCTAGCCCCCTGTAGACACGGCCCTGGCTCTAGCCCAGCTGCAACTGAATCTCTCCCCTGCCCCACAGGTACCTGGCCAAGCAGCCTTCTCTGCGGGCGGTCCTCCGGGACCCCAGTGCCTGCGAGGGTCTGCCGGGGCTGGTAGAAGAGCAGGTCCGCGTTTGCCGGCGGCAGGTGGGAGCCATGGACGCGGTGAAGCGAGGTGCGGAGCTGGCCGTCGAGGAGTGCCAGCACCAGTTTCAGTCTCGCCGGTGGAACTGCTCCATGCTGCAGGGGCTGCAGGTCTTCGGCAAGGTCGCCATCCAAGGTCAGCGAGGGGGAGGTGGCGCAGGCAGAGTTGGCGTGGGGTCCCTTCGGTATGCCCACGGGGTCCCCTTGATGCATCAGCCTTTCCTAGACTAGAGTGCAAGTGCCACACTGGGACCAGCCCGAGAGTGGCCAGTGCCTTCCTCCACATGCTAACAAAGCTGTCAAAACAGAGCAAACTGAACCAAATGCACATGCTGCTGCAAATATTAATATTCTGGCTAAACTTCTTCCTCATTTGGCCAGGCTTGGCTCTTTGGTCCCGTCTGGACCATTCTGGGTACCATCTCTGCATACTGATAGATCTTCCCCTCCACCCTGCCACCAGCCCAGCCCTTTGGAGCAGCAGCTCAAATCAAACCTTATTTTCTGAAGCTACAGTCCCTTTTTGTTGCAGGCCAGGGAAAAAGGATTTGCCTATGCCCCCAAAACAGCCATTTCTCACCCCGCTGCAGGCACGCGGGAGTCTGCTTTCATCCACGCCATCTCCGCCGCCGGCGTCGCCTTTGCTGTGACTCATGCCTGCAGCCGTGGGGAGCTGGAGAAGTGTGGCTGTGACCGCAAGATCCGAGGAGTCAGCGCCGAAGGTGAAGGAGGAGGCCGGTGGCAGGGAGGGGATGGCAGAGGAGAAGATCCATGGAGAAGACCCTCAGCAGGGGAGGAGACACCTCCCTTCTCCTCAGCCCTTTGGGAGCTCCTGCCAGGGCTTCTCCTTCATCTCATGGCCGCTTTCCCTCTGCAGGTTTCCAATGGTCGGGCTGCTCTGATAACCTGTCTTACGGGATTGCCTTTTCTCAAGCCTTCGTAGACAACCCGGAGAGGAGCCATGGCATCTCCTCCAGCCGAGTGCTCATGAACCTGCACAACAATGAGGCTGGGAGGAAGGTAAATGCAGGAACAAGGGCTGGGAAGCAAGCCTGGCTTCAGGAGCTTCTCTCTGGCTAGGCAGACCTCAGTCCAGCCCCTTTACCCTGAGGAGCAGCCCGGAGGGGTCCCAGCCTCCCCTACCCACCTCTGTGCAGAGTCCCTTTCCTCACTGAGCCCAGCTGGGATTTACATCCTTTGGCCTTTTCTGCAAAGGAAATAAAATTTCCCTGCTCTGCTCTAAACGGCTTCCCTGCCCCTCCAGTCCCTCCTTTGCAAAGACACCATCCTCTGCAGGGGCCATTGTCAGATCTGGTCCCTTCCTTGAGCATCCTCTGGCTCTGGGCAGATCTGTTCCACTCCCCACCACCCCGTGGGTCAGAGCAGATCCCCGTCTCTTCCCCTGCCTCAGGGATTTCTCTTACAGATGCAAGCCAGCCTGTTTCCCACAGAGTGAATCCCCTTCTGTTTCATACTGGCCTGGCTTAAAAAGACTTTTTTTGCTCCCTTCCCTTCCCTTCCCTGGGGCTGATCCCATCCTCCAGCCCCACAGGAGGTGTGGAGGGGCAACGGCAGCTGCTGGGGGGCCCGCAGGCATGGAAGTTGTAGGGCAGGGTGTCCCGGGTCCGGCTGGCAGCTGCCTCCTGTTCCCCAGGCTCTCCTGGCCCACATGAAGGTGGAGTGCAAGTGCCACGGCGTGTCGGGCTCCTGCGAGGTGCGCACGTGCTGGAAGGTCATGCCTCCCTTCCGCAAGGTGGGCAACGTCCTCAAGGAGAAGTTCGAGGGGGCGACGGAGGTTCACCCCAAACAGGTCGGTTCCCGCAAGCTCCTGGTGCCCAAGAGCTCTCGCTTCAAGCCCTACACGGCTCACGACCTGGTCTACCTGTTGGCCAGCCCAGACTTCTGCAACCGGGACCCCCGGCGCGGGGTCTTCGGCACTTCTGGCCGCCAGTGCAACCGGACATCCCCGGCCATGGACGGCTGTGAGCTCCTGTGCTGTGGCAGGGGCTTCCACACCGCCCAGGAGGAGGTGGTGGAGCGGTGCAGCTGCAAATTTCGCTGGTGCTGCTCCGTCAAGTGCAAGCAGTGCCGGCACCTCGTGGAGACGCACAGTTGCCGCTGAGGGGGACCGTGCCAGGGCGGTGGGAGGCTGCCGGGGGGACTGCGAGGTCACAGGGAGAGGATGGTCCAGGGAAAGACACGGGGAAGCAGGGAAAGGTGTGGGGGATACACACAGCCTGAGAAGGAGCAGAGGAGATGTGGGTTTTGCTGCCCTGGCTCCGGGGGTGCCATCGGCTCCTCTGTGCTCCCCACCCAGCATGCTCTCGCCAGCCTCACTGGGCTTTTTGTGGTTTGAATTGTTTTTCCGGATGGAAGGTTGGAGGACACAGGCCAAATAAACCCTTAAACTTTAGAAATAAACCAGCTGCAACGGAAAGCAGAGTGCGTACGTTAGGTCCTTCCTCACACACTGCGTTTGGGACCTGGAGGGTACCTGGCTCTGCTCCCTGCCGTGGGATGGAAGGGGACGAGGCCACCCTGGAGTCCTTGTGCTCGGGGGACACATGGGCTGCAGCGAGTGAGAAACACCAGGGTGCGGAGCAGGGGGGCATGGGGACCCACCTCGGACACGAGGGGGGTTACTGAGGGGTCTAATGGAACGACGGCATCAGAGAGAAGGGAGCAAATCAGCTTTGTGGGCCGAATGGCCTCTTTATACATTAAGACTCATCCTTGGGAGAACTACAGAAGGGCGAGAAGATGGCTGGGAATTTCAGACAAGGACGCTTGGGCCAGTGGCTCTAAATCCAGATTCCCAGGGCTGATGCTTTCTCTGGTGTTCAGCTGCTCCTTTGGCTGCAGAAAATGTTTTCAGGAGGAGTTCCAGCAGGTGCCACAGTGAAATGCTGTTGAGCCAGGCTCCCCTCACGCTGCCGCCAGTGCAGAGCGGGTGCTCGGAAGGTGAGATCTGGCCACGATGAGCTGGCTGGCCAGCAAGGGGTCTGGGAAGAGCTGTCCAAGTCTATCCAGGTTCTCTGCCCCACCACAGCCCCAGAGAGCCTGCTTGGGAGCCCTGTGCTTCCCGCGCATCCGCCTGGTACCGTGCATCACCCCTTGGTGAGGCTGAGGAACCTCTGACGCCAGAGCCGCACCTCCTCCTCTCCCTCCTCCTCACTCAGCACCCGGTACGTCTCCTTTCTGTGGCAGCCGCGGCGAGACACCTACAAGGGGAGACTGAGTTCACAGGACTGATACCGCTGCCCATCCTTCCCCCCCGAGGACGGAGGACTCCCATGACGGCCGGCATCTGGAGGCTGGGATGATGGGGCACCAGAAGGAAGAGGGGAGAACCTGCTGTGAAGTGGGAGGGAGAGGATGATAGCTGACCTGTGTGTTTCCTAAGACACGTGCTAGTCCTCTGTCCTGCTCTGGTGTTTTTGGTTTCTGTTACCACCCAGTGGATGCAGGGATATACAGGGATACCCCGACGGGCGAGAGGCTCCCCGCAGCTCCTCTGCCTCAATGTTAGTGGCTGTCTCCGCTGCCATCTCTTACAAATCCCACCGCCTCAATTACATGCCAGCTGTGCTTGGGTCACTATTTGTCACCTCCCCACCCTGCCCCCCATAAACCACATCCAATTCTGTCCTACCGGAGGGAAAAGCAGTGGGCCAGCGAGTCCTGCAGGGACTCGGGGCTGGCTGTGGAGCAACCAGCCACGCAGGAGAAGGCTGTGTAAAGGGCAGTGCGGGCTGCTCCTCACCCTCTGGTTGTAGAGGCTCTGCTGGAGACACTGGTGGCTCTTGAACACGCAGTAGTTGGGGTGCTGAAGTCTGTCTGAGTCGCATATCTGTGGAGACGGGAATGAAGGCCGGAGAAAGGAAAGGAGAAGGAGGGGTGGGAGCATCCACTGGGCACCCACCTGGCTTGGGGCATCTCCATCCTGGAAGGCAGCGTACTCTGCCTCCAGCCAGAGGGTCACACGAGGGTCCTCACAGCCGTGGGTGGCAATCCGGCTGCACCAGTACTCCATCCTCAGCCCTCTGAAAACCTCCATGCCATAGTACCCCGAGGTCTCTGGGGAGCTGGTCTGCAAAGGGTTGGGATAAAGAGAGCCGTGCTTCTTCCTCCCTTTCCCCACCACCCAGTCCATCCTCCTCCTCGGTACCTCGTTGCCCGCAGCCCGGTGCTGGGCTGAGATCTGGGGGTTGATGTAGGCGGTGAAGCTGCCTGTCCGGCAGTGAACGCGGTTCAGGTTTCTGATGTTCAGACACTGCTCCCTCTTGAGCGAGCAGAAAGCGCAGTCAGGGCACAGGTCTGCGTGATGCCGCCCAAGGCTGTCGCACACCTGGGGTGGATGCAGCGGGGACGTCAGGGGCGAAGAAGGAGACCGAGGAGCTCCCATATCCCTGGCTTGGAGCTTGCCTCCCTGGTCACCCAGGTCAGCTTCTCCTGGGAGGGAGCACCCGAAAGGACAGCGCTGACGAGCTCTGGCCGCTGGAGCATTGTGGTCAGCACTGCAGGGAGCCCTGCACACACTGGGGATCAAAGGTGGGCGCCGGCGTCTTTACCGAATCTCCGAACCCAAGGACTCTTTCTTCCACCTCCTTCCAGGCCTGGGTGACCACCGACGAGAGGCAGTTTCCCTCCAGTATTGCGTAGCACAGGATTATCACTGCCTCGTCCTTCTTCAGGGCTAAAAGGCTGGCAAAGAAAGGGACAGAGAAAGTCAAGTCTCATCTCTTGTCACAAGCTGGAGATAGACCTTTAGTTAAAAACTGAAAGGGGCAAAAACAACCCCAAAGCATAGCAAAAAAAACCCCTTCCCAAAGAGACCTTGGACTCTTGGCCAAACTGCACGGAGGAACGGGGGCATCTGCAGAGTCTGTACGTGCCGGTGTAACATGGAGGCTACGGGTTGTGCGTGCATTCAGGAGCACGTGAGAGGGACTGGACGAGGAGCACAGCGTGAGGAATGGTCCCAGGGGCCCTGCAGCAGCTGCTGCTGCCTAGTTTTGTCCATCTGAGTGCACAGCAAGGAGATGTTTGTTAGAGGTCTGCTGAGTGTGGACCATGGGGCAGCCCCGTTTGGGTCTGGAGCATGTAACTTATGAAACCTCCCTCCTGCTTGAGCCAATGTATTTGACAGAAAGGGGAAAAAATCGGTAACAATGAGTTAACTGTTCATCCAAACCGGCACGGGGAGCTAGAGGTAGAAAATTTAAGGACAGCGGGGTAAGGACAATAAGAATATTTTGCATCTCTTAGGAACAGTAGAAATTGTAGACGTGGTACAGAACTGTTATTAGACAGGGATGGTGGCAATTATCAGCAATGATGCAGAAGAGGTAAAAATGCTCATTAAATATTTGTCTTCCGTGTCTGGAAACAAAACCCGTGATAAATAAACAAACTTTGATCCGGTAGAAATTAAGAAGAAGATAAGAGCAGCAATTGCTTATGTTAAAATGCTCTTAAAATCCACGCATGGGCTAACCGGTATGGACTTTTCCTAAGAGTAGCTGAAACTTCTTGGAGACCTTCAGATTAGCATTAAAAAGGTAAAAAAGAGGTGGAGAACCAGAAGGAAGTTCATGAAGATGAGATTTCTTAAGGCCTGGAAAACTTCCACCTAGAGCGAGAAGCTAAAAAAGCTTTACTTAGCTGAGCAAAGACACAGTGGGTGGCCGCTCAGTCCGCCAGTATTTTTACCAAGGTGAGGATCAGCTGGAAGTCTCTCTTCGTCAGCAGGCTTTTGGTGACTAGAATTTGGGGTGAGATCCATTCAAACCAGAAATTATCTACATGTTCCTGACACGAAGGGTATTTAGCATGGGAGCAGCCGATGGGGTGGTTTCTCCTCAGCTTGGAGACTCCAAAAAGTTATCCCAGATTTCTCTCAGGAGAAGGGTTTGTAGCTCAGCCACACAATAGCGTTTTTCCCTCCGGGCTCACCAGGCATGGCTTCCCGTCCCGTGCTGAGCAGGAAAGCCAGGGTGAGTCATTGGAGCAATTGCCAGGCCTGAAGGCTAAAAGAGATCAACCTCCCCACTCTTGTGATTACACGGTGTGCGAAGAAATCAAGCTGTAAGGAATGTTTGGTGTTCACAGATCTGTGGACGCGTGAGAATCATACACCCGCCGTATGTACAGGATCATGCGGATGCTTGGCATTGGCACTGGGTTTGGATGTGCGCTCACGTAGGACAACATGGGTGAGCGTTAGGGCTGCTGATAGAAAGTTTTGTGCACCTCCTTAATAGATGCCTGGGCCCATGGATGAAGGAGCTTGCAGCAGGTCAGACACAAGTGATCCTGTACCCAAACAGTTCACACTAACCAGCAGCAAATGAGCATGTCAAGATCTCTGAAGGTATCTCTCTCGCTTAGATACTGCAAGAGAACCTGGGAAACCTTAGTCACAGAAAATATGAGTACTAGATTTTTTTTTAAAGGCATTACAGTCAAACTTGTCTTATCACAGCGCAGCAGATGCTGCTCTAGCCTGCATCAGGGCAAGCAAAGATGTTCCTTCACCACACTGCCTGTACTGCGCTGTGGACAGGCTGCAAATCATATTCTGCGAGTGCAGACGTCTGAACAAATTACTGTGGTGCCGACCCACAGCACATAACCACATCCACTGAAAAACTGAGGACAGCTGAAAACCTGGAAATCTATGTATTGCAAGCCTGTGGGTCTCTTACTGCAATGCACCACAGTGTCACCAACCTGGTTAGAGGTTCATGGAGGGAAGGTCCAAGTTCAGAGAAGACAAAAGAATGTGAACTGAGGACAGCAGTGACAGACACCAACTCTTTCAGGCAAAACTGGAAAGAATTAAAATGTGCCAGTAAAAAGAACAGAAACAAAGCCCACCTACCCTGCAGAAAGCACTTCCAGAAGCTGTAAGAACCCTCATGTCCACTCTTCCATCCCATGGCTCCACATAATCCTTTTTATTTGTTTTTTTTGTTTGTTTCCTCTGTAAACATTCAGACCATTTAGGATACCAAGAACAGGAAATTTTAAATTTAGAGCAAAAAGTCTGTGCTCATCCCACTCGAAAATCTTCTCTAAGGTTGTTTGATTCAACCCTCTAGCATTTTTCTGTGACTGGGAGCTGGACACCGCTGAGAGAAGAACCCGTGACAGCCCCCAAGGCACACCTAGCATTTCTCTTCCGTAAAGGATTGCTTTTTGTGTGGGGATTACCTAACACGGACGATTTCTCTCTCAAGCAGTTCTAGCCCCGGAGAACAAGTGTTCGGTCCACTTTGCTGACAAATCTGTGACAGCCGAAGGGAGTTCTTGTCACCACTCAGATGTTTGACTGCCTAGGCACAGTTGGATCTTTGCCTTCAAGAGTTGGTAAACTGGCTGGGTCACCTTGATGGGACTCACAGATTTCAATTAATGACCCTGATATTATTCTCCAAACTTATCTGAAAAAATGTATCCACAGATATGTCATTATTGGCTAGTGTTCCACTACTTGCTTGTTATTCCAGTGGCACATTGTGATTTGATTGCTTCTTCATCACACCAGGATGATCAAGCCAGTAAAGTGAGAGGCACATTAACAGTAATTAAAAATGATATGAATAGCTCTGGTGTTTTCATCACTGAGGTAGAAAAAAGAAGAAAACTGTCCAGCTTGCTGTACTTTTTTAAAAATAGCAAATAAATAACAACCTGAGGTTTAGAAAGCAACTGCTAATAAATGGGTTTAACAGCCTTTGCTTTCTTCAACACATGTACTGGTCCAACAAGTGCAGCCTGAACAAGATGCAAATAGAGGATTACAGGCAAAAAAGGCAGTAAAAGGGAACTTTTCTAAAAAGAGTACTTTCATAAGTAGCAATAAAACATCTGCTGAGTGTTAATGACCTACTTGTTCCGAACAGACACGAAGTCAGATGTGGGCAGGAGCCTCTGCTGCACCACAAACTTCAGAATTACAGACCACGTTAGATACGATCGGGTTATGCGGATCAAAAAAACCTCGCATCCCTACCAACGCTTTGCTGTCGGCCGTGTGTGCGGATGCGCACGAACCGTGTCCCTGACATCCGCTCACTCACCCAGGAAACCACCGGTTGTGCCATCAGCCTGAGGGTACCGAGAAATTCTGTTGTGCTCTCTGCCACATTCATTTCCTCCTCTATCTCGGCTCTCCATCTCTGCTGTGAGGCTTTCTGGCCTCACAGCTGCAAATTTATGACTTGGTTTACCACCTCTGGGTAAGATATACTTACATCATCCCCAAGGGACAGCGAGATCCTGAAAGCAGCTGGGAAGTGTCAGGGGAACGGGTCCCATCCTGCACCCCCAGACCCAGGGATGGGTCCTGGGCTGCTCCCTCGCTTGCGGGCACTTGCAATCCAGCACGCCGTGTCCCTGGTTCCTCTCCCAGTGATTCCCAGCCTCCTGGCACCGCTCTTGGGTGCATCCAGCCACTCTCCCACTGCTGCTGCCTTAGGGCAGTGCTTGGGCTTGTGTCCCATCACGGAGGTGTTACAGGCAAATGGTACAGACTGGTGCTGGGCCCCTGCACTCGTTGACACGCTGCTGAGCTGTCTGTGGGCGTGCAGAAGTTTCACTGTGCACCAGGGAAAGTGATGGGTCTGTCTAAAGCGATTTCCTAGTGCAAATCCCTCCCTCTGCACATTAATGTCCTAACTGCTGCCCTGGAAAAAGCCTAACAGGTACTGGGAGGCAATGTTTCAAAGGGAATGTGAAAAAATATAATTAAGAAGAATCTGTGGGCCAAGATCAGTAATTGCTCAAAGGCAAAAGGAGAAAACTTCAGATAAAAGCCTATCTTGCTCTTTCATCTCAAGCCATGGAGCGACACACATAGAGCCTACTCCAGTGGTGTCTCTGAGGCGTGCTGGTTAACAACATCCACCTCTCCCTCGACGTAATGACGAGGATTTGGGCCATTAACTTTCAGCTGCTGAACCTCCCAGATATTGGCTGGCTGTGTGAGGTGGAGTGAATACCTGAGGCAGGCAGAAAGGAAGATAAGGAGCAAACAGCAGCTCTCCAGCACTTTGTAACTTCTGATTTAGGGGGGTTGCCACAGGAAACTAAAACCACTAAGGGAAAAGCCACTCTTAACAGCTTCAGAAAGAACAAGTGATCTCAGCCCAGCAGCTAAGCACCACGCAGCCACTCGCTCACTCCCCCCCCACAGTGGGATGGGGGAGCGAATCAGAAGCCCCCCCCCCCCCCGGATTAAGATAAGAAAGGTTTAATAACTAAAAAGTAAAATAAAATATAGCAATAATAATAAAAAATATAATAATAATAGTAATGAAAAGGAATATAACAACAAAAAAAAAAAGAGATAGAAATAAACCCCAAGAAAAGACAAGTGATGCACAATGCAATTGCTCACCACCCACTGACCGATGCCCAAGCAGCGATCCGCCCCTCCCAGCCAACTCCCCCCAGTTTATATACCGAGCATGACGTTCTATGGCATGGAATATCCCTTTGGCTAGTTCGGGTCAGCTGTGCTGGCCATGCTCCCTCCCAGTTGCTTGTACACCTGCTTCTTGGCAGAGCATGGGGAACTGAAAAATCCTTAACTTAGGTAAGCGCTACTTAGCAACAAAAATACCAGTGTGTTACCAACATTATTCTCACACTAAATCCAAAACACACTGTGCCAGCTACTAAGAAGAAAATTAACTCTATCCCAGCCGAAACCAGGACAGCATGCCAAGAAGGCAGGCAGGCTGGCTCGGTGCCTGGACAGATCAAACCCAGCGGGTAACCCAAGGCAGGAGCTATTGGGAGAACGAGAACCTAACACCTGCCCAAGGGCTCGGGGCGCACAGACGGTGCAAAAAACTGTATTTTGTAAATATATCTCTCCTGCTGACCCGCATGATATTGCAGCCTTTTACCTCTGCCCCCCCCGGGACACTGAAAGACTCCTGCTTTGAGAGTCCCAAAAGTCTGGGAGCGTGTGAACTTCTAGCCTGGTGGCAAGAAGACAACCCGCCTTGTCACGGCCCCCCTTTCACAGCTAGCTGCGCATGGTAGTGACATGGAGACACTAAATTGGGTCCTGGCCTCACTGAAAGTCCAAAAGATACCTCTACATAATCCCCAAGTGACAGCTAGTTCCTGAAACCAGCTAAGAAATGTCAGGGGAGCGAGTCCCATCCCTCACCACCAGACACAGGGTAAAAAAGGTAATTACGAAGGGGTAGGGAGAATTCAAAAAGAGGTTTTTGTTTTTTTTTTTTTTCTGGGGACAGCATTTTTAACAAAGGGCCTGATCTTAAAATTAAAGCTGCCGGTGATGAAGGACGTAAGCACTACGAGGACCGTTTGGAGGAGTAAAGCAGGAGGAGGAGGAGGGTGCAGCCGCTGGGAGGGCTCGGCTCAGCCTTGCTGGGAAGCTGGGCTCGTGTGAACCACGAGCATCCACGCGTGAATAGCGACGGGATGGGATCTGTATCCAGGATAGCCGTGACGCCGAAAGGGGTGTAGGGGTCATAGCGGACAAACGACGCAACAGCGGGAAGCCCTGGGAAAAAGGGCAAATGCAATTCTCGTGTGCAAACAGAAGAGCAGGGAAGGGAAGGGAGGCTGACCTCCTTCTGTGTACCCAACTGCTGAAACCCATCGCTGAATGGTGCACGCAGAGCTGGAGTGTGTGGATGTTTTAAAGGGACACCGAAAATTGCCGCAGAAAATGAGAGTTGTGCAGGCTTTATAATGTAAGAGCTACAGAGTTCTCTTTAGCATATTGCGAGACTGAATCGTGGTATATAGGTAACTTAAGAAGAAACACTGGGAAATAAATGGCTCTTTAATTGTGGGGCAGAAAGCACAATAAGGACTAAAAATTGAAAATAAGTGCAATAAGAGACATTTTCCCCCCCCATAATGATTCACTGCTAGCAGAAATACCACAAAAGCGTGCTGCAAATTCTTCACCTTGTTATATTACTGCCTTTGTCCTGTCTCTCTCTAAAGGTCACAGCTAGCTTCGTCAGGTACTATGGAAGCTGGTAGAGCTGCCACAAGCAGGGGTGAGCGAGAAGGGACGGATGTCCTGCTGGACGTAAGACCTAGGGAAGACACGCAGCCCTGGATTCCGTGCCCGTCACGACCGCGCGCACCTTGTGTTAAACCAGACGCTGAACGGTACCTGTGCACACCGACCAGTGCCACCCAGCACTGCTCCTCTTGCTGGAATGGAAATGCCTCAGAGCATTTTGCCCCTCATGTTCTGAAGTCCCTTGGAGAGGAGGCGGGATGTGGCGAGCAGCAAAGCTGACAGGCGCGGTCTATCTCGCCTTTTTATCCTCACTTGAGTTTAAGCTTTGCTTAGCATGATTGATGGGGCTCGGCTGCCAGGTTACAGGCACAGAGTCAGCATTAGTGTCTTTGAGAAACTCTGCAGCAGAATAGCGAGTGTCATCTGCAATCACAGCAGTCCCTCAATAATCCCAATATAACTAAATCAGAGCAAGGCTCAATTTCAGAGGCAGGGAAAACGAATAGATCCTCAATGAAACAAAATTTTGCCTTAGAGTACATGCACCAGGAAAAAATTTGCCAGGCAGTAAAAGCCTCCTACAATATTAGGAAGGAGGATGACATAAGTTACAGCCTTGCAAGAGAACAGTTATAGCTTTTAACAACATGATGCAATTCATTTTTACATGCAGAAGTGGGATCTCTGGCTCGACTGTATAGTACGCAGCGTTTTTGATAGAAACCACAGATGTGCAATCATGCACAAAACCTGTGTGCTTACAAGAACAGCACTAGCCAGCAACAGAGCAAAGCCAAAATGACTTCTCCATGAAAACCACAGCTAGACAGCATATTTTTGGCTCTTGGCAAGCAAAACAATCTTCGCACCTCAGTCAAAGCAAGCGGTCCCCAGTCACAAAGTCCTAAAGGATCAAAAAGTAGATTTGAGTGAAAACATACCATCCTTTTGCAGGCCTAATTCTGTTTGGGCTCACCAACCCCAGCTGCCTGAGGACAGAGGTGAATGGATCCTGGCAGATCAGCTGAGAAGAGCTCAAGATGCTCGACAAGCCCCTAAAGCATCCCTAGGCCAGAGGAACTAAGGCAGGCGTGTAAAAGGATTGCAGCAAGCCGGACTGTCGCAGGGCCCTGTGCTGAACAGGCACGCAGCTGCTTTCAAAGCCAGAACGGGGAACCAGCAACCCCCTGGGAAGAGCAACGCACGGATCCGGAGTGCAGAGAGGTGCACGTGCTCGAGGAGACGGAGTGGTCCAGCACAGCCAGGAGCAAGGCTCTGCGTTCCCGGCTCTGTTTCCTAGCCCAGGGCTGCTTTTGCTCTACCTGGGTGAGATTGGAGCACTCCTCGGAGTGCTCCTCAGGTCAGACTATTTTAGGAACCGTCTGCTTCACATTGCATGCAGAGAGGAGAGGAGCACGGCGGGACACGCATTTACTCCAGCGTCCCAAGGACCTGTGTTCCGAAGGAAGGTATTTCTGCAGGTCATCCAGATTCCTGGGAGACACGAGTTGGGAGGAGGATGAGCGGAGCGGTGACGGCACACTGCAGATGGCCACAGCGTGGGGATACACGTGCGTGGGATAAAGCCCTGCCTATGGCTAAAGCCCAGCCTAAATGCACTTTGCTCAGGACACAGGGACAGTAACATCGTCAGGCGCCAGCGGTGCTGGGTGACACTCTCCCTGCTCTCTCTGTGCTGGGCCAGGGGGTGTCTGAGGGGCTCCCCAGGTACATTCCTGCTCCGTATGGGACGGCTTGCTCCAGAAAGCCTCCCTGCACTCGCCAGCTGCTCGGGGCAGGGACACGGATGCCACGGGGCTACCAGCCGGTGCGCGTGAGGACAGCCCCGCACCGGTCTTCCCCTCACCTGCCGGGGGGGGCCGTATCCTGCACCCCCTCCTCGGTGCTCCCTGACGTGCTCCCTGGGTCTGACTTGCTGCTGGAGTCTGGAGAAGAGCCCTCGGTGCCCAAGGACGTCTCCAAGGAGAGGGCCAAGCGGATCAGCTGCCAGACGCTGTTCCGCAGGCGTTGCTCCCAGGTTTGCTCCTCCTGGGCAGGGAATCCCAGCCTGGGAGGAGAGGAGGCAGGGACAGCCGGCACCGGCAGGGTCGGTGGGAGCACAGGCAGCCCCCTGCCCTGCGGGGGTCTCGGCACCCCCGGGGTGGGCAGGGGGAGATTCTTCGGCACCGGTTTCTGACCCGACAGTGCGTAGGAGTACTTCAGGAGAGCATCCACGTTGGCGCGCAGCAGGGCATCGGCGGGCAAGAGAGAAGCCTGCCCCGGAGCTGGGGAGAGAGTGGGACGGGGGGGCTGAGGCCAGCCAGAAAGCTGCTGGGGGGGGGACGAGTAGCTACGGGAGATCAGCAGGCAAGCAGGGGCACCCAGCGCAGCTCGGTGCAGCCGTACCTTCTTCCATAGGGGGGCTTTTGCCCCTTGTCCAGAAGACCACAACGTGGGGCTGCTCCGTCGGGAGGAGAAGGTTTTTCGGAGGAGATGAACTCGGACACGGGATTCGCTGAGCAGAGGAGAGAGGGAGAAACATGAGTCCCACTGTGTTACCTTCCCTTCCTCCTCACTGCCTCCATCTCCCAAGAGATACTTCCCCCCTCCCTGTCCCAAATCCTGCTCCCCACCTTGGCGTAGAACTGGCGTTTGAAGCAGCGGTACTGGGCGAACTGGCAGAAGGTCTGAAACCACGGTGCCTCTGGGAAGTCAGAGCAGACTGGCCCTGGAGAGGGGTGAGGGAAAGACGCAAGATGGGGCCAGGCCGCAAGTTTTGGCATCTGCCCCCTTGGCCCAGGTGCAACAAGAGTCGGGGACCTCTCCGATGGCTGTTTTCAGAGCGGCTTGTGGTTGAAGGGAAAGTCAAAGCTGTCTGTCCCCAGGAGGAGATCACAGCCTTGTGCTGTTACAGCTCCCGATCTCAGGCGCCACGTGTACTTTCCCTCCAAACCACCCAGGGTTTCAGTTCATTCTTCTGCCCTTTTTCACACAGTTATCTTCCCTTTTAGAGACTCAAACTTCTGGTTTCTAGGATCTGATGAGGACTCTGTTATTAGTCCTTGAAGGGTTTAAAAAAAAAAAAAGTGACATGGTGGGTTAAAAAGATGACCAGACTGGACCTGGGAACACCAGAGGGGACAACCTCTTCAGGGCAAAATAGTTTGACACTGATTCCAGCTGTGCAGGGGATGGAGGAAAGTCCACAGGGCTGAGATGCTGCTGGCAAAGCCTGTGCCCACACACACGTGCACCATAGTCCTGACCAGCGCTGCTGACACTACTGGCTCAAAAGCTGCAGCTCCTCCTGCAGTGATCGCAGGATAGCCAAAGCCATGCAGGGAAGCCAAAAACCCTGGGAGATTTGGGGAGAGGTGTAATCTCATGCTCCCTCTGCTCTGTGAGTGCCTGGCCCAGCTAGCACAGCCAGCTCTTTGCGCACACCAGATGGGTCAAGTGCTGGCTGAGATGGAGGGGGTTAGCAGTGAAATCGCACTGCTCTCCTGTTAGTTGCTTGTACACCTTCTTTTACGCTGTACGCGCTTCTCTTGTGCTGAGCATGTGGATTCACCAGCAAAAGCAGAATTTCAGATATCTACCAGGATCCCAGCCCAGAAAAATGCCCAACTTATAGGGAACACACCAGTTCCCCACCCTGTCCTTTGGTGATGCCCTGTGAAATCCGTCCAGAATGTGGGGGACGGGGACTCGGCCAGCGCAACGCCCGTGCTCGCAGACGAGGAGCCGCAGAGTTACACTCCATCGCGCAGCCACTACTTGCAAAGGAGCGTTGCTGCCGTTGGGCAGGGGAGGAATCCCAACCGTTTGCCAACGCCACCGTAAGCGTGGCTCTCCCGGGCCATTTTGGGGTGGGGGGAGAAGAAAAGAACATTTTCATTCCAACATCTGGGAAGCGAAGGAAAACTTGGCGCAGATGAAGTTTCCTGTGAGCTGTCTTTGCTGGTGTCTTGATTTCCACCACGGCTCAGCTCTCCCACAGCCTGCTGAACACCGATGGCATGGCCTGACGAGCAGCTTGCCTCCTGTAGCGCTGATCCCCGTCTCCTCTTTTCTCTCAGCTCATCTCCCCTATGGAAATACTCGTCTGTCTCTGAGTCCTCTGACCTTCCTGCCAAGGGGAGCCCTTCCCAGCACTAGCTGCTTAGTTTGATCAATATGATCTTTCGCCTCTTTCCTCTGCTCCTCCTGCCCATGTGTTTGTTGCAAACAGCTACAGCTTCGGCTGGGTGTCAGGAGGGCACCCCTTTGGGCTTTGTGGCCAGCTCCATCCACAGGAGCTCCCAGCATGGAGAGGGGCAGGCAATTAATTGACAATTGCATCATCACTAAAAGATGGAGGCAGCCAAGATATTTGCATATGCTCATCAGGAAGCATCCTCCTGACTTTCATCTTCCACAACAAAGAGTGTGGAAAGGCTACGTGTAGGCTTCCCTTGTTTAAAACACAAGGTAACTGCTTTCCTCAGCACCACACCTGAAGAGGCACAATTAATGCTCGTGCATATTTGGACGTAGACAGCACTGCCATTTGTCTATGAGGACAGTAGAGGCAAAACATGGGAGGGCACGTGCTGTGCCACGTCCGCTCGGCCTCTCAGCCTGGCCGCAACATCTGCCAAAATAGCCCCAAAACTGGAAAAAAAGGAACACAGAGGCAAATAAAGTCTGCCGGATGCGTCTGTCGGGCTGAGGGATGGAGGAGAAGAAGGCAAAGAGGGCATCCTGCAAAACTGTCCCATCTCCTGCCATTCCCAGATGCTCCTGCTCTTGGCAGCAGCAGTGGGAGAGTGGTGGGATATGGCAGAGAGCAGTGCCAGGGCACTGGGCATCACTGGGAGAGGAAGAGGGGACAGCCCCTGGGGGCACCTAGTGCCAGGCCATGGTGGATTGCAGGTGCCCGCGAGCGAGGGAGCAGCCCAGGACCCGTCCCTGGGTCTGGTGATGTTGGGTGGGACCCGTTCCCCTGACACAGCTGCAGAAACAAGCAAGAAATAGTTGCCCTCAAGCTGCAGTCCAAATAAGCAGAGTTGGCTGATCATTCAGTTCATTGACGTTCATAGCTAAATATAAAGACATATTTTTTTATGAGAAAATTGTTCCTATTTTTTTTCCTCTGAAGAAAAATACAACAGAAGTAGTCCCAAGTTTTTCAGCTGCGCAGATATAATTATGCCACTTAAATTCTCTGATGCAGGGGTGCAGGGAAAGTATGACTGCAGAGATTTAAAGGGTGCTGTTGCTATGGCGCTTTCTGAACTGGGATGTTTCTTGGCTCCTGAAATGTTAAACACTTAAAAAAGCAGCTTATCAGCTCAAGCTTTCTTAAAGGCCCATGAGAGCCCGTGAGCCAAGTTTCTGCATTAAACCCCAGATCAAGCTGGAAGGAGCCAGTCGGGTCATAAGATGAACTGTTAGGAAGAGATTATGAGCTTCAGCGAGCTTCAGAAAACTGTGGCTATTTTTTTTCCCCCTGCCACCCCACCAAGGGAGATGCGGAGAAAGTGAAGAGCTCAGTGAAGGGCCACCGACGTGGCCACGGCTTTCAGCCCGTGACCCGTGAAGAGAGGCCGGGGCAGCTGCGCTCGCTCGGCTGGGTGAAGAGGAGATGGGGAGGTGAGTTAATGGCAGCCCGCGAGGACCTGAAGGAAAGCTAAAAGATGACAAAGTCAAACTCTTCTTGGTGGTGCCGGACAGCGCAAGAGGGGAAAAAATGGCAAATTCCTGCGTGGGAGGTTAGGGCTGGCCATTAGGAAAAGCTTTTTTCTCCAGGAAAGTGGGGCAGCGCTGGAAGGGGTGCCCAGAGAGGCTGCAAAACCAAACTCCCTTGCACAAAGCCACGGTGCTCTAGCGCCGGGACCGTCCCGCTCCAAGCCGAACTTTGGGCTCGAGACCCCAAAACAACCCATCCCGCCACCAGTCCCGCCGTCCTGTGGCATTTTGGGGCCGAGAAACGGCCGGCACGGCTCCAGCTGGAGCGATGCCCGCCCCTGATGCCCCTACCTCCGGGGACGCGGCCGTGGTTCTCCTCCTGGTCCCGCTGCAGGACGGCGGGGCTGAGGCAGCCGCGCGCCTGGCGCAGCCGGCAGGACAGTTCTGCCTTCCAGGGGGGCTGCAGGCTGGCAAAGAAGAGCTGGTACTCCCCGTCTGACAGGGGGCTGCCCGGAGCGGGAGGCACCGGCGGGGCAGCAGAGGACATCAGCAAGGTCAGCAGCCCTGGGGGAGAAGGCAGAGAACACTTAACCCTCCTTAACGGGAGCAAGCGGCGGGTGGAAGTGAAGGAGAAGCTGGTGGGGCACGGGGATGAGCTGGCCTGAGGTCTCCCTCCATTGCCCCTGCTTGCAGGGCCCTGGGGGAACCGGGAGCTCTGGGGCAAAAGGGGGGGAAAAGAATGAAAAGGCAGGGAGAAAATAAGAAGAGAAAAAAAGAGAAAAAAAAGAGAAAAAAAGAGAAAAAAAAGAGAAAAAAAAGAGAAAAAAGAGAAAAAAAGAGAAAAAAAGAGAAAAAAGAGAAAAAAGAGAAAAAAGAGAAAAAAGAAAAAAGAGAAAAAAGAGAAAAAAGAAAAAAGAAAAAAGAAAAAAAAGAAAAAAGAGAAAAAAGAAAAAAGAGAAAAAAGAAAAAAGAGAAAAAAGAAAAAAGAGAAAAAAGGAAAATAAGAAGAAAATAAAAAAGGACAAAGAAAGAAGAGAAAAAGAAAAAAGAAAATAAGAAGAAAATAAAAAAGGACAAAGAAAAAGGTAAAGAAAGAAAAAATAAAAAGAAGAAAAAATTAAAATTCAAAAAGAAAAAATTCAAAAACAAAAAGAAGAAAAAAGAAAAAATGTAAAAAGAAAAGGAAAAATAAGAAAAAAGAAGAAAAAATAAAAAAGAAAGAAGAAAAAAGAGGAAAAAAGAAAAAGAAGAAAAAATTAAAAGTTGGGGGATTTTTTTTGTGGGTTGAGTGACAGTTGTTTGGGCTTGGTTTGGTTTGGGGGAGGGATTTTTTTTTTTTTTTATAGTTGTTTGGGGGATTTTTTGTTTTTTTTTTCCCCCCAAACCCCAGCCTTACCCACCTGGTAGGCCCCTCTGCCCACCCCTGCGAGCCGTCCCCTCCACCACGCTGGGGGCTGTGCCCCTCCACAGGGACGTCCCTCCATCCCCTCCATCCAGGCCCCCTCCTCTCCAGCCTCCCCCCCCCGTGCTCAGCAGCCCCTGAGGTAGCCCCGGGAGGGCGGTTAGTGGCCAGGGGCTGGTGTCTCTCACCCATCAGGCAGGGCAACCTCCCCATGTCCGCCCTCGGGCCCAGCAGGGCAGCCCTGGCGGGGCGGAATGGGCAGGGGATGGCATCACAGTCGGGGTGCCGGGGGACGCGGGGGGAGCAGTGGAGGGGAGCCGAGGCACGGGCTCGCCAGGGAAGGTGGGTGCCCCGCGAGGAAGGAAGAAGCCGGGGCCGTGGGAACAAGGCAAGCAGGAGGAGCGGGAGCCGACCTGCTTTTTGGTTTGTTTTTTTTTTTAGCCCCCTGCTCCGGGACATCGTGGTGGCTGGCAATAACCCACAACAGCGTTTGACGCCTTGTCAGGCTACTCCCGGGCTGAGGGTACCCCAAAAGCGGTACCTTGCACCCCAGAGCGTTTTTGTGCTCGTCTATGGGGGAAAGGGGATAAAAATCTGTTCCACCCGCAGGGGATCGAGGTGCACCCCACATCTCCCCAGGGAGCATCCCAGCACCAGCTTGCTTCAGGACGTGGTGGGAAGCTGGTTTGATCTCACCTGGGCAGCCGTGCCGCTTTCTGAGCGCCCAGCGAGTCTCGGGAGCACCGGGTGGTCGTCTTCTGCCTCTGGCACGGGTGTCCCGAGTGCCTCTCTCTGCGTGGTAAAGCCTTCCCAGGAAAAACCGGGAATGGTGCCGGCAAAAGAGGCTTTGGGACCACCAGCACAGAGGTGCCCAGAGCCCCACAGGGCTGATTTTGAGGGAGACCCCCCACACCCACGTGCCCGTGCCCGGTTCTTACTACAGAGACCGAAGCGGGGGGTACGCGCGCACCCCACGGATCGCAGCCGACGCGGGGCTTCCCACGGCTGGGCACTTTCTGAATGCAAGAGGGAAAGACACGACCGTAACCATCACGGGCAAGCAGCTGTCAGGGTGGTTGGAAAGAAAACGCTTGGCACAGCAGCTCCCAGAACTGCAGCCATAAGCAAAACGCAGGGTGGCATAGCGGCTTCGCGCACCCGCCGCATCACCCCGCAGCCTCCGCTCGGCTGCGGAACGACACCCTTGCAGAACCGAAAGAGGAGCCGCAGGCAAAGCGGGCAAAGTTCTCAACAGCGTAGCAGGATGCTGCTGAAGAGGTGTCGCTTCTGTCCCGAATCCCGGGAGATTCGATCAGCTCTGCCGTACGCAACCGCTGCAGAGCGCGCTGCGGATGCGCCGGCTGCGATTGCGAGGCTGACGCGTCGCCTGAGCGGCCGTACGGGCTGTCAGGGTGAAAGCTCAAATCGCTCCAGCCATGCGGTCTGTTAAAAAGGTGTCGGGCGACAGCACGTAGCTCTGCCAGTCCTTACAGGAGACAAGCTGTAGTTTGCTCTAAGATGTCTTGTTGGAAGGTGAGGTTTCTGAGAAGCTTGAAGCCTGAGCATTTAACAGCACTGAATTTTAGCTTTTTTTTTTTGCAGCTTCTTAGAAAGATAGCGAGCAGGAGACATTTTCCAGCTAGCTCTTGCCACTCACATTAAAACACGCAATGCTGCTGGGGCTTGCAAATTTTAGCCAATTCCTAGTCTTCCATTGCTTAGCTTGAGACGCGTTGCGACGCGTTGCGACGCATTGCTTATTAGCTGATTTTAGACAACTCCAGGGCCTTCAGCTCCCAACTCGGTTAATCCCCTCTGCTCCCCAGTGACCACGGAGCCCAGGCTGATTTCTGTCATCCCGACTTGAGCAGCTTCCCAGGGGAACTCAGTGCTGACCTCAGTGGCCGATGGAGATGCATGACCTACGAGAGCATACTGATGTGGCACATCACGCAGTGGTATTAATGTCTGGCAGGTGCTGGCTACACGGCCTGCGTCTACGTGTGCCAGCAAGAGATTTATGGGACACGAAAACAGGAAACAAGAATGAACGGACCAGAGTCCCCAAACATACAGAGACCTCAAACACAAGGTAGGAGACGAAGGAGCTGTCAAAGAAGTCATCCTCGGCTGATGCTCTAGTAGCAACGCCTGTGGGAAGCTGCTGTATATTTGGAAAGAAGGCGGTTAGTGATGTGAGGACAGGTTGGCTGCTTAGCACTTACCATGCACTGTGACATACCCTGGATTTGGTTCAGGTTGTCAAAAATCCTTCAGGGAACTCTTACGGTCCGCAAGCGCGTTGAGAAGCCAGCTCGTCTGCAGCCTGCAGCCGGCAGGGTCGGGAGACTGAGGGCGCGGGAGACACTGCTGTGCTGTTCAGGCAGGTTTGTGCCAGGTGGCCATGGGGCACCTGTGTTGTGAGTTTCCACAAAAAAGAAGTCATCTTTGGGAAAGGGATGAGGACAGCAGGAGCAGTAGTTCGGACACGAGGCATCAGTGCGGCAAGCAGCGGGGGGAGTCTACTCCCTGCTGCTGCATCAAGCAATTACGGTGGTCAGTAACGCGCAGCACAGGGGTGATGTTAATTCCAGTATTCTGATTTCTGAGGGGTAACTTGGCACCTTTAAGGCTGTACCCCTGATGAAGCATTACAAGCTGTACAATTTTTGCCATGAAGCAGATTTGCAACCTTGTTTTCGGAGCCGCCAGAAAATGGCGTTTCCCGCAGAGGGTGTTCGCGGGCTGATGTACGCAGCTGTAACCCCCGGGCCTACAGCGTGCCTGGCGCCAGCAGTAGGGATGTGTAACAGCAGGATAACAACTTGCTGCTGTTACAAGGAAAGGAGCTGCGTTTTCCATGTTGCTATCCGATTGCCACGTCGATTCTGAGCTTCGGAAGAGCCTGTCTGGTTTGTGAGGGACCACCCTTTGGCAGGCAAGCTCCTCTTCTGAGTTAGTCTTGTTGTTGTCCTCAAAATCTCCGTTATTTCTCAGTATTTTCCACTCTCCGTGTTCCACGCTCACAAACACAACCAGCAAACCCGAAGACCGGCTGCCATCTGGTACTAATGGAAGAGTGGGCAGCCCAGCCAAGAAGCCATCAGAGCCATCGCACAGCAGCCAAGGAGAGGTCCTCTTCCAGTGCAGCTCTACGTCGTCCATGAAGCAGAAGCCACTTGGAGAGCCCAACGCCGAACACCTCCATCCTGGCAGCTATGGCCCTGTGGGAAGGGCTGTGGGTACCAGCTGCTCAGAGCAGAGCTGAGGTCTCCACCTCCACAGACAAAAGCATTAGCGAGCGTTCTGATTTAAACCAAAATGATATGAATTGCTGACTTTAATCACAGGTTAAATAATCTTCATTCTGCAGTTGTACTTTATTTTGGTAGGTTTACTGCCACTGGCTGAGAGCTATGCGAATATGCTGATAAATATAGACTTTACATTAAAATTGGCAGTCGTTTTAACTTGGTGGATATGTTAATCTATTCACATTTATACAAGCACTGTACAGTTATGCATTAATTCAGATACTTCATTTACATTTTATTTTGTTAGGAAGTAGTGAATGAAGCATTTTTTGCTTGTCATTTAGAAAATGGAATATTTAATTGATTGCAAAAACAGCATTTAAAGGTGGTTTCTTGAATTAATAATACAACCTAAAATGAAGTGGATTCATAAAAGCCATGCTTGAACGAACTGCTCTAGTCTTTTTAGGCAGGTTTGTTTAGTGCAAGAACAATCTGATTTAACCACAAAGTTATCCCTAGTGCAAGCAGGGGCTAGGACTACAGAGCTCCAGAGAGGTCTCTTCCAGCCTGAGTCTTTCTGTGGTAAGTAAATGGGTTCTTCCAATGACTGGGTCCTTCAGGCTTTCGGAACGAGGAAATCTCATGCTCTCACTTCTTTTTCTTGCTGCTTGTCAATGTGTAAAAAATACTTCCAGCCTTTTCTCCTCCCAGCCTGGCTTTCAGCTTTGAACGAGTTCTCCCTTCGATGGCAGCAACCCAAACCTCTGAAATTAAATTGTACATCTGCAAAAACAGACCGAAGTGGGCAATTTGCTGAACGCTTTTTTCACACCAGGCTTTAGGAACTTAGTGTTTGTCACAGGTTTGTCTGTCCTTAAGACTGGGGCAAAAATGCCTTTTTTAAACTAACAAACACATTTGTTTTATGCATTCAGAAGAATAAACATAAATTAGCATAAATTAATCAAGATGTTTGACTATTTTTATAAATGAAATGCATTTTATTTGATAGAAACAGCTATATTTCTTCTGATACTGTAACTGCTAGGCAACGGAGTTGGAGAAACTTCCTTCAGTTGTCTTTGGAAAGAAAGATAGGACATTTTGTTTCTTTCTATTAGTCTTTAACGCTTTTAATGCTGCAGTCGTCCTTGCCCACTGTCGCTGCTTTAGAGCAGTCAAGGATAGCACGCTCCCCAGATGTTGCCACTCAGCTTGTCAACATCTCCACAGTTTGTCCTCCTGGTTCACGTGGCAGGGAAAAAGTAGAGCCATGGTTGATTATACGAAGGACAACGACTCAGAAACTGTCAAACCAGCCAGGTCTGCGTCGTGCAGGGCCCTCAGTCGAAGCTCGCTCAGAAGTTTGGATAATCACACTGCTTTAAACGATCTGCCGACGAGCGCTTGGTACACGACCGGTGTGCCTTGCCCTGCTCCAGGAGACGTGAAGTATTAGAATTCCTGTTGCCAATTTGCAGAAGGCTGTTCACCGTAGCTGCGTCGTGGTCTGCTCTCAGTGACCTCAACGTCCTGCTGTGTGTCACTTAGCCAAGCGAACGACTAGATACCCTCCGTATCCCTCCTTGCTGGGACTTGGAAGAAGTGCCACCCGTTTCTCTGAAGATGTCAAAGGGGAGCAATCCTGCTGTCACCTCTAACTACCACTTCTCGACAATGTGTATCTGCGTATCTGCAATGAGAAACATCCTGGGAGGACCTGGTCTTATTTTCAGCCAGTATGAGCAAGTTATCTCTTGGAAATGTTTTTCTTCTCCGCTGCCAACTTGAGATCTCTGGATGGATTTGGCCAGCATTTGAATCGAGCCTTCAGATCTTCAGCAACATCACCCTTCACCTGGAGCCACGCAACCACTGCTTCTTATACTCGCTTGTCTCTGCTACAGAGCGTCTTGCTACCCAGCATATATCTGACCTGATTTAGGACAGAGAGCAGCCCTGCTTTGAAGGGCAAGCTGAACCAGATGACCTCCAGGCGTCCCTTCCAATCAGTGTTTCCGATTCTAAGATATAGATATTTAATACGCAGTAATTGTCTCCTAAGATTTGATCCCAAATAATCTAAGTGACTATCACCGAAACACACTCTACAATTGAGCCTCAAATAGTCTGCTTAAGCACAGAAGCCTTACATGAACTCTTTAACAGACAGTAAGAGACCATCTACCACACAGCTCTGAGGGTATAGTTAGGTAAATAATACCTTAAGAGCGCTTAATGAAAGGCTGACCGCTGCTGAGCTATGGGGCTGGTTTAATTGCTTGCTATGTTTGTAACAGATGAAGAAGGTTGTCCCACTGGTGGAAGGCGACGGTCGTTCCTGGGACGGTTTCTCCGCACATCACACAGCGGACACGGTGGTGGCAGAGCCCGGGCAACCGGCACTGAGCGCATCTGGTCGCTGGAAAAGGGAATCCTTTGCTGAGCAACCTCATCGATCACACTTGCCCAGCTAGCTAGGAGTGATGCCCGCAGTTGAGGCAATCACAGCTGGACAAGATAAACCGGTCATTTACATGCATGACCAATTATTATTAATAAATGGGCTGAAAGAGGCCGGCAGAAGTCTTCTCTCTTGTCGTGCTGTACGGCTCCAGCTTCCTGAAACTCAGACTTGACTTTACTCATCAACTAGGTTATTTCCAGTCACTCTAAAAGGGCAATTTCTCCAGCTCCATTTTAGAAAGTGTTTATGTTGCACTGACAGCTGTGCCGGGAAATCTGCAAGCTAGCCAGTTCTTTAAAGAAGTTCATGATTACTTTAACTTAGTGTATCCCCCCCTTTAAGCACTTTAATTCTAGGAGAAGTAAAATTTTCAGATCCCATTACCACTACAGTAATACAGGTAACTATTAACAGTGATCTTTAAAAAAAAAAAAAAAAGTAATTTTTGACTGACCTTTTTCTGCTGCTTCCAGTCAAACTGATTTTATTTTGTTGCCCTGGATTTCTTGCTTGGTTTAGAGAGAAGCAATTTACTTCTCTGCTGTTTCAGTATTTCACATCTGGACTGCTACGGCAGCCTTCCTGACATCATTAAGGACCAGCACAGAGCTGGCTTTTTTCCAGCCTTGTCCAGAGCCTGACAGAGAGCAGACCACAAGACGCCTTCGGGTGGCTTTCACAGGACGACAAACACCGTTTACTGAAGACTGCTGATCAAAAAAGCCTTCGCCCCAATAGATGCTATTTAAAATCCTCCTTACTGTTTGCCTAGGAAGTACATCATCCCCATATGACACCAGCACCAACACAGAATAAATATTTACAGAACACTTCCCCCTCCTCTCATTACAAACAATTCTGCTATCTGCAGTTGGTAATGGACATGTGCCATGCTCAATTATATCAAAAACAAAAGGCATTCTAAAAAAAGCTGCTTATGTTTCTAGCCTTGTCGCTTATAGGCTTTGTTCCCACTGGCTTCATTTTTGTACTTTGTGATTTCTAGCTTCTACTGTTTCTTTTATTTTCCCCCTTTGGTGATTAAATATTGCACAGTTACTGTCCTTATTCCCTCTCTTCCAAGGTTAGTTTTTAATGTCCTTTCATTTGCATTTATACTTGTAAGCCATTTAAAAATCCTCAGGTTTTATCCATATTTTTGTCTAAGTTCCCTCTTCCTTTTCAGATCCCATTATCACTACAGTGATACAGGTAACTATTAAGAGTGATCTTTTAAAAAAACCCCCCAAAACCCCTCCCCAAAACCCAAGTGTTTTTTAACTTTGACTTAAGTCAGTTTTACATACATTTTTAAAGACCCAGAATGCAGACAGTTTTTGCTGTCCAGTAAGCATGAAACACCAAGTCAGCTTACTAAACACATTTCTTATGGATAAACTCAGTTTAAAAAAAAACCCAAACAACTATCTGTTCACTATTCACTTACCTCAAACTGGGCTAGTCCTGCTTAAACCTGTTAGAACCACTTATACCAAGCCTTTCCTGTAACAGGGATTAAGGACCATTAATTTGCTATTTGTACACCGACGGAATGATGGCAAAAAGATCCAAGTCAGAGCATTCCCTCAGCTGCAGCGAATGTCCCCGGCGCACTCCACACTGCTGGCTGAAGACCCCTTCGTCGGACAGAAGCAGGACGCAATGGCAGAACGGCGGGTAAGCGGAGATGCCCACCTCGCGCTCCCCGCCGTTACCTCGCACTGCATCGGAACCCGCCGAGGTGTTCCTCGTGTGTTTTGCATAACCTCGTCAGACTGTTCTAATTCTTGGTGTGCCAAGAGGCACAACGGTAACCCTGCGGCCAAGCTTTAGTCTAAAACCAGGAGTATTCCGGTCTCCCTCCCCTTCTCAGCATCCTACGCTGACCGCAGAAGACCCGAGACTTGTGTTTCCCAAACCAGAGCTACCCTGAACAGAGTCACTGCTCCACAGTAAGCAGCACCTGAACAGTAACAGGCCATCTTCTTTCCTGGTTTGGTGTACAACACACCCCCGCCCGCTCACAGTTCTTTCACATTACACCACATGCATTTATAAGCTACTTATTATCCTTCATCAGCAGTAGCTTCATTACAGGGCCAGCACTTCAAACGCCTCTCTAGCCCACAGTTCCTAGAAAGCTTGCTGCCAGTGGTGGTCGGGACAATCCAGTGTCCTATCCCATCAAAACCAAACCACTTAAAGGAGCATTTGCATCCTTCGTCGCTTTGCCCAAAGCCCATTTTCAAGTTCAGACCACCTCCTCCGTTTGTCCTGTTAGCTGAGCACCCAGCTGCCATCTGGATAAACCCCAGCTGAAGAAATTTGTTCTCCTGCCACAGCCTTCTCACCCACTGGATGATGGCACAGCATCTCCCATTACGAAGACTGTACCACACACACACAACCGACACCTTCCAGGATTTACTTCCTCTCTGTGTAAGGAGGGAAGCCCCAGGAAAATGGTTTAAGACAATCTGGGGATTGAGATTCAGACCGTGGCAGTGGTACCACAAACCATGCAAACCACAGCCTGGGTAAGAACTTACCTCTATTTTTTTTCTGTGCAAAATGGGAAGCCGAGCACCCCTTCTCGAAGCAAAAGCAAAGGCTGACTCAATGCTAGCTCACTTGGAACAGAAGACTTAACACCAGCTTCTAAGCTGATGGCTTTGACAGGGTCAAAGCCTGTACAATTACAACGTGAGAGTAGCATTGCTCTTTACTACAGAGTCCTCTGAAGGGTTTTAATAATGAAGCCCTAGAAGAGCTTTGGCTTCAGGACTGCAAAAACAAAAATGCTCCATTGATCCTCATACAAGTCACTCGTGTGAGGAAAACATTCCAAGTTTCAGGTGAAAAGCTTAAACCCTCCTGAATAGCAGAGAACAAGCAGGAAGAAGAGACTCAAGCTCATTAATCTCCAGGCCATGCCAATGGAATTGATAAAGGGGAGCTTCAGTATGGATCATCTCCTCACAGTTACCTGCGGACACTACAAAGAGAGACACATCTTCAGTAACTGTTTTGGAGCCTAAGATTATCTTAGTAACAGCAGCTGGAGCTTCTGGCAACAAGGTGATCCAAGGTGAAAGTGACCCACTGGGAAGCAAGTTATCAGGATAGCTGGAAAACCTATCCACATTCTTGGATGCATGTGGTTTGTCCTGGCGGCCGATTTTCTCAGCTGAGCTGCCCAACAGCCACAGTGAGGGCTGGTCTTCTATAACTTCCACCTCTCCTCATTTAAGAGAAGACAACAGATGTAGTAAACGATCCAATGAAAATGTGAATAGATGTCCACTCTCTTGTGGGGGCACAACTGAAGGGGCAGATATTTTTCACAGCCACTAGAAAGCTTAGTAACCTTTTGCAAGTATGTTAGGTACACTTTCAAGTCTGACTTAGGCAGAACGTCACTTACTAACACTGCTCAAAACTGCTACAAGAAAAAGCTGTACTGCATTCACCATTTAGAATAAAAGCAGAGCCGAGAGAGAAAGAATAACTAAAGAGACCAATTGCCGCAGTTTACTTTGGCGGTGACAGCAAGGCAAACAGAGTATTTGTTTCAATGAACTTTATTTAATTCCGTATTATACAAGCGGGATCTGAATCCCCAAACTTCCCATCATCAACATAATGGAGAAGCACCACCGCACAAAAGGAAGGCAGAATTTTGGAGCTGGAAGACAGGCTAGATCAAGCCATTTCTCCCCATACGGTCAGAAATTCTTCCTCCTTCATACAATGTGCTTCCCAGACCAGCAGGTTTACCCCAGGAATAAGAGAGACAAAGCTAGCTCTAAACACTCCCTCCTCCTCCTCTCCCCAACAAAAGAGGCCACTCAATGACAGCAGTGGAATGGTTAAAGATAGGGAGTACATTAGGATTTCAGTCTCTCAACCAGCCCACTAGATTAAGAAGTGGCCTGGTTACTCCCTCTCTCCTGAACAAGATCCAGGAAAATCAAAGACCTAAAATGCTGAAGACTTACCTCCTTTCCTTCCCCCATCCCATAGCCTTGTTCTCTAAGCAGAGAGTAGGCAATGAACTCTGAGGAGGCTGAGGGAAAGCCAAGGAAAATCAGGGGCTACCTGAATCCCTGGGAATCTGGTGGCTACCCTGGTGCCCTCATTCATTCCCTTTGAGGTTCAGAGACCTGTTTGGAATAGTACACAGAGAGGGCCTCCCTTAGGGATTCGGAAGCAACCAGGGACACAGAACACACAGGAACCGCTGTGAGGGTACACACCATTCCAGGGATGGCCCAAACCACAAACAGGGCAAGACTCCCCCCAGCCAAGGCCCCAAGGGCTGGGGGAGCTGGGACGAGGCCCTGGCAGGGGGAAGAGAGCTCCTGCAGCAGTACTGAGGGCTCACGGGATTTTACTTCTTCTTCCTCTCCTGGGAACAGCGAGGGCAGAACCTGGTAGAAGGGGAAGCAAAAAGCCAGCATTTAGGGCATGACATGAACCTCGAACATACAGTCCCAACGGACCTTTTCCAAGGTCCCAGACAAAGCCTTAATTCAAATTTTCTTTTTTAAGAGGTCTTCTAAGTGCGTATATACAGTACTCTCCCTTCTGCCACCCAGGACCTCCCTTTTCCAAAGACCAATGGGCCCTCCAGGTTGCTTGTTCACTCACCATTTTCCTCTTGGTTTTGTTGTCAGACCCACGCAGGCAAAATGAAACCATTCAATGGAACACTGTTGGGATGGAGAGCAGTCAGTTGAAGAGCAGCTTTCTTTTGAAATCATTGCTTCTGCGCTACCGGAGTTTCCCAACATTTGATCACAAACTCCTAAATCCCTAGCAGCAATCAGGGAATGCAGACTCACACCCAGCCTACACATTGTTAGCAAGGAGAACTCCCCTCCTCCCTTGCTAACTGTAGGGTCAAGAAAACAACCTGTCATTTTAAGGAAACCCCTGAAGAACGATGCACTTAACAGGCCCTAGCAAGCCACCCCTCTGCCCTTCCAAACTATCGGAGGTAAGCCGCCTTCTTGTCACTGCTTGCTGTATCAGGCCCCACCCACGCAGGACAAGACTTTCCGTACAAAGGCTCCCTCCACTCCCTTCTCCCCCATTTCCATCAAGTGCAGGCTCTTACATCTGGGTTGTCGCAGCCAATCATCTCCCCATAGGAGACCTGGTGGCAGAGGCAGTAAGTAGGCTCATTGGGGTCCACGGGCATATCCAATACATCCGAAGGGTGCACGTTTCCAAAGGTGACCGAGGGCATCCCATACTCTGTGCTACTGCAGGACAGGAATAAAGTAGGTCAGCAAAATAACTGGCTTCAAGTCCCTTCGTGTCTCCCAAGACAATGCCCTTGTTTGCCAGAGACAGCCACTTCTCTTTTTTTTAAGCACATACACCCCACTGAAGTGACCTGCTTTCCCCTTCATGCCACACTCCCCTGAAAGAATTAAAAGGTTTCCTTCCCCTTGCTTCCCAAGAAGGGACAGGGGGAACACCATCTAGGCTGCGTGGGGATCAGATCCTTCGCAGTGAAGTCCGGCTAGGCCTCCCTTGGTCTGATTTGTAGTGCTGCTCCTCATTCCCACAAATCTCGTAAACACTTACGTGCGGACAAGCTTCAGCTTCTTTTGGGCAGTTTTTGGCGCTTCCTCATCAGAGTTCTTCCCTTTCGAACGAGCACGGGCAGCTTTCTTCTCTTTTTGGGCTCGGCCCTCTGGTAAGAAGAGAAAAAGGTGTTGCATCTGCCACCCCATCAAAACAGACACCTGATAGTAGCAACCTCTCCAGCACTAAAATACACTCCTACTTCGGAGTGTATATTGGCTTTGGGCTGTGCACCCCATCTTAATTTTATCTAGCGGCCTTGAATATGCTCACACAAGAAGAGCCCAGGTCACCATCTTTTTACCTGTCCTTCAGATTCCAGCGTAACAGTCTTTGATCTGTACCACTCCAGTGCCTGCCTTCATCCCCACCACTTCCATAGTCACTTGGCTGCCTCCTGTATCAATCTGCAGCCCAGTGGTGGTACTCACTCTTCTTGCCCTTGCTGGAAGAACTGTCATAGTCACTCGACTCTATCTGCTTCTCCTTCAGGTCTGCTTCAAAGCGAGCGAGGTCTGTGTCCAGCCGACGGATGTGCTTATCAACCTGCAAAGATGACAGTGACCAGGAGTTACCACAGAACAGAGCCCAAGAGGGCAAAGAGGAGAGGGCACGGGGCTTGCGTGCTGAGAAGCAAGAGTGGATAGGGCCTAAAAAGAGGGATCGGGGCCTTCCAAAACTGGGGGCTTTAGTACAGCCTTTCATGCGATAAGCACTAGACACTTCCCTTCATACCATCTCGTAGGTCTGCATAGCCAGCTGAACCTTGTCGTCGCCAAACTCCTTGCATTTCCCATAGGCCTCCTGGATTTGCTTGAGAAGCCCCAGTTTCTCCTCCGAAGACAAAGTCCGCGCATTGCTGATATACTCCGTGGCCAACTTATCGATCTCTGACTTGAGGTCTGAAACAAGTTTACCATTAAATACATAAACACACACACATATACACACACACTACAGTGCCCTCCATTAAGAGAGACTGAAGGATCAGAGCTTCCTCCCCTGCCCCGAGATCCCCGTGATAAAGGCAAAGGAAAGAAAAGCTGGTCAAGCTGCATCCTTCCTGTCTCGTCAACAAAACCATCTCTAATCCTCACCTTCCGTCCTCTGATCCAGATCTCGCATGAGCTGGAAGTTTCTCTGCAATTCAAATGGCAAGTTCTCAATACCTGCAGGGAAAGGAGGATACATGGAGAAGTCAGGCTCCTGTCCACAATCCCAAGGCAGGAACAAAGCTAACCGGTAACACCACTCCAGCGATTCCCAACGCCCTTTCCTGGTGCACATCAACGTGCTTCCATTTCTTGTCAACTCCAAAGGAGACAGACTATAAAAACGTGATATATTTAATCCAGAAGCATAGTTCTATAATACATACTAGTTAACAGAAAACTGCTGCCATGCAGAAAGGCCTACATTAAGAAAGCAGAAAACCAAAATTTGTAATAAAGTCAGTCATTATAATACGACATATCCATCCAAGAACTCCATTCAGTAATGAAAAAATAGTACAACAGCTGGTAAATAATGCCATTTAGTTATTTCTACACAAGGATGTAAAAATTAAATTTGATCAAATGCTAATTCACTGAAAAGTTAGTCTGTTTTAGTGCATCCATTTTACATATAAAGGACAGGAGACACTTTGTGCAGAGCCAAAGAGCAAGTCTGAGACAGGACGGCGAGCAGTCAACAGCAGTCTTAACCCCCGTCACGTGTTCCTTGTTCTGCCTTCTGCACCATAATCTCAGTGGGGTCTGGCCAACACCTGGAAGGATGCTATACATCATGAATAATAAACGTTTGTGGGGCTCTGAATGAGCAATGTGAAGTTGATAGTCAATTAATTTTCAATGCACTATGCTAGTCACCCCCTAGGCATCACCAGATGCTCAACTGACAAAGCTGATAAAAACAATTCTCATTTTTCCATGCCTGTCTAATCAAACTGAGATCTAGTGTCACTGCATTAACCTGAAGTCCACCTTTATACCTTATAAAAAAATATATCTCTCTTGCAGGTTTAAAAAAAAGGGTGGGGAGAAAAGCTCTTCAGAAACATACCATAAGTATGTCTGCTTCCTGAACCCACTCTCCAACACACAGGGTGTGTAAATGAAGGTGTGCCTACTCAAAATCAAAACTAACACATCGGTCCTGGCAGCAGCCTCTCTTTTCAGAGCCACATGTTTCTACAGCAGAGACATTTCCCTGAAAAGCAACCAGCCGGCAGGGAAGGCCTGTGTGCAAGAGGCAGCTTTTAACAAGTACTACACATGGGCCATGAAATTAATTCCTACAAGAAGTAAAAACAACTGTGGGCCTTACTGTGCTCCGATGCTGTTCCTTTAACTTATTTTTTTGCACAAACAGAATATAGGAAGTTACATACAGAATCCTTATAAGTAACCAAGCTATTGCTTCAATAGATTTCTGTTGCTGTTTCTAATTTAAATATCTGAGAAATGCTCAGATGGTAGGTGTCCTTGAGTACCTAGATACATAATCACACAGCACACACACATCACCCCCCTGCATTCAAGGACAGTTAACAGTGCAAAATCAAATTCTCAAAAAATTAGTAAGCGGCAAAATTAAGGCTGTCTGCACATTCCTGAATTTGATACTTCCATGTTTGTCCAGCATGAGGGACTTCACACAAGGTTCAAGCAGCCGACTACCAGATTACATCCCTACAGTTCAAAAAGCATGTCAGAAGACAACCGGGACACATTGCTGAAAATTATCGTTGCTTACAAAGGGAACTTAAGGCAGGGATGAAATCCAGCTTGGGAATCTCAGGACCATGCCTTTTTCCTTCCTGCAATCCCCAGCCTTGTCAAATCCAAACCTTTCAATTTATACAGCAAATGAAACACAGGTCATACTGCAGCACGCTACTTTTCATTCCTCTCCAAAGCATTGCCTGCAGAAGATAAGACAGGTATCCTCCAGAGGAAAACAGTATCTGTTCTTGCACTGCACACAATATGTCAAATTTACACTGAGTTTACTAATCCTGGAAGATCTCGACTTCTAAATTCTTGACTTTGTAGTTTTAAAAAAAGATTAACGTAATTTCTTTTTATCTTCTAAAAAGGAAAGTCGGTAAAAGCACAAAATCCACTGGGTACAGTCAGTTTTGCCTCAGCAGGGCTAGAAACCTTTAGATAGAGCGAGTACCTGAGCTAGCACAAAAAACAGTAGGATGCTATTCTCCAGGCAGAACAACCCCACACGAGGTTACGGCCACATTTCATAGCGATGTTCTCGCAGCAGGAGAAACTCGGGTGGGAGTTTGCTTCTGCTACAGAACCTGAAAGGGACTGTGCTCTAGTTTTTACAGCCGTTACTGTAAAAATCTGCCACTACCGCTAATGCCAGCACGTGCCCTGGTCTGGAAAGCCTCTCTCTTCCCTTTGCCTCTACGTGCCTGGTCTCACCTTTTCAGCCCGTGCCATCTATCCTTCGGAAAGTCTCTCTTCCCAGTGCCTCCTCCCCTCAATGCCAGCCCCTCAGCCAGGTCAGCAGCTCCCCTGCCTCGTTACCTGCCTCCGCATGTGCGGAGCTCCCTGCTCCCGGCAGCGCAGGGAGAAGCATTATCCAGCTCTGGCGCTGGCCTAGCAGATGCTCAGCACAGACACAATCGGCAAATTGTTTACCAGTCAAGCACGTATAAGCAATGATCTTCCAGAGGCTCATTAGCTGGGCAGGTTTCCACCGGGACTGACGAGACAAGCCCCTGTCATTTGAATTCCTTCCCTGCTAAAACCAGCAAAATAATTTCTTAAAACCCCAGCAAAACGTTTCACTCTGCAAATCTATTATCGGACCAACATTCTCCAATTGCTTCACTAATAAATTGGAAGAAAACGAAACAAGTGACAGTACAATGACTTTATAATCAGAACTGTTATAAAGATGCTTTATCTATTCAACTGAAAGTGGAAAGAAGCTGAGTACACCATTACAAATTATGACCCAGAGAGAGTTTGGCAAGAATACATAACAGATAAAGCTGCAGCTAAGCAAATTTTAACTGAGCAACCAACTATTTGTATGGTATGTAGTTTAATCTAATTACGGAGAAGTTTTCTACTATCTGCAGCTTAACTCAAAAACTCTGGTGTACCCTTAAACAAAAGTGATGCTTTGGATCACAGAATTTATCGCAGTAGTCAGAACGCTTGCTGAAATTGCTTGGCCTGTGCTATGCTGGCTATCAGACATCATCACCCTAAGAGTCCCATTAAAAAAAAAGAAATAAAAAAAAATAATCTAAGATTTAAGTTTCCATTTCCTCATTCCTACTAACACAACACACTTTCCCTCAGTCTTTCTAAAAATGTTCATGTTATTTATGTAACTTCGTTTCCTCCTGAATTTCTCTTTTTTCCTTTATACTTCACTTGCTCTTCTTACTGTAAGATGCACCTAAACTTTCACAACTAAATGCTATCTGTTGTAAAATACCCAAATAATTCTCAGATTCTGAAATGGACCATAGTAAAGAAAAAACACCCTAGAGGCATCCTCGAACACTAGAGAAGAGGGAGTGAATGGCAGTCACTCTGTCCCAGACAGGCAATAGTCTGACCGAAAAACAAAGAAAAAGCAAGGGCCTCTTTTGACACAAATGGCATAGCAGAAAGAGAGGAAGAGGAGGATGGTGAAGATGTACAGTGAAGAAAGTGGTAGCAAGGTCAGCAGCTTGGCCCAAAGTGTGGGCTGGCATTAATACAACTGTGTCCATCTGCACAGATCCACTCAGAGCCATGTGCAGCCCCACCGTGCCCCATTCGTTCCTGTCACAGTACCATCACCCGAAAATCATCGGCACAGGTCTCTCATTAAGTTTTTCCCACCCCTTCCTTTTCTTACCTTGTTTTCATTTCTTATCACAAGTTAAAAGTCTACCTACCTTCGTCTTTCCTTTTCTCAATTCTTATCCCTTCTTCTTTCATCTCTTTTATTCTCCTCTTCCCTTTTAATTCCTTCCCACAACCATGCCATCTTATCCCTTAAGAACCACGCACTCTCACTCTCCAAAAGTCAGAATCCATCACCACCCTTCTTCCCCTCCAATTATTATTTTATTTCTTTCTTTTTAGAAACACATGTGGGGTGCCAAATGTAGGCAACTGACATCTAAACTTCAGCTACTGTAACAATGTCCAAATTCCTAGAAAGAGATCCATTGCACCAAGTACCATACAAACACACGCTGCCTTTCCTGAGAAAACTGTTCACCTACCATGTTCAGGTGCATGTTTAAATTTATTAAAAAAAAAAGTGAAAATACATTTTGAAACTTAACCATGGTTGCTTTATTGAATGGTACAGATTTCAGCAAACACTTTAAACATCACATTGCTGAAGGTAATTAAAAAAAAAAATCCTCCTTGTGCCAGGGACTGCCACGATCAGAGGGTAAGTTCCTTGCTCCCTGAGATAGGAAATTGGCTGGGATCTTACAGAGGAAGTGCATAGGACTTTTTGGTACTCTGTGATTCTCATAATTCTGTAGCATTTGAAGTATACTGCAGGACAACTGACATACAGCAGTCTTCAGGAGCTTCCTTATTAGGGGGAAGGATGTCTTTTATAACCCTCCATCCCTCCTTTTAGAGGGTATAACCCTTTTAAACTGCTGCTTCTACTCAGTCCTTTCTTCTCAGATAATTATTTATCTTCCTACACAGTTTATTGAAATTGGTGCATGAGCATAATATATACCTTTCTCTCTATTCCTATATGGCTCAGCCCTACTGCATTATATGCATCCTAACCTGTAACATTATCCTCACAACAGCTCTGTAAGGGATAATACTACCTACATTTTTACAAATGGGGTACTCGGGTGCGTGGTAGGCTGATTTAGCCGCAGGCAGGCATCCAGAAATTCTGTGCCCACGTCATATACCCCAAGCCCTGGACCAGCGCACTGCACACTAGTCCACCCAGGCACATCTACTTCAGGTACTGTCCAAAGAAACAGACATCAGTCAGCAATGAAAGTCAATGTAACAGCCACAGAAACCTAATACTCCCCCAAAGAGTGGACCCTTTTCTTGGGGAGGGAGGGCTCTTTTTGTCTTCTTATTACATTAGTTCAGTGCTACAGCATCCACAGCCAAGATAGTAGGCAATGTTGCTAAGTCTCAGAAAAGGGATCTTTATTGCTGCATTAAAGATCAACCCTGATTTCAGAAGCTTGGAGGACTTGTGTCCTGGTTTCAGCTGGGATAGAGTTAATTTTCTTCTTAGTAGCTGGTACAGTGTGTTTTGGATTTAGTATGAGATGAATGTTGATAACACACTGATGTTTTCAGTTGTTGCTAAGTACTGTTTATACCAAGTCAAGGATTTTTCAGCTTCTCATGCCCAGCCAGCAAGAAGGCTGGAGGGGCACAAGAAGTTGGGAGGGGACACAGCCGGGACAGCTGACCCAAACTGGCCAGAGGAATATTCCATACCACGTGATGTCATGCCCAGTATATAAACTGGGGGGAGCTGGCTGGGGGGGGGGGCACATCGCTGCTCAGGGACTAACTGGGCATCGGTTGGTGAGTGGTGAGCAATTGCATCACGCATCACTTGTTTTGTATATTCCAATTCTTTTATTCTTGTCATATTATTATTATCATCATTATCATTATTTTCTTCCTTTCTGTCCTATTAAACTGTCTTTATTTTTTGATTTTCTCCCCCATCCCACTGGGTGGGTGGGGAGTGAGCGAGCAGCTGCGTGGCGCTTAGTTGCTGGCTGGGGTTAAACCATGACAGCTTGGAAGACAGACATATCAAATGATACTCGCACCACTCCAGGCATTTTGAGCCAGTCACAGGTCTTCAAAGGCAGGGACCACCACCAAAGAGATCACAGGGCTGTTTGCCAAAAAGGTCACATCAGATTTGCTGTTGGGCAAGTGAAGAAATGTGGAGAAAATGCAGTATGCTTTGTCTTGTAAAGCCATCTTGTATCAACTCTGATAAAAATACTGGTCAACAACAGAATCAATTCTAAATGAACTGGTCATTAATAATAATAAATGTATTAGCTTAGTGTGGGCTGTGCCAGCAGCTATCACACAGGAACAAATGATGCCTATGAATCACCAAATTCTCTCCCCTGCATGAGATCTGTTGTAATTTTCCACAGATCACGTGTGCTGCATCACAGATGCAACTAATCCAAAGTCCCAGTGAGGTGAAAGGCATCTTTCGCTACACTAAAATGGCACTGAATATAGAAATAATTTTTTAAGAGATTTGCGTATCTGAAGTATGACGTGAGAAACTTTAGAGGCAAGAACGGGAGGGTATGGCTGCATGCTACATTGGGGACAGGATAAGAGTAATCATGGTAGGTAAAGTGAGAGATAAAAGAACTGCTGAGGAATGTGGAATGCAGCCAGGACTGAGAAGGAATCATGGGCTAGCCTACAGCAAGTTCTGACATCACACCCATGCCCTCTCAGAGTATTAAGATGTCAATACACATCATACCCTCATTTGATGAAGCTATACAGAGGAAAATCCAGACAGATGTAGCTATTCTGAAAGAACAATCCTATTTTACTGGGTTAGCTAATGTTATCAAGGAATGAAAGGACATTCCCATGTCAGTTGTAGGAGAAAGATGACTTTCAAGAGGGCATATGCTGCTTCTGTTGCTCTTTGCTTATGCTGGCATAAGTTTTCTAGTATTGACAAACCCTCAACTGGTGCAGCTCTATGCGCCTACTGACATATGCAAATAGAAGGAGAAAAGGAAACTTCATGCCTCCCTAATCAGTATAAAAAAGGGGAAAAACCCAAAAGAAAACAACTACACAGTACCATGTTAACTTACCAGCTGAAGTCTCCTCATCTAAGTCTGCTGTCTCCATCATCCTCTTCACTGAGGCAGATATGTCCTAGTGTCTGCTCCTGGAACGGGTCCTGACTGGTGGCTTCCAAGACAATGGAATTAATATCAAGCAGCCATCTGAGTAGACAGGCCAGTGACATCCTTCTACCTCTCAAGATCACCAAGGTTACTAGCTCTCTGCTGATGAGTCTCCCAAGCGTTTAGGTCTAATTTAGACCAAATGTTGGCAGAATCTAGTTCCTCAGAGGTCTGGGGTGGGGGAAGATGGAAACACTTTTTATTGTTTTGTTACCATTCCTTGCCAACATTTTATGCTGACATTTATTCAGTAACAGACCAGTGTAACCACATGGAAATCCGAACTTCCTTCTAGTATGGCACACACTTCCCAAATGGAACAACGTGTGCTCCCCGTTCGGCAAGACAAATAAAGCAACAGCTTCATCAGTCGAGGCAGGAACATACACGGTGGACAGTGACAGCAAGCACCAGCAGGGAAGGTGCTGTCTGATTGCTTTGGAAAGCACACCCGCAAACATGACCCTTCCATTCACCTCAGCCAGCTGAGCAATGGGGCAGACATGTCCTCACCAGTAAAGCATAGGTAGGTGAGCAGAGAGGCCATTTCATAATAAATTCAGGCACCAGACAGTTGAGAAGAGGCACATGCCTTGGTTCTGTTGCCATAAAAGATAAATTTGCATGTTGTCACTAAGTATACTTACTTTATTCTGATACCCACTAGGTGGGTAAACAGGGAAGCACTGACGGTAGAAAATACATGTGGTTGCCCAGCAGTTCCCTCTACTATAAAGACAATCCCTACACTCATGGCATATTCACATATAAACAGAGACTTGTAGAAAACTATTTGGGACTGTTTTCTGAATATGTGTACTTCAATGATGCCTATTGCAAAGAAGCTCTGCAATCCTCTTGAAAATTCCAAACATGAAGAAGACTCAGTGTTTGCATCTCATCTGCTGGAAAATCTGTATTAGTCACCCTTCCTTTCTCCCCCTCAAAGCCTCCACTACAGTATTTCTAACCCAGTACAAGTGCAAATACTGAGCCAAGCACAGTAACTCAAGTTTGAGCAAGCACAAACTCCTCTAATGAGTCTTCATGCACATTCAATGTTCTCATCGCAAAACACTATGTTTTCTTCCTTCTTATTCTTCCCCCATTCCTTACTACATCTCTAACTCCTTTGCACCTGTAGTTTTTCCCCTACTAAAGCTGCATGGCTTTCTTGGCATGAGGGAAAGCACTTCAGCATCTTGCTCTCTCCCCTCAGAAGCAGGCATAAAATGGCTGAGAGACCAGGAGGAGGACAATATTTGAAGATATGGAAATCTTTTCATGCTTAACTTCAGCCACTGGACAGAACTGAGGAAAGAGCCATGCTCAAAGTAGAACACTTGGGAAGAAGAGAACTGGAACAAGAAATATTCCTCTTCTTCCCCTTCCCCGAATCCTTTGGCTCAGTAGTCATCGAAGGGGCAGCTTCAGTTGGATGAAAGAAGGAAGGTGATCAGTAGACAAGATATGGAGTTCCTCTGTCAGGACGTTCAGCACAGAAGGAATGTGCGTATTTTTCTGCTGCAAAAACATCTGCTAGGAGCATAACACATTTCAGACAGATATGCTTTCCAGTTAACAGCTTAGAGCAAAGGCAAGGGCATGTCTAATCTTAGGTCTAAACCCAGTTTCAAATTACAGCAAGGACTTGAAAGCTACTGAAATACCAGACCTAAGAAGCTGCCCATCACCTCTTACTAGAGAACTGCTGTTAACTTGGCTACTCCACAAAAATCTCCTGGAAAAGAACTTTAGATGTCCGAAGCAGAGGACTCAAAATTCATGAAGCAAAACAACTGAAGCTATATGCATAGCTTTGTCAGACTGATCGTGCATTTTAACACATAGTTTTTAATTACCTAACCGCATGAGATTTTGATACAACGCGTTTCTCATTCCCAGTGACTGAGCAGTGATTCAAAGTTTTATTTTCTTCTCTTTGCTCAATACAGAGTCACACATAATGACCCAAAACCCGATCTGAAAAATTGACTTGGTAATCAGCTTTTCAGGGTGTTCATTACTGTGACATTAGAATGCTTTTTCACAATGCTGCTGTGGAGTAGCCCACTTCCCTTACCAATAAAATGAAGGTCAAGAGATTTACTGAGGCAAAGAGATTAAAGCCAAGAAGACCAGCTAATTACAAACACATCTCTTGAAATGTCTAAAAATGCTACATAGCCTGACTTTTCAGAATTATCTGTTCAAAGCAGACTTCCTTTGCAGCTATGAGCATTCTGCACATCTGCTCCTCTGACTACAAATTTTTACTCATTATTTGAGGAAAGTGCAATCCGTGCAAGGAGAACCTGTAAAAAGTGTGACCCCCAAAATAAACAGAAACATCAAATTCACTTTGTCAGAGTGGTATTCAACTGCCTCAAACATGAGGCCACCTTTTTTCTTCCTACAATCTTCACTTAATTCATTATATACCTTCCTTTCTTCAAAGACATGAAGAGGTCCTACAAACAACTGCCCTCTTTCATCACACACTCCTCATTCATTCCCTGAGCAGATCCAGCCAGTAAACCATATGAAAGAGAATCTCTGTGGGAGGAAGAAAAAAATTTCAACTGAAAACCGTGTCTGCATTAGCACTATAATATGAAAAGAATTCCATTCCAAGAAGTAAATGTAAATATTAGACATTTTTAAAAGAGCTGACCAAAGGTTCTGGACTATTTATTTGTATAAATTTTCAGGAAGTTTTGGAACATTAGTGAACTACTTCAAAAATGAACTGGATGTTTTTAAAATACTGAAATAATGTTAAAAAAAAAAGCAGGGGGGAGGAAGGAGCGAGGGGAAAACTGAATGCTGGCAGACAGGCATGAAAAGAAATGGAATAGCTGATCTGAGATAACCTCAAAGAATTAAATGAGGGTGAAAATATAGATTAAATGTTAAACTTGCCAGACCGGACATTTTTTGGTAAGAGTATACACTTCATTAGTGAAAATAATTTTTTGAAGTGATTAAACTACAACTTGCACCAAATACTCGGTGTAGTATCAGAAAGTATCTTGTGTAACAAGCTAGAATAAGGAAAAAGCAAACACGAGATATATTAAAAGTACTTTAACGGCTACATAAGGCTTTAGAATGCAATATAGAGAACTATTAGCAGTGGCTGCGCTACTCATGCAAATCGAACAGAAGCCGTTCTCGATCCAACAAAAGAAAAGTTAGTCACTTCGAAGTGAGATGCAGACTGGAAGAATGAGAGCAGAAGGAACAGACCACTGGGACAGCAAGAAACAACCTGATGGCAAACTGATACTCTCCACCAGGTCTTACAGAGTGTAATACATTTAGGAATGAGCAATATAAGTGATGGATAAAGGATGCTGGACCATATTTCTAAGAAACAGAAAGACTGTATCATATCAGTATCATGGTAGAGAGTTACCTGAATATGAGCTCCCAACTGAAATGCAATGGCAAACAGGGATAAGGGCACACCCAACAGAAGAACGGTAACCTGACTTCTTTAGTTAGTACCACGAAGAAGACTGGTTACTAAAGGACTGTATGCATTTTCAGAGAGTCAGAAGTTCAAGTAGGATGTCAAAAGATTAGAGCAGGCTTAGAGAAGAACAATATGGGTAATGAGAAAACTGAAAAATATGTTATCACAGGCCTTTTTTTTTTTTTTTTTTTTGCTAAGTTACCAGAAAGAAGGTTAAGATTTAATCAAACAGAGGGAAGAAACTTTTAATAAGGGAACACTTCAACATGGCAGGTAAGAGGTATTATAGGTGCAATGACTAAATATTGGAACTGTGAAAATTAACCACAGACAAAAGTCACAAAACCAAGACAGGAAAGCTTATCAGCAAACTAACTTACTGAAGACTGAGATGGATGCTCTTTGACTGTAAGTATTACAATTCATATGATGTGCTTTTCTGAAAGAAACTCTAGATTAAGCACAGCAACTGTCTTACAATTAGCTAACAAAGGGAAGTAATGTTGCATATACTATACAGGACACCAGACAAAATTGAAGAAGGCTGTAAGAGCTCTCAGAGTATGCAAAAAAGGCTAAACCATTGCAGCCAAGATTGCTTTGTTCTTCCTAACAACTTTGTAGCCAAATTTAAGTACTTTTAGATTGTGCACATTACTGTTTTTTAAGCAAGATACCTTAAAAATGACAGTCTACACCACCATATTAATATCTACCTTCAACAGGATGAGAATGTCTAATTGGACCACACACCTCAGCTGAGAGAGAAAATAAAGAGTTTGTCATTTTCTCTGCACACTTGTACTAGAGGGGAACAGAGGAGTTTCATTGATTTTAGCTGACAGTAACGACAAATCCAGAAGTGTTTGACTTTGGTGGGAGCACTCTCTAGCCACCAAGCTCTTCTACAGCTTCCTTTCTCTCCAACTTAGTATCTACCATACCTTTGCACACTCAGTACTGCATCTCTCATCTTTGCCTACCATCTGCAAATCCCAGTCTTTCACTCCTTCATCGTCACACTGCAGCTCTTACTCAAAATACACTTGTGCTCTCCCAGTAGGAAAACCCTGCATCCTTCCCCATGCACTTACTCCTTGTCCATCTGCTTCTTTCTCCTCTTGTCTAGCCCCCGTCCTCCCAACTCTTGGCCATCTTTGCTGAGGAGCCTCAGTCAACTGCAGTCTCCCACAACGGAATGAGAAGAGCAGAACATACATCTTTGCTCAGCAATCGTTGCTCCTCTCTAACAACCTGCCTCCTCATCCAACTCTTCTTCCTGGCTTCTGCATCGTCCTTCCTCACAGCTCCTAGATCCTTGCCAGTTCACTTCCAGCTTCTTTCCAGCTTTTGCTGAAATTTATTACTGTTCTTGAACTTTGTTAACTTAATTCACAAGAGGTTTCCTTTCCTACTGACAAAAGGAGCACGGCAGACACGAGGAATGAGACCCCTTGCCTCCATATCAACACCTTATCAGCTCTGTGCTGGAGGAAACCTAGTGCAGAAAAACTGAAGAACCAAGCTCCAATGTTTCCAAGCATATGCAAACAGAGACCAAGAGATTTAACTCGGCCAGGTATAGTGAAGTAAAAGACATGTTACCAGAACTACCACGCTTTAAACACACCACCCCATCAACATGCTCCCCTGCGTCTAGTGCTGACACCAGATCAGAAGGAACACAGGAAGAGAGCATTCACAAAAGAACAGGTTACTACATCTTTACTCATTAGTACATTCTTTCAAAAACAACCCCTCGTGATTAGTCTACTTGGCTGTTTTAAGCACGCAGGGGTAAAACACGCATTGAAAGTCTTATCCCCGAAGGGCAGAGTTTGACCAAGTTATAAGCACCTTAAGGCAGGCCGATATCATAGGAGGGCTCCGATAACGTTACCAGCTCTGTTAGTATTTACAGAGCTCTTCTTCGACCAGCAAAACAGGACGGCAATTGTAAAACGACAGCAAAGGAAGCTATCAAAACCGCCTCCCTACAGATACAAAAAGTCATCTTCGGCTTTATTTCACTAGCCCCGCCGTTCATCCCGGGAAAGCCACCGACAGCCAAGCTGCCGCTCCCCAAAGGCGGCTGGACCAGCACCGGCCTCCTTCTCCCGGGGACAACCGGCCGGGAGCCGGGCTCCCGGCAGGAGATCCCACGGCGGAGGGTCAGCCCGTTACCGGTGCTCCGCCGCAGACCGCCGCCGTTTCTAAACGGCCCCGAGACGCCTTCTACGCGGCGGACGGGGCCTCCCAGCACGGCCCCAGGACCGGGCGGCGACGGGACCCCTCACGGCTGGGCCGGGGGACAAGCGGGCAAGGCTGCCGCCCGAGAGGCTGGGAACAGGCCGCGGGTTCCCCAGGGACCGGTAGGCCCCGGGGCAGAACTCGGTCCCCGCGGGGACCCGCCCCGAGCCGCCGTCGGTCGGTCGGTCCGTCCGTGACCGCGCCGGCCCCCCGTCCCCGTCGGCTCTTACTATCCAGGTAGTGCTCCAGGTACATCCCCGCCGCCATCTTGGGCCCCGCACACACGGGCGCTTCCGGCGGGAGCCGGAAGTGGCCCTGCCAGGCTGCGGAAGCCGCTTCCGCCCGCCTTCCCGCTTCCTGCCGCCATTTTGGGCTCTGAGGGGGCGGTCCGCGTCCTCGGAGAAGGACGGCGGCGGGCAGGGCGGTTTCTTCTCCTGCCCGCCCGCCGCCTCAGGTCCCTCAGCGGCACCGGCCCCCGGGCTGACGGAGGGAGGGTGCCCTGCGGGATAGACGCGGCCCGTTTCGCTGCTGGTTGCGGGGACGAGGCGGCTGGAGGAGGGCCTCGGCCGCAGGGCACGGGGGGAGCAGGCCCCGGGGCTGCTTGGGTCCGAGTCCCTGAGCTGCGGGAGAGCTAAATACCTGCTGCCTTCATCTCCGCGCCAAAAGAAACGGGCTTCGTCTCTGCTGGCTTCACAGAATTTTCAGAAGCCTGGCTGGGCGCTCCTGCCAGATAGTTTGAGTGAAGAAGTGCTCTTTAGTTTGTTATGGCACCATATCTTTCCCTTCACCCTATAATTTGCCAGCAACGAGTAGCTGCTGCTGTGCTACACGCTGCCTTTACTGTAAAACGGTTGTGGCACAAACTTAACATAGTTAACAAAGCAATGAAGTTAAACATGGGACTGTGCTCTCTTTTCTCCATCTTGCCAGACTCTCTTTTGTGACCGTATACCACAAGTCACCTCGAGGTTAAGAGATCCTCTTCCTACAAAGTTCAGGAGCCCTTCCCCAGACTGTCCTTTGCTAGCAATTGCACCTGACGTGGTATGGTATTGTGCTAGGTCAAGAGAGTGAGGTCACCTGTGTGATTACAAAGGAACTGAGACAAAATTACCTTATTTTTGTTGATCCTTATGGTCTATAATAATATTCAGGATCATTGATTCAAGAGGTCAGCATTAATTTAGCATCCTATACTGTTGAGGAGACACTGGGTTGGTTTGGCAAATGTTACACTTCATCCACCTTTCCCCTGCCCACTCACCTACCTTGTTCTGTTTTTTCCTGATAGACTGTATAGTAACAGTCATTGCTCAGGACTGCGTGCTGGTAGATTCTGGGCACGAGGAAAAGTGATCAGAGTTGTTTCTCCTCTTCCTCCCAAAGATCTTCCAAGACACCATGCCTTTATTCATATAGCTACACTCGGATTAAGTCTTCCAGCAGCCTGCAGTGTTTTCCAGTCCTATTCCTATAGTAATTTAAGTTATTTATGACATATTTTTAATTATTCAAAACACATTTCTTATTCTTTTCAGTTCCTATGTGAAGCAGCTGGCTTCAGTTAGCTGAACATTATTGTTAAGCCTCAGTTTGTTTTTAAAGTACTTCAAAATTCTTGTATAAATCACCTTATACTCTTAATTAAGGGGAAGGATGTGGCTGTTACAAAAAAAAATTTAAAAAAAAAAAAAATCTGCTCCCTGTACCCTGTCACAGTATTAATCCAGAATCCCCCAAATGCATCCTGCTTGGAGCTACCAGGCTGAATGGAGCTGATGTTAAGAAACAGGCATCCTTAGAGATCGCCAATTTGGTTAACAGACCACCTGGGAATCCTACCTTATCCTCCAAGCCCAGGGTAGGGAGATGTCAAACTACTAGACCACTGAGATGGAAACACAAGCTCCCTCTGGACTTGTTGCCACTGCTGATACAAAAGACAGTCAAAAGAGGAGACACTTGCCCAAAATCTAAATGGTAAACCTTATTAAAGTGTACAATTGTATCTTCATTAACTGCCACTGTGAAGTTGGAAAACAAAGGGGAGAGGCAGTTTTGTGTACCTGTGTTGACTCACGGCAGTAGCAACTCTTCCAATCCAGCAAAAACCACTCCTGAGCTTGATCTAGAAAAGTTTGCTGTCTCTATTTTTGCTTTCTTTAGAAAGCCAAGGCACTGAGGTTTATGGAGAAGTGCATCACTCTGGGTTCCAGAAGCATCCTCACCTGCAGATGGAGTGTTACCTTGGTAGTTATTTGGTGAGAGGTGTAATATTTTTCAGAGTAAACACTTCTGCAAGTAAAGTCCTAGCATGGGCGCAGATGATTTTACAGGAAGATGCTTCCCCAACTGGAATATGCTCTAGAGGTACATGACTGCTTCTGTCTATCCCCCACCCAGCCTCATACATTGATACTCTGGTAACTATTGTAGTAACAAAGCCACATATGGTAACCCCAATGGTTATCACACACCACCCGCCCACCCCGGAGTTTGCTACTTCCATTACATCCTATTGTTAAACTGGTAAATACCTCCTAGTTAGATGAAGGACCTGACTGATGAGTGGGCGTACTGCCCAGAAGGCCTACACATCTTGCAAAGGGAAGCTAAAGAGCCTACTGAAGTAGTCTAGAGTAGTGGTTCTCAACCTTTATTGATCTACAGATGCCTGTGTATTTTCCCTTGGAAATGTAAACATCTGCATAACCAAATTTAAGCCTCCAGCTTTTCAGTTACCTTACAGTTACCTCTTAAAAGTTGTCCAAGGACCACAAGGTGAAGGCCAGTGCTTGAGAGGGATCCTTATGCATACCTCAGCAGGAGGCCTACAACTTCAGAGTCTTGTTTGGTTCCCTTTTTGCTGTAGAGGTACACATTCAGCTCTTCTCACTCCTTAACATTCTCGGTTCAGAGGTCCCTGCTTTGCATTTCCTTCTCTTCAGGAAAGACTAGATGTACCCACACTCCATTCTCTCAAACATCAAACAATTGATCTGCAGCACTTGCCCCCCCAGTTAATCAGCTTTACAAATGAAAGAGGATGCCAAAGGCCCCCGATTATAGCTGTGTCCGCGTTCCAAAAACATACCCTAATTCAGCAGCAAAACTAGGCATAGACTCTAGTTCTTTGGTGTCATGATTTCTTTTCTTGCAGGTTTTTTTTTTTTCATTCATTACATAGACACTACATGAAATCGAAATGTTTGTTGGACCAAGTTACTACATCTCTCTAGTATTTTGGTGTTCTACTATACAGAAACAAGAAACCATGCACACAAATTTAATCTGTTGTACCTGAAATGACGATTGAACAGGTACCTATCTTGTAGTTAAGGAAGTGTACAGAGCAATTTCATTCTATGTTCTGAAACTGCACTAGTAAACTTGGGCAGCTTTCAGGTACATTACCTGCAAAATATTAGAAGAAAATCCTAAACATGATATATATCCTTTAGTTGATATAAAGATGATAAAATAATCAATAAAAATATAGAAGACAAGCAGAATCTCATAATTATATTCTATATTAGGAAGAAAGTTGGATGATGTAGACAAATCTGTGAAGTAACAAAATATCACCTATTGCCAATGAGATTTAGGAAGATGTTTAGTTCTACCAATTAAATAAAACATCCTAGAAGTTGCATAGCTAGAAACTGACAATCAATAATTTTAAAAGAATTATCTGGCAAGCAGACTGAAGCAATGGGCTTTCTTCTCCAAACAACTTGGGAGCTCTGAATGTGTTCCAGAAGACCAGCAAATACTTTTACTTAAAAAGTATTTGAAAAGTAAATGGGATAATCCAGGTTGCTGTAAGGCAGTTAACCTAACACTGATTTGGCAAAATCACAGTGTATTTGATACGGGTTGCACTTCTTCACTAAGTGCACTTCTTCACTAAATAGCATTATGTTTGCTATTTGTTTTAATTTAAAGAAAAAGATCTCATTAAAAGAACTACATACCGTTTTATGGCAATGTCAGTTTGGTGGCTCAAGATAACTGTCTAGGCCTAATGTAGCAAGACTTAAAACTGCACACTACACAGCCTGGTCATTCATAAAGGAAAAAGAAAGGCAAAAGATAAGTACTACATGATGGTGCCAAGCCTTATTGTGAGACACCTAAACCAGCTCAGTTTAATTTAGCTGTTTGGAAAGATGAATACAGTGACTTGATCAGGGTCTGTAATTCATTACAAAAGAAAAAAGACTTCTTGCAGCAGAAGACTTTAGTGTATTGAACAAAGGCATAACAAGACCCTATGGATTTAGAAAAAAAAAAGTAAAATAGAGTGGCAGTTTTGATGGCAGTGATAACCAACAAAAAATTCTAATAAGGGAATGGCTGATTAACCATAAGGCTTTAAATTATGAAAATCTTAAATCTTTCTTGAAGATTTAACTGAATTATAGACCAGCAATACTACCATTAGTCATGGCTGAGATTTAGTTACTGTTTGTGGGTGACTTTTCTAAATGATTTCCAGCCTACATGTTGTTTCCTTTTAAAGCAACAATAATTTGCAAAATCCAGCTAAGAACAGACAACCAATTCAGTAAAGGACAAGAAGAAAAACTGCTACCGCCTTCCAGCAAAGGTACAAGATGCAACCTAATACAGAACTTCAGAGTCATTGTCAAGTCTTCTTGGGTACAGACATAGAGAAACAAATGGATTGGCATCACAAAGAAAATGCAGGGTCAAAGAATTCAGGGAGCTGAAGAGGTAGGACCATGGGATCTTGTTAGAGAATCTTCCACTCTTGTGAGTGGGAGTTAAAATAATTGCACTGTTGTTGGCTTGAGTGCAAAGCTGAAAAGCTGCAGACTGGAACCTGAGGCTTCATCTCAACAGGGAAAAATTTTGTATAGATGTTACATTTTGTGTCCTGCAGGTAGCAACTATACTTTTTAAACCACCTGAAGCACTTTGAATATGTTAAACAGCCTTGGGAATCCAAAGAGGAAGACCTAATCCAAACTCAAATAAGTGACAAAGATAATGAGAGTAAGGTATCTTCAATTATTTCTACACCAGCAACGGCACTCTGGGTAAACAGAGAAGTAAGAAATTCTCACTGATGAGAAAAAAAGAGGCCTGCGATAAAGTGGCATTTCTGAAACTTGATGGGAAAGTCCCTCAGTGAAAAATCATTAGTTTCTTCCCGGGCAACAGTAAATGCTGTAGGAGCAGCAGCAAACTGCACAAACACAAGCAATAATACCTCTGAAATAACTGGTAATGCAGGAATTGTACAGCCTTAAATACATATGGATCCCATGCTAGGTAGTAGATTCCAAGAAGGGGAAGGATAGCAGATATTGGAAAACAACACATCGAACTGGGGACCAGGAAAGGCGATTTCAAGCACCTTTAACAAGTAAAATGAAAAACCACTTCAAGGAATTTTAGCTTGTGAGCCATTCCCCAGGGATTTCGAGCAGTCAGCAAAACATCTTTCCAACTTTTAAAACTGTAGCTTTCTAATACAAGACAATGCACCCAAAACGTCCATTTTTCAGCCTTCAAGGTGATGCACACAAGACAAGATAATAACTTGAGTGAAACTGGCAATTTTGTCTTGTTCATATGGAATATGGACATGCAGAGGAGAGCCACAAGCAGTAATAGACTGCTGAGTCTGTGCGAATTTCCAAGGTGAGCAAAACTATAAACTGAGTTGTCCATGAGAAAAAAGAAATAAGGCAGAAAAATGTGAATGAAACTCTTCTGTCAGAAAAATTTATTATGTGGCCAAAAAAGCCCAAATTCCACAATCAAGAAAGAGGAAAACTTTTGGTAAAAGCTCATCCTGGGTTCAGTGAGAAAGTCTGTGAGCAAGAAGAAACAATTAAAAAAAACCCAAACCAAAACCTGAAACATAACACACGGAAAGGGGGAAGGCCAGACAGCAACTGACATAAATTAGACATTATAAAATAGAGAAAACTGTTAAGGAAGGCTTTGTGGCTAGCAAAACTACTGGTAATAGGAAAGGGATTTTGGATCTTTCATTCCTTTCTTTAAATAAAAATTAAAGAAATCTTACTAATAGTACTGGTCCATGCTAGATAAAAATGGTGAAAATGCTAGTGACACAGAACAGGGGAAATCAGTCAACAAATACTTCCAATTCCATATTCAGAAAGAAACAGGATGTGGCAGTCATATGAAAATAGCAACGCCTATCCTTAGTACCTTAGTATCAAAGTAGGAGATAAGACATCTGCTAGGGATGTATATTTTTTAAGTCAGCAAAGAAACAGGAGTCCTAAAAGAGTTTACTAACAAGCTCTCAAGCCCACTGATTCCAATTTTAAACTTGGGAATATTAGAGAAATACCTTAAGACACTCATGACAGTATTCCCAAAAAGCAAATGAAATGACTCAATGTCAAAATTATGGAAAAGCTGGTGAGATGAAGAATTAGTGAATGAAAAATAAAACCTGTAACCCAAAGGTTTTATGAAATACAGATTTTGTAGAAAAAAGAAAAGAAAAACCCCAAACCCTAATTTCATTCTTCGATGACATCATTATACATTTGGTTTAACAAAGGGGACTGCATAGGTGCAACATACTTTTTGTAAGGCATTGACCTAGCACCATAAGTCAAAAAGATTTACTGTACATTATAACATACTAAGAGGATTAAGAAATGCCTAGCCTGCAAGTCTCAAAAAGAAGCTAATAAAAAGTTGCACTGAATGATGCTTTTCAAGTTAGTGTAGGTCAGATGCAATATAGCATTTTCAACCTGGATCTGAAAGTAAAAAACAACTGATACAGTTTGTGGGTGACAAAACTGGGAAAGCGGCGAGTAACCTGGTCCATCAGTAAGCCAGGTCCATTCACACAAACTGGACTTCAATGCAGCCTCACGTTAAGTATCTAGGAAATAAGAAGTCAGACCATACCTGTAGAAAGGGGGAAACACTATCACGGAAAGCTGAGACTTCGGATGATCTAGGGGTCACACCAGACAAGCAGCTACTGTGAGCTCCCGTATAATGCTGCGAGAAAAGGGCAAACGCAATCCTCTGCAGACTTAAGGCAAAGGGCAGGGGAACCGTGTCCATGGCATTGGGGCTTGAACACTCAATTCTGAAAGGAACATTTTTACAAGATACTGAAAAATTTGACAAGATGTAGAAAGGAAAGACAAGAATAATTCATGGGCTGGAGGAAATCCCTTACAGTGGAAGATCTAAGAAGTTCCATCTATTTAGCTTGTCAAAAGCAGATTGGGAAGTGGCATTACAGTGTGTAAATACCAGTCCAGGGGAAAAAGCCCCACTGTGCTCTAAGGCTCACTGAATCAGCGGGATGGACGTATCCAGAACTAGTAACTGGAAGCCAAAGCCAAACAGATGCAAAGGAGAAACTGGGCTTAAATATTTAAACAGTGAGAACACGAAGCCCTTGCAGCAGGCTACCAATGGAAGGGATTCTCAGTGTCCCAGTGCCTCAAAATCAAGCCAATGCATTTTTGTCAACACATACTTCAAATACACATTAGTTCTTGGGGCTCAATACAGGATAAATGGGTTGAAATGTCACCTGTGAAATGCAGGAGTCAAATCAGACAGCTTCTTCTAGCCTAACCTATGGATCTACAAAACACTCCAACCGTTTGCAGCCAACCCTCGTGACTATTAACGCGGAGCAAAAGGTTTCTGCCGCAGGCTCCACAGCTGCAGAGCAGAGAGGGCTGAGCTCCTCGCTTTCCCTGTGCGAACCGCAAGGCTGCCCAAAGGCATGGGATGTGCTACCCTCGCGTCCGCCCGCACAGCCGCTCGGGACTCACAGCGGCAAGATGCTCGTGCAGTGGTCTGGTGCAGGGGGAAGGAACACACGTCACAGGGGCAGGGTGCTCGCAGCAGCACCTTCAAGGAGCCTTTTACACCAATTTATTTCTATACAAGGTGGTTAAAAAAAAAAAAGAAGCCCCTATTGGTTGCTCATACAGAAGTCTGGGATTCTATAGGCTTTGGGTGGGTGATTGATTTTAAATCCCAACAACACATGCTTTTTTCCCTTGCCTTCTCATTCTCTTCCGAGTCAGCCTCCACGATCCAAAGAAACTAACAAGTGACACACAAGACTAGTAGTCATGTGGACCAATTAAAAAAAAAAAAAAGGGAAGGAGAATTGAAGACGAAGAGAAAGGGAAAAACAAACGAAGATTGAAAATAAAAATTCGCCAGGATAATGCGTTTTATAAACACAGAGATAGAAACAGTTACAGCAAGGACAGAGCGGGCCGGGGTGGGGAATAGATATTTATATATATATATATATATAAATTCAAGGGGCCTTCAGTTTTTGTTGGCTCCCCCTTCTCATTAGATTGGTCTCTCTGTGGGGATCTTCATCCCCTTCTCTCCACTGTCCACCTTTTGGGGATTCTCTCCCATGACCAGGGTCCAGAAGAGGCCACCACTGCCATGTGAGTCCAGCCCGTCTTGGCAAGAGGGAGCCTGGGAGAGCGCTCTGACGGGAGGTGAGCAGGAGAAGCTAGCCTTTCCCTGCCTCCTGCCGGCTCCTTGAAAAGACCGGTCTATTCCTCCTCCTCCTTCCCTTTGGGAAACTGGGGGCAGGACAGGCGTGTGAGAGTCAGAACTGCTGTTGTTCCGCCTTTCGGGAAAGGGAGTAGAGAGAAGGGTGATGATTATTTTGGCAGTCTCTTACCCTCCCTCCAGTTGCTTTTTGGTTTGTTGTTGATGCCTGCAGGCTTTTCTGAGGAGGTGGGAGGGGGGGAAGCAGGAGGGAGAGGAGGAGGAGTACAAGCTGCTAGGACATCATCCACAACGGGCAGGAAGAGCAATGAGCAGGAACCCACATTCCTACGGGGCCTTGGCCATTGTGCTGCTCAGACAGCTGGGAGAGAGAGGCAGCAGCCAGTTCAGACAGACTCCTCTCTATTGCTCTCCACCAGGGGAGGAGAAAGAGTGCAATACTCCACAGCCCTCGGGCAGCGTGGGCACCTGTCCGGCCCAGAGAACATGCCTCACCTCTCCCCCCGCACTGGTCTCACCTTCCACTGGGGAGAAGGTTTCTCCCATCCAGTCCTTGGGGCAGGACGAGCGACCCCTCCTCCCTTTCACAAGCAGGAGGGACAGGAATGGATATTTCTCTCTTAGACACTCAAGGAAATCCTCAGAGAACCCCATCCAGCTGTGAACCCTGCCACATTCTTCTGCGGCCTGCTGAAAACATGTGTCCAAGCCCCTGTAGGTACAAGGACCGTCTCTCCATCCCATCCACCATGCATGTCTCAACACGCACCCCCCCTTCATACGCATCCTACAGTGAGAGAGAAGGCAAAACGGGGGCCTTTCTTTGGGTTTGAAAGGAGGGGCTCTTGCATGAGGAAGTGATCCCAGCACAGGAAAGGGGCTCTTGCACAAGGAAGCATCCTCCTACCAGGCAGGCTGTTGCACAGAAGGAGCACCCCCTTGAGACAGGCTGTTGTTCAAGGGGCTGCCATGAACAGGGTTACATGGCCAGAAGAGGCTGTTGCAGGAGGAGAGGCCGGAGACTGTTGCACGAGGAGGGCCGCTGCACAAGCAGTGCCCCGGGCGCAGGCTATGCACAAGAGGCTTTCTGCTCCCTGGGTTGAGGTCTCTCTAGGAGCTGGAGAGGTGCTCCACTTGGATGGCGCTGGTGCTGACAGTGAGGCAGATGTCCTTGTGATGCTCTGAAGTCTTGTAAGGAGTCAGGTCAAAGGAGCACTGGGGGGGAGGGTTGGGTTGGTTAGTGTCTCCAGAAGGGCCCCCTGCTGCCCCCCCACCCTGCGGCTGGAAGTGCTGCTGCTGCTGAGAGGCCTGGGCTTGTGCCTGAACCACCTGCTGCTGTGGGTCAGGGATGTTGTGTTTCCGCATGTGCTTCATCAGGTATGTCTCCTGCAACGGGAAGAACGGCGTGAGAAGAGGAGGGGACAGCATTTGCAAAAGCCGAAGCCCGACGGGGAGGAACACGACAGCTCGGGGGGCTGCTCCCGTCGGATCCGGAGGAGCTACTCCCCGGGAAGTGTGTCTGCTTCTGCTACCCCCCAGAGCAGCAAACACTCACCGAGGTGTAGGCCCGGCTGCAGATGGAGCAGGTGTAGACCTTGGCGTGTTTCACCGTGTGCGTAGCCAGGTGTACCTCCAAGGAGGCAGCATCCGTGTACGCACGGTGGCAGTTGTGGCACTTGAAAGGTTTGTCTTTGTTGTGCTGCCGTCTGTGGGACTGGGGGGCAGCAGCGGGGTGGAGGAAAAAGAAAGCAAGCGCAGGGAAGGAAGCGAGTATTAGTACTGCAGAAGGCTTTATCTCTGACACCCCCTTCCAGCCAGGCCCCCAGCACCCTTGGCCCCCGCCTGCTGAGGGAGGTATGCCTGGCTCCCAGCGTAGGGGACAGAGCTTCTCCCTCCAGCCCACCACATCTTCCCCACAGATGCCCTTTTTTTTCTCAGGCATACTAGGCATTCGAAGAGCAGAGTCTCCTAACTCTCCACAGCTCTCATCTTCTCGGTCTCCACCCAACTCTTTCTCAGTCTTTTCCTTTTCTCTCCTCTTCTGCCTCACGACACATTTGCTCCCTGCATCTGTCACTGCCCTTCAGGGCAGGATCTGCTTCAACTGCTCGCAGGCATTTACAGCTCTCTGCCATTTGGCACACCCTACAGTTCCCCTCCTCCAGGATACCACAACAGGGACACACCACCTCCACTTCCCTAAATCCCTACTCTTATGCCCTCCGTTTCATTGTAAAACAAACAAAAAACTCAATCAGATACACAGAATAAAATCTGCGTGACATTTAGCAAAAGTCTTGCCCCACATAATTTAGAAAACTCTGCAGAAGGGACGGGAGGAACTTTACCAAGGTCTCACCGCTTTCAAGTCAAGTTTACGATTTTACAGGATGTGACTGTTTATGCGACTTCTTTGGGTCACTAGTGCCACAAAAGCCAGGAATCTCTCTCCCACTCAGGGCTTCAACAGCTTTTCTGTGTTCCTTCACTCTGCTCCCAGCTGCCCCAATTTCTCCAGCTCCTCCACCACAGGCAAGTAGCCTCACCACCCCCACTGGTGAGCAGGACAAGCCCAGTCCCTTACCTGCAGGTTGGAAAGCTGGGTGAAAGCCTTTTCACACCCAGGGTGAGCGCATTTGTAGGGTCGGTCCCCGGTGTGGATACTGTTGAGGAGGAAGAGCACAAACGGGAGGCAGTGAGCAGGCAGGCAGGGCAGGCTGTCAGGGCCTGATGCTGTGATCAAATCTCACAGCCACTCCGGAGAGCAGGGAAGGGGATGATGTTGCCTCCAGATGCTGTTCTATCTGGACAAAGAGAGCTCTGCCCAGCTCCTGTGTCCAGCTAGAAGTTAAGAGAACATAGGCAGTCAAGCAGGTTTCAGAGAGTGACTAGGACTGGGGAGCAAGAGCTTATGAATGCCTGGCCGGCTCGGCATGTGGGCCACCTGAAAGTGGGTTGGGAAGGGCTCTGGAGGTCCAGGCTCCCTGCTCCAAGCTCAGGAGTCCCACATGACCAAGAGGAGTCTGTTCTCTTGCTTCCGCAGTACCAAGAAAGCAGCTCCGTTCCTTCTCAGGATAGACACTCCAACACTTTTCCCTTTACGTTATCAGGCTGAGATCACCTACAGCGTTCATCCGTCCCTGTCCCCCTGCAATGCCAGGAGAAGCTTCCACACACTCAGTGCGACCCCCGTGGTGCCAGGCTGGGATCCCCTACGGCCAATGCCTCTCTCTCTATCGCTCTCTCTCTCTGTGCCCCCCGCGGTGCAAGACCAAGGATCCCCAGGGACAGCACGTGCCCACCTCAGCCCTGACGTGGTCAGTGTCTCCTGCGCAGCCTCCACTCCGTCCACTCTGGTGGGTCACCTCCTTCCGAGGGCGCAGCCGGCCGCGTTCCCCGCCCGCCCCCCCGCATGCTTGGCGCGCGTGCTCCACAGGTGCATGCCGGCAGCGCGGGGGGGCCAGGGCCAGGCCCCCAGCCTCCTCTGGCCCTTACCGTGTGTGCTGCTGCAGGTGGGAGAGCTGGCGGAAGGCCTTCTGGCAGTAGCGGCAGGTGTAGGGCTTGGCCCCCGAGTGGATGCGGAGGTGCTGGGCCAGGTAGGATGTGTTGGCGAAGCTCTTGGAGCAGTGAGGACACTTGTGCGGCTTGACAATCGCCGTGTGGAGCTTGGAGTGGATCCTGCCGAAGAGGAGGAGGAGCAGCAGCAGTTGGACATGACCGCCATCTGGCTAGCGCTGATGGAATGAGGGCACAAAGGGGGTGGGACAGCACCACGCTATCTGCTACACGGAGGAACTCCGGACACGGCACGAGCTCGCTCGGTCTCGAGCCGTGCTCCCCTTGGATTCAAGAGACCATGGTCTGTCCGCACCGGGGGAGGATCCAGAGAGAGGAACTATAGAGTTTGGACTGAGGGGCATTGGCAAAGCTGTGTGTGGGAAGCCTACGGCTGAAATAGCAGGGGGGGCTGCGAGCCTGGACTGACACGTTTGGCAGAACTACACTGGGGTGACAGGGAACAGTCCTCCTACGCCCACGCTACTCTCACTCTGGCACAACCAGCCCTACCTGCCGTCAGAAAGCGTCACTCCATTGCAGATGCCCCTTAGGGCGAGCAGCGCTAACCTCCGTGCGCACCCAAGCCCCTTCACAGCAAGTGACAAGTCTCACGTGTTGGATACCACTACTGCCGGTTTGTCGTGTACGAGACCCGACCGGCCTGCGGAAAACAGCAAGGTCTCCCCAGGCAGTCAGTCGCCCGCTGAGGGTGCTCACAGCATGCTGGGACGACGGCAACATGCAGTGCGGAGGGCCCCCAGCCTCCTCTGGCCCTTACCGTGTGTGCTGCTGCAGGTGGGAGAGCTGGCGGAAGGCCTTCTGGCAGTAGCTGCACGTGTAGGGCTTGGCCCCTGAGTGGATGCGAATGTGCTGGGCCAGGTACGAGCTGTTGGCGAAGCTCTTGGAGCAGTGAGGACACTTGTGTGGCTTTGTCTCCGTATGGGACTTGGAGTGGATCTGCATCTCCGACTTGGAGTAGAAGGTCAGCGAACACATCCGGCACCTGGGACCGGGGCGAGGGGAAGAGACAGCGTCACTCGGGGGCAAGCCCCAATATGGATCAGCTCTAACTGGATGGGGTCTTCCACACTGAGTGAAGAAGGGACGTTTTTCTCGCTATGTGGTTCTGGGGAGGTTTCACCCGGGACACTGGGCTCGGCTGCGAGTACTCCAGTCCCAGGGAGACAAGCTTAATCTCGGAACTGGTGGAAGAGACCAAACGACACCTTGCAGCCAGACAGGTAAAGGTCTTGGAAGAATCAAAGAGGTTAATTCGTAAGGCTTACAAGGGAGACAGGGCAGCACTTTGGAAATTTTCCAACAGCAGTCTGAAGGGGACAGGAATAATAATTCCCAGACAAAAAACACTTTGTTCATCTACGATTTATTTCAGTCAAAAAAAGGTTGGAAAACCTGGAAATCCCAGGTTAAGGTTCACCTTCATAATAAAAGTTAATTCCATGTACTGCAAAGTCTGCAAAAGCAGTTATGACCAAACCCACTTAACTCTGCTCCAATTTTTGGAGAAGACATTCGAGTATTTAGAATACAAAATGCTGAGAATAACAACAGTGCTGCTTTCCTAGTGGGTCTCACAAAGATACTCTGGATATCAGACGTGGTATTTCACTGGTCTAATGGGCTTTCATCATTTCAACCTTACTGATGTGATGCAAAATGTTTTGTCTAGGAGTTCGGATCCATCTGTTCCCATAATGATCAGAAACGTATTTGGTAACACACAGACTCTTTGAACAGGAAGAAGCAGTTGGCATCTATCTGCTATGGATGCTGCTGTTAAAAACTGTTCCTCCATCATGACACCAGGCTGTTAAGAGAAGCTTGCACTGTTTTACAATTCAAGACGGTAAAAGCTTTTGTGGTTGGTAATTTGACAGAGAGATAGAAGCTGCATCCAAGTTACTGGACACTTTCCCCCCCCCCCCCCAAAGGTGTGCCAACCAAGGGGCAGAGTTAAGGTTTCTCTGAAGTTAGTTTTTCCATTTGCAGACTTTTCAATTAAACAAGACAAAATTGAACCTGCACTTGGAACTTCCAGGGTCACATTTGAGAGAAAAAATGCCACCCAGAAGAAGTCTGGCTAACATGAATTCAACCTTCACAGCAGGCTGACTTATGTTTTTGTCTGGGAATTTCCTCAAGTTTTACAAGTGTTCACAAAACTGCTCAGTGACAGAAGTCTCTGCAGGTCTTACAAGCCACAGAGTTGATCCTGCTCTTCCCCATATCCATCTCCTCCCAGGAGGATACTTCATTACATCTACTATTGTGACTATTTACATTGGAGCCAGAAGCTTTATGAAGTGTGCAGTCTGATTAGCGTATGTAACGCAGGCAATATTTATCCAGCACCTACCTTAACTTCCACAGGCCCTTCCAAGCTACAGCTTGATTTTAAGCCATTTAACTGGAAGCCATGCCTCCCTAGCAAGCACTCTACCACACACCTGCCATAACGTCTTTTCCTCCCCATCATTCATTATCATCTCTAACAGTTGTTCCCACGTTTCCTACCTTCATCTTTCTCTTAATCCACTTTAACTGCAAACCCTAACAGAACATGCAAGCTAAATACATCCTTACATAAATTCCACCTCACACACACAACAATCTCTTCTGGAATCAACAAACAGAAGCAATTTGGCTGTTTATCCCTAGGTCTATTAGAGGTACAAGGAGTAAAAAGGAACATCAGAATAATCTTTTTAAAAAAGTAGCTCTTGGTTCAATAAACCCAACTATCTGCAAACACTTGTGCAGCTTGTTCCAGACTTTCTGAAATGTTTAAAGCTAGACTTGAATACAGCATATGCATTTTGCAGTTATCAAGTCATACTTACAGGATGAGGATTGTATCCTTGAAAGCAGCAACACTAGAAAGAACTTTGAGGCGAATACTGAACTGAAAAATGCCTCTGAGTCGCCAAGTCCACCTCCCTGCTAATGCAAGCAATTACGGCATAATCCCATGCATGACTTTTATCAAGCTCCTTCTCACCAGATGCTTATTTCCATTACTCTCAACTGAACTCTGTTACACAACATCAGTCCTCTGATAAGGAACCGATCAATTGAGAACAAGCTCCCAGTGCGATGCTGTGCTAATATGGCTAACCAAAACAAAGGGGAATAGCAGGTATCATTTTTGTAAACAGGAATGGTGCAACTATTCTCACAACAGCACATCTAATTCTGAAGTCCACGTACTCAACAATTATTGAAAAACTCAGGCAAGTTCAGCAACCTTAAAGAACGATGGCATGTGGAAAATCGGCTTCGCAGTAAAGATTCACTGGGCCCAGTCTATCTAGGTTTGGAGAAAAGCTTAAAAGATGGCTTGGTCAATACTCTTATAAATCTATGCAGGCAGAAAAATACCAATTACTAGGGGCTTGTTTTATGAGCAAAGAAAGGTACAATGAGAAACAATAACTGACAGTAGAAGTTAAAAAAATCCAAGAGGAGATAGGATCTTTCCAACCATGAGAATAATGCATCTTTGGAAGCTTGGAGCCTATAGTACAGTCTCAGTCACCTGGCCCCTACAATCAATATTTTGAGAATCCAGCTACCTTTCTTAGAAAAATACCTTTCTAAAAGTTTTGCTTTAGTTTAACTACAATGCTGGGCACTAAACTCTTCTGTGCTGTACACATGACTACATATTTTAAACAGCCTATTCTGTTCTGAAAAATTCATGAAACTTTACTATGTCATCAAGTCTAAGTAGTCCCACGCATTAAACCTGTAGTGCCATAAAGCCATCTACTTAATTTTCCGTAACTTCTGTGCATCCTTTCCTTTACTTATTTGCTTTGTCAGGTATCTGCCTTCAGGTCAGAAATGCCCTAAAATAACTTTAATGAAAAGAAACAGACTCAACGTCCTTTTCCATTTTAAAAATAAAATTGTAAAGAAGGTGTTTCAAAACCTCTCTGGCACTTGCATAAAAATGGAAGATAAATCTGACTGTGAGCAAAAACACACAAACACATCCCCACAAAAAAACCCCTAAACTCCTCTTGTCTGAATTTAGCAGCTATAGACATTCCAGTATTGTTTTACAAACAACATTTAAAAAGAAAGTCTTGCAAGGACTCATTTTCCAATCATCTAACTAGCATCAGCCCTGAGAGGGCAAGAATGTTATGTAGCATTAACAAATTCATGAGCCTTATGAGTTAAAAAAAGCCCTGGAATATAGCAGAAAGCTGCATTTCAGAGAGTCTTGTATCGTGTGGTATCAGGCATTTTCAAGGGAACAAATGATCCATTTAATTAAGGGCTTTGCATTCTGCCTCAGACAACATCAAATATTAAAGGGGAAGATGCAATCAGCCCTCTAGTGGGCAAATATGGATTAAAAAAAAAAGTTAAATCTATATGGATGAGAACATCACATCTGACACTAGCAGCGCTTCAGTATTCTACTTCAGTGAAATTCTCCTGGCTGGGGAGAGGAAAAGTTGGGAGTGCTCCTTGCTAAGCAAGAACAAAATGCTATATGAAAGAGTTGATTATTTTTTTCCCTCTGTTTAATATCCCTTTTTAATCTTTTCTTCCCACTGTGCTTCTAAACTACCACTACTTTGACTGTATTCTGAGAGCAAGTAACAGCAGTGACTGCAGCGTTCCCGTTGACAGTGTGACACAACGTCCCCTACAGCTGCTTGTTATGGCTCTGCAAATTTAGACAGCCTAGAAGAACATAGTCTTAATAACACAGAGGTTCATATAAATAGTTAATTTAGTACCCAGCCATATGCCAGAGAGCAAAAGTAACCCCTTCCAATGTTTATAATCCTTTTTTTTATAAGGAATCTGCAAGGAAATAAAGTGAGACCTTCAGAGAATATTCCTGTTAGACAGAAACACCCTCAAAAATAATGAAATGCCAGTAAAAGGTGGATGTACAATTCTAATTCTGCTCCCATATGAAAGTCATCATGATGAGTCATAAACAAAATGATGCTTATAGCAACTAGACTACAACTCTGTGGCACAGAGTGCCATATTTTTTTCCACTTTTCATGGAATGTTCCACCTCATTCATCAGATGCTGTTATGAGATAAAATACCATCTGAAATACCAGCTCATAGTAAAATTTGCCTAACATGGATTAACAGCATTTTTCAATCAAGTGCTTAATTAATCAGTATCACAGTTGTGAAAACTATGTAAGCTTTTACATGGCTTTGAGAATTCAAATTCCTAGTATCTACTGAGATTAGTCTTAGAAGTTAATTGAGCCTTTGCTCCTTCTGTTAGGCTACAAATACAAGTCAGACCACAAGCTTAAAAAAAAAAAAAAATCACATCGGGAAGGTCTGAAGTTAAACTAGATGGTAAGAGTAAGTTTAAGCTGTCAGAGTCAGCAGTTCATTTAGCAAGGAAAGAAACGTACTTACTGCCTTTGCAATGCAGAGTTAATGAAGTAAGTAATGCAAGCATAGCATAATAATGGATGCACAGTTCATGATAAATACTAATTTAACCCTTGCATTCCCCAACTTTTTTAAAGCTGAAGTTAAACATTTTCTTACTAATATTTTGTAAGAGGCAGGGGAAAGGAGACAGAACTAACGCCCAAGATACACAGCTAGAAAACTCGTGTGAGACCTAAATAAAGCCAGTGAGTATGAAGATGCCAAATGACAGCATACGAATTGTACTTCTGCTTCCACACTTCTACACCCAGCATCAACTCCTATTCAGAAGTTAACATTATGCTTCCATTTACCAATTTACACTACTGGCACGTATACTATGAAATCTATCAGCTACACCCAGAGATCTTAGTCAACTTATTTCCACAGTCCTTCAGTCACTTGGTAGCTTGATAAGGCTACAGAAAAGCATACTCTCCTGGCAAGGCAGCAATGTTTTTAAATGCTTTCACCATATAGCACTTTTCCAGTTCTCAGATTTGAGGGCATTCCTGCATTTTGTCCATTTTTCCAAATGATCTTAAAATTCCAGACCCAGAATTTTGTGGTATTTCAGCATGCTTCACAGGCTGCCCGTCTTCTTTTAATGACTCCAGCATTTATGCTTTCAACAGTTGCATTTACCCTCTTCTGTCACAGTCTCGCACTGGAAGCTCACATGATGTCACTTAATTCCTAAAAGTCTTTCAGAGTCATTGCTTTCCAGGATACTGTTTCCCCATGTTCCTTACCTTTAGACCAAAGACATTCAATAGCATCCAACAGGACACTTCTGTCTGATATTGTTTTCCACTGTGTCCAAACAGCTAGGACTCAATCCCTGACTGCTGCAGAAGTCACACAGTATTACCCAAAAGGCTAAGCCTTCCACTGGACTGTATTAAAACACATTTTGCTCGAATAGTTCCAGTTTAACAACCACATAAAGTTTCCCTATTTTTTTTTTTTTTGCTATCCACCAGCATTGCTTCTATCTGTAAATTATCAGCCACGACTTTCTGTTGACCTCCAAATCATTGAACAACATCAGGCCTAAGACCTTGTCTACCAATTTGTGAAATTGGTCACCATTAGCATAAAAGACCAGCAAAACAATAAAACACAATAAGGTGTTTCCTAGTATAGTGATAACATGCAAAAGCTAAAATTAAAAGAATACGAAAGGCCCATGAGAAAGCACTAGCAAATTTGGAAAAGCCAGAATTAAGGTCATCTATGTCACCATAATTTGGCTCCGCAATGCAGGTGCGTTCTGATACAGCCTTATTGACTGTTTCCACAGAACTGCATCCTTATTATGTTGCACAGACAGATACTTAACAAGCAAGTGTTCAGTTTTTTTTCATCACCGCTCTGTGTACAGCCTCAAGCCTCATCGACCACATGCAATTCCAACCTCATGAAGCAGAATCACTCATCTGTTGTGCCCACCACAGAAGTGCTCCATAAGCACTCATCTATCCCCACAATGTCCCTGCTTTATTTTTTCTAAGGGAAGGGAATGACAAAAGACAGGAGTGAAACACAGCAAGACAGACATACCCACTAATTCCAAGTGGCCAAACTGATACCTGTGACCACTTTTTTTTCCTTTAAAGGAAAGTTATTATTATATACATTCAAATCACAGCTCCTATAGACTTCTATGTTACAGCTACGAGATGCAATGCTTCTGCAAAGCAAAACAGGGTCTGATATGTAACAGAGGGCTATTCAATGATAACTGAGAAGAGATTACGGTTTTGGGAACACCAAATGTTAATTATTTCAGGATAACTGTCTGTGGTCATTTTTAGCCTGCGGCAAATGCAAATCCACTGAAGACTAGACCTAACTCATATTTGCACAGGCTTCAAGGCAAGATTATATGCAGGCCTGAACTACACAGCTGTAGGACACCATAACAAATCTGTGGCAGAGGCAAGCATAATCTACAGTTCTTCAGACTAGCAGTCAAATTCTTCCCCAAATCATCCTTCTCAATTCTGCAACCCCACATAAAAAAAAAAAAAAATTAAATAAAACACTCCTTTCAGGTTCTCCGAGTAAACATGCAGGACTCTGACAGGCCATCATGTACACAATAACTACAATCACATAATCAAGGATGGTATCAAAGTGCATTGACTCAATCAGGCCAAATTAAGGTGTGATCAGATAAGATGTGCAACAGAATAGTTTCGAAGTTCTCTCTCCCCAGTTGAAACTGTAACTGCCCCCCCATTCCCTTGCACACACTCAATCCACTGACATGCAAGTAACGTGCTAAAATTAAAACTCATGACTGCAGAACCTTTACTGTTAATGCCTTCTGCTTGGCACTGTGATGAAATGAGAGCACGCACGTGCACACACAGTTACATCTCAGCAGAAGGGAGAGAACTTACCATAACCTAAGTTTTTACCTTATTATATTCTAAGGCATGTGGTCAGTCTTAATTCTGACATTTTCTAACCTCCCAGCACAGCATTCATATACAAAGCAAAGCTTATGTGTACAAACTGCGTGTGTATATATGGATGTGCATGTGGACCTGTCCTCCTTAAGAGTTTTGAGATCATAAGCCAATTTCAACCAAATCTGGAAAAGGGGTAAGGATCTTAATGTCACCAGAAGTTTCATAAAAATATGCAGCTGGGAAAAGAAGAGAGACCCTCTTGAAGCCCCCTGCTGAGGGAAAGGCTAGTAAGCTCACCCTTGATTAGACATCAGAGAATCCACACAGGAGAGAGCCGCTGGAAACCAGGCTTCATTAGTTCCGCTGCTCACGGAACTACTTGTTAAAAAAAGCAAACAGAAATTCCAACATGTGGCATCATACTGACACCCACGTTGGTCATCAGCAATCTTAAGATCCACTGCACAGACCTCTGCCACTGCAGCTAGGATGATAAATGATAGCAACAGTAGCTTGTCACCTTTTTCTAGCCTTAAGAGGGGGATGAGGTTCTTTGCCAGAGGACGTCACATTCTTGTGCTGACATGAGACACATGGCAAAATTTAGAAATATTGGGTTTAATATTTCTAGGCTTTGGAGGGAATGTGGTCAAACTTCCTGCCTGATGCTTCAAATTTAATTCCCGCTTTGCCCTTAGCCTTCTAGCCTGTTGCAATCCCCTCTCTCCTGCACCAAGACCCAGGCTCAAGCTCTTTACCCACATGCCCCAGCCTCTTTATCCTCTGCTGCAGGGACTCTTCCCTACTTCATTCCCTCAATTACCTAACATTTGTCTCATCTCCCCCACACTTCTTTTTTTCTGTCCACATCCCATGCTCTTGTCCCCATCTGTTCTGCTAATTCTAGGTATCTCCTCATTTTCTAGCCCCTAGCAGATCTGGTGCTTTCTTCCTCTCCCCAGCCTTGGCCCTTCATAGCTTACCTCTGTGCTATCCCCCCCTTACAAATAGGCTCCCCATCACATCCCCTGCTGCATTCCCTAGTTTGTAGGCTCTTGACTTTTCTCTCTCCTCCTTTCCGATTCCCATCTCTGCTCTACCAAATTTTCAGACTTCCTGGACACAATCAGCTCCATGGGCCCTGCCCATATCTCATTCTCATCCCTATTACATTTGAACCAAGCAGCATCTTCTCGCACGTTGCCTTTGTGCCCATCGGAGGGGGGAGGTTACTGTCAACACCGGGCACAAAAGACTCCCTTCTGAAGCAGAAGGAGGAATAGCTGTGACTGAAGGAAAAGCATGCTTGGCCCTTCAGCACTGGTCTAGAAGATGCTTATTGCTGCAGAGAGAATACACAAGTAGTCCAGCTCATATAGAAAGTGAGAGAGGTTAGAATGTATTTATCTCTTCTGTGGCGACAGACAGTCTGGTCAGTGCCTGGAGTCATGCAAGCCTCAGGAAACATCAAAGAGGATATAATCTTCGCATATTTCAACTACCAAACTATAAAGCATCTCAGAGCATGCTTAACAGATTTTTTCCAAGCTTACAACTTGGCCAAATTTGACCATATTTTCACAGATATACATGGCTTACAAAAGCCATAGCCATCAGATTTCAAACCTATTCAGAACCATGGGAAGTTCAAACAGCAATGCTAAATCCAGTACAGGGCAGGAAAAAAAAGGCTTAAAATGAGATATGCCCACCTGCTGTATTCAAACCACTGGCACCCCTTGTGTACCTAATTTCCTCACTGAAGGAGGCCTTCATCCAGCTTTTTTCACCTCCTACAGCTCAACTCTGCTTCTTGCTAAGCCTTCTTAAGGCTTCTGTATACTTTTGCACCCTGGACTCATCTCAGAAGCTTCCCATTCCTCAGCTACTTACTGTCTCCCAAACCCCAAACCCCTGCTGTTCCCACAACCTAGTGAAAGCAGGGAAACTCAGAACTAGCGGTGGGGAACACAGAGCTTGTTGGTTACAGTGTGATGGCAAGGCCCTTCTCAAGCCTACAACCTTTCTGTTGGTATCCTAGGTTCCAAAGCACAGCTTGCAAAACCATTCCAGACTATAAACTGGTATTTGTCCCAACCTTTACAAACATAATACTGGAACCAAGCAATGCCTATAGAGAAGTCTCTTCCTCTTGCAAAGAAGAAACTATTTAGAGGACTGTTTGTCAGAGATAGCACTTGTGATCCGGCCCAGAGAGGCTGAACCACTTCATCAGCCTTGTCCACTGATCACATCACACCAGACTTCTAAAAGTGCACAGGTACAGGCACCAAAACAGTCCTAAGAAACAATACTAATGTCTCCAGGATCCATGCTCGCTCTCTCTTCCTCAGCACCTTTTAAAGTACTGAGAAGCAGCCATGTGCTTCACACTGCCAGCATTGAGAGCAAGACTCTTGATGCCAATCTCATTTTCCACAGAAAAAGTAAATTCTACAAAGATGTCAGGAAAGATTAACGAAGAGCTGACAATGAATCCAGACAAGACTGAAGTGACATTACTCATGAAGGAAAATGCTTCACAGGACTGGGTTAGATGCTGTCCCCTGCAGGTGCAAGCATTCTTCTTATAGCACAAAGCAAAGCACCAAGGACTCTGCCAGACTAATCCTAAGACTAGATTTCCAAGATCTGAAAGCAACACCATCATTGGCAAAAGCCTTGCACCTTTTCTTACAAGGAAAAACCTAATCACAAAGATTCCTGCACTGCTTTCACAGCAGACTACTAATTCACTTTTAGAGATGATACAGCAACAGAACAGCTGCCATTTGCTGGAGCACAAATCTCTACATTCGGTAGTGAACGGGATGAGCTGCAATACACGTATCACCTTTGTGCTCCACCTCCTTCCAAGTCTGCCTTGCTGTGCTATCTGTTCAAGGCCTTACTCTGTCTTCACCAACACACTAGGAGTCAGGAATTATGAAAATTAGCCACCTGCCCAGGCACTCAGGACAAGAGAGCTCACAGACCTCAAAAAGAAACTTAAAACCAAAAAATAATTTAACAAAATAATCCCAGGCTTTAGGAATTGGGTATTAAAAAAAAGTCATGTTGATCGATATAGTACAACTCCTTCCAGGCATCTGACTAGATCATCCTCAGTGTATCATCGGAAGAATCAGTGAAATCATACAAACGTAGACATATGAATACCACAAGCAACTCCTCCTCCAGCCTGAGAAGGGAGCAGATGAACCTCACCCAGTCTTATTTTAGCTGGGATGTATCTGCATACTGTAGTAACGGGAACTACCCAAATCATCCTCTAGAATACAGAAGAAATCCAGGAGTCCTCAAAGTTTTAACTTGCAGGTCTATTTATATGCATATTATGGAGAAACAATTTTACTGTATTTCACAAAGGTTTTCTCTCCCACAGCTCCAAGAAAAGATAGCATTTTCCTTTATTTTTTCAACAATCATTTTTAGTTCCAAACTTGCACATCAAAAGCATCCGCCAAAGAGGAGATCCCAAGGAGGGCAGAAGTACTCCTTGGTGGTCTTCAATAAATCTCAATTTAGCTATCTTGCACCTTAGCACTGCTCAGAGGAAGGCTTGCTTGGGATGGGGGCTGGAGGAGGAGGCAGAGGTACCACACTTGGACAAAACATCAAGACAGGAAATCTTCCTGATTACATGTTCCTACATATAAACTCATTTGGTTTTTCCCTGCAAAGCCTTTTTCATGAGCTGTTACACAGACTATGCGTGTTCATAAAGTTTCTGCTGAGTCACTCCACCTGGTCTTGGGCATTTTTTTCCAAACTTACAAGTAAACAAGGAGCTATAATTAAAGCCTTGGTTCAGCTTTAATTCTAGCGTTCACTGCCAATTGTGTCCCCTGTAAATACATATTTAACAACCTAATTAGCAACCCAGACTGTAAGCAGCTTGAGTAGTGTGGAATTGTGGCTAAGGCCCAAAATAAATGGTGGGATTACAAATAGCAAGCTACCTAACACTCCCACCCCTCTTCACCATACGCTGATTATTTTCAAAGTGGAAGAACTGGGACATTGGGTAAGAGAATAAAAAGGCTGATCCAAGCTCTGTTTTTGTACCCATTTAGCTGTATTGATTTAAAAATGTAAACATTCTAAAAATGCTATAGTTAATAATGAAACAGTGCCTGGGGTGGGTGCACCGATTCTGTATAGATGCCTTCATATTGTTATGACTTAATTCCAGAAACATAACTAAATCTGTACAAAAAAAAAGAGGGTCTAGGATGGTGAAAGGGGAACTGTTTGAGACAGGATGATGTAGACGTAGTAGGGAAGTGAGAAGAGCTAGGGACCATCTTCTGTTTCCATCTGGCTACTACTTTGCCTCTTATTGATCTTAATCATCCCTGAGACACACCTACCACTAGGTCACCCATACGTGCTCCTGCTTCCCAACTAAGACAGACCATCACATTTCCTCCCTAGCACTTGGATGCTCTGTCCAGTTCCCACCTTCTCTAAAACACCCATGCTCCTTATCCTCTGGTTTAAGTATCCCCTCCTAGTTAATCTCTCCCTTTTGCACCACTCACTTGTAAACTCAGGCCACATCCCTCCAAGCTCAGAAACCCAACCTCAGGGCTCAGAACTCTCCCCCCTCTTATCTGATACCCTTAGGGCTCAGAAACACCTAATTCAGAAATACACTTTTTTTTTTCCTGTTTTGTTGGGAATGCTGAATAGGAGGAGATCACAAGGGGCAATGCGCACAGGAGCAGACATTATCACCACAGTTCACTTCCTGCTCTGTGTGCCTCCAGTTTGTAGTCTTTACACTGGACAGACTGGAGTCCTAATTTGGAGCACCCAGGTACACTAGGGCTCTCAGCTACATCAGAAGTGCTCTAGCTGCACCAGGTAGTACTGCATTCTGCAGTACACCAGCCATACTACCCAGCTGTGGCATCAAGGATACGGTTTAGCCTCCGTAACACCCTGGTCATTAGCTAACCTAGTAAGATTAACATTTGTATATTCAGGAAATCAAGGCTGTCCACTAAGAAGGAGATCCTTAGTTTTGGGTCAACCCACCAGCTTGCAAACACTCCTGATTAGAGAGAAAACTCAACTCTTTCTGCAGCTGAAAGATTCACTACTCAGGGACTCTACAGGGAAAAGGCAGAGATCTCTTCTTCCCCCTGTAACCCTCTGAAGGGTTAAATACACCCCCATCCCCATGCAATGTTTAACAGTCAAGGTTTAACCCCGCTCCCCACCTGTATGTCTTGCCATCCTTGTGCTGGTCCTCATCATCCTCGTTTGACAGCACAAAGGGGTCGCTCATCTCTGGCAGCCCCGACTCCTGCAATCGTTTCTTCTTCCGGCCCCGGGGCGGTTTGGGGGCAACTCCCCCACCCCCGCCACCCCCACCACCTTCGGAGAGGGTGGTTGTCCCTTTCTTGGACAGGTCAGGAACCACCTGGAGGGCTGCCTGGGAGCCAGGGGGTAGTGCAGAGACAATCATGGGAGCTGAGATGGGAAAGGTTTGGGCAGAGGCGGCTGTGGTCACCAAGGAACCTGACGGGGAAGTTATCACCAGACCAGGACCTGCAAACAAAGAAAGATGGAGGAAGTCAGTTATTACATCTCTAGTTATGTCCAACCTCCTTATCCCACAGAAGCAAGCTTTATACACCTACTTTTGACTACAACGCAAACAGAAGAGTAGCTTGCCCTCCCCAACACACTCCCAGTCTCCGCTGCTGGAAGTCAGACTTCCATAAAGAGCGTGGATATATGGAGTGCCTAGAGATTCACAGTGAAACCATGCCAAGGCAGTCCATGCCACCAGTAGGGCTAGAATAATCTACAGCCCGAAAAGGATTCTCCAGAACCCCACGTCCCCCCTTCCCAGAGTCTCCTTCGTATGTTGCCAAAGCCCTCGGAGTCCCCTACCTGCTGTCATGAGCCCAGCAGACTGCACCGGTACCACGGTGATGTTCTGAGTCACAGGGGCTTGGCTGTGTGGTGTCAGCTGCTCCGGCTTGGTGTCCGAGTCCATGGAGATACCAGTGGGTAGGGCCACAGAGGTGGGTACTGTCAGCAAGGCAGGGTAGTGGGGGGGAGCCAGGCTGCAGCCCTTCTCTGCGGGCAATAGCTGCTCCTTCATCTTGTTAATAAACATGGTGTTCTCAATCTAAACGGGTGGGAAGAACAGCTTTTAGAATACTCTGGCACAGCTGCTCCCAGCAGTTGGCTGAGCAAGAAATGCAACAGAAACACGAATCATGCATCAACTTCTAACAGGAAGCAAGACCAACATAATAGGTTGGAGGACAAAGATCTTACCTGTCCTGAGACGGTGGGCACTGCTGGCCAGAAGTACGGGGAGGAGTTGAAATGAGATTCTTCCATCCTAGCTGGGCACAGGGGGGAAGAGGAAGGGGGAAGGGAAGAGGAATGGAGGAGAAGGAAGACAGACAGACAGACACACACACACACAAAAAGAACATTAAACCCAAAGAGACTCCAACATGGAACTGACTCAGTCTAATGCTGTGACAGTTCCTTAATCTCCCCTGTCTTACTTGAGCAACTTCTCCCCACTTTTGAGCTATCTGCCCAAATCCAAAAATTATTTCCAGGGGAAAAAGGTGCCTGCTATTCCCCCAGGCTTGGGTCCATCTCAAACGCCTCTTGCCCAAGAGTCCTCCATGCAAAAAAACCAGGACTGACTACGAACCCAGAACACCTCCAGCATTCCCCAATTATCATCCACCCAAGTACATGGCATAAATGATGAAGTCTGTGCATCTGCAACCAGGCAAATACAGCTGAAAACCATTTTTCACTGTCACAGACAGTCTGACCCCGCAAGCAGTGACAATTTTGAACCTTGCCTGTCCCTCCACCCCAGCTCAACGCTAAGGACCCAGATGCAGCAAGGGGACATTAGCATTATGTTACACAGGAAGAAAGACAGGCAGAGAGAGGGAAACAGACTTGCCCAAGATAACAGACAGCCACAGCAGACCAAGAAGTCAAACTTAGGGCTCCTAACTTCCTGCTGCCCACCGCTCTGACCACCCCAGCCCCGCTCTCAAAAGAAACCCGGAAATATCATTCAATATTCCTGACAGACAAGATCCTCTGCTCTCACCCAATGAGACTAGGCAGTGGGAAAATAACCCGACTACCCTGCTCCTGAGACACCCTATTTCCAAGTGAGATCATGTCATGGCTCTCTATTGCCCATTTCATTCCCTTCCTTGGGACAAGATTCTGTAGGACTCTGTCCCCAGTCAAGCACCCACTGCTCCATCTCAACTCTGCTGCAGTCAGAGGACCAGTCGGACACTAAAAGATAGCCCTCTGAAGACAGGGGCGTAATCTCGTTAGGAACACCTGGCTGAAGAAGCCCTTTCCATTCTAAGCCTTACATTCCTCTGTGTAGTAACATTAGCGGACAAAGCTTGTTACACTCGTGAAAACGCTATTCAAATCCTAAAGAAACTAACAAAAGAGTATTTCCTGAAGCAGAAGATGCACCTATTCCTGAACAAATATGGCAAAACTGGTAGGTAACATACGTGTGATAAAAACCATGCTCAGAGAACATCTGGCAGAGCAAGCTGCTTAGAGAAAGCAAGCACTGTGGGTTTCTCATGCAGCTACCTGCAAATTGCCCCACTCCTATTTCTGTTATGATATGGCAGTAGTCTAATTAATGAGTAAATATTGTTTCTGAAGGGCCTATCTCAATCGTCAGATAAGCTGAGGAGCATGCCCCGAGTAGCATGAAACACTTACTTTCCAGAAGTATATTAGGGCAGAATAAATACATGTGGAATTGCTGCGTGTGAGCCAAAATGCAAAGATAATTTTCCTCTATGTAGAGAAGCAGTATGTAAATGAACCAAATTACCTGATAATTTTGTTTTTATGAATTGCTCAGGCAACAGCAAAGCCAAGTATTCCTGCCTCACTCGCTCACTACAAATCAACCAATAAACACACTTAAGGATGAATTATTTACCTTGCGTCAGTGGCATGCAGTCAGACGGCTAGCTGCCTGACTGAATTACGCTGGGTTTACACTGCTGTGATTCAATCAGAATCTGATGGGGCAAGACTCGTACCTTCCTTCCTCTGCTTTCTTTTCTGAGCCAAATTAATTATTAAGTACACTGCCCACAGCAAGGCCCTATGTATGTAACGCTTAATTACGTGACTTTTTTTTCTTCCACAGGATGGGCACGCACGAAGAGATAACGCATTCTTGGCAACTGAGCCCCACCTGAATCAAGAGGGGGTTTTTGTCTGGAATGTCAAGTTTGGGTTTGGGGTTTTTGGGGGTTTTGTTTGTTTGTTTTTGTTTTTAAAATACGTCAGCCCTTATTTGCTTAGCTTCCACATCAAAAACATCAAAGTGAACCTGATTCTGTAAAAACAGAAAGTCTCGTAAAATAATCAGATGCATTTTCCAAATAAACTTCGTAATCGTCCAAGACTCCCTTGGATTCTCAACTGCAAACTTCAGGAGTTAAACAGAAAGATGCCAATTTAAACAAAAATCTCACAACAGCTTGCTTATTTAAAGTGTACAAGGAATGAAAGGCAACTCCATTTCCAGATTCTAAAGTCCAGATTAGCACAGGCCAGGGCACTCAGTGGCTGCCTGTCTCCATCTAGTCCCCTACCAGAACTTCACAGAGCACCTAACTTTTGTTTGCTCGGTTTACAAAGCATGCAAGTCAAAATAAAGCTTATTGATTCTCAAAAGATGACTATACTGTTATCGTTAAACTCTTTTAGAATCCACCTCTCCATTCAGAAATCTTCATGCTTGAGCTGCTATCAGACCTCAAAACTTTTGGCTTGAAAGGCTGAAATGTGATGAAGTTATAAGAACGTGGAGGAAAAGGAGAAACGGTGTAAGAGTTGAAGCTTTCATGCAATCTCACTAGCAAGCCAGTCTTCCAAAGGGAGAAAACAAAGGTAAGATTCCTCCACCAAACTACTGCCCTAATACCCCCAAAGCTGTCCCTCCCCTACCCCGCTTTTAGGCTAAAGGGTATTTGGAAAACATGCACCCCTATTCGCAGCCCCCGCTTTAAAGCTGCTCACACTTACTTTACCAGAACTCTGCACGTAACCCTTCCAATTGCTCTATAACTACCAGACATGGGCTGGAGCTTCAACCCTGTACCACAGCACGTTCCCACTGCAGTGCCTTCATCATCCCAGCTTCCACAAACAGGCCAGAGATGGGACCTTCTTCCTATTCACCAGTCTAGTATCAGACAGATGTCAACGTACCCTCCTGATATAAACCAAAAACACCTTCTATGTACAGACCACAAATGTACATACACCAAATAAACAACCGAGTGAACCAGAGAACTCACAAGGGACAAGGAATCTGGAGTTTAAGATCTCAGAGTACTTCACAGAATCACATACTTAACGTGCTGGACTTAAACTTCTTTGCAGGTCATCACTTTAATCATAAACAGACAGATAAAAGCACGTGCAAGTACACGGTGAGGTAGAGGCTGTGTTTCTGGAAGGCACAATCAAGGTTGGATAGGCAAGTGTTTAGAGGTTGGCTTTTAATATGGTTTTCTTTATTCTCCAGATACCTAGCTTTTATTTTCTATTTGGTGTAGTTTTCAGTTGACAAAAGGCCCTGAGCATGACACTCAGGAATGATTTACAACGCCATTTCATGTCTGCCCAAGATCTTTGTTCAATAACTAGGAGCTTTTAGGCTTAATTGCTGCAAAATACTAAGGATGCTGAAGGCCACGCAGGCTGTTAGCTCAAATGCAAAAATGCTTCCACGAAGCTCGTAAGCACCAAAAAGCTCAAAGCACCACTACATCTTTAGAACGAGCACATCTGGATGCACATCAGGAACACCCCAAACATGCCGGACAAAGTCCCGAACCCCAGTCCCACGTCCCAGAGCCAGAACAACTTTGGTGCCGCTCCCCGAACGCGTGCGTACCCTCCGCCCCAACCGATCGAGCCCCTGTCGGGACAGATGCCTGGCAGGGGACGCAGGGGCAGCCGATCCCCTCTCTCCCACTCCCTGGAGCTCAAGTGACTTCAAACCCCCCAACGCCGGGACCGGCAGCCCACCCTGTTCCCCCCACCCCTCCCAACCAGTGGGGCCGGTGGTGGAACCCCCCCCCCTCCCGGGGGGGGGCGAGGGGGTCACTCACGCAGCTCCGGGAGCTCCTTACCCCTCTCACTCTCCCTCCTCTTGCATTTCTCCTCCTTCCAAGGCCGTCTCTGCAAACAAACCGCCAGGGTTACGGGACCACCCGGGGGGGCCCTGTATGACAGCGGACGGTGTAACGCGGGACCCCCGGACCCCCCGGCCACGTCCAGCCCCCAGAGGAGCGGCCATGGGCGGGGGAAGGAGCTCCCCGCGGGGACCGGCCGCGATGGGAGAGGGGGCCCGGACCCACCTCCCCCCGCGGGGCCCCGCGCACACACGGCGGCGGCCGAGGACGGGGCGCGCCGCCCGGTCGCCCCCCGCCCCTTCCTCCTCCTCCTCCTCCTCCTCTCCCCGCGGCGGCGGCGAAGCGGGGCCGGCCCCGGAGCGCGGCTCTCCCGCTGCGGAACCCCCGGGAGCGTCCGACAGCCGACAGCGGGACGGAGGAGCGGGCGGGCGGGCGAGCAGACAGACAGACAGACAGACAGAACCGCCTCCGTTTCCGCTTCCGGATCGCTCCCGACCCGGAAGTACCGCTCTCCCCTCGTCTCCCCCCCCTCGCCCCCACACCCGCCACCCGGTAAATTTACCGGGCACCAACCCCCAGCGGCGACCCCGACCCCGACTCCAGCGGCGGCAGCGGCCTCCTCACCGGAAAGAGGAGCGGCGAGTCGCTTCCGGATCAAGGGGCGGAGCGCCAGTCAAGCTCTTCCGGGGCACCGACCGGAGCGGAACGGCGTCATCGGCGGCTTCTCTTTAAAAAAAAAAAATAAAAAATTTAAAAAAAATTTCAAAAAAAGAGGCGGAGCGGCGGCGGCCGCGCGGCACGTTTTCCCTCAGCGGCGTCACCGCGGGCGGCCGGGACGGAAGCGGGAAGAAGGCGGGAACCGGGCGGCGGGCGGGCGCTTACCGGAAGTGCGGGGTGCCGGCGCGCGGGGAAACCCGGGCTGGCGGAAGTAGCGGGAGGGGGGGGGTGGGGGGCGCAGTTTCCCCCCCACGCCAGCCCGCCCGCCGGCCCAAGCGACCTTCTCGGCGTAACGTGCGGGGGGGAGGGGGGGGAAACAGCCGCCCTGATGAATATTCATGAGGCCTCATGAATAATAACGCACACCGCCGCCCCCGTCCCCCCCCCCCCCCCCCCCCCCCCCGTGCGGGGCCGTGGTTCATTCCTAGAGTGAGGCGTGAGGGTGTGCCCGCGGCCTGCTCCTCCGGCAGGAGGGCGCCCGCCTTCGCCTCGCACCGGTCCCCTCAGCGTGGGGGCCCCGGCCGGACCCACGGCGGCTGGCAGCGCGGGAGCCGGTCGAAGAAACTCTCTTAAGACTCGTTTTGGGAGTTTTAGAAAGCGGGGGTTCTTTATTGCAGCGCTGGGCGCACGGGGGATAGTTCCGCCTAGCGTGCAAGCCACAGCTTTAGCACTAATTTCGTGTTAATCAGATTGGTATACATAAAAATGATTGCAACTGATTTATCTCAGTACTGCCTACATCCGATCACGCGCCATGAAGGATCCGTTTGAGTCGAAGGGCTGCTTTTACGACCACCGACCCCTTCAAAGTTCTCGTTGGCTGTCCTTGAAGTCTTTATTCCTGTCCTTGTTCTTTGATCTTGAAGCTTAACGCAGTTTTCAATCACATGTGGTCAGTCTCAACATTGTTCTCATCTAGTGTACAGGAACATCTAGTCATAAGAGCAAAGAACTGCAAAACTTATGAATAACTACCTCTGCTAGTTAATTGCTTGGCTATACTTTTGTCTATTGTTTCAATCGTAGTGTTAGTATAAGATTTCTAATAGTTATTTACCAAATCTCACTTTTACAGTCACCTAGCAGCAAACCAGTTTCCACGGCAGGTACAAAATATTAAAACCATCCCAATATTTAGACATACCATACAGAATGTATGGAAATATACTATCAGAAGGAGTTCGCTGGGTCAGGTCAGGCAGCTGTGCCAGGCCGGTGGGATGATGGGGTGGCCTGGGGTTGACCCAAACGTTTTCTGCCACTGCCTCGGGTGGTCCCTGCCTGCCCCTTTGCGTGTGCTGGGTTCTGGTGCTTCGCTGGCCAAATGCTAAATGCATTTTGTCGTGCTAACCCGACAGGAAGGGCTTCTGGCGAGGTGGTTTTCTGCCAGGTCGGCAAACCGGACCATTTCGGTCGGCTAAGTGCTGTAGGGAACAGGAGAGCAAGGCCAGGCGTGGAGGGGAGCGGGATAACCCTCTCTCCACAGTTGCAAGCCACTAGCTCAATATAACCACACCCAAATACTGATTTATTTATTTATTTATTTTATTTCATTTGTAACCATTCACAGCTTGACCCCAGAGGGGGCTGCAACTCACCCTCGTTCTCACTCATTGAGAATTCAGTTTCACAGAGCCAACCCACCTAAGTTTTGGCTGGCGGTTTCCCGCTGCCTCCGGTGTGCTGGCACTGTTGCTGTGCAGCGTGAGTTACTGCGCTCGAAGCAGCAGCCGGTCCCTTGAGCCTTGGCGATGGCGCAGGAGAGGGCGCGAGGCTGTCCCTGGAGAAGGTGACACGGAGGCATTCCACAAAAGCCCTAAGCCAGGCTGGCTGACCGTCCCCACGCCAAATTGCAGACACTCCACAAGATCACCAAGCCAAGCTGGCTGTTGCAGCCCTGCCCTGCGTTACACTCTTACAATTTCAGTGGAAAGAGGCTTTTAGATACCACTACTTTGTTCCACCGCTCGTAGCAGGGCTAACTTTGGCACTGGACCCGCTTCCCAACTCGGGTTAGGTTACCTTTCTCACCCGTGGTGTTGCTCACTGGGCATTTGGCCGAGCCCTTTCAGTGCTCTGACTTGGGAGAAATCTTTTTTTTTTTTTTTTTTTTAATTGTTGCATGAGTTTTCTGCCAGCTTGGCATGCTGGAACAGCTTTTCACAGCCAGCATGAGTAAGAGGGTGGGACCAGGGAGAGCACGACTATAGCAGCCAGCAGTTAGATTGGCTCGGGTGATTGAGAAACCGCAACATCCGGAGCAGTGGGCAAAGGGGAATCTCCTGGCAGCTGAGAGGCAGGCGGCTGGAGCCGCAGCGCCCGCTTCACCCCGGGAGGTGCTGGGGTATTGGTCATCCCAGGCAGCACAAAACTTCCTCCTGGGAGGAGCCAGGATTAGCTGCGCGTTCTTCAGCAGGAGTCACATGAAGGCAATTGTTGATTTATTTAAATAAAAGGAGTTGGCAGCCTAATCAGTTTGGAAATTAATTTCCTTGTTAATTTGGGGGTTTTGACTTGCTCATGAATATTCACCAATGCTCATATCTTTTTTTTTTCCTCCCCCCCCCCCTACATAATTTATTTTTGTGATTGTCAGATCACCTCTGAAGGTGACATTTCTCTCCTCATTCTGCAACGCGGCAAATGTATTCAATCTTATGCCTTGGAAAAGGAGCTATGACCTGGCACTGCCGACTTTTTTGCCTCTTCTTTGCCCCAGGGTCCCCTGTAGCCTCTCGGCTCTCCTCCTTCCTCTCTGCACGCTGCCTAGAAAGGAATAAGACCAAGAGTCTCCTCCAAGAAGAGGTCTGGCCTGGGCTTGGAAACTGGGAGAGCTTCTCAAAACGCCCTATAGTGGACAAGGAAAAGTTGTAATTGCCAGCTGAGGAGTGGGACAAAGTGGTTAATTTTTCTTGCCGTGCCTAGTTTTCTGCTCCCCCTCCCGCCCTGCACTGCCAAGCACCCTTCAGTAGCACGTGAGGCAGCGTGACTAACATCTGTCACAGACACTTGATTTCTCTTATCTCCTTTCCTTAGGAGGAGGCAAAATCAGAGAAACGCGGGTGTGCGTCTCTGGAGAGTACAGCTGATCGCTTCACCTTCTTTCCCAGCTCTCTGTTGCCCCCCTTTACTTACCCTGCCTGCCCTTGTTCCTTCTCTGCAACAGGGAAGAGCATCCTGGCCACCACCGCAGGTTTCTCCCCAGCGAGGTGTGCCCATATCCCGCACGTACGTGTTTAGGGCTTCTGGCATTTCATAACGTCTACCAGCTGGGCTTGACAGAGGACGGCAGTGGTTAAAAACCCAGGTGTAATTGCTGGTGCTGTTGGCGGGAGGAGCAGTATGGGCAGCAGGGGCGTGAAGAGCTGGTGCCCTCCTTACTCCATGCTTGTGCACAGGGGCAAGCTTGGCCGAGAGCCGGCCCCTGGGCAAGTAGCATGATGCGTTGTAGTGGAGACCCCAAGGCCCAGTGGCTGCTTCCAGACCGGCTCATTTCTTTAGAAAAGTCAGCTGTGGTACAGTCTCCATCTATACAACTTCTTGTTGTTCAGAGCGTGCCATCTCAGGGCTCGGAGCTGCGCGAGGAGGGGCGGCCACGCTGCACCAGCCGTGGGGTTCGCTCAGCGGCACTGCCAGCCCGGGCTGGTAGCTGGAAAGGGGACGACTGAGAGAGGTTTACAATTGTGCGGCAAAGAAAATGAGCCAGCAGCAACATAAAAGCGACTGCGGGAGGTAACTGAGCTCTGGAGGGGGGGGTAGGTGGAAGTTAGTGCTCCCTCCTGGGAGCAGAAGCATGCAAATAGCACAGCCGGGTGCTCACCTCCTGCTGAGGGCACCAGCTCCTGACAAACTCAGAAAAGAAAATGCGCGGCGAAAACCAGCTGAGCCCAAAGTTACCACGGCAGTTGCTCCCTCACAACCTTTGTAACAAGCTCTTTTACACAGCTTTGACCCAGGAGAGTGGCAAACACCTCCATGCTGGCTGCCTGTTCCATCTCCCATCCTTGTTACCTCCTCCACAGTCACATCTGACTGTCACATTCCCATCTCAGCTCTTCCCTTCTTTTTCTGCTCGCCTGATTTCTTCATCACTCTCCTTCCTCGACACCTTAACACAAGGCACCCGCCCCTGGACCTTCAATAATGATTACAGACCATCTGCCTGCGGTGCCAGTGTATGCTCTGAGCTTGAACACCTTTTGTCTGCTGTCTGTGTGTAAACTGCACCATTCATGGTGGCTGTCCTAATAATATAGGTGGTACTTTGTGTCCTGGGATCCTGCTTGGCTGGCTTCTAGGGCCGGTAGACCTGGCCTGACATGTTCAGTAAGTGGTACCTGAATTTATTGGGGGTACCTGCGCAGTAGGCAGAGATGGACAGATGGGCTTGGAAGGTGTGATGATGTAGTGACACATGTTTTAAGGATGGAGGCTGTTCATTCTTGCCCAAATTTTCATCTGCCTGTGGGACAATATTAGGTTTATCCTGAAGCTGGTAGTTTAATCTTGCGAGTACATTTCTCAGCAAGGCGTGTTGTCCTCACTCTTTCAGGGAACTGACATCTCTTTGGCAATCGGCTGATTAAATCCCCTGGCAGCACACAGCAGAGAGCATTTCAGCACGTCATTCCTGGCTTTTTTTCCGCTGCATGGAAATAGATTGCATCTTCCCCTGCACGGTAACTTCTCTGGTTAGTGTTGTTTAAGGTTTGAGAAACACAAGGTAACAGAGAATTATAGTGTGTGTTATCCTGCACATGCTTGCTTGCCTGAATCATTGCATTTTAGTGGCATCTACTCTCTTACGGGCAAGGAGGAGAACCACACATGTGGGGTACCCTTTGGAATTAGGAGCATATGTGACAACAATCCGCTGCTTTTTCACTGAAAGAAGTGGGTTGCTCTGGAACTGGGGGCGTGGGGGTCCCTGTTGGGCAGCAACATGGTAACCCAGGATTGACCAACCTTAGGTACAGACTGAGTTCATTTGGCCGCTGTAGTAAGGGCAGTTAGTTACCGAACGAACCTTCTGGCCAACGTGCCACGAATACAAATCCCATAATTTGGAAGGGGGAAAAAGTATCACTGTATGTGTCAAGAAAGCCAGAGGGGCCATGCCTGAGGACCTTCTGCACGGGGCAAAAATCACAGTCGCATCAGAAGTGCCTGAGGGGGATCTCTCTTGCGTGGTCACAGCCAAAGCACACCGAACATGCACAGGCAAAACTTGTTCCAGTGGGGTGATAGCTTCTCTGTGGCAATAACCCCAAGAGGCTCAAACTACAATGGATTTTATTAGGTCACCACAAAAAGTCTCAAGGAGCATTTTGAACATGATTCAGCAGTGAGCCCTTCAAGCAATGAAGGATCCCTGCAGCCTAGGCTGCATTAGCAAAAGTGTAGTCAGCAGATCAAGGGAAATTATTATTCCCATCCACTTGAGAAGTCCGAGGCCTCATCTGGAAGATTATGCCCAGGACTGGCTCCTCAGTACAAGGTGGATGTTGACAAACTGCGGCATGGCCAGCAAAAGGGCCCCAGAGTGGAGGTGGGGAGCGCACAATGCACAAGGAGAAGGCTGGGGGGGCTGGGTTTGTTGAAGAGAGAAGGCCAAGGGGGCATCTAGTTGCTGTCCGCTCCTACCTAGAGGAAAGTTGTAGAGAAAAATGGAGCTAGGCTCTGAGAAGGCAGCATAGTGAAAGGACAAGAAACAACGGGCACGAGTTGCAATAAGGGAAGTTCTGAACTTATATAAAGGAAAATTTCTCTCCCTTGACAGCAGTTCAGCAGTGGAACAGGTGCCCAGAAAGACTGGGGAATCTCCACCCTTGGAGACGTTCAGAGGTTGTGTGAGCAAGGCCCTGAGCAACCTGGTCTAGCTTTGGAGTTACCCTGCTGTGAGCGGGGAATTGGACTAGAGACTTCTGGAGATCCCTTCCCACCTGATTTTTTCTGTGGGTCAGTGTTTTTGTACTGCTGATCTGCCATGAGCCCATGTTTGGTGTCTTCATAACGCTGGAAGCCAAGAGGGTGGTACGCTTGCTTGGCCCTGTGGAAATGCATCTATGTTGACAGCAGCATTAGCATCTGCAAAGCCCTTCCACACGAACATCTCCAGCTGGCTTGCCACCCTCTGTAGCCCTGCTTGACCCATCTGATTCTGTTCCAAGATGAATCTCCTAACAGCAGGACCTGGTTGGTTTGGGGGTGACTCCTTAAGCTGTGACATCCATGTTCTGAACAGCAGCAGTCACCAAAATGTCATTTAAAACTATATTGCAGCATGTAAGAGTTCCCCACACACACACCACCTTCACCTCTTCAGAAGCAAAGAAACGTTAATAACTCCTCTACATTCTTGGCTTAGGCGTCTGCGTTTTTCTGTGCAGTCAGAGAACCTGTAATGAGTTTCAGGGGATCGCTGTTGTCATTCAGAAGTTATACAGTCACTTCAGAAGTTCCCCCTTTTTGAGAAACGCACCTCTCCACTAGCCTAAGCTACAGCATTTAGTCCACCAGGAGAGCTTAGTGGTGGGTGCTTGGCTGATGGACTCCCCACACCACCTTCAGTGCTCACCACGGTGCTGCTAAAGCACCTCTGGGTCTTTACAGCTGCCTCGTATCGTTTCTCAATAAGAAGGATGATGCTGAAAAAGGTAGAAGAGGATAGAAGAAAGAGTGGAGAACAGTAAATTATTGTATTAAGGCAGAAGCAAAACTCGAGAAGCTCTATCGCAGCAAGACTGGAGCTCACCAGCTCACCTCCGTATTTGTGTTTTTTCAAAACTGGCTGAGGAAACGGCAGTTTTGGGAGCAAAGATTTGCAGCATATCCATCAAATTCAGGGTAAGCATGCCAGGGCTGGAAAAAGGGAGCTATATTTCAGGAAGAGAGAAAACAAAGTACTCTGGGCAGCTGCAAACCCATTAGTCTAGTCTCAATAGAGCATAAGGTTAAGAACAAATTACAGAAGGAAAACAAAATTAAAACTACAGCAGTAAGTGGGAAATGGAATCAAATACAGAATGGGTTTATCAACAAAAGCACTGTGTGCCCTTAACTTGATCCTTTTCTTTACCTCTTCTCCCTTAACTGGATAAAAAAAAGAAATCAGTAAATCTAATCTAGCTGGATTTCAGTAGGGCATTTGATACAGTAAAGGCTGGAAGGCAGCTAGATAAGCTGAAGTGAAAGGAATTAGTAGGAGAATTTTAGGTGGGTAAAATGCTGGGGAAAGGCAGATGATGTGTGGAGTCAAAAGGGAACTGCCACCATGGAGGAATGTTACTGGCCTTGGGAATAATTCTGCTTGCTGTAATGGCTCTAGCTCAGCAAAAAGCAGCATGAAAAGGAAGTTTGCTGATTAAATGCATTTAGAAGAATTACTCACAGTCTGGAGCGGAGAAGTGTGAGGTCCTGTTCTTCGCGCCTGCTAACAGGACTGTCTTTTACACACAGAGATTCACTGGTTAGAAATGACAGAAGAAAAGAGAGATCTGGGTGCATTCATCATTCACAAGATGATTATGAAGCTCCGATGCGACACGATCGCAAAGACAACAGCCTTAAAGAGATCATTACATTAATCTTATTTAGGATGCTATATACAAATTGTCACCCATATTCGGAAGTGGGCTTGGGGGCTGGCAGCAGCGTGGGGGAGCCAGAATAACAGAGTCTGTCTCCGTGCCTCCCCCCGCTCTCCGTGTGAGTGGCTGTGGAGAGGGGTTGGCTTCTTTAGCTTAGCAAAAGGCTGAAATGGGTGAACTTCTCTCTAGAAATCCATTTTGTACATGGGACGTGCCCACTGAAATGAGCCATTATAGAAGGGAATGAGCTCAGCCATGATTGAGTCGGGCAGTCCCTTTCTCTTCAGAGTCTGGCTCTTTTTAAGGCTGCACAGATTTACCTCTCCCTGCAATTTGCTGTGCTTCCTTGGCAGGCAGAGTATGTTAGCACGAGAAGCACAGCATTATAGGAAAAGAGGTGCTAAACACAGGCCTGCAAGCCCACATTTCCCTGCTCCATCCCCTAAAGAGTTTTTCCTTAAAGGGTAAGAGAACAGCCCAAAGTCTTGTGTTCTCTATGCAGGCGACTGCTTGATGTTTCTCCCACATAATGCCCGCTCCCGTAAGCCCTCTGAGGAACGAAATTTAAAACCCAGCATCTCAGAAAAGGCTTGGTTCTTTGGAGAAATACACAAAAGCCCACCTGAACTAAATGTACCACACATGCCTGTGCAGACAGCAGAGCCGAAAGGGTGTCATCGTGCTGGTTTTCTGCATCAGGGGGACAAGTGATAGGTCCTGAACCTGGTTTACACCTGGATGGGGTTAGTGCTGATCTAACACCTGACTTGGGGGGGGACACGCAGTAAGCACAGCTTGCTGCGGCTTGATTCTGCCAATGATTTCTGAGGTTTATTTAATTTAATTGGGGAAAATGAAATTGGGACGAGACCTCGGGCAATCATTTAATTCATCCTCCTGACCCAGCGACAAGATTAAGTAAGCACAACTCATCCCTGACAGATATTTGCTGAACCTGTTCTCAACAGCCTCCAGTGACAGGGTTCCCTTGGCCAATCTAGTCCAGCATTTTATTGCTCGATACTTAAAAAGCTTTTCCTACCACACAGCTTAAGCTTTCACTGATGAAAATGAATCTGCCGATTTCCACAGCCCTGTTGGAAAGTGCCTTTCCACTCTGACAGTGCAATCTCCCCAAACCAGCTGCATATACTTTTTGGCAATTGCATGCACCTTTTGGCAATTCCGACTGTGGGTTTTTTCCATAGTTTGTTTATGAGAGCTTCGTGCCTTTCGCTCTATCAAAAGCCTTGAAGTCAGGATGCATCACATCTACTGCACCCTGCTGAGTCTGCTAGGGCAGTTACCCTGTCAGACAGTGAGGTTAGATGGGCTTGACATGATCTTCCTGATGAATTGACATTGGAGGGTTTTTTTTCAGGTTTGAAGCACACATTGGAGGAGAAGCTAGTTCATATGTGCAGCTGCTGCCTGACGGGGATGAGAAAGGGGCTGGGGGAGAAGGGCTTGGGGCTGTGGCAAGCTGAAGGGGCAGGAGGCAAATCCAGCCAGGATAAAATGCGGTGCCGGATAAGTAGTCTGCTGTTGGGGTTTTGGGGATAACCAGGTCTGCCGTGAGCCCCTTGGGTAAGCGCCAAAAGCCTGGAAGGATGGTCTGCTACAAGTGTTTTAACAGTCTGTAACATCAGGGATGCATCAAGCCCGTGCACCGTGAACCCCTCTGGAATTCATTACAGACTCAGACACACTGAGAGGTTTTCGGAGTAACAGGCTTGGGCTGCGTCACTCTGGGCGGCTTTTCAGGTTTCAGCAGCTCTTGCCCCTTTATTGTATCCCAGAGCTTCCCCAGCATGTGGAGCCGATCCCTTTGGGCAGGGTTCCCAAGTTTCAGGTAAACATAATGTTCAGGGAAGTAATTTTTCAGATGTGTTTACAACATCATCAGGGAAAATTCCCCAGCTGCCTTGCTTCCTCTCACCGTACTGCAGACAGCTTATCTATCTCCCAGGATTACTTCATCTTCCTCCTTGTGCTGTAGTTCCCAAAGAGCTAAGCTCAGCAGCAGTAGTGTTACCTAGTCACAGCACATCTTGCAAGCTTTCCACTGTTTCTCAACCCGTATCACATACGCGGACACTTCTTTTTCCCCAGCAGGCAAGCCCTGTAGCCATATGGCAAGAGGGGAGAGTTCCTGACGAGAAACAGAGCAAGTTGCAGATGGTTTTCCCGCCGTCGTGTTCTTCTTCCCTGTACCAGGCCCATCCTTCCCTCGTTCCACCTCCACCTGGGATGGAGAAGTCACCCTGCCCTTGTTGCAAAAGGCACAGCTACAGACAGCCTCAGCCTGCCGTCTCCCGAGGTTGATCTCCCAGAAGCCGTGACTGTGTTTGTGCTGCAGAGCACGCAGCCCCGGGACACAGGGCTGAGCGGGGACCTGCAACCACCCCTTCTGTCACACCGCTGGGGCAGTTTTAGCCCAATCCCGCTACCACTGCTACTGCCTGAGACAAAGCCCAGGCACGGCCGGGGGTGGCACGCTTCAGGGACCATTCCCAGTAAGCGGTTTCACGGAATCACAGAGTGGCTGAGGTTGGAAGGGGGCTCTGGAGGTCATCTGGTCCAACCTCCCCCTGCTCAAGCTGGGTCACCTAGAGCCGGTTGCCCAGGACCATGTCCGGATGGCTTTTGAGTATCTCCAAGGACGGAGACTCTGCAACCTCCCTGGGCAACCTGTGCCAGTGCTCGGTCATCCTCAGTGTGAAAAAGGGTTTCCTGAAGTTCAGAGGGAGCCTCCTGTGTTTCAGTTTGTGCCCATCGCCTCTGGGCCTTTCACTGGGTTTTCGCCCCTGAAAAGAGCCTGGCTCTGCCTCCTTTGCACCCTCCTTTCACGTGGGCTCTGATAAGATCCCCCTGAGCCCTCTCTGCTCCAGGCTGAGCAGTCCCAGCTCTCTCAGCCTTTCCTCATAGGAGAGACGCTCCAGTACCTTAATCATCTTAGCAGCTCTTCACTGGACTCTCTCCAGTATCTCCATGCCTCTTTTGTACTGGGGAGCCCAGAACTGGACAGAGGACTCCAGATGTGGCTTCACCAGTGCTGATGAGAGGGGAAGGATCACCTCCCTTGATCTGCTGGCAATACTTTATCTAAATCATCCCAGGATACCATTTGCCTTCTTTGTGTCAAGAGCACGCTGCTGGCTCCTGTTCAACTTGGTGCTCACCAGGACCCCCAGGTCCTTTTCTGCAAAGCTGCTTCCTAGCTGGGTTGCACCCCAGCATACATTGGTGCATGGAGTTGTTCCTCCCCAGGTGCAGGACTGTGCACTTCTTCTTGTGGAACTTCATGAGGTTCCTGTCAGCCCGTTTCTCCAGCCTGTAGAGGTCCCTCTGGATGGCAGCACGACCCTCTGGTGTATCTGCTACTCCTCCCAGTTTGGTGTCATCAGCAAACTTGTTGAGGGTATGCTCTGCCTCATCATCCGCATCATTAATGAAGATGTTGAATAGGTCTAGACCCAGTTATTGACCCCTGGGTTAAAGGGGATCAGTACTAAGTACTGGCCTCCAACTAGACTTTGCACCACTGATCACCACCCTCTGGGCCCAGCCATTCAGCTGGGATTCACCCCACCGCACTGTCTGCTTATCCAGCCCATACATCAACAGCTTGTCTGTGAGGATCTTATGGGAGACAGTGTCAAACGCCCTACTGAAGTCGAAGTAAGCAAATCCCCAGCTCTCCCCTTGTCTCCCAGGCCAGTCATTTCATTGTAGAAGGTTATCAAGTTGGTCAAGCATGACTTTGCCTTGGTGAATCCATGCCAACTATTCCTGATGATTTTCTGGTCATCCATGTGCCTGCAAATGGTTTCCAGGGTTAGCTGCTCCATCACCTTCCCAGGAGTCAAGGTGAGGCTGATTGGCCTGTATTCCCTGGGTCCTCCTTCTTGCCCTTCTTGAAGATAAGAGTGATGTTTGCTTTCCTCCAGTCTTCAGGTACTTCTCCCAGGTGCTATGATCAATCAAAGATTATCGAGAGTGGCCTCACAATGACATCTGCCATCTCCCTCAGCACTTGTGGGTGCATCCCATCAGGATTTGATACGGTTTTTCTGTTTCAGAGGCAAGCAGATCCAGCTGCCTGCATCTATAAGCGTGTTCTGTCTATTTGACAGAGCGCTGCCCTTTTCTCATTTTGTGCACACCATCTTTATGTTCCTCACACTGCACAATGCGGTCTGGTTTCTGGGTAGTTTTCCACTCTTCAAGGTGAGCACACAATAGTTGTGATCTTGTTCCTGGGGCCTCTTGATAGACCTGAAAGCTGAGCTCCTGGATTATTGACTGTTTCTCCAGGTGGAAGCACCTCTAACTTTAAATGCAGCTTTAGGGAATGCAGAAGTTGCCAGGTATTCCACCTGGAGGGATGTGGGACCCAGGGCCACAGTTTTCCCGCCCTATCTCTCATCAGAAGCAGCAAGTCCTTGGGTCAGGGCAGGTGAGTCCAGAGCTGCAGCAGGTAGCGGTCTGCAGGTCCAAGTGCCCCCTTCCCACCCGGCTGGCTGAGCTCCTCCTCTGAGGCAGACTGGCATGATGATCTTCACATCCTCACGGCAGTTCTCAGTCTCACCTAGCTGCTCAAGAGTTCCTAGAAAATCTTTTGCATCATTGCGGGGCCTCGTTTTAGCGAAGATGCTTGTGTTTTCCAGGGACTCCCTCAGCACCGCGGTCACCTGGGGCTTTGTTTCCTCCCGCCTCGCAGGCAGAGCGAGCATCTGTCACGGAAGCCTTTGGCTCTGTCTGGGGAGCAGCTGCCACCTGAGAAATCGCTCTGTGCTCATTCCGTCTCTCCATTTTCTGGAGTGGAGCCCTTCAGACCTGCCAGCTGACAGCCCTAGCTTCCCCCACGTCAAGCTCCCATCATCTGCACGTCCTTGCCACGGCAGGCATGGCCAGCTGCCCTTCTGGGTCATCAAGGGGACCATTCTAGGCAGAGGGCAGGTCCTGCACACAATCCACATGTAAAAAACTATGGAAAGTAGGCGATCAATTTAAGAAATGCAGCTTGACACCCCAAACCTGCTGGAGATCTGGAGCCCAGCACAAAGCCTGGCTGGACAGAAGGACACTGAGCAGCCTGTCTAGGGCAGGACCTGATTTGTGGCTGCACTTCATATTGAACCTCCTGTAAGGCACTGCTTAGGAAATACGTACCCAGCAGCAAAGACCGCAGGAAACTTTTTTAAACATTAGGAGTTTCTAAAGCACCAATGGTTTAATGCAGTGGGGAAGGTCAGCTGGAAATGGCAGCAGCATGGATAATTGGGAGAGGGAGTCCCTCTGGCCATTCTTTGCTTCTGTGCTTGAAGCTTCTGCAATCACCATGTAAAACTGCCAAAATTTTCAGCCCTGGCTCTTGGGTGCTGCACATCTCTGTGGCCCTGCTGTCAATCCTGGCCTGAATGCCCTGCTCTTGACACGGAGAGCCCAGGATGGGGCTGAAGCTCATGGCAACCTCCTAGCATCCTTCACCTTAGACACAGCAGCCTCTGTGGTAGAAACAGCATGACTGCAACGGCACAAAAGAGCAAACAGCTTGCTGCTGCCAGGAATCGCGCGAGTCCTCCCCAGCTGTGGTAGAGCCAAATCTGCTGGGATAGCTAAACTTGCTGCTGGAGGTGGCTCTCCCCCACCCCAGTGACTTTGCCGTGCAGTGGGTCGAGGCGTTCTCTCTCGGTGAACACTGGTGGTGTTTTTCCCAGAGCACTGATGCCACACGGCTGCGTTTTTATGAGCTGACGCCTGCCAGAAAGTTTTTCCTTTCAGTGTTGTTGCAGAATGGAGTGCCTGGTGAAATCTTTACCCCAGGATGTCCTAATCGCATATTGTCTGCTTCTGTCCTTGAAAGTGCCTAGGTATCCCATGGACAGAAACACTTTGCCTTTCGTCGCAGAGACGGGAGTCAGGCGTGCCCCCCTGCCTGCCCCCAAGGGACTGGCTATCCCCTCCTTGCTCACCCCCTCTGGTGCTCGCAGCCTTGCAACGTGTCCCAGGTAATGCTCCCTCCGGTCATTGCAGAACGCTTTATACTTGACGCAGTGAATGCAGATGGAGAGCTGGCAGTCCCTCTGGCAGCTGCCAGCTCAGAAGGAGCAGAAGTAAGGTTGCCTGGGCATGTACTTTAACTCTAAATGTCCTGTTTTTCCACAAGTTTGCGTTTTGATGAACATAATGTTCTGAGAAGGAATGAGCTATCACCAAGCAACATTAACTCTGTGTTAACAAAGGGTTCTGACATTGAATTTAAGCCTGAGGACAATGCGGGCACAAGGATGAATTATCACAGGCTGGGCCATGGGTACACTGAGGTTGGAAATTAGAAGGAGCTTCCTACCTGCCAGTGCAAGGATCTGGAACAGCTTTGAACAGCAGCAGCGAAGCCAGGAGACTGAACTTGTTTTGGGACTGGAAGTCTCTGAGCGAGAGTATGCAATGGGGCTGCCTGCCACCGGCCAGGAGATCTCTGCCAGTCCTCTCTTCTTATGCAATTGCAGGACATTTTCATAACGACTTTGCTCTTAAAGCGGCGCGAGCCAAGCAGGGTGCCCAGGGCTCGCCTGGAAAGGGTGCTGGCTGCTTGGGACCGCGGGGACGGTGTCCTGGGGACACTGCAGAGAGTGCCGTAGGGCTGTGATCACCCAGGGAGCGCAGGATGCGCATCCCGGCCGCCTCCAGCGGGTAGAGAGCCAGCACAGAAATTGGAGGGGACAGCAGGCGACAGGCAGGTCCAGGACCAATTGCCTCAGGTGGCGGCTGGGTGTCTTGCAGATCCGAGGGGATTTCTGACGAGCAGAGGAGGGCTCCTCCGCACCGCAGCCCAGGGGAGCGTGCACCCTTCTGAGCTGGGCGCTGAGGGGCTTTGAGGCCAGCTCTTCCACTGTCTTTTTGCTCGTCCTCATTAACCAAGGCTTGGTCAGGGCCCGTCGCTCACCCCTTTCCCAGAGAGGGCAGTCAGGCGGATGAGACCAGCTCGGCACAGGATGGCAAAAAGAGATGAGAGAAGGCGATGCCCCCGGGAGCGGCTGTCAAGGGGAACGATGACAGCATCTTTCCCAAGGGAGCCGCAGGCTGGGTGCTACAGTGAACCAGCGGCATCTGCCTTGGAGCAGCTCCTGCCTCGCTCCCTCCCGCTGCCAGCCCTGGACACCAGCAGCCCCGGACACCAGCAGCCCTGGGACATGGCACGCAGGTCCCGGCCACCTCTGCCTCCAGGCACCCGTCTGCGCTCAACCGCCCAAAGCAGAAATCCTTGCATGAAATACTTCACTGCCAGGTCACAAGCTAGGGATAAAATGGGAGTTACGGCAAACTTGGTGGTTGACTGTCTCTTTTCTGTTTTTTAGTAGAGGATTAAGGCATTGCCAGAGTGACGTCTGCATCTTCCTCAGTGATGAAGGTTAGGGGTTTCAAGCCTAGCTGCTGACTCATAACCGGGCAGAAGAGAAAAGGGAAAATTAGCATGAAGAACGTTGCTGAAATAGCTTGTATGTGTTCAGAGATTAGTGTAGATATTGTATTGCTGCCTCTGTTATGGCTGGTGTGTTTAGTCTATGTTTTTAATGGAATCTGATCTTTTTAAGAATATGGGGCACCTGTATATAGAGCATTTGCTTATATCTGCAGATCCATTGCCATAACGGGCAGATCTTTGAGAAACAAGCTCCTCCAGAAAGCAGCTTTAATTCCTGACGCTGTAGCACCAGCGCTTTTTTTCTAAGCCTAGATGCCTTTGGACATTTTAGTGAGCTATTGAACCGCTGGATGTCATGTCAGCGTCCAGAGTCTAGCCTGGTTCTGCAGGGATTAAAAGTCGCTCCCTGTGAGTGCATGGCTGCAGACCCTTCTGGGACATGAGTTTGGTGTTCCAGCTTCCCAGCTTAAATACTCACTCTGTGACTGCACTAACTGGCAAACTCAGCAGAGGCCTGGAATGTGACCTTCATCTAAGCCGCGTCACCTCCAGCACACGTTGCCTCTGGATCAAGGCTGATGCAGGCGGGGGAGGCTCAGGCTGCTGCTCCTGAGATAACTGGAAGGATCAGGGGAGCTGGGTGAGTGCTCAGTCTAAACAATGGCTTCAGAGTCAGAGTTGTGATCATACTCAAATTAATTTCAAATGTGCACAGTAACACAAGGAGCAATTTGCATAAGACGTCACATGGAGTTGCATACAATTTCGCATATTTAAACAAAATACAATAAAGCACAGCTCAGGCGGGTACGTGAAATCATTTGTGCAGCGAACCGTGCAGAGAAACGACGTACAATTATCACAGAAGAAGAAAACAAATGGCAGCAACCACCCAGGATGCAAAGTCAGCTCAGAAGTAGTGAAACACCAGGCTCTTCCTTCATCCAACATCCTGATAGATGCTTGGATTCACATTATCATTACATGAGCATGCGCTACTTTTCCACCAGGCCCTTCTGCTGCAGAGGATGGTGCTCGCTGTATCATGCCACTACTCACTCCTTCACATTTGCATCCTTGGCTTCATCTTTGCAAAACACTTTCCTCATGCGTCATCCTTCCTGGGCTTTCTAGTGCATTCATCTCCGAGCCTGAGGGACTCCTCTCTCACCATGCACCACTCCAGGTGGTACTGTTCTTGCCCTTTAGTGGTAGAGGCCAGAGGACGAAATACTGGCGCTGGGAGCCCAAGGACAGACGCTGACAGCCTCATTTTTGGTGGTCTCAGTGCTGTGCGTGTTCAGAGTGCAATCCCTATGGCTTAGTTCTTAGTGACCCTGTAGATCAGATGACGTGGCCTCCATCTCAGCTCCTGGAAAATGATGACCGAGGAATTAACATTAGAAAAGAAAGCTGGCAAGAAGAGGGAACAACATCCCTTAAGTGGGAATGCATCATCCTTCGGCAGGAACGTCGGGAGGGCTGAGACCTTTAAACCCGCAAAAAGGACTTTCACCCTCTGACCTACATTTTATGACAAACCTGCATCTCTGACACGTGGGCTGGGTCCGCACTGCAGCAGCGAGGCTGAGCTCTGAGGGCTGAACCATGAGTATGTACAGTCACATCTGCTTCCCCTTCCCTCCCCAGGAGGCAGGCGGGGGGGATCCGGTTGCGGCTCCTGAGGCAGCTGGAAGGATCAGGGGAGCCGGGACACAGGGATCCGGCTAAACAAAGGCTTCGGCATCAGCAGCACCCTGACACCCGCGAGCTTCCAGACCCCTGCTTCACCCATCTTGTCTTCATCTACCCAGCTCTTTTAAAGCCCCCTAGCTCTAAATTTCCATCCTGGTCCCTTCCTCTGACCCATCTTCCCCTTCCTGCCCCTTTTAATCCTAGCCACAATTTCTGGTTCTGCCCACTCTCTCCTCACCCTGCCTTCTCCTGTCCTCCCTCATAAGTCTCTTCTTTAAGGTCTGTGCTTGACAGCTTCAGTTCCTTGTATTTTAGTTAGGAAATTTGTTTCTTTCCCCAGGACTGCCTGAGCATCAGCAGAGAACTCTCACCAAAACCCTGGAAGAGGCAGTGTTCTGCTTAGTCACCATTTTGTCCCAGCCCTCCTCTAACTTGCAGGTACCAGGGAAAAACCTGTCTCTTCCTCATCTGCTGTACTTAGAATTACTGCATCGTGTTGTAAGCTGGCCAACGTGAGTAGCTACAAGAAACCCCCATTTAGCCAGGACTTTTTTGGTCTTCAGTTTTGCCATGAAGGTCCTGATGCTTGGAATTAGGGAAATCTCTGCCACCTCTTACAGCTCCGGCTGCGTATCCAGCCAACACAGGGTAAAGCTGAGCTGAGCCTCGGACCTCATTTGCGTGACGTTCACTCACATGCAATATGTCACACAAGAAAGGAACTGGCAAAGCAGAAAAAGGCATCAGAGAGAAACCATTTCAGGCTTAAATAACTCATCCTGATGTCACCGAATGGGTCTGTATCGATGTAATGGGGGTGCCACAAGCCTCCACTGTAGGTGCGTTTAACCATTGCACTCATGTTTTGGGTAATGAACACATTGAACCAAAGCTGTGTGCGTTCACAGTGCACTAGCCTGGCTAGCCTGATTCCCCTGACACTGGCAGAGGACACCCACCACTGACTGCCCCTTGGTTTAGGAAGGGTTCAAAAAGCTCCTACTTTCTGGGTCACTTTACCAAGGCTCAGATGGTACCTGAGGGAATCACGATGCCTGTCCAAGCATCCTTCCTTAGGCAAACTAACCGGGAAACCAACCATCTCTTCAGCCAGGCCAGGCTGTAATGCAGATTTGACCAGTGCATGCTGTAGACATCACACAATGTTCCTCTGACATTCAGAAAATGAGTCACCCCAGGCTTGTTTGCTTGCTTGTTTGTTGAACCCTCGCGGTATGTCCAGCCGTCGATGGGCTTCAAACTAGACTGGCTGCCCTAGAGCATCTGCTCTCCTGCCACTGGAGCTCTAACTAGGAGCCACAGAGATGCAGGACAGGTCCCTGGAGCAGAGACTGGCCTTTGTTTCCCTGCCAGATCCCTTGTGGGGATTGATCTGAAGTTGAAGATGGTTTTGCTTGTATTCTGGTCACTCCCAGAGAAAGCTGGGCTTCGGATCAATGTGGAATGCGTCACTGAATGGTCTATTATTCACTGAGTGCAATGTGCACTCGGAGACACAGCAGCCCTCAATAAAGATTCAATTCTGCCTCCGAGGATCAAAGCAGGAATGAACCAAGGGAACTACTCAACTCCTTTACATGACGCTGAAACGAGTGGTTGCTTGTTTCAGGGCGATTCTTCATGGCAGTTTCAAGTTGCGCATTGCTCCTAATTAAATGGCCGTCTACACAGCCACATCCCTTTAGCGGGGTGCGGAGCTACCTCTAACTTAAGCTGTCCGTCCCTTCTGCGCCGAGGCTTACACTTGGGTTAGCACAGCTCATCCGTGCTGCTGTGCCCGGCCCACACCATGGCCCTGGGAAGCAGAGCGATGCCCACAGCTCCATTTCCCACCACTACCCTCGCGCCCATAGCATCGGGCTGGCTCTCTCACAGGGCGAAATGTGAAGGCACACAAAGTGGTGATAACCAACAGGACAGGCCCGGGGAGGAGGGCAGAGCCGAAGCACATGGAGTCCTAACTTCCAGCCCCAACTCTGGAGAAGCTCCTTGAGCAGGGGAGGCAAGTGAGCGCTCGAGCTTGCTGCCAAATCCCTGCATTGACAGGCGCTTCCAGCTGACAGTTGCCTGATTTTTTTTTTTATTTTTTTTTTCATGATGGGATAATTTATTGCAGGTTATAGAAGGCACTCAGCTGGAGGGAATCCCAGCTTTGGGAGATGTTTTCATAATCTTTTTCAGAAGTACTTTCTTTCCTGGGAAATCACAGTGGTCAGCAATACCTCATGCTTATTTTTGACCACTTGTTGGGGTGATTTTCATGTGTCTTGATGCGGTCGTACAGTTTTTAGATGTTCTTCTTTGATTTAAATGATCGCATCCATTCCTCCCCTCTTTGCTGGCCTCGTTCAGCATGCAGCTCCCCGTTCTAGCTCCCTGTCAGAGAACAGGATGCTGGGCTGATGCTGGGGAAGGAGGCAAGGCTGGAGACTGGGAAGGAAGGGAGATGCTGGGGAAGGAGGCAGGGCTGGGACCAGACTGGAAAGGTGGGAAATCAACATGGGCAGGTGGGCAAGAGGGGTGTGGTGGGGAATGGTGATGGGAAGGGACTGGACCAGGGAGTCTGTGTTTCAGGAAGCCAGAAGAAAAACGTGCAGCTGATGGAGCTTCTCCTGTGAGGCAGAGAGCAAGTCCTGGTGAAGAAAGGGAAGGTTCGACTGAGCTCCTGTAGCCGCAGGCTGTGTCAAGAGGACACCGGAAAAAAAGCATGTGATGACAGAGAAGTCAGCAAGAAGGGCTGAAGCTCTGGCTGGAAACCGATGAGGTTTGTGCAAGGTGTTTCACTGCACCGATGAGTACGTGAGTCTGTAATTTCAGCACACTGAGAATCTATCGCCTCCTCAGTCAAGTCTCTGCAGCCTGCCCAGCCCTGGAGCCGCTGTATGCGGTTGACTGGAGACGATCAGCGGGGGGGGCAGGTGACCACCCACCTAAATCAACAGGGGGGAGGGACTCCGTCCTCCCACGCTCGGCACAGGGGCAGAAGAGGTGCCGTTCAGCCCCTGACGCGTGCGTGCCCTGGGACAGCCAGCGCAGGCATGCGTCTCCTCTCTGATCGGCCTGGGGCCACCTCCAGCCCACAGAGATTCCGTCCGGGGCACGGGGTGCCATGTGGAGGGGTCTGGCCCCATGGCAGGAGGTGGTCCTGGGTCCTTCCAGTGGGCAGAGACCCCAGGACAGAGTCCAAGGTCAGGTCTGGTGTGGGGAGCCCGCTCCTTCTTCCGACAGCAAAGCGACAGATCAGGGACACCTCCAGTGCCTGACGGACTCGGATAGCAAGCGGGCAGAGGCCAGGGACCGTCCCCAGCACCCAGCAATCGTCCTCCCATTGCTGGGGAATGGCCCTTTGGGGTGGCCACCGTGTCCGGTGCTGGTCTCCAGCACCCCCTCCGTGCCCACCCCAGCACTGATCGCCACCGAGGCTTGCGAAGTGGGGGAGTTGCAGAAGACAAGGATGCTTAATTACAGAGCAGCCCTGGAAACCAGCAACAGCAGCGGCACTGTGGCCAGGAGGGGAGGCAGCAGGGCTGTAAATAGAAATTGCGGAGGCAGCCGCGGGGAACAGAGTGAGGGAAGCTTCTGCGCCTGCATCGCTCCGTCTCCCTCCCTTCCCCTCAGCTTCTTTCACCTCTCCCGGCCACCCTGGCTCCCAGCATGAACTGGTGTGTGAGAAGCAGCCCCACAGCGTGGCTGGGAGGCAGCAGCTCCAGAGGCAGAAGAGCCACTCTGGGTGGAGAAGGGGGTGTGCAGGGTCTCCTCCATCAGGGGCCACCTCCCGTGGAAATGCGCGGGGGTCAAAGGGCCTCTTTGGCCAGCAAGGAGACCAAGGCAAGATGGACGTGGGGCCAAATCACCCCGTCTACCCACCTCGGAGGAGGCTGTGGGATGCCAGATGTCTGTTTTCCTGCCCGGGGTGAAGTCCCTGTTGTCCCCCCCCGCCATCTCCGTTACGGCCTCTTCCACAGCAGCAAGAGCTCTGCTTTCAGTATTTTGCAAAGGTTTATTTAAAAATGTTGAAACTAACATCCCACAAGAATTGAATATTTCACCACAAGGAGAAGATAAATCCTACAAAAATATATATCACAGCGCACAAGGGCAGGGGAGGGAGAAGAGCGAGACTGAGCGGGGAAGCAGGAGGGAGGACGGAGGGGAGGATGGGAGCCGCGGCAGAACGAGACCGAGTGGCAAAGGGAGAACAAGAGAGGAGCGGGGAGAGCGAAACAGCAGGAGGGGAGAGATAACTGGGAGGGAGACCATGGTACAGGACAGGAGTGGGAAGCGGGAAAACAGTGGGAGAGGGAAAACAACAGGAAAAAAGGAGTAGAGAGCCAGCAGTCGGTGAAGGAACGGGCCCCCCCTCTATGGTCTTGCCAAGGTAGGGCCAGGACTACAGTGAGACATCGGCGGGGTTGCAATCGGGGAGCTGGAGTTTAGCCCAGGGCTTTTGTGCTGCAGGACTCGGCTCTAAGGCTGTGCCACCGTTTAAGTCAGAGCAGTCTGAAGGTGATCGCGTGGGAGAACTTGTGGGGAATGAACAAACCTCTCCTTTCCAAGCATTTTTGCTTGTGGGGAATGAAGGGACCAAATTTGCAAGGGCACTTAGGTGCCATTGAGGAAGAGGTAGATAGCCCTCTCTGAAGCTGTGGGATGCTTGGCTGGATGCGAGTCCCCGTAAACTGGACCGGAGGAGCGTTGTGGAAGCACACACCAGAGGTCTGCGCCCCTGCCTACCAGTCGCAACCGACCAGATGGAAAAGCCCGAGCAGGATTTGGCCTCGTGGTCGTGCCACTCTGCCAGGTCAGCAGACTCCAGTTCCTGCCCTGAAGCACTACAAGGCGGAGAGGAGAGGTTGTCCCCAGACCTTCCCACTGCGCTCACAGAGAGACCACCCTTGCCTGAACAAAGCCACGTCCCTCCAGGAGCTCAGCGCAGACACGGTGCCTTCAACTCACCCAGCCCACCTGGACATTCCCTTTTAATGGCACAGAAACAGGGTCAGCCCAAGGCTACGGACATTGTCAGTCATTTTCCCCGCACATATTTCTTTCTGTGAAATTTCCACTGGAAAAAATGAATCCAGATCTTTCTCCTCCAGTCACCTAGAAGACAGGGAAACCTGGTGGGCTGTGACTGAGAAGGTGCTGGCCTCTGCCCTGGCTTGGTACTCGGTGCTGTCAATCCGTCCGTGTGTGCGTCTCACGGACTATTAGCCTGGGCCAGGGAAGAGACGGCAGGCACGCTCTGGCTCCAGTCTGCGTAGGGGAAGATGGTTTATAAGGCTCCAGCCATGGAGAAAACAGATCCGGTGGGATTATTTATTGACTGGAAGAAGCTTATGTGTCCACACGTGCTTTGAATGTTTTGTTCCAGGGACAAAATGTAGCAATGAAAGTTTGGGCAGGACAATGAAGTTGTTTCCCATATCTAACCTGTTTTGTGTGAGAGAGTGAATGACTGTCATAAAAACGTATTTGGCTACAAAAATTGGTCTTGGAAAAGATGTTCAGCATATCCAAGCTTCTGTCACTGTAAGAGTTTTCTCAGCTGCATTCCCCAGCTTCCCCCTTACCACAGCACCTGTGAAAGGCCTCATTCCCTGGAGATACTTTTAACAAAACCGGGGACATGTTAAAGGAGGAAAAAAAAACCCAACCCAAACAACGCAGTTTGATTTGTTTGTAGAGTTTACAAAAGCCTGGCCAGCAGAGCGCAGGGCTTCCCTGCATCAAGCGCTGGAAAACGTTTTCACTACACCTCCCGTGGTGCCCTGCCACCTTCTTACAGACCTTCTCTCCTCTGGGCATGTGGAAAGGGAAAGTCCAAGGACAGCCCTTGAAGTAGTAGAGTCTACACTCTAGCCTTGTTTCAACAAGCGCTATTGATCAAAGAGCATCTAATTAATCCGGTCTGGAAAATTACTTAAACCAGTTGAAGGCATTATATCGTAAACTGCCAGCAATAAGCAGCGCAGCCTCTTGCCGACTGGGTGCAGATGGCCTCCCCAGCGCCGACGTGCCAGCGAGAGGGGGACCAGCCCCGAGCTGCCCTCGGTTGGAGGGGGGGGCAGGAACAGCCATCTGCCCCCTCCTCTGTCCTGCCCATCTGCAGCTTGACTGTCCACCAAAGCCTTGAATGGAGCCTGAGTAAGGAAAAGGCTCGGTAAGAGATCGATCTAGGATAAAGCAATAATATCCCCTGCTGTAAGCGGAGACTCAACCTGCGCTTAGACTAGAGACCTCCAGAGTCCTTTTCCAGCTACATCTTTCAGCCATTCTGTGCTTTTAATAAGCCAGTAATTTTATTTGACCTGTCATTTTCTCCAAATCTCTACTGTTTTTTGCAAAGCTTATTGCAATTTACACTCTCATTTAAATGTCCTTCACGGTGAGTCAGATGGGACCCGAGATCACCTAATAGTTCAGCTAGGTAAATGGGCAGAACCAGGCCTCTTATGAAATACTCTGTGCTTTGTCCTATAAAGAATAGGCTTTTACTGCAGAGATAAAAGACGAAAGGGCCATTTCCTTTTCTCCAAGACGACTTTTGTCACAGACCTTGTATGGTGCATTAGGGCCTTCTAATCATGGGTGAGTTTCCTGTCTCTGGCCACATCAGTCCAGCAGCTGAAGGTGTTTGTACAGTATAGGGGCAACCTAACCTAAATCTGCATCATTTCAGCTCAGTGGCTGTCAACGTGGGGTCTGTGAATTACTTTGAAGGTGTCCACAAAAGCCAAGGGAGAGCAACTATTGTCATTGAGCTGAAATTTGCCATTTCACACTTCCTCAAAGCAACACCCATGGGTCCACGCATAGGAAGAGCTTGAGACGCACCGATCGTGCCCACACAAGGAACTGACAGCGTGGCTGCCTGCCCGACAGACCACCACAGCCCCGAAGCACATGCTCAGGCAACCGGTTTGCACCAATACCTGTGCCACTGGTTTCGGTCCCCAACCAGCTGGGACAGTACACTTACGAAGGTTGGCACCCCCGATATCCCCTCTCCCATGCTCCTGGTGAGCATTGCCTGGGTCTCCAGTCACCTCGTGTTCCAGGAGAGACCTACCAGCAGCACAGGGCAACCCTCCCAATGTTCCCAAGGTCAACTCCAAATTGCTCTTCGTCATCACGGGCTCTTTGTCATCCCAGGCACAGAGAGTCACGTCTGCTGCTTGTCGCCCATAGCATGAGTGTCTGAAAGCAATTCCCTACCTCAGCCTGGCAAAACTCAAGTTCCTCGTGTCCAGCTATATCTGCATGCCATGCTTTAGCTGCTTTGGCAGTACCGCAACGGGACGCTTGCTAAATAACACGATGAGCAGAGGGCTTCGCCTCAGGTTTTCTGAAGAACATCACCATAGACTGATGTTCTTCAGAGAAACCTTGCTGAAGGAGACTGAGGGAGTGGAGGGGGACAGCGAGGAGGCTTCCAAGAGATCAAAACATTTGGAAAGCTAAAGGAACCTTTTCCAATTTTAACTGGCAGAGAGAAGTGGCAGGGGGAGGAACTGAGAGAAAAAAAATTGAGGATGGAGAGATGAAGAAAGATACAAGCTGAAGAGAAAAAAAACAGAGGAGTGTTAGGCAGAAAGAAAATGGAAAGATGGGAGTATCTTCCATCTAGGGGCGAGGTAACGTTTCCTTCAAGGAAAGGGGTTGCTGGGGGGGGCCCAGGTGCTGTGTGAGCCTCTTCTGCCCAAGCTTCGCCCACCCTTGGGACCCTCGGGAGGGCCAAGGCCTCGGGAGCAATCCCGCAGCCACTGAACTCCAGACGTTCACTTCAAAGCGCACGACGTGGGGAGGGGGGACACACAGAGGGGTTAGGGCCCACGGGGACAGGGGTACGCCTTTCCACCTCGCCCACCCCCCGATGTCAGGCATGCACTGGTGAGAGAGTCACGGAGATCCAAGCGTGTGTGTGTGTGCTAGGAGAGGGGCCGGGGAGGCCAAAATTTCACGCCGCCACCAGCTGCCTTCCCTCCCACCACCCCGCTCTCTCATCACCCTGTCCTGCGTGGGCGGGGGGGGTCCCCAACCTTCCCCCAGCGGGAGACTAAGGAGGCCCAGCTCGTCCTTTTGCCCAGGCACGTCCTGGCAGAGTTAATTAATAATGGTGGTGGCGGGCCGTGGCACAAGGAGGTCATTTGTTTTTTTTTTTCCTGGGGTAGCAGAGGCGGCGGGAGTCTGCGCTCGCCGGCTGTGACGGGAGGGTGGGGGGGGAGCCAGCTCTGCTTCTCCCGTGAGCGTCACAGGTTCACCAGTGGGATTCTGGGAGGAAAAAAGGAATTGGAAATCAATTAGCGACGGGTGCTTACGCTGTCCCACCGACCAGACCCTTTGCCCCTGCCGGTGCCCCGCCACCGCCTCCCTCCCCGGCCACTCACCGGTTGAGTTGGAAGGCCGTGCTCTTCCCGTGGCCCCCCAGTTTCTCCATGCCCTCCTGGCCCTGCCTGGACTCCTCCGCCTCGGGCGTGGGGGCCAGGGAGTCGCTGTAGGGCCCCAAAATGCTGACGGTGGTGGGGGAGAGGTCCGCGAGGGGCTGCTGGCTCTCCTGCTGCCTCCCGCCGCTCTGCTGCCCCGAGTGACGCCGGCGTTTCTGATTGCGGTCCCAGCTTTGGACAGAGACGAGGGGCGAGGTAGAACGTGCCCCCCCTCAGACAAGCCCTGGCCCTCGAGGACGGAAGGTTTTTGTGGGACCCCGCTGTGCCAAACCTCGCACGGGCTCGTGGCACCAGACCCGCGCCCTTGGGAAAAATGGGTCCCAAGCCCACGCGCCTCCTGCCCACCCACCCGCGTGGTGTCAGCCTCCGTCGGCCCAAATCCCACTCACCAGAACTTGAATATGATCCCGGTGGCGACCAGGACAATGATGATGGAGATGGTGATGGTGACGTACAGCTGGGGGTCCACACCTGCGAGACAGAGGGGGGGGGGGGTGTGACGGCCACCCCCACCGGTCCCCAGAGAGCAGCAGTGCAAAGGGAGGTATCCCGCTGGAGAACCTCGTGAATTTTGCAGAAGGAGCTGCTGCTGCGGGGACAGGGAGGGCCGTGAAAGAAGCAAAGGGCAGGTTTACCTTCCCCCCGGGGCCCAAACAAGAAGGGCCGCAGGGTGGCGGGGGTCTCGCGCAGGTTGAGCCCCGCGTTGTGCAGGAGCGAGTGGGAGTTGGGCTGCGCCGTCGCCATCCCGTGGGGCGAGACGAAGGTGTAACCCAGCGGCGGGAAGCCTGGGTTGGCCGAGTTGGCGTCCCCTCCGTCCTCATCCGACACCGTGGGGCCCCACACGATGGCCCAGGGGTACTGGGAGGAGGGCATGCCGTCCTCAAACCCGGAGGGAGTGGCGGGACGGGCCCCCGCCGCCTGGCGCCTCAGCCGCACGACGTGCCGCAGCTCTCCCCCCCGGGGCGCCGGGGCCCGCTGGCGCGGCAGGGCGAAGCGAGAATCCCTCTCCGGCAGCGGGGTCCTGTCCCAGATGCAAATGGGTCGCGGGGCCGAGGGGCTCCGACGGGTGCAAAGAGGACGAGCGGCCGCCGGACCCCGAGAGCGAAGAGACCAGACGCCAGGAGGAGGGACGGCCGAGACCAGGAGGAGGAGATGCCACAGCTGCAGGGAGTGGATGCGGGAGAGGAGCGGAGGCATCCTGCTGCGGGACCGGGGGGGAGAAAGAAGAAAGCCTCATCTGACACATCCCTCCTGTCGAAAGCCCAAGCCCGGAGCAGCCCGCCACCCGCGTTCCCATCATCTTCCCGCATCGCCGGCGAACGTGGGAAGCTGCGAACCTACCAGGCACCGGGCTCCATCTCGGATGCAACAGCGTCTTTGCTCAGCGAGGATCCCGTCTCATCTTCTTCACTGGGAACCAAAAGGGAGAGGTGTTAGCGTCCCCTCAACCCAGCGGCGACCGCTCTCTCCCCGGAGGTCCCACGGCGGCAAGCTCCCCCCGCGGCACCGGCGGGGAGGGCAACGGGCCGCCCGTGCACCCACGCGTGCACCGGCTCCTGCTCTCGTGCTCCCCACGCCTGCCTGCTCTCCTGCACGGAGGTGCGGCGTCCCCCCCGACCCCAACGCCGCACAGAAACACACGTGTTAGCATACGCACGCAAAAGCAAGGAGCAATCTCTGGAGCACACGTGCGGAGGCACATGCGCAGCTTCCCCGGGGACTCTCCCGTCTGAGGGCCGAGAAGGGGGATTCGGCATCTTTGTTTGCTTATCGCAGGAACAAGTTGGAATCTTAATTCCTGTGTTTATTTATAGTGTAGAGCGTGTAATCCATTTATTAAAGAAGAGCCTCTTCATTGTGTGCCAGAGTGAGGGAGCGAGAGGGGAAGCACGAGAGTGATAAACCAAGAAGACTGAGAAAGAGAGAGTGAATCAGCGAGAAAAGTCCAGCCCTACTAAAGAATTTAGGAGAAAAAATATGCCCATCAAATATTTAGTGTTTACATTCCTCTTAGCTAACACGGAATATACCTTCCCACACTCCTTGTCCTAGTGTCCTCTGCGCTGTCCCGTCCCTCCCTTCCTCCCCTATTCCTCCCCTGTCTCTCCCACCTCCCGTGGCCGAGCAGCACGAGGCAGCAGTGGTAACACGGAGTAAGGGCTGGTCCCTCCGGCTGGATTTCTGCACCGGCCGCACACCCCCCCGCTGGCATCAGCCCAGCGGCAGCACGGCTGCCCTTCGTGCCGTCTGTCCCTTCCCTTGGCTGGGCACAGCGCAGTGCCAGCCCTTCCCCGGTGAGTTGTTCTGTGCCTGACCCGGGATCCTCTCCGCAACAAAGACCGCACGCACGCACGCACACGCACGAAAAAAAAAAAATTCATCCGAGATACTCGGCTCGCTCCTTTGTCGCAAAGGGGAAAGCATGAATGCTGACAACCCACGGTCTCGCCCTTCCGTGGCTGCCGGCGTGGAGAAACGGGGATGTTTGGCCGAGGGAGTCAACTCGGAGGCCATCCCTGCACCTCCAGCCCTGAGCCAGCTGCGTTGCACCTCCTGGCTCCCAAGGGGTTACTGCCATCCCCTCCTGCTCCCTCCATGCCCCGAACTAAAACTGCAGCCCCTCCTGAATGGGAGGCTTCTTCTCGCTGAGGGAAAAGCCCGGTGCTTGCTGTGGGAAGGGGACTCACGCCCCTGATGAACACCTGAGGAGAGGGGCTGGGAGGAAGGGCACCCAAGAGTGAGTAGCTGTCTAGCTCCTGCTGCATTAACTGGGGATATTTTTAGTTTCCTTCTGTTAAATATTTAAACAAAGTTCACAGAAAAAAAGGAATTGTCGGCTAGTGCCCTGCCCTTCCCTCCGGGGCAAGATCAGTCTCTGGAGGGATCCTGAGATGAAGATGAGGAGAAAAGAGTAGCTATTCTCAGCATTTCTTTGTACTTTGCTCCTGAACCTCTAAGCCTCGGAGGGGACTCAGTATTAAAATGCAGCTCTGCAGAGAAGCAGCAGAACGGAGCAAGTTTCTTCCGAAACAAGAGGCTGGCGAGATCTTGGCCATCTGGATTACGATCACGATGCCGCGGAAGATCATGTCTGGCAACACAAATCCGTGACAGAATTTCTTTTGGACTTTGGAAAGGGAGGGAATTCCAAGCATCAGGGACCTCCTCGTGTGAGCCCCCGGGCTAGAGGGCACACAAACGGCCTGAGTGGTTTCGAGGTGGCCTGGAGTGCCTGGGGCCATGCCTGGGACTGCCCACAGGACAGTAGACCCCTGGGGTGAAGACCCTGTGGCACAGCAGTCTCAGTTACGGGTCTGGTCTTCAGGGTCTGCGGGCCGTTTTGCATCAGGTAGCGGGAGATGTGGATCTGGACGGCGCCACGCCAGGAGCGGAGATCTTCTCCAGGTGCAGGTCGACCTCGGTACCTCCAGTTTGGTGGTGGTACATTAGGGGTGCGCGTGTAACCGCTAGCACTCCTCCTAACACAGATGGCTCTGCTGGCAGAAACGTGCCTGGATGTGGGTGCACCGTGTGCTGGGTCACCCAGCTCGCTGCGCTCTTCTCACTTGTTGGGATGTCTTACAATGGAGTTCTCGGCTGAGATTGTGTGCTCCAGTAACTGCACCCCAGACCATGGACTCCCAGGGTCTAAAGCCTGGCAATAAGAAACCCCACAGAGCCAAATCCTGAATTGCTTTCACACCCGGTACTCTGAATTTCAGCCCTATGGAGCAGGAAATAGCTGTAACTGGAGCTGAGGGGAAGGAGTGAGCCCCAGCACTGGCCTCTTCATGTACACGTCATGCTGTGGGAGCGACAGCCCGGACATCGGGCGTAAGCCTCAGACCTGAGACACTGTTGTGCGCAGGTCCTGCTGCTAACGGTGAAGAGCCCTAAAGGTGGCTCCAGGTGAGTGCAGGAATGAGGCAACGTCGGCTGGTCTCAGTCAACACCTTCTGGTTTGCTCATCGTATCGTGGCCGGAGCCTGAGAGCGTGCCCTGCCCTAGCACACCCAGGCATGGTTGCGGAGGAGCCGGGAGAAGCACAGAGGTGCCTCCCGTAGCATGAATGCCGTGAGAGCAAAGGAAGGCTTTGGATGGAAATGCCACCCGGTGATGAGGGCTGGACTCTACTGCGCACGGAGCGCTCACGTTCAAAACAGAGCATTGGAGGTCCCTGTGGCTTATTGACAAAGCGGCAGATAAAGCGTGCCTGGGGCACTCTGCAGTTAGCCACCGGCAGCGGGGATAGTGTCCCGGGCACAGACCCTGCTGCGTTGGAGGGCAAGTGTAACAAATGCCCTTCGTTCAGCTCTGTATGCAGCTCCCGGCATGGATGCTGAATAAACTGGTAGATCTTCAGAGAGGAGGAGGAGGGGATGCCAATGCTCTTACTGCCTGGACGTACAAATCCCAGTATCCATGCAGCTTGCACCATCCAAGAGGCCTTTGCGTGCCAGAGCAGAGAGACTGGACTTCTTCACCAGCACCACATGGCATGGCTCTCGCTTTCAGATCTGCCTTCCAGGTCTAATTGTGATAAAAACGGACAGGGCTACTCCCAGGGTCCAAAGACGGACCTGTGTATTTTCACTTTAGGTACATAGCCTCCATCGCAGCGTTTCAGTCCTGTGATGCACAGATGACAGAGTGTGAATGACAAAGCTATTTCCCCAGGGCACTTCACTGAGCTCAGTTTGTGAATCTTGGTGCTTGAAAGCTGTGAGTAAGAATTACACTGCTCTTTGCTACTGCATATGGACCCCAGTACTGGTCCAGACCCGAGATCCCTGGGGCTAATCTATTAGGAGCTGCTGTCATTGCATTTGCTGGATGGAAGCACGAATCCTGCTGCTGTTCCCCAGCATCAGGGACCCAGCTGTGCTTCCTTCCTCTCTGTAAGTCTCCCGCAGCATGGACCCACCGCTGCTGCTGGGACGTGAGAGAGCAGATTTCGGTCGCCGTGCCCCAGAGCATGTATCCCAGTTCATCAAGGGGGCTGGGAATTTACATCCTAACTAATGGCTAGGAGCAAAGCCTGTTGGCACTCCTGCTCTGAGCAGGGAGCACAGACTAAACGCTGAATGTGACACCCTGACCTCCAGAGTTCAGATGCTACTGCGCCCCGGGGAAGCCCTAGGATTCGCTGCCAATAACTCCTTCTCCGTGTCCGGGATTCATGTACACCGTGGTCCCAAAGATAAATCCTATCCAAATATAAAAGCCATCACAGCAATAAAAGGGCCAAGGTGCCAGCCGTGCGCAAGCAATACCCGTGCTGTAGCTCCCTCCCATCAAATGCAATCTGTAACCTTCTGTTAGAAAATGCTGAAGTTTGACAAATTCAAATGAGGAACAATACTATTAATAAAGAGGGTCACACACCAGCACAATTCACCTAGGCAGGTGGTGTATTCCCTACTGCCTGGAGCCTTCGCGTGGCTGTATTTCTAAAAGAGACGCTATGGTTCAATCAGAAGTTATGGGCTTGACACAGGAAATGAAATTGGTGAAATTCTCTGGCCTGTGCTCTGCTGTAGGTCAGACTCGATGATCAAAATGGTCCCTCTGGCCTTAAAATTTGAGAATCTCACAGCTTTCTCAATGCCTGGCTGAGATCAGCTCTGACTGAAGAGCAATTGGATGAAGCCGAGCACATACAAGCCGTGTTAGTGAGAAGCGGGTAGAGTCTCCTTCCATCCGGGGATGGGAAAAGAGTTGCACCCGATTCTGTCTGGCTCGGCTGGCAGATGATGATCTATCTGTATTTTTGTAACATCTCGAGCTTGACTGCTGTGATACTGTGCCTCTAGGAATGAAGCCGTCTGCTCTCAGAGCGCTCCAGCTAGTTCAGAATGCAGCAGTCTGTTTGCTCGGCGACTCAAGCTGCTGGGAATGCATCACCGTGCCCCTCTGCACCCCACATCGCCTCGCCTTTGAGCACCGAGTCCGGTTCAAGGTCTCCAAGCCAGCATTCAAAGCCCAGCATGGGACAGGCCCCAGTGACCTAAGCAATCAATCACCTCTCCTTATGCAGCGATGACCTCACATGACGGATATATTCCATTGGAACAATGAAATTGCCAACCAGTTTGGGGAGAGGGGGGAAGGGATGGAAGAAGGGGGAAGAGGCTCATGACCCTGAGGAACAGAACATTCACAGGAGCTGGGCCAAGATTATGAAACTTACTGCCGGCTGAAATAACGCTCGCCATTAGCAACCCCGCAGCACCGAGAGCTTCATGCAAATCCTTTCTTCGCCCAGCTCCCCCACAGCAACGATCCCACTCGAAATAGTGATTAAAAAAAACCAAAACAAACCCGAGGAGGACCCAGCCCTCCTCGCAGAGGAAGAACGCTAGGTTGGCTGTCATTTTTTTAACTCCTAGCCAGCATCAAGGGCTACGGTGACAGCTACTGATACGAGACTGTGATCTGGGACCGTGGAACCCAGCAGCTATCTCCAAGCATTGAGCAGAGCGAGTTCAGACACTGGCAGCGAGACCCCCACACACTGCCTGGTGCCTCAGGCACCCCACGCCTATATTTTTCTCAGTGGCCATGGACATCCCGGAGTTCGTGGTCCAGGAGGCAGAGATGCAGTCATTACTGGCTCGGCAGCAGGAAGCATGAACCTGGTGCTGGTGAAAAGGGGTTATATATACGTCCTGCTGTATCTGGCTGGGTGGGGACGGGGAACGGGAGGAATCCCTGAGCAGCCGCCCCAGGGGAGGTAATTCTGCTGCACTCGGAGGAGTTTTGGCAGCCGGGAGCCCGAATCCGAATGCTGGTACGCCGGGGTGGGAGATGCCAAGGCCGTCTGGGGAAGGAGTTCCCGCTGCGCATGGGGCCGGGGGCGGCAGCTCGCGGAGCGGGCTGAATTTGGGGGCTGGCGGTCTGAATGCGGTGGCTCGCGTCAGGCTGCCCTACCCGGTGTCTGAGGCCGAGAGGGTCGGTGGCAGCGCCCGGGAGGATCCGGCAGGACCGCGGAGGGGCTGCCACCGCTCGCCCTGTGTCAGTGCGGGTCCTGCAGCGGTCGGTGAGCGCCGGTGGGAATTCCTGTGCCAGGGCGAGCGCTTACGGGCTGGGTATCGAGATCCTGGGCCGGGGCGGAATCCGGGGCTGGAAGGGGCGATGGTGCATTTGGCCATTTCGGTAGCTAGGGAATGGGCGTGTGAAGCCCCTCGGCGGTCCTGCAAGCTCAAGTCTCCCCGCATTTGGGAACTGTGAGTGTGGCCCCATTCCAAGCAGCACTCTAGGATGCCGGTCCCCTGCCATCTAGTGCCTGCCTGCAATACATGTCGTGAGTCTGCCAATCTTCTGCCTCCCAGTTTCCTACTGTTCCCGGGCATCCGAGTGCTTCAGGTGCCGAGTCCCCACGTCCGAATTGCTCTCTCCGGCACGGTGCCCCCTTGGCCGGGCGGGAGGAGGCATTGACCCCTCCGGTCCCTTTCTCCAGCTGCGCCAATTCGGCTGAAGTCGCCTTCCTCAGCGCAGGCTCCGGCGCTCCAGCACAACAGGTCTGTGATGGAGCCCGGAGCTGGAGGGCGAGAGGCAGCGATGCCTCGGCCGTGCCCCCCCCCCAGCCCCTCGGGCGTCCCCTGCCCCAGACGGAAAGAGGAGGAGGAGGAGGAGGCGGCGGGGGGAGGAAGGAGGCGGCCGGCTGGAAGGAGACAGAGCACCTAGATGGGGAGAGGGGAGAGGAAAGGGGGGAGAAAGGACACAGGGAAGGAGACGGGGAGAGGCGACTCGGAGACGGGCACGCATCCCTCCCTGCCCCTCGCCCCTGCAGCCCCATCCCCGCCCCGTGTGTGTCCCCCCCCCGAGCCCGGGCTGCGAGGATGAACTTACCTTGCGGGGAGACGAGCGGGGAGCAGCCGGGGCGGCGGAGCGGGGGGCCGGGGGGGCACAGCTGCTGCTGCCGGTGCCTCTCATGGCCAGGACGAAGGAAGGAGAGGAGGAGGAGGAGGAGGAAGGTTTGCTGAGGCTGAGCCCTGGCTGAGGGAGAGGGAGCGAGAGATGCCTTGAAATAAACAGCTGCCGAGCGCTGGTCCAGCCCCTCTTTCTCTCTCTCTGTCTCTGTCTCTCTCGCTCGCTGCCTCCCGTTAACCCCATGGCTGCTGGCACCGGCGCGTCCGGCACCGGCGCCCCCGCCGCAGCCCGAGGGGCGAGCCGGGGAGGGGGCTATGGGGGGGGGGCACCGCCTCCCTGTGTCTCTGTGTGTGTGTGTCCCCTGCCCCTCCGCCCCGGCCCGGGACCCCCCCCCCTTGCCCCGGCGGCCGGTTGCGACGGCTCCTCCCGCCCCCTGCCCGCCCGCCGGACCTGCCCCCCCCCCCCGCCGCCGCCGCCGCTGCCCGCTCCGCTCCGCTCGGCTCCGCTCCGCTCCCCCGTCTCGTCGGTTATTTCGGGATCTTCGCAGGAAGCGATTAGGTTGCCATGGAGAGAGGTGTCTCCAAGGGACCCGGCGCTCCAGCTCGCTCCCGGCGAATGCCACCCCCGGACCGGTCCGTCCTTGGGGGCGGAGGCCCCCCCCATCCCATCCACCCACCCACCCCTCACCCCCCCCGGGATCCCCCTCCCCCGGGTTCACCCCCCCACCCTCCCGCCTCTCCGCCCCGCAGCGGTTCCCTCGGGAAAATGCCCCCCCCCCGCATCCCCGGCCCCCCCCCCGGTACCGGAGAGGTGGGTGGGCGGGCGGCGGGGTCCGGTGGAAGCTCACGGGCAGAGCCGAGCAGCCCACGCGTGGGTCGGGTGGGACACAAGGGTGCTGGGGGAGCGATTTTTTTTTGGGGGGGGGGGTCCCGTCCAAGGTGGGTTTCCCCGTTGTGAGGGATCACCCGGGTCGTTTGAGCGTGTCCCCAAGTGTGTTTCTGCCAGGGATGGACGGATGAGTCTGGAAATGGTAGGGATGTGACAGCGAAATTAAAGAAAGAAGCCGATGTGCCTTTGAGGGGCCGGGCGTCTTACAGGGAAAATCTCCCTCCACCATCAAGTACCAAAGAGAAAGCACAGTCCAAATCAGAAGGGAGCAGCTGAGCAACCGATGGGCGAGAGAATAAAGTCAATGACAGAAAGACGGTTTCCACTCCAAGGTCTGAAATATGAGGAAGCAAGAAAGTAATTTCCTCAGATCCCCAGAAACAATCAAACTTTTCATCATAAAGCGATGAGGAAAGACTGTGACTGACCCTGGGAAGAAACAGAAGGAAAGAGCAGAGGCAGCACTGAGCTGTAAAGCAACCTGCCACTGCATCAGGAATGGACACGGATGACGACCGGACACACGGTACCAAACCTGAGCACGGCGGGATGCCCGGAACAGGTCGTGCCAACTTTGGACAGGCACCTGAGTGGGCTGAGTCTGTTGTTCTTCGTCAGGCCTCCCGCGAGCTCCCGCGCTAATGAACCAGGCTCATCCCAGCTTTCCCGTGTCGGAACGTTTGAGCCTTGCGCACGTTTTTGTAAGCGTGTTTGGGAGAGTCAACAGGTTTTTCGCGTGTTTGTTTGGGCGTATCGGCACGGGGCTGCGGTCGTGTTAAGGCTCATGGTCAGTGGGAGGTCGGGGCGTGGGAGGACGGCGCTGCCGGGGGACATGTCACGGTCTGGGTTTGTGTGAGATGCAGTGCCATTGTGTGTCAACAAGCGTGCACACGGCTGAGCCCCCCGGCTTTTGTCCCCTTCACGTACACGGGGCTTTATGTCAGAGATTATCCAGGCTTCCGTCACGTTCTCCAGCCTTTTCATCTCTAGCCCTCCCGGGACTGGTACAAACGATCTGTGCGAAGCTCGCTCAGCGAGCCCTCGCACACGCATCGCAAGAAACCACCTGTACAGACGTGGCCGGGGACACGGCGGTGCGGCGCGAGCCGGCGTGCGGCTTGCCTTGCTTCTCTGCGCTTCTCCTCCTGCCTTCTCACCCTGGGGGTAGCGGAGGGTGGAAAGCTCTGGAAGGGGCTACATCAGCCACATGGGCTCTTTCTGACCTTTTCAAATCCTGACGAATGTGTTTAGTATAATTGGGAAGCACAAAACAGACGAGAAATTTCAACCGGGGAAAGGTCAGTTAAAGGGCGAAAATCCAAATGACGCAAACACTGAAAATCCCCCTGAAGAGCAAAACCATGGAAGGAAGCAAAAGGAGCCGGAGATAGGCGAGAGAACAAGGAGGAGGATGTTGTACGGACCAGGGAAACCCTGGGAGATGTGGGGGGGAGTCAGGAAAGCCATCGAGGTGATGGGAACAGCGAGCGCAAGGCCTGATGTCACTCTCTTACGTGATAGAAAGGGAACTGCTTGTTTGGAGCACAGGTTTAGACAAGCAGAGCGGCAATTGGAGGTACTCTGGATGGGGTGGGCTCAAAGGAAAGCTAACGTAAAATTACAGGGAAATTTGAGGGGAGAGATGGAATCAGGTGGGCCGATGGAGGAGCAGTTCGGTAGCTGTGGAAAGATGAGAGTGACGCTCAGTCTACAGTATTACTCTGAAGGTGTTAAGGCGAGGGTGATGTGGTGATGGAAAGAAGATGGAAATGTAAAAATTGCCTCGGTTTGGCCAGGATTTGGACCAGGATCAGTGTATGTCATGTGAGGACAATGAAGTACCTCCCTGCCCGGCCATACCTGGGAAGGGTATGAGGCTTTTATTTCTGTCTGGCAGAGTCACTTTTAAATCATCATGTACAGATCATTTACACCCAAGAGTCCTGAGGCCAAGCGGCCCACTGCTGCTGTTTTTAGCGTTGTTTCCTAATGGCGGAGAGACCCACATGGTTGCCCTGCTATCTGCAGAACTTTGTCTGTCCGTCTGACTGCTAGTTGCCGTAGGTTTGACAAAAGAACGAGAGTCTAAAAGGTAAATGAGCTCCGGTAAGTTGTATAAAACCTGGCAGCCTGACAGAGGAGAGAGACGCTCTCGGTGCCTGTACTGGAAGAGAGCCCGCAGCCATGCTGCTGGGCAAAACCTCACAGGTCGGAGCAGGACAGCCAGCAGGCCAAAAGAATTAAGCAGAAAATATTGGGAAAGCTGTGCATGTTAGAGAGGGGTGGAGGAGGAGCCCGGCGACATAGGGTATAGACCAAGGGGAAAGGACTCACGGATGCGGCAGACTGTGGGAAGGGTGTCGTGAAGATACCCTGGTTGAAGGTACGGTCGCGGGAAGTACAGAACATATAGGAAACAAGTCCATAGAGAACCCAATTTCCTCGGCCCTGTTGCTCACCAAACAACTGGTTAATAAGCTCTGGAATATCAGAGATGTCCCAGAAGACTGGAAGAGAGCTATGCCCTGCCAGTATTTGTAAAGAGCAAACAGAAGACCTGAAAGTTTCTAGGCAAAGCAACAAAGAGCTGATATGAGATTCTCCAGTTAATGCCAATCAGCCCGATTTGGAGAAAACCGATTTTGCTGCATAAACTTGTTTTGTTCTTGTCAGTCTTTGATGTGACTACAGGTTTGTTTGGAAAAGGTGATGCCTTAGATCTATCCAGGCTTCTGGAAGCATTAATACCCCAAAGCATGCTGATGAGAGAAAAATAGCATTATGCAATACTAACAGAGCAGGAGGTTAAGTGAGCTGGTTAACTCCTTTTAATGGCCTGCAAACGCAAAGGAGGTCGTCCCTGGAAGCCCACCGGTGAGTGGCAGTGTTTCTATGTGGATGCCCAGGAACGAGTCCTGGGTCAGGTATGACTCACCATTTTATTCAGTGCTTGATGAGCAGATATAGCTCTTTCTGACACAATTTACTGAGGACACAAATATTGTTAGAGTGTTAAAAATAATGAGGATGGGACCAGCACAGAATGACCTACTGCACTGGGTAAGGTGGTCGTTCTCATGAAACTTCTTACAAGATAGTCGAGAGCTCATTGTACAGGCAGGAGCAGGAAAAAATGTCCGAATCTACAAAGAACAACTTCCAGTCCTGAAAAGAGGTGATCTGAAAAGGATTTAGGGACCGTAACGGGCAGAAAACCCAACATAAGGCCAGTGGGCCAGGCTGCAGCAATGGATCTGAAGTGATCCCAGGCTGTGCAAAGACAGAAGTAAGGAAGCAAAGTGAGGAGATGATTAAACCTCTCTCTGTGTCTGGGTAAGTTCCATACTGGAAAACTGTACACTGCTTCATGCTCCATATTTTAAAAATAACTTTGAATCAAAGGTGATCCGAAGGCTGGAGATCTCAGTAATTTAAAGAGGTCAACCTGTTTAATGTATCAAAAAGCAGAACGAGACATGATTTGCTTGCAGTATCACTTCCTTCCTGGGGAAAAGTCTACCAGGTATTCTGGCAGAGAATAACACGAGCCAGTCACTGGAGAGTGATTAATCACAGGAACAAACTACCAAGTGAAGTGCAAGATCCTCTCTCTTCTGGAGTCTTTGAATCATGACCAAAGGCCTGTCTGGAAGACAGTTGCCGGTCTGCAAAATCCTGAGGGCTGTGAGAGCCGATCGGAGGAAGAGTTACCGTGCAGTTACTCCCTTTTTAATCTCCTCTGTAAGAGGCTGATATTGGGCTGCCTTTAGGCATAACCAGGTACGGGTCTTAGGACCCTGTGTGCATTAGCCCAGCACAAGTTCTAGGGTTAAAAGCCTTCTGGATTGTGTTGGTATCCAAGCGGTTCACCCCAGCCTCCTTTGTCCTTACAGTGTTTTTGTCTTGGGGTCTGTGTTACACACAGTTGTGAAAAATCAGGAGATGTGACCCTAGCTATGTTTGGAGAAGGGCTGGGGAAAAAATATCACCAGCGCTTTGACAAGTTATTTGGATTCTGCGGTGGTGAAGAGAGAAACAACCTAGAATGAGACAGTACAGCTCTCCAGGCTTTAAAGTGGGACAGTGAGCGCACAGGAAAGAAGGTGGATCTACAGTACAAAGAGAATGGAGGTTTCTTCTGGAAAGATCAGAGCGAGATCAGAAGAAAGAGATGATGCCAGGGGTGGTTACAGTGAGAATTAGAAATCCCAAACATTCAGAAATAACAACGCAGAACCTCCCCATGTCACAAGATTTATCGTAAAATTATGAAATGTTGTAAAGCCTTGCTTTCATCTGCATTCTTCGCCTCCTACTTCCGACTCTTTAGGTTACATGAAAATCACATTTCACAGTCTCCCTGTGACCATAAAGGTAGGCGTTTGCTTTGTGAACAAAGTGAAAGCATGGGAGTTAATGACTCCAGGAGTCTGGAATTTAATCTCAACACCCGGCACCCCGATCTAGGCACGAGGCAGAGACTTTGCTAAGTTATGAGGATGTCACCATGCACTCTCACGAGGGTTCGCGTCTTTTAGGAAGATGATGACCTTCTCATTCGGATTGCTCAGGATCCGATTCATTCAAAGGACTTTCTGTTCTTTGCCCTTGTTTTAGCTCTATGCAGGACAAAGAAGGAGCAGACAAAAATGTGGGGACCCGGCACAGAGGACGTAGGACCTCAGGATCGGAGTGGAGGAGGAGGACAGAGAGAGCACCATGTAGCTAGGATGCTCCGGCTGCCTGGCTTTATCTGGCTAATAATGAAAGGCAGCAAGCGTGTCAGAGAGTGTGAGAGAAACAGATCAATAGAGAGATAAAACTGAGATGGAAGGAGCTGGCGAGGGGGTGGGGAAGAGAGTAATAAAACACTACGAATCAGCAGGGTTACGGCTGAACTTGATTTGAATGCGCTCTGCGCTGGTGTAAGTGAATACAGCAGGTGTAAGGCTATGGTGAATCAGACCTAAATACAGAAACAGAGAGGGAAAAGTAGGAAGGAGGTAGTCCTCTTGTTAATACTGCCCTGTAACCTGCCTTCACAGCTCTGACCCAACCTTACAAGCCCTGCTTCTCCTTTAATCCTGCTATATGAAGAAGCCCAGACTTTGCTAGCTCTGAGAATACAGATTCATAGCCTTTCCCTGCTTCCCTGGGCTACCGTGATCTTCCGCCTGTCCTGAAGACGTGTCTGTTGGGTAAAAAGTGTCTCGGTCACGTTTTACCCGACTGAGTGCAGGAGATGCTCCTTACCACCTCCTTCACCGAGGACCCGGGGCAGGACAGCTTCTGACAATGCCCTGAACCGCTGCCTCTGGGGCACTTTTCTAGGAGAGATGATTGACTGCGCCCACGCGTACGTACCAACAGAAGCTGACCAGAGAAGACTCTTTGTTCAGCTCCAGATTTCTGAGGCAAATGAGACTAAGACATCCCAAAGGTAAGGGGACATCAGAGCATGTGAAATGAAAACGTGCTCTACCGGCACAGGGCTGAGGGTCTGGGTGCCTTCCCCCGTCAGGGCACCCGTTTGCCTCCCTGGCCCAGGCACTCAGAGACATTTGGCTCCTTCTGCCTGGAATTAGTTTTGAGTGACGTCCATCTAATTCTAGTGGCACGGCCACTAATGTTAGAAGTTCGGTTTTCCACACCGACCATTGCTGTCTGCACTGCTCCCTCCTTCTGTCAGCAGCCTCAGCGTGGAGACCAAGCACTGAAGGGTCTCAGGGACTGAAGGGACCCTAAGAAGCGGTAGGGACAATACATGTGGCTGTTCAAATGAGCTCAGAGCAGCCTCTCACTGGGAGACGCCATGACCTAACTCCCCAAGGCAGCCACAGGTTGTATTTTCCAGCTCTACAATTGCATTTGGAGCAGTACAGTACCCCAAAGGAGCCTTCTCCACGACTCAGCCACAGCAGCTGCGTGAGAAGAACTAGAGTCAAAGCAAGTGATGAGAAGAGAGCTGCTGATACTGGCAAGTAAAACCTTAACATAGACTTTACCCAGGCGAAGATTTCAAGATGTTATGTTTATTTCAAGATGTTAAGCTTACAGAAGCCTGGCAAGGCACAAGTCAACTGCCTTTAATACATGCGAAACTGACCAAGCTGAAGTCCGATTCCCTTGCGGGCAACCATGTGCTGGAGTGCAAACTTGCCCTGACAGCGCTAAGATCTTAACACGCTAAAACCGTGTTGCCTGCACAGACTATATTGGGCTCCCATCAATTTGTTGCCTCCTTTGCTTTCAGGGAAAAACCTCCTTGACTTCGAAAGAAGCCAGCCATGAGGAAGCTGGTGCCGGATTGGAAACTCTTGGCCAAAGAGCTTAATGCTGCTTATCGAAAGGAGTGTTTGCGGACTGCGCTCCTCCCAGTCCCCCTCGCAACTCACCTCCACCCTCCACATGATTTACACAAGACAAGAAGAGCGATGAAGGTTTTTTCCAAAATGACCCTCACTTTTTAGTCCTATCGTCATAAAAACAGCTCTTTCACCTAGCACGGGGAAGCGTGCCCTCGGTGATGCCTCCTGATCGCATTACACTGACTCATTTGCCCACGAATTGATACTTAAAGCATACCATAAACATTTCTATCCTTGTGGAGTGTTTAAACTACCTTTTTATGGCCATACCCTGCCTGCATCAGGGACGCATTTCTTGACAAGTGCGATGGTTAATGATTCAGCAGATAGTAAAGCAATTTTTTTCGCCAAAATTAATGCAGTAGAGGAGGGGGTGCACGCAGGGATTTAAAAAATGCATAGTTTAAATACATAAGTACAGTGCTTTGCAACATAAGATTTCTTACATTTACATATCCCCCAAACGCCGCCCAAAATAGTGAGATCTTAATGGTGTGAAAGCCGAGCAAAGACGAGAGCAATGTGTAGGCACACGCAAGGTATTCTGTGCACCTCTTTTAATTCTGGAGTGGTCCTTACAGAACATATCGCTGAAATACGAAAAACGCTGTGCCATATAGCGGCGTTATGTTTTCTCACCAGTTATTTTGACGTAAACTTTGTACGGGTAGAGAGTATCCACCGAAATGTATGGGGAAAGCCACAAATACGTGGATATTCGCGTGGCGCCCGTCACCGTTAGGCCGGCTGCGGCTCGCCGGGTGCATTTTGCGGGGAGTTTTTGATGGAAGACAGGTGGCAAAAGAAGACAAGAACAGCGCGTAGGTGCCGGCGGCGAGCAGGACGAGGCTGGGAAAAAAGCGGTGGGAAAAGGGGAAGGCGACGGCCGGCCGTTGCCTGTGACCAGCGTGGCCGGAGCCGGTGACGAACCGGTGGCCACCGTTAACCCCGGGGGGGAGGGGGGGTGGCTGCACCCCAAGGCCCGAGGCCCAACCGGCCGCTGGAGGCCCAGGGCCCCGAACCCCCGGGGTCTGCGGGCCCTGCCCGGGGCCCTGCGGGACGGGGACGACGGGGACGCGCCGAGGCTGGGCCGCGGGCGGGTGAGGTAATGGCCGCCCCGCCGGGCCTCAGCGCGACCCGCCGGCTCGCGTCAGGCCAAGCCAGGCCACGGCGGGCACCCGGCGTGGGCCTGCCTCCCGCCTGCCGCGCCCGGGAGACCCCGGTCCCGGTCTCGGTGCCGGTCTCGGCTGCGGTGCCGGTGCCGGTGCCGGTCCGGGCGCTCGGCCGGCGGGGAAAGCGCCGGCAGGCCGCTCCCGCCCGGCCACGCACACCCCAACCGGCTGGGGGCGCCCTGGCGGCAAACCCTACCCCGCCGCTCTTCTCTCTAACCGACCAATAGGGAAAGAGGCGGAGGCGGGTGTTAGCGCTTCCTCTCCCAATCCGGTAGGAAGGCGCGGCGGAGTCGGGGAGTTAACGCTACCCGGAAGCCGCCGCTCTAGCGACGGCGGTGCCATAGAGAAGCGGTGGCGGGGCGGGGTGGCGGCTGAGCCGGCCGGCGGCGGGGCCGGGGCCGGGACCGGGGTCTCCGTGGGGGTCCGTGGGTGGGTGGGTGTGCGCGGCGGGGTCCCATGGCGGCCGAGGGGAAGGTGACGGGGCAGAGCCAGGAGCAGTTCCTGCTGCTGGCCAAGGCGGCCCGCGGCGCCGCCCTCGCCAGCCTCATCCACCAAGTGCTGGAGGCCCCGGGCATCTACGTTTTCGGGGAGCTGCTGGACATGCCCGCCGTCCGGGAGGTGAGACCGGCCCCGGGACCGGGCCCCGGCCCCCGCGGCCTCCCACCCCTCTCCCACCCCGCCCCGGGGTCGGTAGGCCCGCCGGGCCCTGCCCGCGGCCCCGGGGCCGGAGGGTGATGGAGCCTGACCCTGTGTCCCCCCCAGCTGGCCGACGGCGAGTTTTCCCCCGTCTTTCGCCTCCTGACCATCTTCGCCTACGGTACCTACGCGGACTACTTGGGTGAGACCGGGCCCCGGGGACGGAAGGCGGTTCGGGGACCCCTTTTCCCTCCCCGTGACGGCGGTCCCTCGGTGCCGGAGCCCCGAGGTGTTGCAGACCCTCACCCAAACTGCCCACAGCCCCCTTTTGCAGCAAGAGCCGTGCCTCCGTCGCTACGGCCCGACAGACGCCTGATTGCGCTTTGGGGCCGAGACCGCTGGAGTACCTGGCAGTAATTAATGCTGCCATTTGCCAGCTGCGTGGGGCATTTCCAAGAACATCTTGACAGAGACGTTTTTGAGGGGCGAGGGGAAAGACTTAGGTATCCACTGGGACCTGCAGACCCGCATAAATAAGGCGCGGGACAGCTAGAGAGGATGACTTGAGGCCGAGGGGAGGAAAGGCTGCTCAGAAAAGGTCCTTTGAGCTGAGAATTGATGGGGATGGCTTGGCAAGACGAAGCATCGCTTGGGGGATTGGTGTGCAGACGCTTTAAGAAACGGGCATGGCGCAGATGCTGCTGCGTGGGGATGGGAAATGGAAAATGAGGCATAAATTCTTATACTCTGTTCTTTCCCCTGACGACAGCTGAAGCAGCAAACCTCCCTCCCTTGACAGAGGCTCAGAAGAACAAGCTGAGGCACCTGTCAGTCGTCACTCTGGCTGCCAAGATCAAGGTAGTGGCCCTATTTTTCCCCAAGTCCTCCTTCTGCTGGGATTACCTCATGCTAGTTACCGTTGTGTTTCCACAGTGCATCCCCTACTCAGTGCTGCTGGAGCAGTTACAGCTGAAGAACGTCCGGCAACTGGAGGACCTCGTGATTGAGGCTGTGTATGCAGATGTGCTGCGAGGGAGCTTGGATCAGCGGAACCAGCGCCTGGAGGTGGATTACAGCATTGGGAGGGACATCCGGAGGGAGGAGCTAAGCACCATCACCCGCACATTGCAGGAGTGGTGAGGAGGAAGCCCCCAATACTAACACCCAAAAAAGGTTGCAGGAGTGGCCGGTGGCTTCCCCGGATCCTCTGTGTGTCGCCGGGGGGTAGCGTTGTGAGGTGGCCTACTCGATCCCCTTTCCCAAACTCCAACGGAAAGTAGTTTTCCAAAATAATTTTCCAAATTCCCCTGTTTGTTGCTGGAAGGGTGACGGGACCACAGCAACGTTTGCACAGTCCTGGCTGCTGGCAGGAGGCTTGCTGAGTATGTATCTGTAGTTCCTAACCTAGTGTCGCTCTGTAATATGTCCCCCCTCCCAGGTAATAACGTCACTACGTTATTACATTGGACTCCTGCTCCTGTGTCTTCCCTGCCTGGTGTAGCTGTCACCTTCCGGTCTTTTTGGCTGCTAGAGTTGAAATCTGTCATCTTTCACATTTCTTTCTATGCTGTGTAAATTACCTGGCCTGTTCAGTTCTGCGTCTTGTCTCCAGGTGCCAGGGCTGCGAGGTTGTCTTGTCAGGCATTGAAGAACAGGTTAGCCGAGCCAACCAACATAAAGAGCAACAGCTGGCACTTAAGCAGCAGATAGAGAGCGAGGTGAGTGGGCCGAGGAGGGAGCAGCCAGTGCCCCTCGCTTTAAAATAACTAGAACCAGTACCCTGTGGTTGTTACAGTCTGTGCTCAAGTGAGGCATTACCTTTTCCCTAGGCCAGACCCCCCCAGGGTGCTGTGCCTGAAGAAGAGTCCTAAATCAGCTTAATGCTCCCCTGCGGCGCAGGGGGCTGGACAGCTGTTAGCTCTTTTGTTTGACCTGAGCTTGCAGCTCTTCACTCCAGGGCTTGCTTTAAAAAAAAAAACCAAACACAAAAAACCACCACAAAATGAAAACGAACTAAAAACGTTGGGAAATCCCTTGGTTCTTGCTTTTTTGCTGTTGCAGGTGGCAAACCTGAAGAAGACCATTAAAGTGACGACAGCAGCCGCTGCAGCAGCCACATCCCAAGACCCGGAACAGCACCTAACAGAGCTCAGGGAGCCGGCCCCTGGCACCAACCAGCGCCAGGCGAGCAAGAAAACTTCCAAAGCCAAAGGGTGAGGAGTAGGGGCAAACAAAAAGAGCTACTCTGTGTGTGTGTGTGTGTGTGTTCAGAAGGTGAACTGAGGGAAGCCCTGTTTCGGAGCAATGAGGTTACTAAGTGCAGGGGTCTGCTCCCTGGACAGGGGGTGGTCAGAGATGTAGTCCCAGCTGAGCATTTCTGCTGCGAATGTGAGGGGAAATCTGCGGCTCTTGGTCTGAAGCAGAGTTCGTAAGCCTTCCTTGTGTTCTCCTCTTGTGAAGAATGTCGGCCACTCTTCTTTGTGTGTGTTTAGAAAAGGAAGTGGGGGATGAGCCTGAGTGCCCACTCTGAATTGTTTGTTTTGTTTTTTTTTTTTTTCCCCTCTCTCCACAGGCTCCGGGGCAGTGCGAAGATTTGGTCTAAATCAAACTAGTTGGATCTCCCTTCACAACTGGGAGGGTGAGAGGAAGAGATTTGAGGGATGGAGGGGTAGCAAGGGTCCCAAGTGTGATGCTTCTGAGCTCTTCCCCAAGATCCATCTTGCCACCTAATTCTCCTGCATGTTTGTTCTCTTTACCATCTTCATGACTGACTTTCCAGGCAGTGTCTCCCTCCTTTTCATCACAGCATTTCACACTCTAAGCTTCCAGCTGTATGCGTTGCCGTTTCCCCTACCACTCAAGCCCCTATCGCCACGGCCATGTCTTTCTCTCTCCCTGTCTACTGACAGGTCAATTTAAAGAGCCATAAAACTGTTGTCAGTCACCTTTGCACCCACAGGGCATCACAGAAGCTTGGGAAAAGTGTGCTGGTGCTCAGCAATCATTTTGGCTCTATGAGACCCCTGGGATACTTTGCTCCAGGATGCAGCTGCCATCTTTGATTGTTTAATCTTTGTTTTGCTAGGTGGGAGGGTAGTTTTTGAAGGGATTCTTTTAAAAATATATAAATATATTATAAATATATATAAACAATAAAAATACAGATCTATGGACATATCTATACAAACTTGTGCTCCTGTGGTGGCGTCTCTTTGTCTCATATACCGATTCTGTATGCTCTAAAGTAAGTCGTGATATTGAGAGCCTCTGTCCCGTTTCTGGGTGGAATAACCTCAAAATACTCACTTCCTTTTCCAGAGGGTAGTGCCACGGTAGCTCTATTGGGACCAGAGTCCATAAAGCAGGAAAGAATGATAAATCTTACTTAAAGAGTTTCTTGTGTGATTGATTTGCATCTGGAACATTCAAAAGAGGTGCTTTTCAGGTAGTCTCAGAGGAAGGTGCAGAGACTGAGGAAAAAGTTCACATTTGTGTCAATACTACGTGCCCATGATCCTGGACAAAACGGAAAGTGATGTGGGGACTTGTCTGACAGTTAAAGGTAAGAGAGTCAATGCCCATCTGGGTGAGTTTTCATAGTATAGACGCTGCCTGAGCCATTCTCGGGTGACGTTGGAGTCTGGTCAAAAAAAAAAAATTTAATGAAATTGACTCCTGTGAGATGCCCAGAAAAAACCCTCTGATTCTTCAGAGGATGCATCCTTGAGGCTGGCTTGAAGCCAAGTCAGATGGATGCGAGTGTCACACTGCTGTTCCATGGTGGTATACGCTGATGTAAATGTAGATTGACACTGTGACTCCCACCCCAGCTTAGTTCTGCCTCTTTCCTTGTGCCAATGCTAAAATTTGATTCCCTGAACCTGGGTTTCTGGGCGTAAGCAAACTGCCGAAAAATTAATCCAGCAAGGGAAAGTCCTGATCTTTGTCTGCATGGAGGCTTTTTCAACTCCCTGGCCTGGGTGAATTTTGTTCTGGGTCAGACAAGTGAGAGCTGGAGCTGAGGCAGTGCAGGTGGGAGCAAGCTTTGTTGGCAGGGTGTGTGTGAGGCTGTGCTTGTTTTAGTGGTAGGCAGGTGCGATGTCATCTCAATACTCGAACACCACAAAATGCTGGCTTGTGCAATATTGCTGTCTTACTAATTCTGGGCCGCTGTAATGCAGCACTAACTTTCAGTGGGAAACCCCTGTCACCTGAATCCACGGATTCATAAAACTTTCAAGCAGCTTCCTTCCCTGTGCGTAAAGTCACAGGGCAGGGATGTGCCGAGCTGTCCTGGGGTGACTGCTGTCACTGGCTGAGCTTTCCAAGAGCTAGGGCAGCTCCACACCTTTGCCCTATCCTGTGCCCCAAGGCATCAAGCCCCTTAGCTGTAGTCGTCTGGCAACAGAAGTTCCGAAAAGGAGAGGTTTGGCATGAAGTTGCCCAGAGGAGAGATGCAAATCTGGCTGCAGGAGCGCATAAGGGGCCAGCTGAGCCAGGCTCATCTCAACCCACCGAGAGGTCTGACTAATTTGCAGCAATAGGAAGTCTACTTGACGAGTCCCGTTTTCCGTAAGTTGCAGGGAGGGTTTGTGACAACGCTTCCAGCTTTTGTTTAAATTACCTTGAGCCTTCCTCCCGCTGCATCACATCACCTTCATCTGTCTCTCTCGGTGAGGAAAGTCACCGTGCTCGCTGTGTTTGCGGTTGCGCAAAGCAATGATGTCTGTGCGCATCAAGATTCCCCTGCTCCCTGGGAAGAGCTAGTCTGGGACCGAGATGCCAACAGGGGAGGTGGTACCTGGCAAGCCCTGAGCACCTGCCAAATGTCTGGCACCTCACGCCCTTGAAAAGAGGAACCGCTTGCAAAGCTGTTGAGGTGTGAGGCAAAGGAGCAAGAACGGGCTCAGGATGGAGCTGAGCAGCCGGATGAAGCGTGTGTCCTAACAGCCGGCCGAGGTCTGGCGGGAGCTGGGCTGGACCTGTGTCCCCTCCAGGGAGAGCTGAAGTTACCAATAATGGAGGAGGGTATTTGTGCCCTGCAAGAGTCCCACTGTCGCTTAGGAAGAGCAGCTGCAACAGCTCTTTGTCCCAAGTGTCTTGGCTCCTCCGACCTGTTGGGTTTTACTCTCTTTAAGCATGTTGTGGCTATTGGGCACAAAGGGTCTTTTTAAACGCCCTGAATCCACAGGTTTCAGGCTGCAGATCCCGGGAGTGGAGTTGGAAGCATCCCTGAGCTGGCACTGGGAGCTCCATACGGGTCGAAGGTGATGCACTTGCGTGAGCGCCCTGTGCAGCGCACGGCAAGGCAGAGCAGCGCCTGACCTCCGTACACACGCTGGCATCGGTCTTGTGGGCAAAAAAACCCCGTGCATGGGTGACAGCAACCAGAGTGTGGACCAACACAGGGTCCTGCAGGGGCTCACCACACCAGCCCTAGGCTGTGCTGAAGCCCCGGGCTTGGATCCTCACGGCTAAATCACAGCCGGTGCGAGTCTGCCTGTGTCCTGCCATAACTTTTTGTGGCATCGGGCTTGCCCTCCTCTCTGAGGCTCAGCTCAATTCTCTGGTAGCGGCATTTGCCAAGCGGAGCCGTAGGCCTTGCTTCCCCTTTCCCATTCTCTTTATTTGTTCCTCTTGAGGCTAGTTGTGTTGCGGATTACAGAAGAGTTTGGGATTAAGTGTATTTGATCAAGGGGCACCTGCACAGCTCTGAAAGTGTTCTGTTTTGTTTACTTTTCAAAGGGAACACCTTTTAAGACCTCCATTAAGAAAAAAGAAGCAGAAGGTAGCAGACAAAATTACTTCAGACCTTTGGTATGACTGAAAAATAAATGAGGTGTGCAGTGCAGAATGAAAATACTGCTGCAAATTGCCTTGCCGGATGGCAAACAGCGGGCAGGAGCATAGGTTTCCCTTTGCCCTTCACCTGAAAACCATGCTTTTTATTTTCCTGCTCACTTCAGCCGTGACACTGAATTTCAGTCAGAGAGGATGTGAAGATTAATTAATTAGTTAACATTTGTAAATCACTTTGAAGATGGCAAGCGTGAGATAAGTACTGAGCATTATTATAAGTTTTCATTTTAATTTTAAATGTCTTTGTGTTTTAACCCTGTTTTTTCCCAAAGAAAAGACTGAGAAAACAGACCCTGAGTAGAGCAGAACAGAAATACCTGGACACATGACACCCTAAGCCCTGGCAAAGGAATGAGGTTTAGGGGATTATAGAAGAGAGGGTATGGAGAAGTGTTCGTCCCGGCTTGAGGAGCAGATCTGCCAGCCCTAGCACGGGAAGTGTAAGGACTCTTGCACAGTGATTCATTGCAATCCCTCTTTGGGTCTCGCACGTGGGGCTTGGACATCTGGATTCAGGAAAGGGAGGAGGTAGGACAGGACCTGAATGGCTCTGTCGCTGTGACTTTTGCCAGCCACCCTGTGCTGAGACATAACCATGGATTCTTATTGGGAATGGGGGTTAATGATGGTAATTCTCCTTATTGCATTACTAGGAGCACGATTTCTTGTGGGGAGCTTGCTGCTCCCCTTCTTGAAGGTGGCGGGGGTGTCAGACAGCATGGTGCCAGCAGCCCAGTGTCTGTGGTGGTGCCTGTCGGTACCTGGTGAGTGGGGAGAAGCGTTAACAGCCGGGCAAGCGCCCTGCAGGACTTGGCCGAGGTTCTCCCCATCCTCCAGCGGTTTGTGCTGGAGGACCTGTGAAGGTAGAGGTGGTCTTTGTGCTTAAGGGCCCTCAGCAGGGCTCCCCTCAAAGGGAGCCAACGTTTTGTTTATGGGGGTTGCTGAGGCCACCCTTGCCTCTGTCCCCCGAAATGAGGTATTTAAGGGCTTGGGTTTTGTTTGTTTGGGGTTTTTCTTGACAAACAGGAGGGCTGGTGCGTATGAGAGTATCTGTGTGGGGCTGTGTGCTCCCCCGAGCTTCACGTGGGGATGCCTCACCTCTGCTCCGATGGGGCATTCGCTCACCTTCCCTCCGAAGGCTTTTTTGTGGAAGGTCGGTGCCTGACAGTCTGGTCTGTTGGGTGAACTGACCCAGACGGATGGGTGTCCCGTTCTGCTTCCCGCGGGGCCGTACCTTCTCACGCAGGCTCCCTGCCGACAGCAGCCATGGAGGGTTGTGCCTGCCTCTTGCCACGGCTGGACCAGCGCCCCCCCCCCGCCCTGGGATGAGGCCCTGGCTCTGCAGAGCAAGGTAGAGTAGTTGGAAGAATCCCACAGTCCACGTCAGCCGCTGCAAGCACATCTCTCAGATCTCTGACATCCTTCTTGTCTCCTTTATATGCCCTAGAATAGCTGCTCATTTTCCTTCTGTGACCCCTTTCCCTCTCTGCCATCCTCTCCATGGGCGTCTGTCTGTGTTCCCACCTGCAGGGCTCTTCTTTCCTCATCCCATTCCCTAGTACTAGTCACTGCTTAGCTGCAATACTCGGAAAAAACCACCTGCTTTCTCTACCAGTTCCTCAGCCACCCACCTCTTGGGTGTTTCTTTTCAGGGCTGCTCCAGTTTTCCGGGAGCATCCCTGCCGGTGCAGTGCAGAACTGGGCTGGATTTTTGTCTGCCTTCTCTGCTGGTGGCAGGCTCTGCCACTCCTGGTGAAAGGAGTTCATTTGCAAAAATTCTTTGTGCAATGTGCAATTATATTCATGTTGCGATGAATTCAATAGGTACCAAAATGTCAGCTGGATTCAAGAGCCGTGACCCTTATATGGGTAATGAGAACGTCCAAAATTACTGCAGCACTTGTGCGTGAGTTAAAAGCAATTCTACACCCTCCTGCTCTGAGGCACAAGTGAAGCCCCAGCCCCTTCCGATCAAGAGAAAATGTTTCTGGAGAGGCTTTGCCCTGTCTCCTGCAGGTTTCCCTGCATCTGCTGCTGAAGCATTTAGCACCGGCTTTGGGATGTGGGAAGATGGATGATCTGTTTGGTGGGAGCAGAAGTGAGAAGGAGGCTTCTGGTGACCGAGTGTGATCTCTTACCGGTACTGTCTCATAATCCCTTGCGAAAGCTTCTCAAGTACCAACCAAAAACTGGTTAATTTTATTGTCCTCACTAGTCCCCTTGGCAGGCTGCCCCAGAACCTGACTGCTGTAGTGGTTAGAAAGTTTTTTCTAATTTCCAGCTTAAATGGATTCACAGCTAGTTTATATTCTCTTGTGCCTGTGCCAGCGTGGCTTTAGCTGAAGGTGTTCTTCCTCCCTGGTGTTTATTTCCCTTGAGTGTAGACTTCACTTTGCTTAACTAATCAAACCAGCCCCCTCATACGTTGTGAGCTCTCTGTAGCTTGTAGGCTATCCTGGAAGCTTGCTCTTACTTGCACTCCAGATAAAGCTTTCTTGGCTAGAAATGAGCCCAGTTCTCTTCCCACAGGTGAATTCCGATCAGCATCTTGCACAGTAGCAGTACCGCATACCTATGGCTACTAGAAACGCCTCCCGACAGCATGTGTCATCTCGATGCCTCAGTAGGTGCTTACAGTTATTGTACGATTCACTGGTGATCTTGAGTCTGTCTTCTTTTCTGCTGCTTATAATCAAAGAGGGTCCAGTTTACAGCTAAGAAAGTCTTGATTTTAGGGCCTTTGTGCTTCTAACTTTAGTCCCTTTGCTGTTACTGACACCTTCAAGGCCACCTACATCCTCCTGCGCAATACTCTCATCCAACATGTCTGGGTTTTATTTATTTACTCATACATTTATTTTTTGCAACCTTTGATCTCCTTTTCTCTTATTAGTGAGGGATGGATATTGTGAGGCTAGTATCTCTACTTCCAGCTTACCTCTGATTGTTATGGCATCAACAGTTGGAGATAGGCAGTGTCTATTCTATTCCCCTTCCTTTGTATCTCCTCCCCGCCCGCCCAAGTTTGTATTAAGTGCTCTCATGATTTATAAACCCAGGCAGCCAAAACAGCCAGATGTGAGGAGACAGGGGAAGTAATAATAACCTAAGTGGAGTTTCCCCATGGGGATACTTTTTGAAGTGTTGTCTTTAAAAAAAGAAAATTCCCAGGAGGAAAAAAATAGTTACATTTAAGACAGGGCTGAAAAAGTCCTTTTTTTTTTTAGCGTGTTTTGGAAAGTAGAAAGATGTTGCAAAATCAAACAAGTGATTTTTAACCTCGGCCCGGTATTGAGGTCTATTTTAATTCCTGTTGTCCTCCTACACTGGAGTTGGTGCCACAGGAGTGGCATTTGCCTGTGGAATTTTACACTCCTGCCCCACAGAAGTGCACATTTGTTTCCCAAACAAACCTTTGTCCCCACGGACCGCTCTGTTTCCTGCAGCTCGCTCTGTGGTCCCATGTGCTTTGACATCCCCATCAAGTCACCAGGTCTCTCCCCCTTCCCACCCTCCCCTGCAGTCTAGCAGTGTGCCAGCCTGCTTTCCTTTCTGATTGATAGATTTTTAATCCTGAAGGGACAGGTATAATCACATCTTCTGGCTTCTCAAGTGGCCAAGAGCTACCTCACCCCGTTCCCGTGCCCGCTTTCCAACTTCTCTTTTGAGACACCCCATCTAGCTTTGGAGTAGCGAGAGCTGGAAACCCCAGGTATGCTCTAATGATCACACTCTCCTGTAAAGAAAGGTCTGCATCTCATTTCCAGTTCCATCATCAGGTAGCTGCAGGTTTTCTGCTAGGTTGAAGAGCCCTCTACTGTCAAAAGCCTCAGTCCCATAGAGGTAACGCCAGCCCGTGCTGGAGCAGGATGAGCTCAGACACAGGAGTCTTGAGCTCGTGATATCTTGTAGTGCCAGTCAGCGGCTCCAGGCTTCAAGTCATCCTTGTTTCTCCCTTCGAGAGTCCTCCTAATCTTTGGTGTCCTTTTTAGTGTCGTATACTCAGATTTCACACAATGGGTTCACTATTCTGATACAGGGGACAAACTTTACCTCCCTTCTTGGTGAATGCAGGCTAATGCATCCCAGTGTAACCCATCTCCACAGATGAAGAATTACGCAAGTGCCATTCATGTACTTGGTTGTCTCCCGATCCCCTAATTCTTTTCGGAGTCCCCCGGCATTTCCAGAAAACAGTCCTCCATCTTGAAAGAGCACAGACCACCTTTATGTTCCCAGATCAATGTCTTTCTGCCTTCAGTGCAGCCAGAAATACTTATTGTTTATAAATAACCACCACACCAATAGTTACGGACTGCTCTGCGCATCTCATCTTTTTCCATCATTTATCACTTTCATTGTTCCTTGGGTCCTCTGAAAGCTTCATCAGCACTGGTTTAATATCTTCTTTCAGATCATTAATCAAGTTACTAATGAGCATTTGTTTCAGAACAGCATCCTACTCGAAATAATTTCGTATTCTGGGGTCTCTTTTTCCCCTCATTACTTGAAATCTATCAGTGAACTAAAATGTGTAAAACCGGCCCTTTTGTTGTTTTAATAATTAATCTCAAATCAGAGCATGGTCTTGTGTGGCTAAGTAAGATACCTTGTGCTGGTGTAACCTTTAACTTTAGGTTGCTGTCATGCCTTTGTTAACCCAACTCATGATTTAATCAGAAAATACTACATTAAATGTTCCTGTTGGACCGGAACAATTTCAAGAAAGTGAGATTGAGAACATTATGAAAACTGATACATCCTTTTATTTTTAAATTTAATGTATTTTCCATCTCTTAGCTTGACTTTATGTCAGTTTACCTGGTTTACAGCTGCAGATAGCATCTCATTTACTGTTTACAAATATGGGCGCAAGGTTAACTTTCCCAGGCTCATCGTACTTCCCCAGTGTTTGCTCTCCAAAGCTTTAAAAAGGACAGTGAAAGGTGCACAGAGCTTCCGACAAAACTAATTAAGGACAAAGTTCCCACTAGCTCTAATGGCTCTTACTTTCATGATAAATTTTTGAATATGGAAAACTGAATATACAGCAAACAATCCCCCTTACGTTTCTATTCATGTGTAGCTAATGTGCTCTCATCTGAGGTTCTATCATCTGTCTTTCCACCAGTGTTTCCAGCCTCTCTCCACCTCATCCTGCCCACCTCCCCTTCCTCACCCCCCCCTTTTAAGCACAGCAGCTCCCTCCGTCTCACTCCAGATGCTCTACTTACGCCTTAGCAAGATGCCGAAGTACCACTGAACTGCATTGCTTTGGTGCTTCAACTAGTCCCATCTGAAGGTGACAGCTGTGGGAGAAGGAGTGAGAACGGATTTTGTCTCCATCAGATGGATAAGGACGACTTGGAACCACGCCCTGCGCATCTTAAACGAACGCCGTTTGACTTTCATGTTGGGAACATCCAACCTTCTCTTTCTCCATCCTGCTGGAAGAGCTGTCACAGACATCTCACAAACGTAAGAGACTCATCCCAGGCCTTCCCCTTGCCCCCATACAGCAGGTGGTCTACTTTTAACAGGAAACCATTTCACTTGGAACTGTAATGGGAAAAAAATTAACCAGACGTAGGTGTGGTCTAAATGCCGAAGTCAGGGTGGTGTAACAGAGGTGGGCTTTCTGATTGCGCCGGTGTTCTCGTTTTCAGGCAGCTCAGAGCAGTGCTGCACGCACAGACTCGGACACCTGCTTACAACTTGGAGCTTCTCACAGCTTGTCTAAAGACAGAGGAAGAGGACTAAAGCACTGGTTGTGCGCACATACCTTTTTGTGACCTCCGTGCAATTCTCTGCATGCTCTGCCATTGGATTAATAACCTCCGTCAGCGATCAGTAAGTTAATTTTCGTCAAACCAGGGTATCGGTGAAAGGGAGAGCCCCCCCCCCCCTGCCCAGCACAACTCGCAATTGCTCAGCAAAAGGCACCGGTGGCAGTCCATCTTACTCCCGCTGGGGTACAGATCTGCCCTCCCTCTCCTTGCCTTCACATTCTCTCCTCTTCTTTAAAGTCCCTCAAGCCACTGACCAAAAAGCACCGTTGTGCCCGGAGCCTGGAGCAGCTGAGAAGGCTCCTTCAGCAGAACCCTGAGCAGCAGGTGAAGATCAGCCTCCCAGGCCTGCAGGAGCCAAGGGAGGTTCCCTTCTTTGGGGAAAAAAACCCTCCTACTCTCTGAAGTCGGAGGTTAACACACCATCTCAGCCTCGGGACTAGCAATGGGGAGACCCTCCCAATACACTTCCCATACTTGTTTTTTGGTTTGGAATCTCTAGAATTCTCTCTTGGGCTCCTGTCTCTGCTTCCCAGCCTTAACACAAGGTCCTCCTCTAACTGAACCTCTTTTCCATTTCCCTAGACCACCAGAGCCTTGTCACGCCTGGAGAAGGCCAAGATCTTGGAAAGAGCAGCTGGGTAGATTGCACTCTGGCGCAGGGGGTGCAAGAGCACCCAACGCTCCCAGATCTGTAAGCAGGATGGCACCCAACATGGTGCAGAGGCTGAATCCAGATAAAAGGATTAGGGATTAGATCAAGATGAGGAATTCCATGCCCAAAAAGGAATGGATCCTCACATCTTAAAGGTCAAAGTTAATCCCCACCACCACCATGCCCCCATCTCACTGTTTTCTTTCTCAGACATCGCCTTAAAGCACAGCCAGGACTTCGCAGCTGGTTACCACCACCCTCTCGATGCTGTAAGCACCTTTTTGAGCTCAGCTGGTTCTTCGCTGGATCAAAACACCACGTCCCACCTCTCAGACCAGCTCAAGACCACCACTGAGATGAGGGCTGCCATTGCTCCAGTTCCTTCTTTCAAAGTCTGGCAACCCCAAGAGGACTCGTCTTCCACTAAACCTCTCCCAAGCCCTGCTTTTTTCTGTGTAGCTCCTCCTTCAGCCTTGCTCTCTTCAGGGCCTGCCCTGACCAGGACATCTCCAGAAACTCAGTCCACTCCCAGGGGCAGCTGGCTTATCCCCCTCTAACTTCACTGTCTCAACTGAGGTCCCTCCCTTCACTCTCCCAGATGCTGGGGAGACCTCTCCAACTTAGGAGCCATCACCTGAAGACCAGGACCTCTGCTGGGGTTTGCTATGTGACAAAACAGCACAGGGAAGTGGTGACAGAGCCTGCCATCAGCTAAGGCTCTGCCCTGCGCTTCCTTGAAGGGTGGAACACATGCAAACTCTGCCCTAAGCTTTCCAGGGCTGGATTCTGCATCCTTTTTTTCAGGGCAAGATAGTCCTCAGCGAGGTGTCTGTCCCTCTGTTAGGGCCCATACGTACAAAACGGCAAGATCCTGGCACACCACTTCCCCGTGTAAGTCATGCTTCAATTTCCTGCCTTCTGTTCTGAACGAGTTGATGAAAAGGTTTACGTCAGGGAACCAGCCCAAGAACCCAGATTTTCCCTGTCCTGTACTCCTAATGCCTCTCAAGTTTCACCTAATACTGAAGAAGTTAAGGTCATTCGCAACAACATTGGCCTCAGTTGCAGAGAAATAAGAAAATAGTGGAAACGTTCCCTGGCTGTGCAGGAACCCCAGAGGCCCAATTCAGGGCTGCACAGATGACCAGGCAGCAAGAAAGACCAACCAATCTCCCTTGAGTGCACAGTAAAACTACAGCAATTAAAGGGTATTTTTGCAAACGGTGGGTTCTTGGGTCTTCTTTCACAATTGCCATGTTAAGCATTATCTCACTTTGTAACTATGTGGGAAGGCTATAAGGCTATTTCCTGTAAGAAAACAAAGCCTTAGAATTAAACACCAAGTTTCTCCTGAGCACTTTCCCAAGGGTATGAAAGAGGTTACTTAATTCCACAGCAGGCACAATTAGGTCAGCTGAAGGTAAAGACTGATCCAACAATCCTTTACAGTTTGTTTCTTTATTCAGTAAACATCTAGTTACAAGTTTCACAAATTAAAAAAGTGGGGGAGCTGATTGAAGAGGGGTCAGGGGGGCCCACAGGCTGATCCAGCTTTTGTTCTGCTCCTCCCTTCTCTAACGCACACATCCTTCTGCTTCTCCATAGCTGCACCAAGGAGCAGGAAGGGAATCGAAGCCTCTGTCCCGGTGAGGGGACCGACACAGGGTTCTAGCAGAATTCCCTCATCTTTCTTTCCCAGGGGACTAAACACAAACTTCAGAACCAGCCCAACCCAGCACAGAAAGAGTGGAAAGGATGGAAGAGGCAAGGTGGCAGCTCCTCACGCCCACCACTACTGGCAGAAAGAACAGAACCAAGGGAGAGCAGAAAGGGAATGGGCAATTAACGCGTTCCTTGCACGTCAGTGAGATTCCCCACGCCCCACTGCAGCACCCAAATGGGGCAAAAAAGAGCAATGCAGAAGATTAGTTGCTTTGTTTCAATTCTTAAGTGGGAGGGAGGTTAATACTAAATTTGAGGAGGGTCCAAGTGGTGCTTTGAAGGGGCTTCAGAGTTTCACCGTCTGTACCTGGGCAGAAGGGAAACAGAGAACATACATAAAAAGAGTAAGCAGTGACTAGAAAGCAGCACAGAAGACAGATAGAGGCATGTTTAAACCTGATGTCTAGACATCAAAAAAAAGGAAAAAAGTCCCTTTTCAAGCACTAGATCGCATCCTAGTGAACCCTATTCAAAACACAGGAGAGCAGGCACCAGGATTGACAGCAAATGGTCTCTAAGTTCTATACAGTGACAGTATAAACACTCTACAGATTGCAATCCCACATCATTTCATACCATCTCAACCAGCAGTTAAGGCTGACACCACACTTCTTTGTTGATGACAAAACTAACTTAAACAGCTTCCACCTTCCCCTTCAGAACAGTATTTTCTCAAAATTCACATCCTCCCCTGCTCTCTAGATTAAGTGGGAAAACCCATTTCCAACCGACACTTCAAAATAATACAAGACTGGGGCAATGAAAAAAAAAAAATCATACGGCTAAGAGGCAACCACGCAGTGGAAGATGAGGAAAAAAAACCTGTTAAGACTTACAAGAGCGTGTAGGTAGATTTGGGGGTGGCCACGCTGCACCCCCCACAAGGTCTGCTCTGGGTTCACCAGTCATACCGACGGGACTGTCTGGAGGGAGAATCCTCAGGACCCTGGATCGCAAGACGAGTCCCTTCAGCCCGCCGGCCGCTGCTGCCTTCATGACGTCGGTAATCCAGGCCCCGCTGCGGTCGGAAACGGGACGTCTCTCGCCTCCACTCGTCATCGAATGCAGCTGCATCGCCTGTGTAAGGAAAGAACAAGCTCAGAGGGGGAGGAGGTGGGGAAGCGGCACCGGGGTTTGCTGGGAGGAGGACACGGGCAGTACTCACTCTCATCCATGTTGATGTAGTCCTGCCTCTCCTCCTGGTCCCCCGTGCGATGGTTCCGGGACCGCTGCATGATGTGGGCCCGCTCCCTGATGTGGTGTCCAATCGACATTTGTTCCAAGCCACTGTCCGAGTCCCTTACGGTCCGTCTAGTCTCACGGATCTGAGGGCAGATTCCCATGTAGGATCAATGTTTTAATTCCTTCTCCCAGCCCCATAAGGCACTCCGATTCTTGCCTGCAGTATTTCAGTCATGTTGCACTGCCACCACTCCCAGGATGTCAGACGCAACATAATGAAGAGGGAAAAATGGATTTCCCCCTGCCAGCACTTCCCATCCCCTCCCAGTGGCCCTCAGCATGGTTCAGTGAGTCACAACGCGCTCCGCGAACCGCAACTGACTGCAAAGCAGAAGTGCTGTGGGTGGCCAGCACTGAGCCACCGAACGAAGTCTATCCACCCACAGCAAAACCAGCAGCCTCGTGCTGGGAAGACGCACTGCAGTCTCCTCCTTACCCCGCCAGGTGCTGAACGCATCTCCGAGGTCTCCTGATAGACTTTGGGCCCGTCACCCAGGTTGGAATACGAGATGACAGTTGAGGAGGTAAACGTCTGGCAGTTAGCACCACTTGTCATATGCTCCTGCAAGAAGAAAAGGGGAATGGTATAAAGAAGGAATGGGAGGGAAGGAGAGATGGCAGTTAATTCTCTCTCTATACAACAAAGTAGGAAGAAATTACAATAGGAAGAATATAATCCCCATGGGTCCATCTTTCTGGAGAATACATCTTCCTGTTAAATTAATTCTTGTTTCTTGCTAAACAAGTCTACCCCCACACTTCCTTCCTCACCCATCTCTCCTCCCTGCCCTCAGAGGGTATGCCTCAGGAACAAGCTCTCTATCACCGAATCCCGGTCATGAAGCAAGGCTCACAGCCTCAGCCGCCTCGGCAGCCTGAGCACAGCCCATACCAAAAGAGCACAATAAGGTGGGAGACGATAGAGGGGACGGCAGAAGCACCCTCAGTACTCCCCTCAATACAGACTGGTTTATGGAGGGTTCTTACCATGTTTCCAATCATGTCGTTCATCATCCCAAACATATCTATAAAGCCACCTGCCTGATAAAAAGCAAAAGAGAACACAAGAATAGTCAGTTTGGAAAGATACAGGAGGAAAGAACAACAAACTATCTGCAAGGGACAAAAAAACCCGCTGCCTAAGAAGAAAAGCCTTGTTCTTTTCCCTTTCGTTCAGTAGTGCAGGAAAAAAACAGAATTTGGGGTTGCCGTTCTCTCAGGCTGCATTGCCACCGTGTTCTGGCTCTCCATATCTCTGGATACAGCAAAGGTTGTTCTTTTAGTTTGGGCCTGACTCCCGATGCACTGGGGTTTGCAAGTCCGGGCACTCAGCAAAGCTCAGAGAAAAAAATCTCAGGATGTGCACCAACAGTGATCTTAACCATAAGACAGTAGTCCTCGATGATGTTTTCACCTCATCACTGTCAAGTCTTAATTTAAACCACAAGGAAGTTTCCATTGATTGTATTCTTTCTAACATAATAACAAGTTTTCTTATTTTCCCTACAAACACCTGACTTTTTAATCTTGTAAACCTAAGGCTGCAGTAATATACTGGGCCAGCAAGTCCCACAGGTTAATTGTGCAATATGTAAACAAAATTACTATGTCAGTTTAAACTTGCTGATTTTTTTGTTTCCTTGAGTAGCCTCTTGTTCTCATCTCCAGCACAGCAGTACTCCCGCAGCATTATTATCCTTTGAAGTCTATCTGTTTGTATTCTTAATCCTTCCCTGAGCTACAACAATTCCAGGACACTTAGTCTCTTTCACTGAGGCAATCCTGCAGAGCAAGGCAGCTAAAGTTGCTGGATCTGGAATAACCTATTTCCACTGCATTATTTTAGTAGATGACGGAGATCAGCATGCTCTAAGCACAGTGCTTCTCACATACACACAGCCATTCTCATTCCAGTCCTGTTCACTTGAAGTATTCTGTTGGCTTCTCCATTCACCACCACTGGCAAAGGAGGTTGAATAATAACCTCTGCCTACTGATGTCCAAGTCTTTTCCTCACATCGTCACCATTCCTCCATTACCTCCAAACAGATCCACAGCTTCTTTTCAGACATATGAGGTTATTAAGAGACTATCTGCTCTTCCCGGGTATTAACTGTCCCAATTCCTATGAAATATTGTGCTGTAACAGCTTTAGAGCTCTTCTCTGGTCAAGCTGCAAATACAACCTCCCCCGCTCTCTCCTCTAAACAGCCCACAGACTAGATTAGAACATTAGAGGGGAAACAAGGGAAAGGCCTGAAGTCATATAGCAATGAGAGAGGTCCAAGAGAAACCAGCTGCCTCCAGTTCCAGTTCAATGCCCTCTTCCGTATTCCGTTTACTATAAATCTAGTGCTCATTCTCGTCTCTTCACACCTTCCCACCCTCACTACCCATTAGGATAGATGGTCTTGCTCACAGATGGCTACATTTTAGCACTGACTGCACAGAGCGCTGATGAATATCTGTATGGAGCCACTACTTGGAAAGCCTCTAATTTGACCCAGACAAACAGAGAACTTACCATGCCAAGCATCCCAAAGGGTGAAACAGCTCCTGCCTGCCAGGACAACAGAAAAACAGAACAGAGAATGACCTTGCAACAGCCAAACACTAGATCCTCCTCAGAATACCCTCATCCTTCTCAGAAACAGAACTGAGAACACTCAGGCCCAACAAACAGATCAAGAAAGTGCCCCACAGACTCGTGGCGGTTCAAACGGTATCATCCTTAACAAACCAGACAGAAGGTGATGCTCCTAAGTTTCTCCCAGTTATATTGATTTATGCCCTTGAGAAATAACACGTATTTCTTCCCCTCCGCCCATTCAACCTTGAATGCAGTTGCGTTCAATGTATTAATGCAGGTGGAGTAAAGAAAAGGACAAGACCACCACTGTTTTAGTGATTAATTCTGCATCCACCATCTGTGTGAAGGCAAGGGGCATGCCCAACCCAGTAATGGTGCAAGACAAAAGCTATCAAGGCAGTTTGAGAAATCCTATCCTGTACTCAGCCCCTCTTACCTGCATCCTACGGCCAGCCTGGCGTGCCCCAGGTGTGGTCCCATCAGTGATGCCAAGGAGTGGGCCGAACCCAAAACTTCCAGAAAGCATGCGGTTCATGTGCTGCCGATGGATGGCAAAAGGGTCCCTTTCAGAAAGGTTGAGAGAACAACGGTGAGGAAAGAATGACAGAAGACAAAGCCCCACATAATCCACCCATTCTGACTTTGAGTTTCTCTTATGTAACTGTACATTCCTTTCCAAGCTGAAAATCCAGAATGCCAAGAACTCAGTGTTGCTTATGATGATCCTTGGGGCTGGAAGGGACCTCTGGATCCCATCTGAGTTCTTGTAATAGAAGGTACTACAGCACAGAATCCCTCTCAGGCACTAAGTGATGTCTGCTCAGAAGTAGTTTGGTGTTCTGCTCCCACTAATGCTTTAGGGCCAAGCACAGCCAAGGCTGTTCCAGAACCTCACTGCTCTAACAGATGAAAGCCACTTCTCAGATCTGCTGTCCATGTACCCTCATCATTTCATACTCATTTCCTCTTGTGCCATCAAAACCCTTAACATTAACAGCTCTGCAAAACAATCAAACCCTTCTAGAAGAGCAGTTCTTTATTTTGCAGGGAGGTCCTCGAAGACCCTCTCAGCTGCAAAGACAGGACTACACTTAACGGCATCAGAGAGCATGCGATCCTAGATACCGTCCTCTCGCCCCTCCACGTACCCGTGCACAAACACACTCAAATGCAAGACTGAAGCCTCCAGAATGGACTGTATGGCCTGACACTGTGTGACATCCCTTTGCCCCAAGTAATCTTCAGCTGCTGTTTTCCTACAATGGTACGTGTACACCTGTCAAGAGGCTGAGACCACATACAGCTTTTGCAGATCTGAGAGGGAAAGGGAACAATAACTGGGGTCCCTAACTGGTTTTCCTTTCTTTCCTTCTTTTGCAGCCTCCACTTTGAGGGCTGTACGCATTCACACATGCTGGAGAAGCAAGGAGAGAAAAAAGGAGAATAAGGACAAACGGTCACAAGACACAGCGGCCACAGTACAAAAAGTCTGGGAAATACCATAGCATTTTTTGGCACATCTTATAGTCTGCACTTATCCCTCCTGAGCATGAATAACCTCAACAGCACAGAATAATCCTGAGATCACAAAAGCACCTACTACAAACCAATACTTTTCTGTCTCTACTAGAAATGCTTCCCGTAATAAAAGCTAGACTCGTACCCGCCACATCAATGAGAACACAAGTCATTCTGTGACTAAGTGGGACATCAAGGTCTCCTCTCCTGCTAATCTATTTACAGCTGATAAAGTTCTTGCTTATTACCAATTTTGTAAGGAAAAACTTGACTTTATTCTTCTACGTAAATTAATTCTACCAAATTTCTAGTAGTGCCGTGCTTAACATAATCAAATTCTTACTGTATTACAGTCTATCCCTTATCTGCTTTGGCAAGGACTGCCAACATAGCTTCACTGCCAAAATTTATCGATAGCATCCAATTTCTGGACTGCGGACAGAAACAAAAACATTCAGTAAAAGGAATCCCAGGAAGACTTCTTGGGGCCTTTGCTAGATTTCAAGACTCGTATTTCAAAACTACTTGTTGCCTTCTCTTTACTCATTTCCTTGCAACTTGACAACTACTTTAGCAGTCTTCTCCAGCTCCATTAATGATTTCCTGTGCAGCACAGCAACAAACACTAGACGGAACAGTATATATTATCTATCTGAACTGAAATCCTACTTTGCATAAGGAAAAAAAAAATCCTTACGCAATGAAAAAGATCAGGTATTCCAGCTCTCTCTTCCTCAGACAGTTGCAATGCTTTCTGGCCTACTTTATTTAATTATGCTTTCCTCCAAGACCATGCTCTAGTATTGCAGAAATCAGACCGACGCGAACCAGGTTATTCCCTGCGCTGCCCCTGAAGGGAATGTTTGTTATTTTTCTCCAGACAGCTGCGTTGCGCTATTTCCCGCAGCCCAGAAGGCCCTTTGCCCGCCTATTCGGACGGGAGGGTAGCCCCCGCCTCCCCCAGGGGATGATCTGTGTCCCTCCAGCCACCCCCCGGGAGGATGCCCAGCTCGACTCACATAGCAAACATGGGGTCCTCCGGCTCGCCATCCCTCATCAGCCGGAACATGCTTCCCTCGGTCGGGGGCGGCCTCTGCGGAGGGGAGAGGGGGGGAGTGAGCACAACCCAGGCCGAGGGCGGCGAGGGGGCGAGCAGCGGAACCTGCCGCCATCCCCCCCTCCCTCCGCATCGCCCCCATCCCGGGCAGGTGATGGCAGCGCTCCCCCGCGCCGCGCCATAGGCCGCGACTCCCCCCGCCCCCCCCTTCCTCCCCCGTCGCGGCCCTCCCGGTCCCCTTCCCCTGCCTGCCTGCCGGTGGGTGCCGAGCGGCGGGCGCAGCCCCTTCCCCTTCCTTCGGCGGCAGGAGGAGGCCTGCGGACCGATCACGCCTCCGCTCCCATCGCGGCCTGGGACCGCGCTCGTCCCCGCCGCCCCGCCCGCGCCAGCCGGCTCGCTCCGCGCATGCGCGACCGGTCCGCGCGAGGAGGTGCTTACCGGGGGAGAGGGGGAAGGAAGCGGGGGAGCCCCGCCCCTCGCCGACGTCACCGCGCGCGCCCCTACAGCCGGGAAGGGCGGCTCGGCAGAGCGCCCCCTGGCGACACCCCCGCGGCGGGGGCCGCCAGACCGAACCGCCGCCGCAACCGGCCCCGGTGGGTGCGGGAGCGGCGGGGTGCAGCGAACGCCACCCGCGCCGGCGTAACCGAGAGAGCACGGAACGGCCTACGGGCAGTTATTAAACGGGGAAGGGTGCTTTGTTAAACCGGGTTGCGGGTCGTCGCGGCCCCGGGGGGAAGCCGCCGGGAATCGTACCCGGTGCACCTACACCACCCATCCGTGGGGTGACCGGCTCCGTCGCCGCCCCCGGGGAGTGCCGGTTGCCTTCTGGTACTGCCGGCTGGAAGAGACCGGACTGAGTCATTCCAGCCCGAGACCAGGGGCACGCTTCCTCAGGGATGTTTTTGTCGACCGTCGCATCCTGCCCACTGCGTGCGGGAGCCAGGCGAAACCCGTGGCCAGAGGACTGGAAAGAGCAGGTTGCAAGATGTGGTTGAGAGTTGTGGCAGGAGCCACGTCCTTGGATTTCGGAGTCTGACGGAGGAAAACGACCCGGTGGCGTGCTTTATGTGGTGGGATGAGTAGGGGACTTGGCAACAGTTCTTGCTACAGCGGGTCTCAAAACTGCTCGGTGTCCAGAAAGAACAGAAGACCTCTCAATGGAGGCCCGTGTCTGGGTGTACGGAGAAGGCTCTTCAGATGTCCCCCCCCGTATCCAGTATGTGCATTCTTCGGAGGATGAAACTCACATCCACAGCGACAGGGAAGCTGTGGATAGCACCATGGTGCAGGATCGCGGGGTGGAGATGGATCCCACGGGCAGGGCGTGGGCAAAGCAGCGACAAACCGCTCGGGCAGTGCTCCTTAGGGAGGCTGTTCGTGGGTGAGCTGCTGAAACACGCTCCTGTCACCAGCTCAGAGCTGGTCTGTGAGCACTGGAGTTCATACAGAGCCTCTGCTGACACCGCCTCAGCCTTTCTGCCGCTTCTTCTGCAACCCTGAATCATCCTTCAGAGACCTCCGGTCTGGAAAGCCTTTCCTGATCGGTGTGTTTTCCTTTTGCTCCGAGGCTCTCCTGATGTTTGAGTGGAGTTGACCTCGAGTGGCAGGATTCCAAGGCAGGTAAAGAGCTTCTTGGGCAAGAACGTAAACATCTCTTTTTCTTTTTTTCCCCCGATCTGGGATAAAATGACTTGCTGTCCCCCAGATGCCAGTGATCCTCCCACTCCTGAAATGTCCTAGAGATGGTAAGACTCCCTCAGTTTTTTCCAAATACTCAAGTCAGGCATTGCTGCCTTCCAAACACAGAGATAGGGAAGGAATAGAACAGAGTCTGGAACAAGTACTGCTTTGCAGATCCTGTTTCTGTCCCTAATGCTGCTCCTCTGCAGGTGGCCTGCGACCCAAAGGGCTGACTTTATGAGACTGGAGGCTGAGGCTGTCAGTCTCACTGGGTATTTCTGTAGCCTTACAGGCAGTCCTTACACCTGATGAACCTACGTTACCAAAGACCACGTTACCAGTGGTATTGCCAGCTCAGCAAATCACGAGGGAATCTAGCTTGCAAAGAATTGTGCTGGTGGCAAATGCTGGGCGAAACCCTGGAAGGAGGAATTGGAAACACAACCTTTTTCTGGAACACGGACAAGCCCACAGTTCCGAGGAATGCAGAAGCTGCCTTAAAGCACTGTTTATAGGAGAGGTTTCTCACCACGCTATGTCTAACGTGCACCAAGGGGATGGCCATTTGCTACGTTAGAATAACGAAACACGTGGGGGCATGAATGAGAAGCAAGACTCCCATCTTGCTCCTCTCCCACTCTCTACTTAGGCTGCTTCTGTTTTCGTCACGAATAAAAGCTGTTAACTATGTCTTTCCGTTTCCTTTTTTTTTTTTTTTTTTTTAAGCTGCCCAGGTTGTGCTGGAGGCAGTGGGGGATGCGAGGGGAAGGGGAGGATGAAGGAGCTCAGCAGGCAGCCAGGAGGAGGTGAGCAAAGGGCAAAATGGAAGAGGGGTGAATGGCACCCACTGCCATCAACTCCACCTTCTCCCGCCTACCGCCGGCTGCTGCCAGGCAGCCTCCCCCCCTCAGCGGCACCATCGGCCAAAGGGGCAGCCACGGTGGAAGCGTTTTAAAAGCAAACTGAGTATCACGTGGTGAAGGTAAATAAACAGTACGCTGAAAAATCATGCCTTGTTACCTGCTGCTTCCAGGGACCGATCATTTTGGCCAACGAGAGAGAAACAGCTTCTTAATGCGTCCAAATGTTCCAGGGCCCCTGTGGACGCCTGTAAGACAAAGAAATCCTCGTTATCAGAAGTCAGAGCTACCCACAGCCATTTCCTCATTGGTTCCCTTCACCTGTGCCTCTTACGTAATCCTCACCCAACAACTAACTCTGACCTCAGATGAAGGGCACCCTGAGTGAAGGACAGCTCTGATTTGATCCTCAAACGTGACAATTCGTATTTGGGATGCTAGAGCCAGCTTGTGGTGGCTGCAGCTTGTGTTGCACGGCAGCGATTACTTTCAGAATATTTTGCTCGTGTTAAGATTGTGTCTGTCATGCTGTGACTGAGAACCACGACCTCCATCTGTGCTGTGTTAGCAAAGAGAGGTTCACGAAAATCATGATTGAAAACCTCCCTCCCCTTTCTGGTCTTCTGACAGGCTGTGTCACCCCTCGTCACTCCCTTCTACTCCTCTTGCTTCCTCTCGTCACGTTACCTACCCTGCTTCCCAGCCCTCCACAGTGCTTATTTAAATGTGTTGCCTCTCAGGAAGCCATTTCCCTATGCAAAGTTGGCCGGTGGTTGAATTCTTGGGTACTTCCTCTTGACTTCAGGATACAGCATCATGAAAGAAGAAGAAAACTGATTATCTGCCTGGATTTTTAATGGACACAGGGCAGAAAGATGAACAGTGTGGATTAAATACATAAACGCATTCAAACACATGCCCTCCGCATATTGAGATTCTGCTAGTTTCACTGTAAGTGAAAGGACAGATACTCTGTGTCTGAATTTATGTAAATCTAAGAAAAGTTAATGCAAATACACAACCTTCCACTCTTTTGTTGTTCAGCAAACAGTTTGGAAGAGTTTCAGAACCACTTATGAGTTAGTTCACAAAATAAAATTCTTGAAATAACCAGTATTGTGTTTTGCTTTTGCTCAGAAAATGGCTCAGTTACTTCAGCCTTCAAAATAAACAAAAAGTCCCGTCCCCCCACAACAGAGTACAGTGACAAGACTAGCAAGGTATTAAAACAAAACACCTAAATATTTGCTTCTAGGTGCATGCATCCTTCATGTGCTAGAAACAGAAAAAAACATGCCATGCGTGAAAGCCCAGACACATATGCAAGCACACGGTCACGAATGAAGACATGCACATGCAAGCTTAACACATGCCTTGGTAGAGAAGTACCATACTTCCTATACTTACAAAAGTGAATGCATGTAACAGAGGGAAAATATCACCACCGTACACAAATAGGTAGGTACTGCATCTAAACACATGCACACACACCTGCATAAACACAAAGCACAAACAGGGTACAGCACAAAAACTTTAACTTTTTGTATGGAGAAAATTACATTCATGTTGTTGTTGGGGCTGCAGGCAGGCAGGGATAGTATCTGTCTATGTTCCCAAACAATGATATATCATGTAACTTCTGTACCTCCCTCATTTTTGTCTTTCAGAGGCCATTAAGACTCCGAAAAGGATGGAATATATTCTGCTGAGTTAGCAAAGCAACTTGAGGCAAAGATTACGGAACATACTGAAAAGGGACTCGCATCCACAGACCGCACAATGAGTATACTCACATTTGCAACGAAGGGGAAAACACAGATGGGAGAGGGAAGAAGAGAAAAGTTGCAAATTGATCTGGCAGACGAAATGCAGAGTGGCACAAATCAGATGGAGGAGCAGAAGACACAAGGAAGAGTTAAGTGAGACAGTTAAGGGATGCCCTTGGGGCTTGAGCAAAGCAGCTGCACACTAGAAGGCAAGAGAATCTCACCATCAAGATCTGAAGGGCAAGAAGAGTTGGGATGCAGAAATGGGCATGTCACAAGGCATGAGGAAGAGTTTCACACCAGATTTAAGGGGAAAAATATAGCTGATACAGGCATGCAGGGCAAAATGGGACAGGTGGAAAAAGGCTGGGGGGGCACGAGATGAATTTTGTAGCTGGCATAAAGGATGTCGCAAAGAGAAGCCAGGGTAAGGGCCACGGGAAGAATGCTGCCAAGAACACAGGTAGGAGGCAAAAGTTGAGAAGCAACAGATGAGGGTAACAATTGCAAAGAGGCTATGGTGGGGAGCGTGGAAGGGAAAATGTGAGGCTGCACACTGCAAGTGCTGGGGTGGAAGGGAGAGGTCACAGGCGGCACACCAGTTTGCAGAGCTGACCAAACGGCCCCATCCTACAGGTTGCTGGAAACACACTTCCCTTACACAAACAGGTGTTTGTCTATTTGCATCTGTGGGTGCGCTGTCTGTGTCAAGAAGGCGCGTTGGGCACAGCGACATCGCTGAATACAATCGTTGCTTTCTCCCCTCTAGGATGTTGTGTCAAAGCCTGTTTGGGCATTAACATGAAAATGTCTCTGCCAGGGGATGCGTGCTGGTGTAGTTTTGCATTTTCAGTAGCTGAGCCTCTGAAGGAAAAAGGATAAAAAACCTGGACTGGTGAAGAGAACAGCAGAGCCACGAGCCACGCGTCTCCTGACAAGCAGAAGCAGAGAGGAACAACATCTGGCCACTTTATAGATGTTTTGGCTCATATTTTTGGGTGTAGGTCCAGAAATTAAGATTTTCCTCTTGCAGAAGAGAGGGATAAAAAAGGGGGTACTTGAACACTGATAGCAGCTAGACCTGAGAAATTGGCCAGAGGGGCTTTGTGAAACAGTAGGGGGAAAAAAAAAAATTAATGCATGCATTTTCATGATTTGTTATTTTGGTACTAGCCTAGATCTGTGTGTCTGGGTTACATGACAATTTCTTTGGGGCAGGCACTATGCACTGTGTGTAGCTAGGAAGAACATAGATTTAGATCATGAGAGAAACAGCCGTAGCTGCAGGGGAGACGGGATGACAAGGTGGGGACTTCCTACGTCCCTGTCACACAGATTACAATTTATCCAATCTCTTTCATACTTTCCTTCAGGAGATATGTACTTATCACCCTCCCTGTTCCACAAGTACCAACTGCTTTTTCTATTAAATGCTCAAACTGAAACACATTCCATTAAACTCAGAGCACCAGTTTTAAATCCTGACTTTGCACAGTGGCTTACTGAGTTTGTATCAGAAAGACAAGAAGGGCTTGTGTGCCTAAACACATTTTCCAACCAGATGGCTTAATAACCTTGCCTTGTACCTGTGAGAATGGCTGTGTACACGTGTACATCCATATGTACTCATGTGCACGCTTAGTTTTATATGTAGGCTTGCAAATGCATGCAGATTTTTTGTGCGTGCCTGTGACTAAGAGTGGGACAACATAAATCTTCTGGGAAAGGTAAAGGGAATTTAGTCATCCCGGTCTGCTCAAGCTGATAAACAATGGTCTGAAGCACGGCTATAGGAACATCTGTTTAGTTAGCAACAAATCCCCGCGGCTGCAAGACACAACCTGCCGTTCTGCAGAAAGGACCTGTGCTTAAAAGGAGACTCAAGAGCTGGGCGGTGACCCTTCTCAGTGGGCTCCCCCCCTGCCCAGAGGCAATCGCCAACGCCTCCACAGCCGGTGGGGGCCGGGAAGAGCCCGGTTTCCCAGGCAGGCGGCAGGCGTCAGTATTGCACGCCCTAAGCTGCCTGGCTGAGCCACCGCTCACCGCCAGAGCCAGGAGGCCAAACCAGCAGTGGGCAGTTTGAGCTGCCCTCACCAAAGAGCATCAGCAGGCCATCACAGCAGCACTGGGGAGGGGCGAGCTCACAGGTGCCCTGGCCCTAACACCTGCCATGCTACCATGGAGTAGCACACAGAGCTGAGAACACAGAGGCACGGCCCTGCTCACACCACCTAGGCCTCCCCACTTTAAGTGCCGGAGGCAGGCAACGCCTGCACCCCACGCTGCCTGGCTGCTTCAAAACAGTCTGCTTCAGGCCACTCTCCTCACAAACCACCCCGGACACCAGCCAGGACCCCCCAAAAAGGGAGCACCCACAGAAGGGGAGGCTGAACCCAAGCAGAAGCCCACAGGCCGGGGCGCGGCCCACCACCGCCTCACACCCTCGCCTGCCCCACCGCCCCACGTGCCAGCGGCCCCTCCCGCCTCACTGCAGCAACCATCCCTGCAACCCCCCCTCTACACACACCCTGCCAGCAGGCTTACCCGCGGCAGCCAATAGGAAACCTGTTGCCAGGCGGACGGCTCATTTGAATAGCCCAATCGGGCGCCCACCCATTAGTCCCTCCTTATATGGGGAACGGGGATGCGCTCTCTTAACCCGCCTCGCCGACGCGCGCAGGAGCCGGACCCCGCCCTCTTCCCTCCGCCGCGCGCGCCTCGAGCGCGGGAAAAGTCAGCCTTCGCCCCGCCCCCAACGCGGCGGGTTCCCGGGGGGAGGGGGAGGGAGGGCCGCGGGGCGGGAGCGGGAGCAGCCCCGCCGCCGGGAGCGCTTCCAACGGGCGGGCGGGCAGCTGGAGTGGAAAATTCCAGGCAGGAGGCCGCGTGAGCCCCGCCGTCGCCAGCCCTGCCCTCCCACACGGCCCCGTAAGCACCGCTCCTCGCCCATCCCCGGGTTCCTCCGGGAAGGGGCGGCTCCCCACCCCTCACTCCTCCGCCCGGCCGTGCTGCAGGGGCGGTGGGGCAGAGGGGCTCGGTTCTCCCTCCCCCTCATCCCCAGGCAGCGCCTGGTACCGCTGCCTAGCGGTTCGGCGGGAAGAAGGGAGCGGGGATTTCGTCCTTCGCGCCCCCGCCTGGCCTCGACAGGCCGGGCGGCGCCGGAGGGGGGGGGGAAGCGGCACCTTCGCGGGGGGTTGCGGTGAGCCCCCGGGCGGCCGCCGGCTCTTGTGAAGCGCCGAGCGCGCATTGTTCTGGCGGCCGCGCTCTCCGCGGCGCGGCCCGTCCCTCTCCCCTCCCTCCTCCTCCTCCGCCTCCCGTCCCTCTCCCCTCCCTCCCCAGGTCCCTCCTTCCCTCGTCACCGGGCGGTGTATAAATCTCCTTCCCCGGCGTATCCCCCCACCGCGGGAGACCCTGGTACTTTGGCCCCCGGGGCGGGAACCCGCCGCCTCCGCATCGCCGGGACTTTGCGCTCCCGCCGCTTCAACACTCAACCCTTCCACCCCGGCTCCTCACTCTTCTTTCCCGCGGGGCTCCCTCGCACCGGCCTCTTCCCTTCGCTACCCGGGATGTCGGAAAAACGCGTCGAGGAGGTACCGGCGGAGCTCAGCGCTAAGGTGAGGCACCCTCCGCCGCCGCCTATCCCCTCCTTTCGCCACAGTCGCCCCGTTCCTGACAGGGACGGCGGGGCGGGGGGGGGGGGGGGTGTAAGGGGCACCGATCGCCTCACGGCTGGGGCCGCGCGCGGACGGCGTCTGAAGTACCCGGCCGGTGGGGGGAGCGCGCGCGCGCGCGCGCGGGCCGCCCGGCCAATGGGGGGGGAGGCGGGGGGCGGGGCGGGGGGCGCGAGCGCCCCCCGCCCCGCTCCCCGCCTCCCCCCCCATTGGCCGGGCGGCCCGCGCGCCGGGCTCGGCTCGACTCGGCTCTGCTCGGCTCGACTCGGGGGGGGGGGAAAGGGCGGGAATCGCGCCGGCGGGTCTCCCGTCAGGGCGGGAGGACGGCAGAACCGTTTAAGGGGAGACGGTTTAACGGTGACGGGGGGGGGCGAGGTGGGCGGAAAGTTGTATTGGACACAAAGCGCGGGTCCTGCGGAGGGGGGGGAGAGGGGGTGGAAGGGCCGGAAACGCCTCGATCTTACGGACAAGGTTCTTTAAAAAAAAAAAAAACAAAAAACACCCCACCATTAAAACTCTTCCGTACTTCTGGTTTCCACATGCGCGCGGTCTAAAAGTAGCTCTGACGCGTTTTCGTTGCTTTTTTTTTCCTTTGTCAGGGCGGGCAGATTTAACGCCTAATACGTTTTCTCTCCTCACCGTTAACTCTGCATTTCCTCTAAACCCTCTTTGTTTAAGCATCCCCGTCTTTTTTATTTTCTTGCCGCTGACCACCGGAATGGTTTTTTCTCATCTCGTGTGTAGGAAATGAAAGAAAAGAAGGAAAAACTTGAGGAGAAAACAGTCCACAAAGAAAAGAAGAAGGAGGTAGTAGAGGTGAGGCCCTTCTGAGGGATTTGGAGGCGTCAGGGAGGGTTTTATAAGAGGTGGTTAGCCTGGCTCGCTTTGGGTAATGAATACGAAGGGAATGCGGGAGATTAAGAAAGAGGGCAGGCCGAGGGAGCTCATAAAGGAGAGGGGCAAATGAAGAGCGAGCTATAGGATAATTGTGGAGAATGAGCCTTGAAGGACTTGGCGTAGTCAGCATGGCCCAGCGAGAAGAAAAAAGCTCACAGAAGGGAATGGAGACAAGATCAAGTAGGAGTTAGGAGAAGGTGGCACAGGAGACATGGTCTTGCGCTCACTGAAGTATCCTGAGGTCCGTCAGCGGTATAAGTTGAAGAAGGTGGGGGGGAGGAGCAGTGATGAAGTGCACAGACAGATGAAGGTCAGAAGGGATCTGGAAGCAGATGTACTATGAGCATAGGCTAAGTCATTAGCCTGTAACCAGAGAGATGTTCTGATTGTTGGGATGGGATGGCAGCAGCTTGTCGGGATGTAAGCTTGTGGAAGTCAAGGGGGGTCATATTGGTGGGGAGGGACTGGAAGGATTGGGTTTGTAAAGAAGGCCAGTTGGGAGGAGGGTTTCAGCTGGGATGGTGGGAAGAACGGTGTCTGAGTAACAGTGCAGAGGTCACTCGATGCACATCTGAGACTGGAGCCTGAAGTGGCTGGAGCTGTGGAGATTGGTCTTGCACTTGCAGCAAAGAGCATATGGAAACGTCATCCTGATGCCCATTTCTGCTCTGCCCAATTTCTATCATTCAGGATGAGGAAAATGGAGCTGAAGAGGATGAGGAAGAGAATCCTGATGATGTGGATGAAGAAGAAGGTGGTGATGAGGATGAAGGTAGGAATAATTGGTATAGGCAGGGTGGGGGGAATCAGGCTGCGGGGAACAGATTATGGAGGGAGATTCCTTCTCTGAGCCCTCTGACTGTGAGATTACATTCCCTTAAATGCTACTTCAATTAATCTGCGATTTCCTCTCTTGCTTGTGCTTAGAAGGAGACGAGAATGGGCAAGAGCAGGATGGTCATGCAGAAAAACGATCTGCAGAGGAGGAAGAGGTGAGTGATAGTGTGAGAGTACTGGCAGCGAGAAGGAACTAGGTTACCTGCTGATCAAATCCATGCGGATGCCGCTGCTGAGCATCTCAAATTGGCCTTGGGTCTCATTGCTTCAGCAGCAGATGGGTAAACCAATCTGATGTGGCAAGGGGATAATGAACCCCTGTAGACTCCTTGTAGGATCCCGATCCTTCCACTAGCAGTCACGGTGCTGGGTGTTTGAGATTCAAGGTGCTTGAGGTTGTGCTGGGTGATGACCCCTCAAACACCCGTGACTTCTGGGCTTCAGGCCAGCAGATGGACTTGCAAGGGTGGATCTTGGGGTGTGTCTGAAGCGATGTGAGCCTGGGCTTCTTAGACCTCCCAAAAGTAACAGCGCGGGTATCCCTCCAAATGGAGCTGTCCCCGTCTTAACCGTGAGCATCAACAGAACAGTTGTGTCAGGCACTCAAGGGTGCTTTAAAGAGGAGTGGATTTAGGGCGGGCCAAACAGATTTCCATATGGAGGAAGGAACAGCAGTAAGAATTTTGTGGAGAAATGACATGCCTCGGTGTGGTGACTGATGGTAACTCCTTTTTTTTTTCCTCTCTCTGTCCTACGTAGGATGAAGTGGATCCAAAGAGACAGAAGACAGAAAACGGTTCTTCAGCTTGAGTCCTCCCCTCCCATCTCCTCTGTTCCGTCCATCTCTCCTCCTCCATTCCAGCCTGTGCTTGCACTGTCCGTTAGCCTCTGGCTTCACACAATCTCAGATGAGGAAAGATTAGAAATGCTCTCAAACAGGGAAGACAGCAGTTTCCTCCTCACCCGAAGACCTAGCCCATCTGTGACATTCCCCAGCTGAAATTGTTCCAGTCCCCCACATCCCTTCAGCTGTGCCCCACTTAAAAATGATCCTCCTCCCTCAAGAATCTCATCGTTTTCCTGGGGCCCAGTACGTAAACTTGCCAGGCCCATGTGCCAGGCTTCTCACGTGGCAAGCACCTCTCCTTCCCTTTTCACTCGCCCTCCTTTTTTTGTCACTAGTACGACTGAGATTCTTGACAGCTTCTGCTCCCCAGACTTGCTGTCAGATTGTCCTCCCTGAGTCCAGGAGGCTGCGGGCACAGATCTCATGGTGCGTTTTCCAGTCCTAGGCCTCCTCTCATCTGCTTTCCCACTGAACCCCGAGAGATGAAGAAAAAGAATATTACAAGCAAATAATGGTTCTATTAAGCCACATACGGAGACAGAATTTATTTTAAGCTTTCTTTTTTTTTTTTTGGTCAAGTTTACATGACAGCAAGCTGGCCCTCATGAATTTTTCAGAAGGGTTGTTTTTATATACAAACTTCATCTGAACTGTGTATTTTTTTAATTTGGAGGCTTTTTTAAAAACAAATCAAGAGAGAAACAATTGGGGACCAAACTCTGATTTCCATTTTTTCCCCTTCAGATTTTCTGGTGACCATTTTTGTAAATTAAAGGCAATATAGCCACGGCATTTTCTATGGCACAGACATCACGAGGATGATAGATATAAATATATATATTGTTTTCAACTAGCACTGTAAATAAAAGCGTTTAAAAATATTTCAAACAGCTTGTGTGGATGGTTGTGTCTGTACATCTTAGGTTATGTTCCGATCGGATCGGTAGAAGTTAGTTTGCAGAAAGGCAGGGTGGCTTGACCGGCAGCGGGTAGAGAGGGGAACCCTAAGTTAGTCAAAAGACCTGTCTTAGTTATTCAAATGTCCCCCGCGTGCTGCAGACCGGGGTGCCTGGGTCCTGTTCCCTCTGCCAGGCGAGGGCACGGCACAAACGCAACGTAAAGCTCCGGGGCTGTCGTGAAGCCCTCGAAGCTGAAATGGGGCCTCGGCACCAGGTGACGGAGGTTCAAGAGAGGGAACCTGAGCCGCGGTGGTTAGACATGGCCAAGTGCTGCTCTAACCGTGCGCTGCCCTACGGCCTCCCTGCCCTGGCCGGCTTCAGGCACGGCCCGCGCAGCATCAGCCGCAGCAACGGGGAAGCGTTTTAAGAGGCGAGAGCTTCAGTTCTTTGTCCCACCAGCTGCCTGGGAGAGACCGGTCAAGCATTTGTCTTTTTTTATCTTTGCAGACCTTGAAAGCTGCTGTTAGCGGTTCTTCCTTTTTAAACTCGTACTTTGGCAATCGCGCAATGAGCCACCGAGACTGGGAGCTGTAAATAATACCAACTTTTGTCTGAGCATCAGTGGCTTTGTGCTTGTCCGACTGCAGCAAGAGATCGGATGCCAGGAGCGCCAACAGTTGCTTGTCTCTGGAGGGGCAAAGCGTCGACTGTCGTTTTCTCCAAATGTCTCCGTTTGGCTGCAGGACCGGCCCCGGGGCGCAGAGGGACACAAGCGTGGTGCAAAGGACGCAGATGCTGCCAAGCCCCTTCCCACCTACGGAGGTCTCTGGGGGCACGTGCCTGCCCAGTGGGATCTCACAGCACTGCGGGGTGCGGGTGCACCGCTGCCCCAGAACCCATTTTCTGGTGGACCCTCTGCTGGGTCTGGACCCATCTCGGTCCAAGGGCCACCACAGCCCTGGCGCTCCCACCCCGGCCCCTTCACTCCTTTCCATCTCAGTGTCAAGGAGGGGATTTGGGTCCTTCTCCTCCAGCGGCGACGGGCCTGGTTCAAACAGGTCCTGGGACATCCCCGTCTCCAGCTGGAGCCGCGCGCTGGGCTCTGCCTTCGGGGTCCTTTGCAGCGCAGTCGTTGCAGCCGTGCCCTCTCTGCCGCGTTCGCCGCGGCCCCGTCCCACTCCGCGGAGCTCCCTCGGCCGCTGGAGCCACGGCCGGTTAGGGTGCCGTCCCCCCGTGACCAGCGTTTCAAAAGCAGGTAGCTGCTGCCTGGGACTGACTTGCAGCGCCTTCCCCTGCTCCTGCCCGCCTTGGGCAGTGCGATCAATGCGCTGCTTCAACCTGCACCTATCTTCTAGCCGCGCTTCTGCAATTTTGTATTCCTACTATTGCTCCGTTTTGAAAAACGATGGATTCTGGTTTCTGTTCAAGATGATACTTTCACACTGGAGCAAGTCCTCAGGACTCCCCCAAACTTTCTGCTGAGCAGTCATCTTTTACTGTTCGGTACCGAAGATAAGTTATTAGCGGATGATACAGTCTCTGCAGAGGCTGACTACAGTTTTCACGCTTCATCCCCACCACTGCAGCAGTGCCTGACCATGTGTAGTGAAGAATGTACTTGCCAATGAGATAATGCCATCTCTGCTTTCTGTGTGGATGCAACACCAGTACCTCTGGCTCTATCCAGCCGGTCACCCAGAAGGAGGTGAGGCAGCACCCGATCGTTAGGCCAGCACTAGCAATGTGAGCAGCCATCCCTCATCTCCTCTGAGCGAAACACTGCAGGACAGAAGGAAGTGACAAAGGGCTGCCAGCCAGGTTCCCCATGTCTCTATGGACCCCTTCACTCCACAGCTTCTGCTAGTTCTTCTGTCTTACTCAGATTTATTGAACACCTTTGTCATCATCTATGCAGAGTTAGAAGATACAGCTACAGATGCAGAAACAGTTAGAAGAATATTTGCTTTGGTATTTTTTCATCCGGGTGACCTGCAGGACACCATCACTGACTTGAGTTGAGGGCTACAGATAACACAATGGGAAGCTGCACGGTTTCTTCCCTTTCCTTAGACCTGCAAAGATCCGTGCTGTATCTGGTGGTATTTTAGCTGACAAGGCGATCACAGCAAGAAGTTACGTAGATTTCCAGAAAAAGTTGAGGATACAGCATTCTGCACTGCAGTTCATCTCAAGCCTGCCTGTGTGCTTGATTTGCATCCAAACTTGAAGGTGCTTTTTATCATTCAGTCTAATTCTTCTTCCACAGTGAGATCAATGGTGTTGTGCTGGTATCATCAAGGTAAGAACAAAGCCCATCTTCACCGGTGATTCCTCAGAAGTAATGATACCATTCAGGGCCCCTATTCACCTTGGCTCTGTGCTAATTCTCCGCTCATCTAATTCGATTCCTGTGACCATCTGTTAACCTCATCAGCTGGGGGCAGAACTCCCCGAACGCTACCAGTTCTGCTACGAGCTACACTAGAAGTCAGTGCATGCTGGCATGAAGCTGCAAGAGACTGTCTGCACAGAAGTGAATACTGGCTGAACCCAACTGTCTTTTCATCAGGGCTTACCATGGGGTCAAGCGTGACTGTAGACCAGACCTTAGGTTGCAATAAGCACGCAGCAAAGTTCTCAGTGGTTCCACCTGGGCGAGGTTTTGGTGTCAGGAGGCCCTTCCTAAGCAACATTTCTGGTGCTCATGATCCCTTCCTTGCTTCCGATGGCACCTGCTCCAAGCTTCTAGCAGCTCTGGTCCTGTCAGCTGAGTAGCACTGGAGATTTCCTTCTTTCTCATCCTGCCCCGGGGCTGCTTGCTTCGAGAGTCTTGTGGAGGCAGCGCAGTCATGCTCTTGCAGGCTCCGCTGGAATTCTCTCTAAAGCGACAATTTCTGCTTCTGACGGCCCTTTTCTGTGGTTTAGAAAAGCAAATGCAGACGCCAGCGCAAAGAGCAGGTAGAGCCGCCTACCAGGTCTTAGCTGGGTCCCTGTCCCAGCTCGGATGAGCGAGTGACCAGGAGGGATCACTGGACGGTTGGGACCTGGAGCCACCGGGGCGGCCAGCTCGCCCCCTGAAGGCTGTGGCTGTGGTGGGGGGTGCCAAGCCTGCCAGGACAGCACTGGTGGGATGCGAGCTGCTCCTCGTCGGGTGGCGGCGCAGGCACGGCCTCCTGAAGAGAACAGCCACGGCTGCGGCGGTGAGCTGCAGATGGCGAGCACGAGAGGAGGCAGCTGAACTCCCCGTTGATGGAATAAAACCACTTGACGCTTCTGGTTAGGCAGAGCAACCTGACCTAGCTTTGGAGTCAGCTCTGCTGCAGCCAAGGGCGTTGGGCTAGAGATCCCCAGAGGTGCCTTCCCATCTACATCTTTCTGTGATATATGAAGAAACAGAGGCCTGCCATGGAAAGTTTGAACTGAGTCTGAAGGTATTTTGAAGTGCTGAGCCCAGAAACGAATGCTCTTTGCACCTTAGAGCTGTCACCTCCTCATTTCCCCCTTAGGCAAATTATTCCCTCCGCCCAGCCTCTTTGGTCTTTCACACCAGTTTTGAGCCAATAAATGAAGCAAGACCAGCATAATCAAAACCATTGCACGGGCAGAATCGTGAACCCTCCTTCAGACCTGGAAAAAGTGAGCCCTCCAGCCACTGCTGGTCTGGGAGGAAAACCCTGCTTGCTTCAGGAAAGTCCATAATCACCCTGTCATATTAGCTTAAAAAAAATAGTGAAGATGAATTACTTCTCTCCCCCACCTCTTTCTCTGGGATCAGGGGCTTCTTTAGGCCCTCCGGTTAGGAGACACATTGCTCAGCCGCTTCCCATACGCCATATGGGAAACTGAAACAACTTGCCTCCCCAGATCCTTAAGAAGCCCGTGTACTTTTCCCTCCCACCTCTCTCCCTTATTTCAAGAGCGGAGTCAAAGACAGACACGCTCATGGCTGATCCAGTCTGTGTGTTTTCTCAGGGAAGAAGTCTGTGTTTACATGTGTGGGCTCAGACTGGGGACATATCACAGATGGACAGGACTGGAGCACTGCCTACCAGTGGATGAGTTTGGGGTTTGTTTCTTGGTGAGCTCTTACGGTTTTAGCAAAGCATGGTCAGTCACAGGGGGGAGGAGAGACCCAAGGTGTTTGTCTTCAAGGGTCTCAGCCACACAAGATGGCTTATGGACCAAGCGTGGTGCCATCAGGTACAGCTTCGCTCTTGTGGGAGGCATTTTCTGTCAGACACAGAAGAGAATGCTTTCCCACCTCAGGCTGTTCAGGAAGCCTGAGTCGCAGCTGGAAGTATCTGTGCACAACAGTAGATCCTTAGCTGAGCTTCAGGGAACTGGGATATCAGAGCAGACACCTTGTCAGGTGTACCTGTGCAGGCAGGCTATGGCAGATGACTAGGCGACTTGCTGCAAATCACCCGTTAAAGAAGCTGGAAGAGCACGCGACCCTTGTATGTGCTGTGGGTGATATCTAGCTGATGCTACTTGTCATCGGGGGGCTGTCGGAGCCACACATTCTACAGATCTCCAGCATTTTTTAGAATGACATTGTTCCCATTTTCTACCGCCTATCTTAAACACTTTATCTCAACAAGTCCAGCTGAACGTTTCCAATGTCCTAGTGGGGTTCAAGATGCTTTATTCTCAATCACCTAATCCATGAAGCAGTGTCATTATGTTGGCAGGGTGTTTGGCCACATGTCCTGCAACGAAGAATCTTGTCCCTAGGTCTGAAATGCTACTGGGGCTTCATGCATCCAAGATGGAAGAGCCTAAAACCAGTAAAGGCTGTAAGATGTAGCAAAAATAGTCAGCTTCCAGAGCTCTGTGATTATGTAGGTCTGCCAATATCTCTCTAGCAGCTCAGGTAGAGCCATATCTTAGACTTTCCCAGACCTTACAGCAATTCACCCATCATTTTAGGATACATTTATTAGGCTGCAAAATTTGTAATGAAAATTTTTGAAGACCCTTACCTGAAGCATCCTTCAGCAGCTTTTCTGTTGTTGCACATCCAAATAACTTCACAAAAGGGCCTTCGCTGGACAGCACTCCACAAGTATGAACTCAGGTAGCGCTCTGTTAGGCTCGTCCATAAACACACCAGAAGTCCCATCTGAAAACTCAGAGCTAGTTGCTGTTTTCCTGTGTGAAGGACAGTTTCTTAAATGGTACTTCAAAATTTTTTCCTATGTCAGATCCAGTTTTGAAAACAGCTGAGGCTGTCGTATATGGCTCCAACAAACCTCCTGTGCTTCCAGGATAGCAGCAACGTAGATACAGACCCAGATTTGAGCTTGGAATTTGCCAGTTCTCCACGAGGTAAATTTCACAGAAGGTTCAGTAGAGAAGTTTGGGAAAGCCAACCTTGTAATTCAAATGAGTCATGAGGTTTTGATCATAACTAAAGAAAATACAGACTGCTTCAGGGTCTGTGAATCCCTTTTCATAGCTGTAGAAATAAGCATTCTTGTAAAGCACTGCTAACAGTGTGCCATGTTGACTGCAGTTTCTCAATGGGAGAGGATCCTGTTCCACCTCAGTTACTCTATGTTTTAAAGGGTTTCCAGATCAAATCCTGACTTAAGGTCTCCCATCTGTGGCAGGATTCCTGTAGGTGGCCCAGTATTCCCCAGTGCTGCTCTTGCTTTTACTTCCAAGGGTAAAAAGCTTACAGAGAGCTGATGGGATCCCAGACTGCAGACAAGAAGGAAGACTGCTGTCATGGAATTGGGATATAGTGGTGACACCTGCAGTTTTCTAATTGCCATACAGCAGAACATCTCAGCACTGTACGTGCTCCCATCACTGAAGACTCCAGCAAGACCCAGTCCTCCTGCGTTACCTGGGATGCAAAGGCGAAGCCCCAATCTCTTCTTTCAAGACTGCTGCTTGTGCTGAAAAAGAGCACCACTCTGGGAGAATAAGCAGCACAACCAACTGTAGCTCAAACGGATACCTCTCTCAGCTTGGAGGGTGGACCTTGTATCGCTGTCCTTGATCCTCTCGAACGGGTTTATTACTGGGAGAGGAATCGCTGGAGTCCTTTCAGCGTAGGTCTACAGCTTTCCTGTCTCCTCAAGAGCCCTCTGGTGGCACCAAACTTGACATGTCTGTAAATACTTGACTGAAAAGATGGTAAGCAGTCTTCTGAGTTTCTCTGTACCCAAAATGCCGGGCACAGAGCATGCCGTGAGCTGTCTCTCAGAGTGGAGAAACCAGGAATGCCTCAGATCACACCACCGGTGTTATGAAAGGCCTAACTCAAACCTGGAGAACTGAGGAGTCCCTGTGTGGTCAATCAGCATCAGATTTGTCTTGCCTGGGTGTCTGCAGGTTGATTTGAACATGCACAGGTGTCTCTCTGGCTTCCAGGAGAAATGGACCTTTGCCTAGAGAGTCCAGGGCAGGTCTAGGGGACCTCCACTAGAAAGGCACGTATACATTCACGTCACTTACAGCCTTCTCAGTTGTAGCTGATTCTGGACCCTTTCCCAGTAGCGTTCCCTCCCTTATTGCATCCGCTAGATAGAGCTTTGGAGTTTGATTTTCCCCCCTTAGGAAGTTATGGCCCTATTTTTCTCATTGTCTACAACTCCAGTTGCTTATCAAGAACCTATATTGGACGCCCAACAGCAGAGCCAGTACCTGAGATCACTGCAACTTTCTGGAGAACATCTTTTAGAGTTGTCAGTTGCAGGATTGTCTTGGGGAAACAAACTTCTGGTTTAGCTGGCAGGTCCACACATCCCCAAGTGACCACAGCAACTGCCCCAGGTATCTTAAAATCTGTCAGTGCTGCACTGTCAGCTGGGTTTAAGACATTGCTTGGATAGTCCACTTCTCCCAGAGCCATTTACAGATATCAGCCAGCCATCCAGAGTGTAATTCCACATGACAGCAATGGCATTTTAAAAGTTTTCTATCCTTTCCACTCCTCAGTACAGTTTCTCATCTGCTCAGTTGTGCTAGGGCAGCTGCCTGTGGGCACTTGCCATGGAAGTAATTTGAAATATTCCCTGTCCTAACTACACACCCACTTTTTCTTCTCCTCTTCCTTTTAAACCTAATGGTTACATTGGTCTGGCTTACAGCCCCATGAAGGGCCATATTATCACAATCTGTGCATGGGGGGTGAGTATGTAGCCAGGGGCAGTCATTCCCAGTGGCATTGAGACAGGAAGGCAAACTTGGATCAGGTTCCTCATGAGAGCAGCTGCAAGGTGGAATCCCACCCTCAAGCACCTGGGAAGGTTTCCAGATCATCTTCCGACCCTTCAGTGAGCACGCCCCTTCACTTTGAGAGTTTTCTGGGTTTTATATCCACCCCAAACATTTGTTTTTCACAGACCAGAGCAGGAAATGCTGTTAGTCTTGGGTTTGGGGGTTTTTTTCTTCTTTTGAGTAACTACTCCTGACCCAGTATTTTGACTGTAGCCTCCTTTTCCATTCTTAAGGCTTCTGAACTTTACCTTGCCTCATGACTGGACCATTTTGTCCGTATTTCTTTCTCTGCACAAGCTTACAGTTCAGACAGGGGGCCCACAGAACCCTTGAGGTTACCAGTCTTTCAGAGTGACTTTTATTTTGACTTAATAAGCAACACAGAGAAGAAAATGATAGTAATAAGAAAAAAAAAACCACAAAAAAAAGAGAAACCCCTATCTCTCCTTCAAGTCTGGAACAAGTGAGCCCTCTGACCACCTGTAGCTAGGGAAAAAACAGCAGGTCCCTGCTAAACTCAGGGGAAAGTCCCCACACCCACATGCCGCCACCACCACCTCAGTTTGAGTCCAGGAGCCTTTTCCTTCCTTTTCCCTGTAGCTTATGTGCCTCAGCTCAGCAGTCATGCTCCTCTGCAGTTTCCCAGCCCTGCGCTGGAGTTTTCTTGCAGAGCAAGCCCAGCTGGCTTTTTTCCTGAGTCTTAAAAAGGGCCCACATGTACTCTTAGGGAAGCCCTCCAGTCAGGGCTGTGAGTGAGGGAAAAGCCTGGGGAAATATGAATAGATAGTGTTTTATTCTCATGATGGTGATCAGCTGGCTTGACTGCCTTGTTCCTGCAGAGAGCCCCATATCCTAGGGCTGAGCAAGAGGATGCCGTCGACCATTTTTCACGTCAACAGTCTGCAGGTGGTGAAGAGGCCACCACAAGAGTTCTTCCCGTGTCAGAGCCTTGCTCTGAAAAACATGTGCTTCATTTCCAGCCAGATTTTGGGTTTAATTTTGAGCCACTAGTCATCCTTATGCTCCTCTGTTGGAGTAGAGAACCTGCCTCTATTTCACATCTTCTCCTCATGGGGAGAAAATGTCAAAGATAGATTGCGAATAGATCAGAGAGAGATTGTGAGCTTAAAAATGGTCATACCAATGGTGTCTCTAGCCTAGTGCTCTGCTATGGCCAATACAGGATCCCTAAGGAAAGGCACCGAGAGCCAAGGCACCATATAGAAGCTTCCTGTAAAAAGAGTCAAGGACATCCTGAGCTGGCAGTCATACCCAGGCCGTCAGATTCAAAAGCCAGCGAGGAATTGATCCTCCACAAATTACCTAAACCCTGTTTGAACTCATTTATGCTCCTGGTCTCCACAACATCCTCTAACAATAATTCTACCGTCTTTATGGCACGTAAAACGAATTTCCTTTTGTTTGCAGTAAAATTGCTTCCTGAGCTCACCACGGTTTCCTTCAGATTAGGTAAAATAGATCAAACACCTCAAGTTCTGTACATTCGAAAGCAAAATCTCCAGGCGCCAAGTCAGGGGTTTTTGTACCACTCTTCTAAACCCTTCTCCATTTTTCCACATCCTTTTTTGAATCATGGACATGTTCCAGTAACTTGTGCTGTAAACAGAGGTAACACAATCTGTTCGCTCTTTGAGATCCCATTTTATACAGCATGCGATCATGTATCTGCCTCCCTGGGGTCTTGTCTTCCCAGGATACTGTATTCTGTTCTGGAAGTGTGATCCACATACTTTGTTCCTCAACATATAACCTTATGTTTTCATTCTAAGTGTGATTTTACCAGGGGTCTTAGGAGGCAGTTGCTTCCCATTAACCTCGCCAAATACGAAGTGTGCACCATGCCAGGAGAGACAGTCACACCTGCAGAGCTGTGAAGCCTTCCTAACCACATTCTGGCAGCATAAGACAGCCATGGACATCAGAAAGCAGTTGGATGTTGAAGAAATCCTGTGGCAGCCTAGCACTGGAAGCTCACAGAGTCTGAATTTCTAGGGTGCTTTAATCTCATGAACAAAAGGGCTGAAGTATTTACACAGGACACAAAAGCATTAGCTGCTTTATCTTCTACTCTCATGCACACCATACAGCTGGAGACGGTCCTTTGGTCTTTTGTGGCTTTCTGAGAAAAACCTGGCAGAGAAGCCTGTTACCGTGGAGAGAACGCCGCTCAGCGTGGCCTGTTCACCTCCTGGAGAACGGGACCTGACACCTGCAAACAAAAACTTCTTAGAACCAGGAAAAATTATAAATGGCACCAAACCAAAAAAATTGAGCTTAAACCCATGTTTTCCCCATGGGGCCTTAATTGCACGCCAGTGACAGACTCCTGGCAGAACTTCCTAATATTTAGTTTGTTGGATCTCCGTCTTGGGAACCCAGATCTCTCCCAGTCCTCATCATGACACGGGAGGTCCCACCCCTTCTTGGGAACTTTAAAGCCCCTTTACACAGAAGAATCGTTCCATCTCTTTTGTCCCAGCCTTCTTTGAGGGTAAATAAGAGTCAGTCCTTACACCGACAAAGCCTGTTGTATGTGCCATAATGATAGCCAGTCATCTTCCAGCATGGTGAGAACAGGGGTACCTCCAGAGCCAGCAGGGTCTCTTTGCAGTGCTGAAGGCTAGTCAAATGCCAGACTTCATTAGCAAGAACACAGCAAGCAGCAATTAATCCTGTCTTCATGGCACGTGAAAAGCCACATCTGCAGTACTGTGGGACGTTGACACACTGGAGCAAGTCCAGCAAAAGGTCCTAAGATGTCTGTGGGGTGGAGGACATGACGCATGACAAGGAGCGTTTGTTCAGCCTGAAGAAGACCGGGGAGCTAACTGCTGCCTGCTGATACCCAAAGGGGCTTAGAGAGAAGATAGAGCCAGACTCCTCTCACAGGGGCACAGAGAAAGGACACAAGACAAGCAGCACAGGTTGCAACAAATGAACTTCCTATGGGACATAAGGAAAAGCCTCTCCTGTGAGGGTGCTTCAGCAGTGGAACAGGTTTTCAGGGAGGCTGGAGAATCTCCACAATTGGAGGTGCTCAGGATTTGCCTGGGCCAGGCCCTGAGCAACCCAGCCTAGTTTGAGAGTCTGCTGGGAGCAGAGGGATGGAGTGGAGACCCCAGAGGTCCCTTTCCGCATGAGTCTTCCTGTGGTGCTGTGACCAACAAGTGGGTTCCTTTGGGTTTGCATTTTTTTCTTAGTGGGGCAGTAGAAGCTACCTTACAAAACGATGCAGGCTGCTACCTGCCATGAGGTGCCAAATGAAGAGGAAATTGAAAAAACAGCTCAGCTGCCACCACAGTCTAAATTGCAGCGTGTCACACAATCCAGCATAAATGAATAGTGTTGCAGAAAGGGGCAATCCCATCTTCCCTTTCATCTCTCCTGCCGCCTCTCTTTTGTCAACACTGATGAGCATCAGAGAATTGATCCAGCTGAAAACTAAACTGTAAAGAAATAAATCCATTTTGATTTACAATGAGCCCTTTCAGTTTAAAAATGCACCATCTCCCTCCCTAGCAATTTTTGTTCAAAGCAAAGTGGTTGGGGATCACCAAATCAGAGACTTCATTCTCTTCAGAAGTATTCTGGAGCACTGCTTTCCCCTTCCTTGCTGTGCCATCATCCACATGAACCTTCCCAGGGACTGTATTCTTCTGCAAATGATTTCTCATAGCATCAAAAGCTCCTTTAGTAACCCTCTACTTTTTTATATCTAGCTTTCCCACTAAGAAAGAAATAACATATTCTTTAGTAATAAGTATTTGCCTGTAGCTTCCAGAGCTCCAGTGTACTGTAAGATATGGGCTCATGTTCTCCTGCCATGATGCACTGTAAAAACACAGCACATGGACCAGACCTACTTTTTCACAGTTCCCGAGGACACATGCAAGTAAACCTGGAGCCAGACCCCTCTGTGCCCTGGGCAATGCTCATCCCCCAGCATCTGAAATATGTCTGAGGTGCCTCTTCTGTGTCAGAGAGACCCACGCTGCTGCCAAGAGTAAGACACAGAAAGGATTAGAGCCCCCTGCGCAGAAGGCACATCCTTCTATGGCAGTTTTTCTTTGAGGGGATACTTGCTGTATTATCTGTCAGTTGAGAGAAACAGCAGCAGTGGGGATCTGAGCCTGGCATATGTGGATCAGACTATCTCCCTCTTGGCACCCAGGAGACCATTGATATTCCCCTGGATCTGCTGCTGGAAGGTCTTACACCAGCAGACAGAACCCACATCTGTTCTGGAGATCCCCCAGGCCAAAACACCCCTCAGGAAAAATCAGTCATACAGTCTGCCTGCAAAACTGTCAGGAGAATGGCAAACCGAAGGAGCCACACCTAGGAAGGGGCTTGTGTATAATCTGATGAGGAAATCTGGGTGCCCAGGTTTCACTACGTGTCCAGCATCATCCTCCCAGCCTATCCTGACACCAGTCTTGGTGCTGACAGCTCTTTCAGAGGTCTTGTTTGCTGGCCATTTCTGCCAGTGCTCGCCTGCTTTCTGGACTACCCCTGATGTCCAGTGCTAGTCTGTCATCCAGCTCTGCTGTCAGCACTGGAGCTTCCAGTGCTCCGGGGCCCAAGGACCCTGCAGATGGTCGGACTCTTTCTCTCCAGCTACCCCTGGGAGAACCAGGTTTTGGGAATCCCACTCTCAGACCAAGGTTCAGCTCCTATCGGAGTGCCTCTCAGCTCCTTTCAGCCCATACCTGAATCAAGGGAATCTTTTAGGACCATTCTGCTACCGCCCCAGTCACTCAGCGACACATGGCACATTGGGTCAAAGCCCAATTCCTTCACCTCAGTGTCAGGTCACTGTAACCGAGAGCTTTCTCCTCACAGCTGGCATGCTTCTCCCATCCCTTGCATGTGTTGGGCTCCTGGGTACCTCTTCATTCTTGAGAAAACTTACTGCAGCCCTGGGACCTTTGGGAGGCTATCAAATATTTTTCCAGTGGATTAAAAGCAAGGCATGAATGCTGCATTGGGAAGTGAGTCAAAATGTAACCTAGCTTGCTGCATGTATTTTTGTAGTTGATCCACCTCACCCTCTGTGTTGCAAAACACAGAGGCTGTGGCATCAAAGACATCCTGTGGCATCAAAGACATCGCTTAACTAGATATTGGCCAAGGTACCGATATCCATCACCATCTCCACAGGTAGTTGTGGATGTCCGAAGAGGATCCTCCAGCATCCCATCTCTCCCCCAGGAAGGATCTGGAGGCCTTTTGAAAGAGAACAGTTCCACACTTCTCTACAGCTGATGCTGGCCAGGTACAAGATGCTAGCTGCCAAATATGTCTATGAATGCTGCAGATTCTCTTCAGTGATTAAATCACTTAGGTTTTTTTAGCAGAAATGCAGCCCGCAGGTTTGGTCAGCACCCCCAATGTTGTTCCTGACTTTCTAATTCAGGTTTCTCTGGGATATTCAGCTATCTGCTGAGGATTGTCATACAAAGGTGACTCACCTTTTAGCACTGTAAAGAAAGAAGCTGCATATTTGTCCAGAATCCATAAAGCTATGCTTTCCTAAAGGTGTTCCCATGGGATTCTGGGAAGCAGGCCACCGCTAGACTCTCCTCAGCTCCACATCAGAGACGTGTGGTGACACAGGCACTGCCCATTCAGCAAATCCTCTAAAAAGGACCTTTTCAAAAGAGCCTGCCGATAAAGGTCAGGCAGCCAGCCACTCTTCCTCCTCCTAGCACTTCTGCAGAGGCACATTTTGGGTTTGCCCAGATCTACTGGGAGTTGTGAACTTTCTCTTTTCTAATCCTCTTCTCCTCACCCCTTTTTGGGATCTGTCACCTCAGGTAAATGGGTCCCTTCTCCAAGACCACTCTGACACGTGGTGTACCCTGGCCATGGGAAGATAACATGCTGCTTCCAGGCATTGCAGAGGGACAGAAGTCTGGAGCAACCGCTTCCTCCCGTGAGAAAGGAAGCGCATTTGGTACCCACCCTGGACTTAGAGAAGTTGAGCAATTTCATTTACAGAATGGATCCCAGGTTGGCACCTTGGTAGAAACCATCATGGCCCTTTGTGGAGGAGGAGTGGCTTGCATCCCTCTACCTCAGGGGTGCCTACTTCGACGCATTTCCACATTGTGCATCTGACACAAAGCCTGTCAAGCCATGGGCACCGGCTCTTTTCAGTTCAGGGTACTGCTGCTTGGTCTGTCCGCACCCACTCCAGAACGACTACATCTGTCCTGAGCACCCAGAGAAGAGCAGCTCCACTACTTCACTTCTGGAGCTGAGCTTAGATCTCTTTTAGCTCCCTGAGCTTCCCAGTCAGTGTCAGAAGTCTCACAGTTAATCCCAGTCTCACCCCTGGAAAGCCCATTGCCCATCCAGGCGCCTGTTGAGTACTGACCTGCCCAGCTGCTTTTGCTCACCCTACATCCCCTGTCAGACCTTCCCTTCTGTCTCCCCAGGCACGGCTGCTTTCTGTTTACAGTCCCTCGCCACAAAGTTATTAGTTATCTCTTATTAGTAAGCAACTTCTTTTTGCTTGTTATGTTTGCTTTAGCTCTGGGCAAACAGCAATCAGGACGTTTTACATGAGGTCTTTTTGGTGAGCGCTCTATCTCGGGAACACCCAAACCAGCTGATCTCAAGTTGCATGGCTGATAACCCAGTCTTCAAGTCACAGCGCAATTTCTTCAGTCAGTTAAAAGCCTGCAAATAAATTATAGAGCCCCTCAGAAAGTCAGCATAAAGCAGAAGATTGTGACTAGCTTCAGACTTGATGCTGCAAGGACCAAAACATGAAAGTGGAATCACTCAGAGAAAAACATTGTGTCACAGAAATCTGGAAACGCAATGGAAAATTCCTTCAGCAAGACTAACTCAATGATACTGCAGAATAGTGTTTTCTATTCCTATTTTTCGCGGTAAGTGTAGTTTGTACCCATAAGACGTGCCAAAGGAGACAAGAAGAGCAATGTATTAAGGTTGTGAGCAAGGTGACTGCTGCGGGTAAGTCTGGAACCTGGCTGAAGCTAGCTAATGCCTAACACGGACAAAGGAGTATTTAGTGAGCTGGGCTTCTGTATCCCAGTCCTGGGCTACTCTCATTGTAGCCTGCCCCTCATTCCCCATGGCTCTGCCAGAGTCCACACGTCCCTGTCAGCCCCTCCGCCTGAGGGACCCACACAGGCTGTTCTGAGAAGATGCCCCTATGCTGATCTTGCTCCCGTCATTGTTATTTCTGCGGCGGGGTCCTGTTCTGGGAGATGACGAAAATGCCATTCAAGGGAGTCAGCATTTAAAATGGGTCGTTAGAGAGAAACGTCACAGGTGTCTTTGCTAAAGATAGCCTGGTGCTGAGTAAAACAGTGCCTCCAGAACCTTCATTTCACAACATGCTCATTCAGCATAATAACCCCTCGGCCCCAAATGCCCCCTCCCAGTGCTAGACAGCTCCTGTCACTTTCCCGGGCTCTCCATCAGTCCCTCGTGACCGCGTCTCAGGAAGCAGCAGCAGGATGGAAATCTATCTCTCTCCTTTGCCAGTTCTTACAAGAAAGAAGCGTTTTCTACAGCAGGGATTCAGTTAAGGGTGGTTTTGGGGACTAGAGGGGAATAGGGCCAGGGCGCCGAGGTTAAGAGTGCGGAGCGGGTCGGGATGGAGGGGGAGAGCAGCGAGCTTGGTGTGTCCCCTGGCCGAAGCCAGAGGAGGGGGAGCAGATGACACCGGGCTGCGGAGCCGTATGTGTCTCCCCGCCACGGTTCCATCTCTCTTCTCTGTCTCTCATCTTCACCCACACACTCACACCATTCTCGCACTGCTGATTCAGGGGAAAGAGAGGTTGATGCTTTCTGCTTGGACTGGGCACCACAAACTGTTTTTCTTGAACAGGAGGAAAAAACACGTCCTGCCAACCGTCACAAGTTCTCACCCATCTTCTCTCCTCTCTTCCTCTCTCGTGAGATCCCATGGGCTGGGTAACACAGAGGGCGCAAAGGACCACTACAATATCCCCACTGCCCTGGGGACATTGAGGCACACAAGTTCGCACCAGGTTCCTGTACACCTATCCCACTCCCCAGGAGGCTGAAGAGCCTCCAGATAAAAGAGAGGAGAGCAGTCACCATAACAGGGAGCTGTTGAAGTGAGGCGTACCACTTGCTCTCTTTTATCCTCCACCTTCACCACCCAGCTGATCCTTCCACAGTGAAGAAGCGGCCGCTCTGAGTCACCTCCCTTCCCTCACCCCCAGGAAAAGCCCCAGCCCTCGGGGATGAGCCACCGAGGGGCTTGGGTGTCTTACACCCATCATGAAGGGCTGATTAAGTCCAAAAGAGTCAGAGCCAGTGGGTTGCTGGAAAGTGTGAGCCACAACAGTGGGGGTTCTCTGAGGCAAAAGGGGCCTGAGGATGAGGCACACGGATGGAAATGTATTGTCCTATGCAAAGCTCAGCAGCTACACAGGAGCTAGGACAAGCCCCCTCAGCGCACGAGCTCGGGTGGGTTTTCCCCAGCGCTGCCAGCGGGCAAGGGTCCCTTCCTGACACCCCTTGTAGTGCCACAGCATGCCGCCCCTCTTCTCGGTGCTGGTTGCTTCTCCTGGATGGCCCTCTCTGTCTCCTCGGACCACCTCAGCTTTGTGCCATATTGCCCCTGGACTCTGGATTGATGGGTCACACGTGCCCTGGTTGGAGCTCACCACAGACCCTTTCCTCATGCTGCCTGTGAACTGGCCAATGAGAAAAAGCCAAGAAATCAGCGTATTTTAAGGATTAAAGAAGGAAAAAAAAAAAAGAAACAACAACAACAACAAAAGAGCAGCAAAAAGAAGACCAACGTGTTCTCAAAAGCCCTGAAACAAGTAGACAGAAACTATAAGAGGCGGAAAGATCAAACCAAAAAAGGGAAGAGATGAAAGAAAAACATGAAGGGCACTTGCTGGGAAGTGTCTTCTACACTTTTTCCACTGTCTATGTAGAAGCGAAACTTGTAAGAAAAACAACAGCGACTCAAAGAATTTCCACTAAAAGATGCTTAGAACAGTGTCTGTGGTCCCTCCCTCCTCTCTCTCACTGGCTCCAGCTCTGACTTCACGTGCCTCAGAATTATACTGGTTTCTTGGTTTCTTGGTCATGACGCATCTTCTTACTGATATGAGGAAATTAGCTGCCCACCTGCAATATAAGAGCATCTAGGGAAATAATTTGATCAGAGAGAGAAACAGCATGATAGCAAGCACATCCACCTGACCCCCCTTGGTTCCTCCATGCACTCTAGCATCTTCTTTGCCCATGCTCATTTTTGCTGATCTCTTAAAGCTTCGGACCTGATCAAGTACGGACCCAAGTGGGAAGACGCTGCCCCTCGCCTCTCCTGGATGCCACCATGAAGCTGATGTCCCTGGTGCTGTTCTTCACCTTCACTCTGCTGGCTTTCAATGGTAAGAGGGGCTGAAGGCATCAGGGAGGGCAGAGGAGCTCAGAAAGTTGAGTCTGGGTGTTACTTGGTCCCTGACAGGTCTGGGAAGGAGAATTTGTGCCCTTCTAACCCCACCGAAGATGGCCAGATATTGCCCTCTGCTCCATGGATCCCACCCTTTGCTCAACCCTCCATCTCATTACAGCTGGCCACATCCTACCAGGAGTAGCAGAGGGGGAAAGCAGGGAGCAGAAAGTGTGGGCCAGAGCGGGGAGTTCAGCCGTGCTGCCTTGCCACCTGAGCCCCAAAAAGACGTGGAAGCAGCTGCCTGACAAGACATCTGTGCTGTGGAAGCGGCATGGGGGAAGGTACGCCAGGGCCAAGACAGATCCGTGTCCTCACGGGGGGACTGGGGAGGATGGGAGACACTTTGAGCCCCCTTTATCCTTCCCCACATTCCCCCCATCTTGCCCCTCTGCCTCGATCTCACCTTTGCCTCTGGCACGAGCCGCTCACTTGTCCCACTCCCAGCGCCCGCCAGGAGCCACACGTGGTGCTGGAGGTGGGGTACTCGGGCCTTCGGAAGACGGCACTGCCCATGAAGCCCCGGGTTTCAGTCCAGGATTCCGCCTTACGCAATGGCAATTTCTCCCTGCGAATCAACCCGGTCCGGAGCGAGGACGCCGGGCTGTATGAGGCACAGGTGACACACAACACGGAGGTCAGGAGCTGCCAGGTGGAGCTGGGTGTAATTACAGGTAGGAGAAGATGGAAACCGTGGAGAACGTTGACTGTAGGACTGGGGAGGTTGTAAGGGTGGGACGGGGTGGGCATGCCATGTTTGCCAGGGCAGGTTAGAGTACAGGCAGCAGCCTCCTGAAAGCGCACAGCTTCCCGCTGTCTGCTCTCAGCTCTGGAGAGAGGACTGCCTGAGGGACAAAGCTAGGACAGGAGAGGCACAAAGGGATGGTTTGGTAGTCCCCCTGTGATCTTAACTCTCCCTGCTCCCCTCCCCCCTGCTGCTTCCTTTTTCTTGCAGTAACCCTCAGTCCACCCAGCCCTGTGGTAGAAAATGAACCACTCTTGTTGAGCTGCAACTCTAGCCACCGGGCCAACCTTGTGGAGACACGCTGGTTCCACAACGGGCGCCTGGTCCCCACCTCTGGGACCTTCTGCTCCTCGCATGGGGCTCTCTCCATCCTCCGGCCAGCCATGAGTGATGCGGGCTCCTGGCGCTGCCAGCTCAGATACTCTGATAACGAGATCATTTCTGCCACGTACAACCTGCGAATTCTAGGTGAGCTCAGCTTCTGTGTTGCTACACCAGCATCCCCAAGTTGCTCCCTTTGATGTGACTGACCAACCCCAGTGGCTCCAGCTTCCCAGCTCCCACCCCGTCCTCACTTCCCAGGCCAGTCACCTTCCTGCAGAGCTCTTTCCAGCCCCCATTGTCCTCTCTCTCTGGCTCAGGTTTTGATGGCCCGCCCAACCCTGTGGTCTATGCTGCAGCTGGCTCTGCAGCTGATCTGCCGTGTACCCTGAGCTACCTTCCCAGTGCCTTTGGGATCAACCTGGTGACAGCCCACTGGAGCCGCCTTGCAGGAGGACTCTTGCAAGACTGGGGCATCTCCCAGAATTTGAGCAGCAGAAGCTTCCCGCTTCACCTCCCTGCGGTGGGGCTGGGTGATGCAGGGCAGTACCACTGTGCTGTCTCTGTTGGCAGCAAGAAAATCAGCAGGAACGTGACCTTGGCAGTGGTTACAGGTGAGAGGAGAGACAGGGAGGTGCATCACTTCTCTGGGGTCCCCCACTGCTTGCAGATAAACCTCCCCGCATGTCAGTCTGGTGAGCATGGGTTGCTTCGGCTCATAGGTTCCCACCCCAGGGTGCAAAACAAGGTCTCTATTCCGGGCGTTACACTGCACTGGACTCTGCTGAAAGCAGGAGTTTTCCTGGGTAACTTGATTATTCTTCTTAAGACTGAGGAAGACAAAATAAACTAGAGGAAGTAGTAAAGGAGGGGTGTAACAGAAGAAGGAGGGATGAGGAAGAGATGTGGACCTGCCTGTAGTCTTTCCTGAAAGTATTTTTTTTTCCTTTGCTGCAGTTACTCCAAGCATCCAAGGACCGGTTTCTGAGGGGTCTCGCTTGCTGCTCATCTGCAGCCTCACACACCGCCGGGGACATGAACATTTCCAGTGGAAGCACCTCGACTCAGCCCCCACGAACAGCAAGCTGGCTGTGGCCACCTCCCGTAACCTGGAGGGCCACAGACCCCAGATGGGCCCTACCTTGGAAATACCCCAAGTGTCACAAAAGGATACAGGCACGTGGGAATGCAGTGTATATGGCCCAGAAGGCAAACTGGGAGCAGTGGAGTACGGGCTGCAGATCACAGGTACTGTCCCCCATGGATCTGTAACCAATCCCTTCTTCTCTCCCTATTCACTTCCCTGGTGCCCCTTCCTCTCCCAGCCTCACCCTGTCCCTCTCCCCTTTGACCACTTGGATCCCATCTTGTTGTCATCCTGTCTTAGCTCTCACCAGTTCCTCCTGTTGCTCCTTCCAGTTCCCTGCACCCTTTTCCAGTCTGCCCGTCTTTGTGCAGTCCCAGCCTTGCCCCAGTGCAAAATCAACCTTCCCGTCCTTCCTAACTGTGGTTCCTCCTCACAGGTGCCCAGGTCTCCAGCCCTCCCACCATCTTCAGTGGGCAGGTTACTTTTGGGCTCACACTCACCCTCTTCCTCCTGCTTACAGCCTGTGTTCTGGCTCTGGCCCTACAAAAAAGGGTAAGTGTCCATCACCCCATTTCTGTTAGTTTTCCTGTACATCAGCCCTTATTTGACCTTCCCCTGGGTACCCTAGAGACAGCAGTGAAATGTCTCGGGGACACAGCAGCCAGAGGAAGAATGGGGCTTGGGCAGCCTGCCGAGGGTCTCATGGACATGTAGTGAAAGCTGTACCCTGGGCAGCGACAGGTCTGGCTAACCATGGCACTCGTCCGGCGGCAGGTCAGACACTTCAGAGGAGGGGTAAAGCCTCCTAGGAGACAGTCACAGCCCAGCCTTGAAAAGCTTCTTGTTTATTCTCCCAGAGATCAAGCCACACTGTAAATAGACGAGGGTTGATTTCCAGGCTTTTGTAGGTGCCCTCTCTCTTATTCCTTATCAGGATGGTTTGATGTAACAGAGTGTCCTGTTTCATACAAATGCCTGCTGGTCCCCAGACGCTGATCTCGATGCAGGTCTGTTGTTGCTGGCTCAGCCCTCACACCTCGGCTGTCTGCTTCCAGCAACTTACTGCCTGTCGTTTGCTCAGCTTGTTCCAGTATCTCGTCTTCTGAAAATTCTGCCTTGCCTTTATGATCCCAAAGACCAGGCCAGGACTGATCCCTCCCCAGCACACCACTGGAAAAAAATGTGCAAACAAGTCAGACCGTTTCTCTGCAGTTTTCATACTGTTTCTCTACAAATTCATTACATGGCAAATTCTTCCTTCAGGGTTTCCCTTTGCTGACAAGGGACACCTTTCGTTAGTAGCTGTGATGTAGTTGCCTTCTACTTAGCTTCTCGGAAAGGGCCCACAGTGAAAATCCCCTTCCAGTGAAGAAGGGGCCAGTGGCTCAGAGAGCTCAGGTTGGAAGAGCTTGCCCTGGCAACATAGCTGAGTGCCTTGAACCTGCCTTGAGCTGAAGACGAGGGATGTGACAGCACTGATGCAAATTCTTAGCAAGTCCCGGTGGCTGGAGGCTGAAGACAGGCAGCATCAGAACAGAAGCAAGATAGGCATTTTTAAAAAAAGCACTGTGGGTAGCGCTGGAGCGACTCGTGACTGGTTCTTCATCATCGGTCCGTAATCAGCACTGATGGTAATGGATAATCTGAGGCAGAAATCTACAGTTTCTCGGAGACTTTCTCGACTGTGCAAGTCCAGGACAAGATGATCAGAACCACCCTTTCTGGCCCAAAACCTTGGACAGGAGCCCCTTGACAATGTAACTGTAAAGCCTCAGCTAGCAGGAAATAGGATATATGGGTGTCCAGCTGTTAGCTTAAACAGCTCTAATCCAGCCAGGATATTTACCACCTCAAAGCATTTGTATATGCCCTCATGGCCTTGCTTTGCCAAGTAAGGAAAGCTCCTCTGTTGCAGCACAGGTCCTCCATCCATGGATGGTCCTCATGCCCTTCTCTGCAGAGTCTCCCCGGTGGGCTGAGCCTTTGTGAGAGTGTAGATGAGGTGCCTTGAGCAGAGATATGAGCTCTTCTCTTGTTCTCTCCCTCTCTCTGCTGGCATTCTCTGAGATTACATTTGCTCTTCTTGCATCTGTTGAACACTGACTGCTCACTGGTATCCCTTGATGGGCTATTGCCCACACATTAGGAATTCCTGTTCCAATCCCCTGAGCCTACCAACGTGCGGTTGGTAGCTGCATTTCATTCGCCCCGTCATTCAGTTTACTGATCCATTCTCCTAAAATATCTGGGTCTTGGGTGACATTTTCATCCTCTTTCTTCCAAATAAGGCTCCTCAACTTTACCAGCTACATAACTTGTTAGCACTTTCACAGTCTCTGTGTGGACCAAGCATTAATGACTGTGGGACCAACTGATCTTTGAAAACTTGTGCTTACCATTTCTCTACAGCCTGACAGAAACCTGCCAGCAAAATCCCAGTCCCTTCCTCTTAGCTGAGATCGCACCTACCATGCCATTCTTTTACTAATCTCATCTTTCTTGCTGTATTGATTGTCTGTGTGTCACCATATACTTTATCATTATCAGGAGTCCTGAGATCTACCTCTTTTCCATTGCCTAGAAAGTCATGTGTTAAAGCAAGATGTGAAAGTGATTCTGTCTTTAATCTGTTCTTATCTCGTTTTGGGTGAACCTTCATGCCTTTAATTAGTCTCTCTGAAAAGGTGTTGTAAAATCTGGCATACCATTGAACCTGACAGTGGCCTGACCATTGCCCAGATCATTCTTTGCTCTCTCTTAAGCATGTCCTGTCTTTGTTATTCCTTATGCCCATGACACCACAGAGGATAGTGTTGAGCCAGCCTTCCCCAGAAGATACTGCATGTCTCGGAGAGTAGGACTGGGGCTCTTCCCTGGCTCTAGGAGGGAATGGGAGCCTCGTGGTTGCAAGCAGTAGGACCATGTCTTCCATGGCAGGGAGAAGCCCAGACTTGTGCCATTCAGTCTCCCTCCCATGCCTGATATTGCCCCTTTCTTCTCTTTCAGGCACGGTCTCCTGCCTTCCCAGCGCTGGAAGGGATGGTTGCAGTAACTGTGCCGAGGAAGAAGGAGATGGAGGAAAACCAGAAAGAAAAGATCCAGCAAACTGAGTGCTGATGGGAGCAGGGACACCGGGCCCAGTCTGCATGGGAGGATGAAACTCTGTGTGCCATGCTGCAGAGAGATGGGCACCATGCAGACCTCTCAGGAGGGTCTAGGGATGGCATGAACATAGCAGGAGGCCGTGGGAACTCTGTACTTGAAGAGGGGCTGGAAGCTGCGTACCAGGGCAAGACAGGACTCACCGCTGCAGTAAGGTGGCAGGCAGCGCAGGCGCTTTGGAGCTGTTGGGAGTATTTGAGCCAGTAGCTATTCCCTGCTTCAGTGCCACTTCTCTCTCCCACCCTTTGCCTCTCCTTCACAGCCTCTCTCACAACCTTTCACTGGTGGGACACTTAGATGCAGGAGATGGCTGGAACCCAGTTCCCCTGCAGCCTGATGGCATTTTCTCCTCCCTGCCTGCTTTCTTCTCCCTCTCCCTGCTCTGCCCTTCTCTTAAGTTCATCCAGTGGCAGAGGGTACCCCACAGAGGACTGTACATGTTGCACATTTTGAGCATTTTATTTTATTAGAAACTCGTTTTAGAACCTAAAATAAATCTGTCTAACAAAAAACCTGCTGGCTCCTGCGTGTGCTTGTAGAGGATTGCGCCTATTGATGGTGCCGGGTGTACCTCTGCCTGTGTGAAGCAACTTCTAAGGACTTTGCTGCCTTCTCTTTCAGTTCTGTTTTACTGAAGTTGCCAGTTAATTGCTGACATTTTCACAGTGGGGAAGGGGAAATTAAATGCCACTAGAGAAGAAAGAATCACAGATTCAGTCTCTCCTTTTTGCTGTGCTTCAGAGCCTTTTTTTTTCCTCCTGTCTGGCTGTCCCTGTTCATTCCTTCATTTATTCCTTTAGTCCTCACATTTTCCTGATAGATCTTCAACTGATGTTAGGGCTCTCTGTCACTTTCCTCCTGCTAAAGATGTACTTAGTAACGTAAGCATGAGTCCGCCAGGTCCCATCTCTCAAGACTTCCAAAGTGTTTAGGTTTCATGTAGTCAGAGAATGCTCTTCACCTCCTCTCCAAAGAGCCATGGAGGACTGCGGTATTGCTTTTGAACAGTCATTGCATGCCACCCCAGAAGAAAGCCTCACTAGTAAAGAGAGTCACACGAGTAATTTCTCCCATATGTGTCCCCAGGCTGTAGCTGCTCAAGGAGGTGATGGTACAAAAATTAAGCTCTCAATGTTTAGGATGGAAGATTCTCTTGACTTGAGTACAGGGCTTCACTAGCAGGCCAGCTTTTCATTATTTCGGTAGGCACATGAAGAGGCCTTCTTGCTGTGTGGCTCTCACCTTCCCCCCACAAGAGGTTCAGGCACACAGGTAATGAATGTACTCTGAGATCCTCAGACTGCGGGTAGTGGAGCACCACCCAAAAAGTCCCAGCTAGCCCACTCTGGGAAGCATGTATGGACTCCACAGCTCTTTACCTACTCAGCTAGCCATGTATTTTACTGAAAATGATACCCATTTCTCAACTGAGTCCTAGAGAAATGCAGCAGAGGTGCAAGGTACGCTTGTCTGCTTCAACTGTCCCATGCAATTTCAGGCAGACATTGAAACAGAACCAACATAAGGCAGGGCAGTCCAGCCTGGTACCAGTCATCTTCCTAGGCAAACAATAATGCTGCAATTTTTTCAGGTTGGAGTGATCTGTCTAGCTCAGTCTCCTCTCTCTGCCAGATGCTTTGGAGATAGAGAAAAGGTGGGTTAGCCCCAGTGGGGCTAAGGGGCAGTCCAATATTCAGCAGGACCACATCATATTCTCTCAGTGCCTGACAGTGATTTGCCCTCTCTTCTCATACACAGTGGGATGCTCTCTCCTCCTGTACGTAATACTTTTAGCATTGTTTGTTACCAGCCTGGATGTTCTCATTGCTCAGGTATGTGCCTGGTCTGTCTTTAAATCTTGCTGTTTTCTTGTACTTTCTGACTTCCTCTGGCAATCAGTCCTTGGGTCTGCTTATTCATTGTGTGAAAACTGTTCCTCTTTATCAGTTTTGAATTCAAAGCTTTCCGCTTTCATCATCTGTTTTCTTTTCTCCAGTCACAAAGGCTGGAAGAAGAGGGACTCCCAATCTATCGTCTCTTGGATGGTCATTATTCTACTGCCTTTTATCACATCCCTTTTTCCTTATTTCCCCATCCCCTCCTGGCTCATTGCTTTTCAGGTACAAACCACAGATTTTGGGGACCTTCTCCCTGACAGTTTTCAGGCCCATCTCTATGCATGGTCAACTCTCCTTGGATCCTTTGTTCTGGAAGAGGAGGCAGCAGCCCTGTGGGAGAGCAGTGCTGGCTTACATGGAGGCACGGTGCCTTTCTCCACATTACTTCCATCCTGCCCTTCACAGCTCCTGACCTCTTGTCTGCTCTTCTGACTGTAGTTCCCCACTGAACAACAATGAGCTTGTACCGAGCTGTTCACTGTGTCCTCAGTGGAATGCCTGTTGTGATGCCTGGGGCTCTTGCCTGACCTGGTACAGTTACAGTAAGCCAAAGCCTAGAAGTATTTATGCAGTTTACATTTTCCCTCCAGCTACATGACTTTGGGAACAGTGATGCTGAATTTCATTTGCCTTCCTGTTGCTGATGAGCACAGCTTTCTTACATGTCTCCAAAGCTCTTGTCATTCTCTAGCCCTCTGACAATTTTAAATAGCTTTGTGCCATCTACATACTTGGCCTTCTTGCTGCTTACCTCCTTGAACACTAGTAACTCATGTCTTAATGCAGATACCTTTGGGCCCCACGGCTGCCTCTGATGACAACTGGCAGTTTAATCCTCCTCCTCCTCCTCCTCCTCCTTGCTTTCCACGCCAGGGCCAGTCTCAGGCGCACAGAAGAGCTGTCCTACTTGCACCTGTGCAGGGTCAATCCATTGCCCTGGTCAGCCCTGCAGCTCCAAGGGGACAAGGAGAAGGTGCAAGCTGTTCAAGACATAAAACACAAGCTGAGCACTGGATTTTTACTGTAATACAGTTACTCTTGCTTCATGAGTCTCCACCAAGAACTGATGATACTTGGAGCCAGTTTGACCAAAGGCATTCACACAATTATGTACGGTTACACTGCAAGACCTGGGTATGCAATAGGCACCTCCACAATCGTTATAATACCTGTAGCAGGTCCTGAAAATACTTTCTTTGTAATAGAGAGGACAACAGTGGCTGAGGTGAATAATTTGTGTAGGTTAGGGTGACACCATCTACAAAGGCTATGAGGCTTCAGACATGGTTGTGTATAAATACAAATGCAAATTCCACCAGTGCTGAGAATGATATCTGAAGCTTCACAGATGTTGCAGTCTTGCTTTTGTAACCGGCAGAGCACTTCATGCAGATGAACATTACTGACAAAATACAGGCACTGCCAAAAGTGACAAGGGTGGCCACTGAGCTGCCTTGTTTGACAGACCTCAAGGAAAAATGCTCGAAAGCCAGCCGCCACTAATGCAGAAATAACTGCCTATGGCCACAGGAAGCTTTACCTCCCAAATGCTGCAGGAGAAAGAATGGAGCAACACTAGGAAGTATGAAAATATTTCTGAATCAAAATGGCATAAGGCAAATCAGTAGAGTTAAAGTGGAAGGACCAAGAGCCTGTACAATAAAGCAAACAAATCTGGAAATCTGTCCCAAGCGGAGTCACTAGGTAGGAACAGCAAATAAAACAAATGTCATATGAAGGAAAGAAACCTGATGCTTTTCCACAAGGATAGAGCTACAGGTGCAAAAATCAGATAAATATTTTCAACATACCAGAAGCAGAAAGCTTGAGAAAAACACAGGAAATCCAGTGGATTCCCTTTTGGCAGAGGAAGGCAAAGAAACTGTCATGCATGCAAATTGCTTTGCATTTGACTCCTCCAAAAGGAATGGGAAGAGGTTCTTTAATGCCAAATTAATCTTTTTTTGATAAGAAAGACCAGCACTATCAGAAAAGAAAATCATAACTAGGTCCAGATGTTCTGCATCCAGGACTTCTGAGGGATTTCTAGTAGGAGGCTAAGTAAGTGCTAGCGAACGGTGTCGTCTGACAAAGAAGCAACTAGAAGCAACACATCTACTGTGGTCTTGGTACATTCTGCACTGCCTTTTAAAAATAATAAAAAATTAGAACCAGATCTTGAATTATGTAGGACACTAAGGCACACTGAGTTTTGTATCTGCTTGGCAAATCAGTGGGAACAATATCAGCACCAATTCTGGAGAGAAACCCCAAAACAACTCATGCCTTCCTACTCTGCTTGGATTCCTTCCTCGCTTTGATGCAGCAGTGAATAAACCCAAGATATCTGGGGTCCTTCCGTTTGCCTTCCAAAGGTTCCCTCAAACCAAGCTCCTTACGGGAACGCTGCATCTTGTGCCACCCAGTGAGATCCGAGGCACCTGGGACAGAGCTGTTGCCTCCATCATGCTCAAGAGCTTCTGCTCCTAGGTTTCCATTTTGCTGGCCTGCTAGTTCAATGCAACTCACTCCAAAAGCCATCATTTGGTGTAGTCTGAAATGGATGTCACTCCCGCCTGGAGGGATGGGGTTTGGGGGTTTTGGGGTAAGAGGACATGGGCCACTCTCTGTGCCTGGGAAGAACGGCAGGAGGTGATGCGCAAGGGCCGCTCTTGGCAGGACTTATTAGTTCTGGTTCTTATCGAGGTTTCTCGTGTTCCTCTTCTTTAACAAACACTGGGTGTCTTCCTCTCTCATCACTGGGTCAGCATCCCCCTTTTTTCATGGAAAACGACGCAGGTTTTCGGACCGAGGAGGAGGCACCAGCAGACTGCCTCACAAGCTTTGGGGGCCAGCAGGAGCTCAGCTGGCACCCTCCGCTCAGGCCCTTCAAAATCTCACACCCGGGGGGACCGCAGGCACCCAGGGCCCCCCTTTCCCCCCAAATTGTGTGTCATGTCCCCCACCGCCCCGGCTCCACAGCCCCAAAACCCCGGCTACGTGGTGGCAAAGCCTCGGGCCTCATGGCGGCAGCCCTGTGAGGAGGGCACCTGGGCTGAGTGAGGGGGTGATGGCGGGCGGGCGGGAAGGGGGGGACACCCGGCCGGGGCTGGCCGGCCCTTGCTGCCCCTTCTCCTCTCCCCCCCTCAGCCTGAGGCGGCTGACTCTCCTCAGGCCGGCTTTCTGCCGCCATCTAGTGTCCAGGCGGGACGGGGATTTCCCGCCCAGCCGCCGTTGCGCTCTGGGGTGACATCCGTGACCGGTTCCCTCAGGGCTGTGGGCGCCCGTCGCTCGGCTCTCCGGTGACCGGTTCATACGCCCGGGTCCTCCCCTCCCTTCGCTTGCAGCTAGGGAAGTGAAAAGCAAAAACGCCTGTGATGAGTAGTACTCAGAAGCAAAACCTTACGGTGTGTGCTGTTGGATTGCATCCCGCTTTAATGCTCCGAGCCTCAAGCTGCTTCCAGCGCGATATTCCAGACCCTCTGTACGGATTAAACCCTGCCAGTTGTGCGTCATAACGATTTCTCCCCCTTCCTTTTGCCAAGGCTGTGAATAGGCAGATAGTAAGCAATACCCGTCCCGTACAGGTCCTCAAAACCTCCCCCAGCCACCTCCTCTCCTGCCTGTTGCATTTCTGACACGTCTTTAACATCGGCTTGGTTTCGTCTGGGCTGACTTTAGCCCCTGTCACTTTTGGTGACGCACTTTTGCAGGTGGTGGTTCTTGGACCGTCCCTCTCTCCAGTGCCCCCGAGCAGTCCCCGACATCCCGGCTCATCTGGCTAGTCTTCCTCCATCAGACTTCACACCTCCTGCCAAAATACAGAGGACCCCTTGCTCGTGAAGAACACCTCTGGAGATTTCCTGATTTTCCACCGTGATCAGCAAATGAACCTTCACGAGATCCGCTTGGAGAATCCTCTCTTCCCAATTTAACCTTCTGCAGAAAGAATCCAAGCACCTGCAGAAAGGTGTTTTCCCCCCCCAGTACGACCTGGGAGCCTTCCTCCTTTCCGAGGCACACAGCTGTGCTGGGGCAAATCACCAGGCCTCCTCGCCAGATGGCTGGTTGTTTCTAGCTCTCCGTGCCTGTCTCAGAAATGCCCTTCAAAAAGCTCCACAGGTGTCAGCTATTCTGTTGCAAAGAGAAAGCTCCTGGCCTTTGAAGCCGCTGACATTCAGGTGCCCGAAGATACGGTTTTTCATGCTGTGTTCAACACTTGTCCTTCCGTCCCTCCAGTACCACTGAGCAATCGCTAATTTTTTTACATCTGGGTACCCTTTACCCATCAGAGTTCACAGGCACACTCCTAGCCCTCACTGATGTGCAGGGAGCTTAGTTTTAAGGAGATCGTCTCTGGAGGTTTCTTGGCTTTCCACTGGGGTCAGTAAAAGGTCCTTCTCAACACCTGATTTCTGAGATCCTTTTCTCCCTTTTCCGCACTTCCTCAGAAAGACTTCGTGTCCCTGCAGACTGTGACCTCCACCCAGCATAGCCTGGAAGCCTCCTCTCTCCACTGAGGTCCACGAGAATCTGTTACTCGCCAACCCCGGTTTGCGAAAATATTGCTGGTGATGGGATTAGAGCAAAGAGAGACAGTGCGGGGTGGGTGGGGAGTGTGTCTGCAGGGGAGAAAACAGGGAAACATGACAGGCACAAACCTGGCTGGGGGGGAGTGGTGTGTAGTGCTCGGGCTCTTCTTCTCACTCTGCCACAGGGTCAGTGTGTGATGCTGGATAAGCCCCACTTTCCCCACGGGTGCAGTACAGCAACTGTCCCAGCGAGGTGAGAACCAGACTGTGTGGAATTTAAAAACCAGTTGAATATTTATGAGAAATATTACACTCAGAAGAGAGAGTGGCTGGCTAATATTATTCATCCCTTTTGGATTCTGATATTTAATTAATGCTTGCGAAGTGCTTTGAGATGCTTGGATGAAAGTGATACAAACACGTCACCGCATGCTGTGACCTTCAGTCCCAGAGGTACCTGTTCACCACACAGCTGTAGCAGCTCTGAGAGATGAGGCTCCCTCCTGAATCCCTTCCCTGGGGTCAGAATAGGTCTGAGGGGGGGCCAAGCCTGCAGCTTTGTCACCTCAGACCCACAGCCCTGCTTCTCCTTGCAACTCTGCAGCAAGTTCAAGTGCATTTTGGAAGCTTTACCCCTTCAGGGAATGCTATTTCTGGTAGATATTTGCAATGACATAAACCAACTGTTTAAAAACAAGCCAGTGTTTCTGCATTACAGATTGCTGGGGAGACAAAATGCAAGCTGGAATCCATGCCAACTGAAGCATCAGCTCAATGCCCCAGAGCCCCAAGCCCCAAGACACCAGGGTCTTACAATCCCAGTCTGGCTTTCCTTAGCTCTGTTTTTCCCAGGATAGCCCCTCTCTGGCAGCTAGGGACCAGAAGGGACATTTCTATTTGCAGGCATGTGAGAGTGTTTTGAAGATACCGATGTGATGCCGCAGGCTCTTGCAGGAGAGCCGTGTCTCGGAACAGGGCTTTCACAGGCTCTGGACACTGGCAAAGCAGGTGCCCATCCCATCCCATCCCATCCCATCCCATCCTGTCCCGTCCCGTCCCGTAGCCTGTGTCCCACACTGGGAAGTTTCTGTCTCACGCAGGTGGCTCTTTCCTCGTGATGGGACAGCTTCATCTTTCTCCAAAAAGACAACTAATGGACCAGCTGTTGCGCCTGAGGCCCGATCAGTGCTGTTCCTTTCACACCTGGTAGCACATTATGAACCTTCGTGCTGTCTGTCCCTGCTCCTCCATGAGTTTGTCTGTCCCTGCCCCTCCAAAGCCTGGTTGCGTCTTGCACCCCTGTCCTCCAGACAAAGGGGCAAGTCACTGCCAGGAGGAGAAGAGTGGGTGGCACAGAGATGAAATCTCAGACACGTCTGGGGCTCAGTGGGTTTCCGCCGTCTTGGCTGAGGCTGGGATTCGGAGATAGAGACACCAAATGTGGGTGGAAAACCACAAAAGCCCCCTCCTCCACCCTACAGAGAAGGGAAACAGCTGAGATTCAGTAGCAGTACAGGTTACCTAAGAGTAACCTTGTATTGGGTTTGCATGGCAAGGTTTTGGTAGCGGAGGGGCTTCTGTGAGATGTGAGCAGGAGCTGACCTCCTGTTAGTCAGATCTATATTCAGCCAGCCCCAAAACAGACCCACCACAGGCCAAAGCTGAGCCAATCAGGGATGGCTGTGGTGCCCTTGTGATAACATATTTAAGGAAGTGTAAAAAACACGGCACAGCAGCTGTGAGAGAGGATTGAGAAGATGTGAGAGAAACAGCCCTGCAGACACCAAGATCAGTGAAGAAGGAGGGGGAGGAGGTGATCCATCCAGGCACCAGAGCAGAGATTCCCCTGCCACCCCTGGAGAAGACCACGGTGATGCAGGTTGTCCCCTGCAGCCCATGGAGGTCCACATTGGAGCAGATATCCACACCACAGCCCCTGGTGAGTCTGCGCTGGAACAGGGTCCTGGCAGGAGTTGTGGCTCGTGGAGGACCCACACTGAAGCAGTTAGAATTGTCAAATCATAGAACAGCCCAGGTTGGACAGGACCTCGAAAGATCATCTGGTCCAGCCTTTCATGGGAAAGGGGCCCTAGATGAGTTTATCTAGCACCCTGTCCAATCACATCTTGAAAGCCTCCAGCAATGGGGATTCTACTACGTCCCTGGGGAGGTTGTTCTAGTGACTGATTGTTCTCACTGTAAAAAATATCTTTCTTATGTTGAGATGAACATGAAGAACTGCAGCCCATGGGAAGGACCCGCATTGGAGCCCTTTATGAAGAACCCCGTGGTGCAGCAGGGGAACAGCATGAGCAGGAAGGAATGGCAGACACCAAGTGCTATGAACTGACCACAGCCCCCACCACCTCTTCCCCTGCAACGCTGGGGGGAGGAAGGAGGTGCAGAAGAGTCAGATGTGAAGTTGAGCCTGGGAAGAAAAGGCGGGTGGGGAAAGGTGGTTTTAGTTCTGTTTTTATTTCTCACTATCCTACTCCGTTTTTAATTGGCCATAAATTAAATTAATCTTCCCCAAGTCAAGTCTGTTTTGCCCATGACGGTAACTGGTGAGCGATCTACCTGTCCTTGCCTTGACCCATGAGGTTTTTTTCATCTTATCTTCTTCCTCTGCCTTGCTGAGGAGGGGGAGTGAGAGAGCAGTTGTGTGGGCAGCTGGCGACCAGCCAAGGTCAACCCACCACTGCTATAAAGAAAATATTCTCTCATCTCACCCCAAATCTCAGCCATACTCCAGAGACGGGTGCCCCTAACATATCATCAGGGATCCCCTCTACCTCTGTGCAACCCCTGGGGTCAGGTCTGTGGCCCACTCCTCAGAAGTGTCTCCTCTTAGCGGTGATGCAGGAGACAGGCTGGGAAATGGAGGTCGGCTTGCTCTTACAGAGTATCAGAGCCACAGGCTGGGTCCAGATCTGCTCAGCTAACACGATAATTTGCGAGCTTTCTTTGTCAGTAGAGCAGAACCGGTTTCCAACAGTTCGCTTTTAAGTTTCAGCCCTGTTACGGCCTCCCATCAGCTGCCATATGGCCAATAGGCTCTCTCTGTTTTACACACTCATTCTCCCCAGGCGCTGCAATATATTGCCTTCCGTTATGGTCTCCATTTCTGTTCACACCCAGAGTCGAAATCACATGCATTTGGAAGATCACCCTCTACCTAGAGAGGTTGGCGGATGTCGGCAGAACCTGGACTGGCAGCAAGACCTTGCTGACGCTCCAGCTGGAGAGGAGGAGACATCAAGACCGACGTCTGTTGAGCTGCTTTCTGAACGTCAACTTCGTTCTTCTTTTGTTTCAGCTGTAGCTGGGTGAGATCAATTACGGCAGGTGACAAACACAAGGAGACAGAAACACAGAGGCAGAGGGGAAGGAAAAGAGGTAAGGAAACTTTCTTTCTTTCTTTCTCTGAGAAAAGAGGCCAATCTGTTTTCATTTTTTTTAATGTTACGAACTTTACTATTCCACACGAGTTGCTGTTTCGGCATGGGCGGATTGGGTTTGCCCCACTGAAAGGTCTGATGTAAAACTATCTTGAACCTTTGACTCGATAATACTTCTGGCTGTGCAATTCACCAAGGCCTTTTAGTTTTAACTAAGAAGTGCTTCTCTCCCCAGATGTTTCCCTGAAAGGGGCAAAAAAAAGGGATCTATGAAAACCTTAACCCGCCTCAGAGCCTGGGGATCTCACAGATCTTTTAAACCCACATATAGGGAAAAATGTCCAATATGAGGGCCTGTCACTGGTGACCATATATCTCCAAGGGCTGGAAATGCACTGGGGAACAGCCCTCCACCAGCTGCCACTTGTTATTACCTTCTCCATGTGCCCTCTAGGAAGGGGAACTTTATTCTAAAAAAAGCCTGAAAAATAAGAAGATGCCAGTCTCTAGCAGACTAGGGACGTCTGCTTACATCTGTACGTGCTGAGACCAGAGGGGTCTATTCTGCTAATCCAGGCTGACTGGCTCACTGCCTGACACCGGCTGCTGATGCAGCCTGATCCACTAGCTCAGGGCTGAGCGAGCAGGATTTCTTGGTGAAAGAGGGATCTTTTCAATTTAAGCACATCAGAAAAGAGACTTGCCTTCCCCTTCCATAGGCTGCCGCACTGTTGAAAAGAGGAGTTTCATTTCTGGTTGAATTTTTCAACTTTCAGGTGGTGTATCCTACTCAACCTTTGTCAGCCGCCTCAGATATTCCGCTACATGGTGCATTAAGGTTGAGCACAGGTTACTACTTAATGTTCTCCACTATGAACTGAGCAGTTCTCTTAAAGCCCTGGTGCACATTAGCCTCAAATCGATTTGCAGACTTTCCTTTTATCCTCCCCAGTGTTTCACAAATATGGCTGCCAAAGCTGCCTGCAGTACGACAGGGCTTGCCTCATCTAAATTGAGCATCTGTCCCGCTCCCGCTCATGGTTCTTGGGTGCCCAGGGACGGTGCCCACCCGATCTGCCACAGCCTCGTGTGGCAACCCTGTATTCACCAGGGACAAAATTAAGGAGGGATGCATTTTTGCTCTGAATGGGCAGATATACGCCATTTTGCTGTGCTGACCTCATCAATATGTACATGGATCCTTTTCCAGTCTGGGCTGTGCATCAAGTAAACTGCATGGTAAGATCTCGCTGTTCCTATTTTGGCAGCTGTGTTAATGATACCTGAACATCATCCCAAGCATGCACATGGCTTGGGAGGGTGATGGAGGGCCTGCCTTCAGCGGTCATCTCAGTGCCTTTGCTAGTCACAGCCTCCAGTGATGAAAGATGGTTTGCGGAGCCAAAAAGAGGAGGGTTAGGAGGAAAGGAATGGGGCTAGGCAGAGGAAGAAAAGCTCAGAAAGCAAGTGCTGAAATGTCCGTGAGGCAAAGGCCAGTCTTGGCTTCCCCTTAGGCTGCCGGAGGGGTTAGAAGCCGTAGGGAGCAGCCCGGGCTGTGGAGATGGAGCCATTTCTCATGGCCTCCACATGGGTCCAGGCACACGGCTCAGCATGGGGGACTTTATGGCTGAAGAGAGCTCGGCTGGCACTGAGACGGTGGCCTCACCACCCTGCCTTGTCCTGACGGTGGGACCTGTCTCCGGGGGGATCAGCAGCTTTCACCCGGTGGACCCCGGTCCGGCACATCCCTCTTGCAGCAGCTCCGAAGGGTGGCAGCTGCTCTCAGACGAACGGCCAGACGCGCTCAAGGGGAAACGAAAGCAGCGTCGGCCAGTCTGGGGGGGACAGTGGGGGCCGTGAAATGACCTTCACTGCTATCCTCTCTTCGCTCTCTGCTGGCCGTTTTTGTTGCATTTGGTCTCTTACCCTGCCTGCTGCTCACATATGTTTGCTTTAATGTTAATAAGTAATTTCAGAGAAACCGCTACTCACTAAAAGAGCCGGATCAGCTTTGCTTTAGATGTTTAAACTGAGAGAGAGGTGATCCTCTGTAACCCAGAGCCCCCAAACCAAGCCCAACTGCTTGACGTGCAGGGACAAGAGGCAGCTGTGTCCCTCAGCTGCCGCCTGGCAGGCACCGCAAGGGAAAATGCAGTGCAGCAGCAGCGGCGGCGGTGTGGAGACCTTGTGGGGCTGAAGGGCCGGGAGGCCCCCCCCGACCCGGCAGAGCGAGCTGCTGCCAGATCAAAAGCACAGCCACAAGCAAGAGCGAGAGAAGAAAACAAGAAAACCACACTGCATGAAAGAGGCAGAGGAACGCACTGAGAGAGGGAGATGGCCTGCTCTGCATCCGTAGCGGCTGCTGAGTTTTTTTGTTCTGTTTTTTTTTAAATTTCGGTTTCCTCCTGTGCCATGCCAGTGCCAGCCTCGGGGAGAGCTCTCTGCAGCCATTGCCTGCTGGGGCTCGGTACTGGAAGGAGCGAGGGCCTGCCAGCCCCTCTCCCGAGCAGATGTTCTCCAGGCCAGACTTGGTCCTGTGGGCATTATTCCCCGGAGCAAGACCACTCACTACCTCAGCTCTCCTTTTCCTATCCCTCAGGGAGGCAGGGATTATTAAAATAAGTCAAGAAGGAAATTAAACCAGTTTAATAAGAGAGGGGAGCTAAAATGAAATGGAAATCAATGTTCACTTGTGTTTTGGGTTTGCGTGGTGGGGTTTTGGTAGCAGAAAAGGGGCCGCAGGGGTGGCTCCTGTGAGAAGCTGCTCGAAGCTTCCCTGGCTCCAAGTCGGACCTGCCGCTGGCCAACGCCGAGCCCATCAGCAGCGGTGGCAGCGCCTCTGGGAGAACAGATTTGAGAAGGGGAACCTGCAGCCGGGTTTGGGAAGTGGGATGTGAGAGAAACCCCTCTGCAGATACCGAGGTCGGTGAAGGAGGAGGGGGAGGAGGTGCTGGAGCAGTTTGTGCCTGAAGGACTGCAGCCCGTGGAAAGGACCCACGTTGGAGAAGTTCATGAAGGGCTGTGTCCCATGGGAGGGACCCCACGCAGGAGCAGGGGATGAGTGAGGAGCCCTCCCCCTGAGGAGGAAGGAGCAGCAGAGACAACGTGTAATGAACTGACCCCAAGCCCCGTTCCCTGTCCCCCTGCGCCACTGGAGGGAGTAGGTGGAGAGAACCGGGAGTGGAGTTGAGCCGGGAAGGAGGGAGGGGTGGGGGGAAGGTGTTCTAAGGTTTGGTTTTACTTCTCAAATCAATTTAATTCATTACCAATCATATCAAAACAGGATAATGAAAAGTAAACCCAAATCTTAAAACAACTTCCCCCCATGCCTCCTTTCTTCCCAGGCTCAACTTTACCCCCAAATTCTCTACCTCCTCCCCACCAGCACTGCAGAGTGATGGGCAATGGGGGTTGCGGTCAGTTTGTCACACATTCTCTCTGTCGCTCCTTCCTCCTCATACTCTTCCCCTTCTGCAGTGTAGGGTCCCTCCCACGGAAGACAGCCCTCCACAGTCTTCTCTGGCATGGGTCCTTCCCGTGGGCTGCAGTTCTGCACGGCCCTACAGCCCCTCTCCTGCTACCAAAACTCCACCACACAAACCCAAAACAACCTGGGAGGGAGCCCTGCTCCTCCATTGCTAGACATGCTAATAAATCAAGTATGCCTGGACTGTTTCTGGCACAGAGGCCAACTGGCATGAGATGGTCTGGGTTATTAAACTCACTTAACCTCCAAAATGAACTGGCTACATGCCAGCTGCCTAATGGGAGTGGTCCCTGGCCCATGCTAACACCTAAATGCATCCCAGGAGTTGCTCAGGAGAGTGAGAGTTGTCCTGGGCCAAAAATGTGTCAGGAAATGTTCTAGCAATTTAACAGGACTGATGAGTGTGTTCCAGTGCCTGGGAACATTCCCTGACACCACTTAATTTATGAGTACCACCATAAGATACAGCTGGGCTGGCTGTAAGGAGGCTGTGGGTCTGCTGCAGGCATGTGCTAATGAGAGCAGCTTGCTCAGTTAACATAGCAGAGCCTTGCTTACCGAGATCCGTAAACTCCAGAGTGGCATTGCCTGTGATCTGGCCTGGAGGGATACAGAAGGAGATAGAAAGACAGGGGAAAAATAGGAAGTGGCATGCACGAGAAGTAGAGATAAACAGGGAGAGAGAGAATGAGTGTGAAAGAAATGCTAGCTGAAGGCAACCCATTTTCCCCACTGACTTGTAACATGTAGGTGGTAAACATCATATTGTAGAGATCTGCCACAGAAATACAAAGATTAGTGTGAATGAAGTAGGAATGCAGAACGTGTGAAACTGTGAGAAGAAACAGAAAAACAAAGATGCATCAATCTGCATCTACCAAGCTGTGCAAGGTCAGCAGTTCACTAGTCCCATGGTGCTCTGGTTGTGTCATTTTGCTCAATAACCAGATAGCAAGAAGGTGAAGAACAAACTGAAGCTGTAAGATGACAGGAAAATAGACATTCCCAGCCAAAACAAAATGATGGTGTGTGACTCAGCAATTTCACTAATTTTTACCTGTTCATTACCTTCAGGTTTTATATGAAGTTTAATGACTTAAAATATTTGAAACCCAGCGCTGACCCTGTTAATTCGTAGATATCACTTTAGATTGGGGGCTAACTTTTCCTGCTGGTCCCACTGGGACAGGTGACATGAGTGTTCACACTGGGGACGAGGTTTCTTCTGTCACCTCAGGAATGGATCTTACTTGGGGCCTTATGCCAGTTCTCGGTTATGGATGTTTCTTCTGAGTGAGACATACAGAGATGCCTTGTTGTTGCCCCTTTCTTTATTCTGTAGCGTAGCCCAGCAAACTGCTTGCTCACTGCTGCTGCATCTTGTTAGGAGTGATCTCCAACGACACGCACTGGCTCCTTTGTTTTACTGTTTTCGCACAAAACAGCTCATGCAAATATTCCCTGGGGCTGGGATGGGTTTTTTGCTTTGCACAAGGCAAGCCACAAATCTTCTCTGACTGTGCCTTTGCCATCTATTTCTCTTCTGATGGTGCACATGGCTGCTGCCTTGCTCTTGCACCTGTATTTTTCATATGTGCATGTGTGTACACCTGTCTAGCCTCCGGATTGTAGGTCATGCTGACCTGATCTCCCTGTAAATGTAGTGCGGATGTTTTCATCTACTCTTTGATAGTTTTGTGTGCTCTGATGATTTACATTAATTTCAATATTAAATTATCCTCTTATAGAATATATTATACTTAATATTGCACATAATACATATAAATATTGTATAAAATTATTCTTGCATTTCTTTTTAGTTCAATCCCATTATGACCCCAGCCTTCAGTCTGTCATGCTCTTGGCACGGGGAGGGCCTGCTTTTAGAGAAGGGAGGTCGCCTCACTGTTTTTACTCACTCCCCAAATCAGTTAACCTGCTTGGCTTCCTTTTTGTGATATATGCCTTGGTTTAGGGATAGACAGCTTGGTAGTCTCCTCGCACCAGCAGCCATGGTCCCCTTCACCTTGCCACCCAGCTGCAGCTGATACCAGCACTTGGTCTCTGCTACAGTCAGATACTTCATCTAATTTGATAACTCACCTTAACACGATAGTTAGCTCCCAGTTCCCACTTACGGTGTTGTTACCATCAACGCAACCTCATTCCTCCCTTCTCCCCAGACTTTTTGTTGAATAGTCCTAAGAATTCAAGCAAGTCTTTCCAACAACGTCAGACTTGGTGGTTATTGAGATTTTCAAGGTAAGAGATAAGTAGGCAAAAAACAAACTAAAGAAAAATATTAATAACAGCATAAAGATGGCCTTAATCATAGAATCACAAAATCACACAGAAATATTTAGATGGCAAGGGACCTCCAGAGGTCTCCAGTCCAACCTCCTGCTCACAGTTGGGTTGACTCTAAAACTACAACATGTTGCTCAGGGCCTTGTCCAGGGAACATCTGAACATCTCCAAGGGCAGGGACTGCTTGGCATCTCTTGGCATCTATTCCAATGCTGAACCACCTTCAGCAGCAAGAAATTTTTCCTTCTATCTAGTCAATGGTTCCTTGCTGCAACCTATGGCTGCTCCTCTCCTGTGCACATCTGAGAAGAAAGTGGCTCCTTCTTCTAGGTAACATCCTTTAGATAATGGGAGACTGAAATTAGATCCCACCTTGGCTCTCCTCTCCCTAACAAACCCATCTTTCTGTCTCTCCCTGTATATGCTCCAACCTCCTCACCATCCCAGTAGCCCTCCATTGGACTCTGCCCAGTTTGTTGGCATCCGTCTTGTGCTGGGGGCCCAAAACTCGATCCTGTATCCTAGATGAGACCTCAGATGTGCCAAATAGAGGGAAATAATTACTTCCCTCAGTCTGCTGGCTGTGCTCTTGCTAACGCAGCCCTGTATGTGTTCAGCCTTAATTGCTGCAAGAGTGATGATAACCCACCATAGAGAAGTAAAAAGGCACAGAACTCTTGGCAATATAAACATCTGCAGTCCAATGAATGCCAGAAACCTAGGGATGAGTAAGATGAAATGTTTAATACCAAACTCTAGAGGGAACACTGCAGCTGGATTCTTTGCTGAAACACAGGGCTCTGGTGACCTTACCGATGAGTTTCCACTTCGCTGCACTGAAGGATGGTGGGTGCTGACTGGGAACATGGGGGCCCATCCACTGAGGTCTGAAAATCAACCAGTATTAACAGAGCATTTGCATCTTCCAGGATAGCATCCCTTGGCAGCGACAGCATTTCCAGCCCTGCAGTCTGCCACAGGGAGGAGCGTTCCCGCAGCAATGGAGTCATGCAGCACAGTGGTGAGCACCACACTTGCCGTCTTCTTGGTTCTGCATCTGGGTGAGTCCTCAGCTCAGCGAACCCTCCCGGTTCTTACAGCCTTTCCACAAGCCTCATAACATTTGGGGTGTTTTTAGGGTCCTCCTGATTTGCCATGCAACATACCTCACACGGTTTAGAGCAGGCTCATTCCAGCCATGAAGCTGTGACAGCTGCCTTCTTACCTTGTCTGGCTTACCCTGCACTGCCCAACAGCTCTCTGTGGGGCCATGCAGTGGAGATTAGACCAGGGGCTAGAAGCTGAGAGGCTCCCTACATCCATGTCCCGTTATTTCAGAGGCAGCATGGACAGCTCAAGCTTTGGGAGTCAGGTTGTTCCCAGTCTGCCTGCTGAGCCTACTGGCCGAAACCAGGGGGTGTGGAGCATCACCAGGTTTGGGGAGCCGTCCTGTAGAGATGCAGGAGTGGGGTTCCTCTGAGAGCCGGGGTGCACACCAAGCACAAAGTGGAAAATAGCACCTTCCACACTGCTTCCATCTGCCTGGGCAAAACCATGTGTTTCTCATCACAGATTTGCCCTTACAAATGTGATGCTACCGGCTTGCTTAGTTTGACTGCTGATGTTGTAAGGTTTGGTGGACTTTTTAGCGCTCATTTTCCAAGAAAGGAGGGCAACAGAATAAGGCCAAGCCTGCATTTCTCAGATACTCAGCTTTGATTCCTCTGGTTGCAGAAGAAAGATTGGAAATCTTTTAGGCACCCTAGAACCAAAAGCAAAGCAAAAGATTTATAATTTCACAGTTTAAGACAAAATCATCATTTTCTGTGGTCCAATGTGTGATTATTGAAAATCTGTATTGGCAATGTTGCAGACTACCTATGCTTTTGGGGGAATATGTAACTTGTGGAAAACCCTCCATTAAATTCATGTAAACTTTTTATTTTGCACTTCTGTGGCGCTCTAGTTCTAGGGTCACCTGGGGGATCTGCAGGTTAGGCAGCTCTGAGAGGTTACCAAGAGTGTGGTAGGAGACCACAACCCCCTTATTCCCAATTGTACCTCTGGCAACTCCATCTCCTTCTTAAGGTCTCCTGCAGAAATCCTCCTTATAGTGAAGGAAAGGAAGTGGTTCTTCCAAGAAACCACTCCTAATGTTTCTTCAACATTATACATCCTACTTCTTTTACTGTCACATAGCCCTCATCCCAAGAACAGGAACCTGACATTAGGCCAGCCTTCTTTCTTTCTTTTTTACTTCACCCTTTCATTTTCCTGGGCTTTCAGTCATGCTCCATGCAAAAATTGGAAGAAGGGGTGAGCAAATTTGCCTCAGATCTTGCTGGGAAATGAAGGAGGGCTGGCATATGCTGTCCTGCCTTTGCTACCAGTATGACAACTAAATTTTGTCCAGTGGAAAAAGGTTGTTTCAGTAAAACTGTTGACATCTCAAAATTATGAATTATGTTGAATCCACCACAACCACTGGTATTTTCCCTATTTCTGAATGTATGTGAAACAGAATAGCCATTAGCCAGGCAAAGAGCCTAAAGTGGAGGGGAGGGAAGCTGTGGAGCTGAAAAGGCATTGATTGATTGATTGATGAGACAAAGGAGTGAAAATTTCAGAAATTGAGGATAATCTTTCCAGTATCCGGGAAAGGGAGGAGAAATATCTGTGTCTTTCTGGAGGGATGGGGAATATTCACTTCAGAAAGTGGATCTATGCCTTTTTTGGTGGGTATTGACTTTCAGGTCTGATCCCCATTATGGCTCAGCAAAACAAACCAGAGATTGGGATTGCAGGACAGGAGGTGATCCTGAAATGCAGAGACATACCTCATGAGAAACGTGTGACCTGGAAGTATGATAAGGCTGTTATAAGGTCATTTGAAGATACACATTTCAAAGGTAAGGCTTCCAATTCATCACCCCTTCTCCCCAGTATATGGCTCAGAAACCTCTTCCCTCCTAACCAAGCTTATTTTTTCAAAAGGCAAAGCTGCCATGACCGATCGATCTGAAATCAACTCCAACAGTAAAGACCTGAGGGTGTTGGACTTAAAGCTCTCCGATGCTGGCACCTACATCTGTGAATCTGGCTCTCACAGAGTCACTATCTCACTGCATGTCTTTAAATGTGAGTGATTAGAGGGCTTTTATCCATGAGAAGTGGAGGGGTGAGTGGAGCGTAGAGCTCGGAGAGATATCTCTGCTGGGATTCTTTATCCAGCTGCCATTTCTTCTGGCCTGGGCTATCATAGTTCATTTCTCCTCCATCTCCAGGGCACAAAGTCTCCGTATTCTCTTTGCTGTGACACATGTCCCTCTCTCGCAGGAAAAGGAGTTGACTTCCTGGCTGCACTTTTTCTTTTTACAGTGACGGTCTCTTATGATGGGCACTTCCTGTCAAATGAAGTCCCTGAGCTGACTTTAATGCAAAATTCATCCCACACTCTGCCAGATCTCAACATCACATTGTTTAACAGTAACAATAGCATAGTAAGACCAAGAATCTTAGAAAAGACCCAAGAAAAATACATACTGGAGTTAAAGCAACTGGAGGCTACGGACAGCGGGACCTGGATGTGTCACGTCCAATCAGCCTCTCCATTGATTAATTGGAACATCTCCTTTGATGTGAAGGTATTAGGTATGTGACAACAAAAATGCAACTCACACACTGCCTCGGGAACCATTGCTCCCTCCAGCTCATGAGCTGAGTTTTTACTTTGCAGCATCCCAAGCGATGGTGCTCCAGGGTCGATTTCCCAGGGCTTCCAACACTGCAGCTTGGGGATTGCTCTGCTGCCTGAACTCTATTCCACACTTGCTCCCACTTTTCTCTCCCGGCTTGGTGAGGAGAGGATCCTCCTCTCCTTGGGGTCTGTTCTTCTCAGCTCTGGTGAGCTTGGGAGCTTTGGCTCTTTAAACCTGTTCTCAGACACTAACTGTTTATCCTTCCTGGGGTATCTCATGGCTTTTCTCCAAGTCCTCTTTCAACTGAGCACAGCGTGCATCTCTCCAGATCAAGGGTGGACACAGGGAAGTGTGGCCATGGATCTCCCTGCCTCTGTATTCCTTGTCTCTTCTGAATTCAGGTTTTCAGAATACAGATTTGGAAAGAAAGTATGCAACTGCTGATAGCACTGTCATCTTGTCATGGCATCTGAACTTCCGGAAAATAAAATGGAAAGAAGGTTTCACAGGACAGCTGAATTGGAAACAACAGGAAAGTGCAACTGCTCATGAGCTACTTGATTTCAACGTCACAGCACGAGGAGAGCAGCATGAGACCAAAAAAAGCAGCCGCTTTCAGTATGAGATAAGAAAACCTGAAAGTACCATAGAACTGAAACTCCCCAAAGTCCATTTCAACCACTCTGGGCAGTACCAGTGCCAGCTGGCATACAATAGAAGATATGTGCAGAGCAAGATAGAGCTGGTGGTGATGAAAGGTGAGAGAAGGAGAAGTGGGTCAAAAGATGAGGAGCTGTAGACACCTGGAAGCCACAAGAGTGTGGGTGGACCCATCTTCCCATCCTCTCACTCACATGTCCTTTTCTTACCTTTACAGTCTCAGCTAACCCTGCTGGGCCACTCCCCAGAGGGGCCGAGATGACCCTGACCTGCCAGGTCTCTAGTCCACTCCCATCCAATGCCCACTTGCGCTGGGAACGTGTGAATGGGACTCAGACGGACATCAAGAAGTCAAAGCAGAATGAAGTAAAAGTGGAGGTGAATGTCAGTGCTGCAGGGCTGTGGAACTGTCACCTCATAGAAGAAAATGACAAGAAGATCAGCCTTAATTACCACGTGGGTATGGAAATTAGCATCACATCCCTGCCTCCGTCCAAAAGCCTTAAAATTCTCTTTGTTTCTGTGTCTGAATGCTTTTCTCCTTCCACAGAGGAAGCTCCTGTTTGGATTATCTATGTGATAATTGGAGCAAGTATTGGAGGCAGTTTATTGGTGTTTGGTCTTGCATGCCTGGGCATCATCAGTGGTATAAGCTGGCAGCGGAGAAGGGTGAGTGCCCTGGTCCCTGTGAAAGGTGAAGAGATGACAGTCTCCCCAAACCATAGGAGGCGTTTGATTTTCTGTTTGGGTGCGGCACAGAACAGATAAAGGGTCAATCCTTAGACTCAAAGCAAATGGTTAGAGATGGACAGTCTGCAAATGTCAGACACTACTTTACTACCACTTCAGAGGAAAGCATTTGAAGCATAAAAATATCCAATCGTTACTTATTCCTTCTCTCCTGGCAGCAACGGGCAAAAAGGATGGCACGAGCAAGACAATACTTGCTGGAAAACAAGACATGTCAGTGTCAACAGTAAGTGGCAATGAGAGCACCCACAGTGGGCAAAGACTCTGGTTTCAAGACCGGGGAGATGGGTGGTCAAGTGGGGAGAAATGGAGCTTGAGCCTGCTTGGTGCTACAGTACAGCTGCATTTCAGCATTTTCAGCTCTTACTCATATTAAGTCATGCTTAAGAGTTATGAGCCATGTTTAATGAATTTCCTGTTATGCCCCAAACCCATGGTAGCACTGTGCTGGGAAACTTCTGAGCAGAGAGGTTTCAGCTGAATTACCTTGATGTTGAGAGATGTTAGCCAAACCCAAGCAGGAGCTCCAGAGTCCTTTGATAGGTTCCACACTGGATCTGGGACCTGGGTATCAAGGTTGTGAAGGTGGAAGGCACACAACCAAGCTCAAGGATGAAACCCGAATTTTAAAAATCCATGATGTTCATAATGTAATTCCAGCTCTACTAGCACAGTGCTGGACTGCAATCTGTGAAAATTGCCAATAACTTCCTTGGAGCAAGGAAAGAAAAGAGAAAATCACAGAACACTGTGAAACATGCCATCTCCCAAAGGCCTTGGGTGATATGAAATACACCATCATGTCCTGGCCCTTTTCATGGGAGCACGGATTTCTCAGCAGAGAAGCTGCCCTTTTCCATGTCTTTAAGCTTATATGGTATCAGGCATCAGAAGCAGCTGTGGAGAAACACTGATGGCTATTCTGTCACTGCAGTTGGAGAGCTAAGGACAGTGTAAATGATTGCATGAACAAGTTCAATGAAGGTATAGGTGTAGAACTGGCCTTCTGCTTAATTTTCACTGGTGACAGTGGCAAACTGTGATAGTTTCACCAATTTTTTTTTCACTGTGACTGAGAATTCAGTGAGATGTTTATTGGCAAACACTGCTTCATAGCTGGGATGTATATGTGGTGAAGAGTTGGTTAGCATAACAAGTGTCAAAGAATTCACCTCGTTTTCACCTACTTTTTATCAGGGTTAAAAAATAATCCCCATAAGGAGAGGACAAAGCCCACACAGCTACATCAAAAACTAGATAAATCTGTGCAATGCAAGTGCTGATACGGTTGTTCTTGAACTCTCTTTGCCCAGGAAGCAGCTCAGTGTAACTGAAACCTAAACCGCAGCCATGTGGATGCACAAGTAACCGTTTGCATCCTCAGCAACAGAGGCAGGCAGTCATTCTCTACACTACGCAAAAAAGTGGGGGGTTGGCTGGCTTCGAGGTATCTGAGTGAAGCATTTCACCTCTACAATACTGGTACTCACACACTTTTCTCTTCCAGCCGGTTGAATAAGTAGTATTGC